>NC_053394.1:259933587-260628455 GCF_905171765.1 Bufo bufo
AATATGGTAAGTGCAGAAAAGAACATCGAAAGTTGATAGGGCAGACATCCGAATGGATCGTCGCCATCACGGGGACGTGCAATCGCCCAGAGGTTATCTAGAGTCACCAATGTGGCAGCAGGCCCTCGCCCCAAATGTTTTAGATTGTCAGATCAGCAGGGCCTTGCTCCAAATGTTTTTGAGGGTCACCAGCAGGCCATCAATCTTAATTTTTGAAGGGTGTGTATGATGCCCTCCTTTATGTGTAACAAAGGGTGTTTTGGAGTGCCGGTTCCTTGTAATTTTTGGCAGTCCTTTCACTTAGTGCATAGGCTTTATGAGTATAGGAGTCCCACTACCTGAACAATTGTACCACAATGTGAATGAAGCCCTCCATTATGTGATATACAGGTTGTATCGGAGTACCTCTTCCTTGCAATTTTTGGCAGCACTTGCACTTTATATACAATTAAATATACAGGAAAGAATGTTTCCTAACAATTTTTCCTCTAAAATAGATTTTTGTAAAAGTGGCGTATATGTTGAACTATTGTATATGCCTATATATGTCAATACCATCTATTTAGGTATGGAATGAACCATAGAATGTATAACCTCAATGTCATGCTTGATGTTCAAGATACCTATAAATGTACCTTGTTACGTTATGTTCTCTAAATAAAAAATAAATAAAAAAAATAAAAAAGTGGTGTACTACTCGGACAACATGGTTCCCAGCAGTAACCTGGGAGTCCAAGATGCATCGAGACATCCTCCCCCCTATGCTGTTCCCGAACCATTTCGGTGGTGTTTCCATCAATTTCTGACTTTTTCCTATGAACCAGGCACCCTCCCCTCTTCAGAGCAGGGGGTGTCTGGTTTAATGCTCGGGTTCTCCCATTGACTTTCATTATACTCGGGTGCTCGATAGAGTACCCGAGCATCCCAATGTGTTCGGCCAGAGCACCCGAGCACTTTGGTGCTCGATCAACACTAGTTGTATACCATTTATATTGTTTTGTGTTTTAATAAATGTGTGTATACTTTCAATAGCACCCTGTCACGGCTGAGGATGGGGGAAATCCTCAGCCGTGCGGTGCCAGATGATGTTGGCCTACTCGGCCAGGAGAACAGGATAGGGATCAGGTCACCTCCTAACAGCGTCCCTACCCTGACCCTAACTCCTAACTGCATGGGCCGACCTTAAAGGTAGGAGGACCCATGCGCAGGAACCTCGGATCCCTAACTCACCCTCCGTCCGGTCCCTGCGCTAGGAGTCAGGGTAAGACGACCTACTCCTCCTAGACGCGGAGGAGCAGGAGTCTCACTGGCCAAGCTGTTGGGAAAAAGGGGAACACAAACAGCTTTACGGGTATGGCAGGCGAACTAGAAGTTCCACCAACCTGCCACAGCCTTGCTGACTGGATCCCTGTGCAACAGGAATCCAGAACCGTAAACTGCACAAAGTAACAAGGAAGGTCCCAACAGAACATCACATACAACATGACATACAAGAAAACATAAACATAAACTATGACCACAGTGGTGGCTCTCACAGGCGGATGGAAAACACAGGCGGCTGCTTCAGCTAGCAAGACTGAAGCAACCTACTGAGCCCTGCTAGAGAGAGGGTCTATATAGGCCCAAGTGGCCACACCCAAGGGTTGGACATACCCAGTGACATCACACACACACTGGGAAGGAAGTTAACCCTTCCAGTACCACAGAAGGGAAAGACACTTAAATGGGAAGTGCACACAATACATACAACGTGCATAACATACACACACCTAACATAAAGGAAGCTAGGTGTGACCGCATGCCAGGGCAGCAAGCTGCCTAGCGACGCTCAGGCTGCTCTGCTGCAAAATACAACACTGGTTGCCCGCGGCAACCACAAGTGAGGCCACAGACAAGCGGCCCTCACCCGTGGTTGAATACCCATACAAAACTGCAGGCAACTGCATGCGGTAAAGGAGTCACGGTCATGGGCATGGCCGTGACACTCCCACCCCTCAAAGCCCCCCTACCCAAAAAAAAGGAGACTGGTGAGGAACTCACACAAGGGGATGGGAGAAGGAGACGTCCACTCTCAGGACATGGTTCCCAGGAGGTCACTGTCAGCTGCATCCTCTCCCAGCTCACACTAGCCAGTCCGACGAGGCCTGCAGCCCGCACCAGCGACAAGGGAATGGAACCACAGAGAGTGGACGAGGGGACTCTCCACTCACGTCCCCACTCTAGTCGCTGCCAGCAGACCCTCCTAACCAGCACGCAGCCGGACCACTTACGGAGTGCTGCCAGCAGACGACCAGAGATGGGAACATGGAGAGGGACGAGGGATCCCCAACACGGACACGGAAGGTAAGGTGGCGGGGAATAAGCCACCAACCGTGCCGTTAACGGAGAACCCCCAGGAACGCTCTCCCTCCGGAGAACGCGCATGCAGGCCACAAGGGGATGGCACTGCATGCTGCACCCTCTTTCAAAGGTGACTACTCCCACCCCTCAAAGCCCTTCCCAACAACAAAAGGGGAAAGTTGGTGAGGCATAAGAAACAATGGGAGGGGGGGAGGGGAAAGACAAACAAAAAGGGGACACCAACACGGACAACGGTGAGCAAGGAATGGCGGGGAATGCCACTCACCGCGCCGTAAATGGTGAAACCCCCATAACGCTCTCCCTCCGGAGAACGCGCATGCACCCCATCCGCAGATAGCGGTGCATGCTTTACCCTCTTTCGAGGGAACGCCACGCGAGAAGCCTTTGTGGTCATACTGTCACGGCTGAGGATGGGGGAAATCCTCAGCCGTGCGGTGCCAGATGATGTTGGCCTACTCGGCCAGGAGAACAGGATAGGGATCAGGTCACCTCCTAACAGCGTCCCTACCCTGACCCTAACTCCTAACTGCATGGGCCGACCTTAAAGGTAGGAGGACCCATGCGCAGGAACCTCGGATCCCTAACTCACCCTCCGTCCGGTCCCTGCGCTAGGAGTCAGGGTAAGACGACCTACTCCTCCTAGACGCGGAGGAGCAGGAGTCTCACTGGCCAAGCTGTTGGGAAAAAGGGGAACACAAACAGCTTTACGGGTATGGCAGGCGAACTAGAAGTTCCACCAACCTGCCACAGCCTTGCTGACTGGATCCCTGTGCAACAGGAATCCAGAACCGTAAACTGCACAAAGTAACAAGGAAGGTCCCAACAGAACATCACATACAACATGACATACAAGAAAACATAAACATAAACTATGACCACAGTGGTGGCTCTCACAGGCGGATGGAAAACACAGGAGGCTGCTTCAGCTAGCAAGACTGAAGCAACCTACTGAGCCCTGCAAGAGAGAGGGTCTATATAGGCCCAAGTGGCCACACCCAAGGGTTGGACACACCCAGTGACATCACACACACACTGGGAAGGAAGTTAACCCTTCCAGTACCACAGAAGGGAAAGACACTTAAATGGGAAGTGCACACAATACAGGGAGTGCAGAATTATTAGGCAAGTTGTATTTTTGAGGATTAATTTTATTATTGAACAACAACCATGTTCTCAATGAACCCAAAAAACTCATTAATATCAAAGCTGAATATTTTTGGAAGTAGTTTTTAGTTTGTTTTTAGTTTTAGCTATTTTAGGGGGATATCTGTGTGTGCAGGTGACTATTACTGTGCATAATTATTAGGCAACTTAACAAAAAACAAATATATACCCATTTCAATTATTTATTTTTACCAGTGAAACCAATATAACATCTCAACATTCACAAATATACATTTCTGACATTCAAAAACAAAACAAAAACAAATCAGTGACCAATATAGCCACCTTTCTTTGCAAGGACACTCAAAAGCCTGCCATCCATGGATTCTGTCAGTGTTTTGATCTGTTCACCATCAACATTGCGTGCAGCAGCAACCACAGCCTCCCAGACACTGTTCAGAGAGGTGTACTGTTTTCCCTCCTTGTAAATCTCACATTTGATGATGGACCACAGGTTCTCAATGGGGTTCAGATCAGGTGAACAAGGAGGCCATGTCATTAGATTTTCTTCTTTTATACCCTTTCTTGCCAGCCACGCTGTGGAGTACTTGGACGCGTGTGATGGAGCATTGTCCTGCATGAAAATCATGTTTTTCTTCAAGGATGCAGACTTCTTCCTGTACCACTGCTTGAAGAAGGTGTCTTCGAGAAACTGGCAGTAGGACTGGGAGTTGAGCTTGACTCCATCCTCAACCCGAAAAGGCCCCACAAGCTCATCTTTGATGATACCAGTCCAAACCAGTACTCCACCTCCACCTTGCTGGCGTCTGAGTCGGACTGGAGCTCTCTGCCCTTTACCAATCCAGCCACTGGCACATCAAGACTCACTCTCATTTCATCAGTCCATAAAACCTTAGAAAAATCAGTCTTGAGATATTTCTTGGCCCAGTCTTGACGTTTCAGCTTGTGTGTCTTGTTCAGTGGTGGTCGTCTTTTAGCCTTTCTTACCTTGGCCATGTCTCTGAGTATTGCACACCTTGTGCTTTTGGGCACTCCAGTGATGTTGCAGCTCTGAAATATGGCCAAACTGGTGGCAAATGGCATCTTGGCAGCTGCACGCTTGACTTTTCTCAGTTCATGGGCAGTTATTTTGCGCCTTGGTTTTTCCACACGCTTCTTGTGACCCTGTTGACTATTTCGAATGAAACGCTTGATTGTTCGATGATCACGCTTCAGAAGCTTTGCAATTTTAAGAGTGCTGCATCCCTCTGCAAGATATCTCACTATTTTTGACTTTTCTGAGCCTGTCAAGTCCTTCTTTTGACCCATTTTGCCAAAGGAAAGGAAGTTGCCTAATAATTATGCACACCTGATATAGGGTGTAGATGTCATTAGACCACACCTCTTCTCATTACAGAGATGCACATCACCTAATATGCTTAATTGGTAGTAGGCTTTCGAGCCTATACAGCTTGGAGTAAGACAACATGCATAAAGAGGATGATGTGGTCAAAATGCTCATTTGCCTAATAATTCTGTACAGGGTGTACATACAACGTGCATAACATACACACACCTAACATAAAGGAAGCTAGGTGTGACCGCATGCCAGGGCAGCAAGCTGCCTAGCGACGCTCAGGCTGCTCTGCTGCAAAATACAACACTGGTTGCCCACGGCAACCACAAGTGAGGCCACAGACAAGCGGCCCTCACCCGTGGTTGAATACCCATACAAAACCGCAGGCAACTGCATGCGGTAAAGGAGTCACGGTCATGGGCATGGCCGTGACACACCCTTGATTTACCTCCACTTTTTATCTCGCCATCTACATTCTGTTCCTGGACTGTGTGTTGGATCCCAAGGTAGGACAGGACTAGCTACATTATTACAGTGTGATCTATACTACAGGCTCGCTTCAGGTAATAGGCTTGCACCATGTGTGTTCTTTATGTATCATGAAGGAAATTTACAACAGAGTGCCTTGTTTTTGCTTTTTGTGTTCCCACATCATAATCACTATGATATCATAATACTTTATGGCATTATAATGCACAATGACATCGTAATGAATTATGGCATTGATATTTATTATAATAAAAACAAAAGAAACAAGCACGCTCCCTAGTGTGAAACCTGAGAGATGAGCAAATGCTGAGTGCAAACAGTTCTATTTTACCGGTTTTGGTTGCACGTCCTCATGCACCAGTCTGGAATACTGTAGGTGTATCAATACGTTTATGATGAGTCAAGATGAATATATGTGCACCCTGTAGAAGACCACTTCCTACTTTCGAGGTTGACAGCGTGTAGCTCATGAAGAAATTCACGTGTTGTGAACTGGCTTAGTGGCTTTATTACGTATGTGCACCATATGCCTTGTTTCTGTCATAGCTAAAAGGGGCGATTTATCAAAGTTGCAAAAAGGGATTCTTGGCTTTTGGGCCAAGGGTGGAAGTATTTCTAAAACTGCACAATTTGTGAACAGTTCGCATGCTGTTGTGGTGAAAGTGTATTGTGAGTGGTCAAATGGCGCCATTGCAAATAAGAGATGTGGAAACTGCAGAGCACCACGTACAATTGATGTGAGAGGTGAACGTCGACTACAAAGGTGTACATGGGCGGTCCGACACTCTACAGTGGAGCAATCACACAGCTGAAATGTCTGACATTGGTTGGAAGAGCATGACCAAGACTTCTAAGTATTATACTGGCCCCCTAATTCGCCAGACTTGTACCAAATTATGCATCTGTGTGTACACCTTGATCGTTGTGTGTTTTTACCTTATGGATCTTCCCCCTTGCACCCTCCTGCAGCTTTGGGATGCACTGCAGTCAGCATGGTTCCAGATACCTGTGATGAGCTACACTGACCTTATTAAGTCACTCCTAGCTTGTCTAGCTGCTGTCATGCTGTCATACCAGATGTATCACAGTGGCTCAGGCTGGATGATATATCTGGTACAGGGATAATCACTTTTCTCTGACTCTATACCAACTACTGGTTGGCTCACACAGAGACAAATTTTTACGCCAGAATTGTGGCGCATTGTAGGCACAAAATGGTGCATAATTGGCCCTTCCCCTTTCCTATGAAGATCCACCCCTTGTTGAACATTTTATTGTAGAAACCATAGAGTTACCAATTTGCAACACTTTTTAGAAAGATTTTTGGCGCAGACACATTAGTTAATCTGGGCCACTGTCTCTAAAACCTCTCTCTATGTAAAATAATTATACATCTAACTAGCTGTTGTCTTCTCCTCTCTAAAACTACATTAGCTGTATTCTGTGTTTTAAGATCCCTTTCCTCTATTAATTCTTCCAGTGTATAAACCCATAAAACACATGAAGGCCTTGGTTGTGATGTTATATAGTGGCACATCCAAACTGATATCACTGCTATAGTCTCTCATGATTGGTTGAGGCTGACTGCAAGGCAAGCCCACTGGGATAGGGTCATCCGATCCTCTTTCTTCATCTTCTTATTTTCCCTGTATGTATTCTGATATGTAAAATGGTGACATTATTGTAAGCTGTTGGTGCAGGACAAATTCCCAGATTTTCAGATTTGCTAGAAACCATAGTTTTTGGGAAATTTGTAATGAATTTGATTTATGTATAATTGATTTCGTCATTAATAAGCAAGAAAATAGATTTTTTTTCAGTTTTAAAAATTAAGTTTATTGAACAACCTGAAAATCAATTAATAGAACTAGACAACAAATGACAATCCACCAAAATAAGTTAAAGTGTCTGCTTTTTTGGTAGAAGGGTTTACAGATAATAAACTGCTCTTTCTGGTGCTGGTGATCAGCCTGGTGTTCTATTGCTGGGACCCCCAAAGAGCAGCTGTAATCTGTTAGGGTACCTGATATCAAATGATCAATATTTGTGCAGCACAACAAGGAAACTAAAACACTGAAATAAGTGGGTTATCTATATGATGCATATAACTTCAACACCAGTTCTACCATCATCTTTTTCTTCATTGTAGATCGGATTGGATTACACCAGGTTCCTTTTGGCATTGGATTCTTATATGGTTCTTGGTCTTCTTCTTTCAATGTCTGTGATGCGGCTTTCTTCTCCTCCTGATAAATGAGGGTGCATTGGACCCCCTATTAATTAAGAATTTCCTAATAGTGCGTTTGAAAATGGGCTGCTTAAAGCAGACAACCCCTTTACTATTCTTCTGGATATTGTCACCTATTTCAGTATTACCCATCTTAATATTGTCCACTTTTTAGGAGTAGAGAACTGAGCACTAGTTTGAGGTGTGCTTGGGCCCGTTTTCAAAATCCACTTGTATTTCTACTATTGGTAATTAAATAGTCCCAATCTTAAATCAAGATGAACAACTCATTTAAATTAAAATATATCTGTATTTCCATGTTCAATTGTTACAAATTGCATTTGTGTGGGCAACTTTCTAGACATTGTTTGTAAGCATGCTTCATTTCTATCATCTGTAGAGGTTCCTTAATTGTGTCAACCAAGCAGTGCCTAGACATTAAGCTTGTCATAAAAATGTTTTACCAAGGACAATCAGTTTAACACAATTTTCTGTGAATAAATAATTGCATAGAATTTGTACTGCTTCATTGGAAGTGTAATCCTGGTTTCCAACTATCTGATTAGGCCAACTAATCTCACCACAAAACCGGACAATAATGGTCATCATTACATTTTTTACAAGATCTGAGTCAATAACGGTTTACCAGCAGACTATTTCTATGTACTTTGCCTTACCCCCAGGCATCGTATAAAGTTCATTCAGATAGAAAATTAAATCCCGATACAATGGCTGTTATATGTAACACCACCTAAATACTTAGCGAGGAATTTTTTGTGATCCGCATATTATAATACCTTTCAACCAAGGGATGCTATAAATATAAAAACAAGGATACAATTATTATAGGGTTATAGTTAAGATCTCAATTTAAGATTCCAATTTTAGGGAAAAAGAACTATGGGTCTACTTCAGTATGTGAAAGAATACATGGACCCTTTCATTCATAACATCAGTGGCATTTCAGTTTTTGGTGTCCTTTTTCTATTTATTTTCTTTGAAGAAGAGTGGATTTTACCCTCTTAAAGACTTGTCTTATACTGAACCGTCAGATACACCTCGACTGGTGACCTGGTTAGGATGCATTAGCCAACTGTTATATTTAAGAGAAAAAAATCTTAACAAAAATAAAATAAAATAATCTGTGATTTATCACAAGGTCTAGAGGTTTACACAGATGTGTAGCTGGGAAAACGGGGGTCTGACAGGCCATATGGTGCCAACAAGCCACTCTATATTAGATATGCCCCTGGTTTACAAAAAAATTTAATGATCCCAAAGTGGTCATTTTTTACTTGAAACTTGTTTTGTTCCACAATAAAGTGTTGGACAAATTAAATGAATGAATGTACATCCAAAAACTAATGGTAGTACACTCATTTGCAAAAGTGGAGTGGCTACAGACCCTACTGGTATTCTACTGAGTGGGCAAATGCCCAGGAGGTCACCTGGGTCTTCCTCACTGCTGCTGGCCTGTTTAGGCTGTCAGGTACTTATGTACCCAGCCAGCAGTCGCAGGTGCCATTCTAAATTTAACTGCAGGACTGCAATGCAGTTGAATTCAGCAGTAGGGCAAAGGAACCTATAGTTCCCTGTTTCTTCATTCCACCCCAATACATCAGTTTACCAGTGGTGCAGGTGGTGCAATAATGCATTTTTGACCACTTGCGCTGGCATGCAGGCTCAGGCCGCACCAACATAGAATGGGAGTATCTAATTTTTTTTACTTTCCTTGGCCATGTGAGGTTTATACTACGGGGGGCACTATAATAGGCATTTCTATGGGTACTATAGGTGTACTGGGGGCACAATCGACATTTTTAATACTGGGGGCACTCTAGGAGCATTAATGGGGGTACTATAGGGGATGTTTACTACTTCAAATTTTTTATACTTTGGGACTACTGAGGGCTTTATTATTACTAGGGGCACAACATGGCACATTATTATTGCTGGCATTTCTATTACTGGGAACACTATTGTGGTAATTATAACACTATGACCACTGTAGAGCAGTGTTCCTCAACTCCAGTACTCAGGGCCCACACTGAGGAACACTGCTGTAGGGGACATTATTACTACTTGGGGCACCGTAGGGACCTTTATTGCTATGGATGGCATTATTCTACTGGAGCCACTGCGGGGGGCATGTTACTACAATTTTTTTCTGCTGAATATTATTTGGGGGCATTGGGGAGCACAGCAGGCACAGAATACAGGTTGGCAGAAGGAGGACACTGTTAAGGCACCGGTATGGGGAGTTTGTGCTTAGAAGGTTGGGAGGATGTTAAAAAAAAGAGGATTCTAAAATATTTGTGTGGCAAACTCTAGAGAGATGAGACATGGCTGAAAGAAGTCATCATGGAGGTCTAGGATGAATAGAGAAGATGCAGAAACAGAATGTCTATCAGAGGAGTCGTCACTGGATATAATAGGTATGAGTGCTGTGTTCTCCTGTTATGTTTGGTAATGCTGAAAAACCAGGCAGCATGCTGAAGGTAGGGACTGCTTGGCGCTGTGGCCTGCGTCTCCACTACTGAGCTCCCTCGTCCATGGACAATTAGAGACAACTGGAGGATGAGGGGGATGACAGAAAGGGGCTTCTGGCACTGGCAGTTTCTGGGGAGATAGTGTGTGCTTCTATGGCATAATTTTGTGCTTCATTGTGGTATTTAGTTCTACTGCGGCAGTAGCAGCTGTAGCTGGACGTAGCAGTTAAAAGACTATAAAAACAGGTAAAAACACAATCCCTAGTATTAGGCTGTTATTAGGGATAGAACAAGCAAATTCCTTATGGTGTCTTCTAATTTCAGTTCATTAAAATGTAAAATAACGTGATTTGAAGGAGTACTGCCTTCTATATCAGGTTAGAGCACAATAACACAATAAATGATAAAAAATGACACTGTTTAAATTAAAATGATTGTTATTTTATACACCGCTGATTTGACCTTTAACCTGATGTTTTAGTGCCACTACTTTGTAAAATGCTGTAAATAGACAACAAAGGCAGTACACCTTTAATACAAGTTGTTTTACATTTTAATAAACTGAAATTGGAAGACACCATTGGGAATTGACCTATTCAATCCTGATGATAGGGCTATACTAAGGACCTTGGGGGACATTTGCTATTCTATTTATGCCACTTTTGTGGTGTCAGAAAGTCACAGATTTTTGGCACACAAAATCTGCAACTTTTCTTCCTGTCTAAAACTTTGAAGTGGCAAGAAAAGAGGGCCTAGCAAGGATGGGGAGGGGGTGGCAGGTCCTCCACATTTATCTTTATTCATGCCAGAAAACAGTTTTCTGGCATGAATAAAGACAGATATCTATGGCAGCTAGGAGGAAGTTGCATGGCCCATTGGAGGATGTAACAACTCTATGAGAGGTCTGCGCCTTTACATAAATTTGGCGTATCCTCCCGCTGTGCATGGGGAATCAAGAGTGGTATGGAAAACTCCAGTCTTGATAAATATCCCTTCTTGTTTTTACCAGTCTTCCCTTTGGCATACTTTTCTCGACAATAAGATACAGATTCCTAGTCTGGGTTAAGAACTTGGACAAATAGCAGACAATGAACCTGAAGAGGCAAACGACTGTGTCTTAGCAATCATCTTTGTAATTTATGTAAATTATATAAACGCTTTCACAAGATACCAATTCATTAACTGAGCTGCAACTATGTGTAATTTCAACATATATTCCATGTCCCTCCCCTTTCCTCATTTGACCATTTATTGTCCAGTCTACCCTTTATTTCTCACTTATATTGTACTATTTACTGTGTGTTGACCCCTTTGTTAGCCTCATACGTAATGTAGGAGTTCAAATGGGGGCTGGGAGTTTGAAAGGTATCTGCCCCAGACACTGCATGCGGGGGAAGGAGGGTATCAATAAATCACTCTGTCTTGGCCAGGGTATAGGAGTTGTTGATGTATATCAAGCATAGCAAATGGCATCAATAAGGTGTTGCATTATATTGATTGACTTTTAGATATTAAGATTTCTAGAAGCATGCTTAACACACACATTATAAGAGCTTGACAGCCAGAAAGATGAAAATGTTTTTGCGCAGCATGCATCAGAACAAAAAGCAAATATGTCTCTCAACTACTTTTGCATGACTGCATAGCTGTGAATGCTTGGTTTCATTCACGTTGGAACATGTGCAAAGAAATTTAGCAAGTGTCAAAGATTTTTTAAAAAGTATACAGTCTCATTAATTGGTTAAATATATATATATATATATATATATATATATATATATATACTAAGGCTCTGTTCACACTTCTGTGTAGGGGTCCCAATGGGGTTTCCATCAGCAATTACATTTTTTTTGGGCAAGAATTGTCCATAGCTGTATCCTTGCCATAGTAAATACCTTGATGGAACACAGGATTTTTTGGAATCCACCATTATACATTTAAAAAGGTATACAGATATCCCTCCATTATAAACAGCAGCCACGACTTTTGTGTGAACAGTATTTTATTTACTTATCACATGGACAGAGGTGTAGCTTGGGGGTTCAGCCTCTGTGGCCTGTGTAATCTCCCAATCTGAGAAACTCCAGACCATGACCACTACCAAGAGCATTAAATAGCAACTGAATAATATTACCACCTTACTATTACTGAACAAAAACACTGTACAAAGACCAATATTTCCACCACACAGTGAATATATAGTGGTAAGTGTTTGAAAACATGTTCTTCAGACCATATAAGTGAATTCAATGCAGTAAAATCCAATGACTTACAGTTGATATGTTCTCTGATTGGAGTATTTCACTTTTCCTGTCTTTTCCATTTCGGACCACCATGATGATTTTTTCCAACTATGGCTTTTAGATAAAACTAGACTTTGTAGACTTTACAGAGACTTCTTTGGCACATCACCTCCAACATCCACCCTATCTTTACCCAACCAACACAAATTCACCAACCCCATTCTACTGACACCCCAAATTATATGCCTGTAAACGCCCCATCTGTCCCCCATTACTGTACCTACTGTTTGGCACAATGCCCCCAAATACTGTATTTCATAAATAATGAATATGTGAATCATAATGCACCCAAAAATAATAGTGCTAGATACACAGTGCCCGTATAATGCCCCAGATGGTTATAGTACACCGTACAATAAAGGTGTCATCTTTTGTAGCCCACAGAGAAACAGTGATTTTCTTAGTGCCCCACACTCAATTCCCACCCATAATAGCCTGCCAGCTGCAAATGCCCCGGAAATAGTATGCTAGCTACAGATACCTCAAAATAATAGGGTTTACCAATCCTCCCTTGTTGGGCCACCCCTTGACCCTGCTAACTATGCCTCTGATGTGGATATATGTTTATGGAGGAAGCAAATGAATCTAGATTTCTGAGCATTTTCACTTAATTTCAGACACAAAGTTGATATACTACCCCTTGAAGTACTGATATGGGGATAGGGCAGTAAGGTCTTAATCTTATTACTATTTAAGGGAAAAGATGTGTCAAAAAATGAAGTGTTCAAAAGTTAAATACAATTCAGGAAATGCTTTCTGGAAGTGAAATGGAAATACATTTTTACTATTGCAATTTTATACGACTTTTACTATTTCCTATAGTTATTGTGTTACTGGAACTGTTGACTTCCAATGTCCTTCATGATATGTTCTTTAGAATTAAGCTGCATCTAGACATGGGAACTTGCAGAGATCAGATACCAGATACATCCATACTAAACATGGTAAATAAAGAATATCTTGGTGTTAAATACTGGTGAAAAATAAATATCTGCCATCACTACTTTTGGAGTGGTTTATTTTAACTAAGTATATCACTTCAAATAAATGATGCTTCAAAACTGTATTACAAAAGTGATTGTATACTATAAGATTTATAATAACAATTTTTCTTTTACGTTATAATGGGACTTTCAAAGGCAATTAATAAATTTACTTCAATACTACAACTGTTTACACAAATCCTAAAGAAGTTTTTGGGGATAAAAAAAAGTCAGCTTTTGTACACAAATTTCGACTACAAATTTTGTGAATAAAACACATACTTGTGCAGAAAATGTGTCATCTAGCCATGCTCACACTTTAGGAAAACAAAGAACATGCAGTTCTTATTCGTAAGTGTGGTTTATAACAAGTAAACGGTACACATTTCAATATCATTAGATTGTAATTTACAGATGTGGTCGTGCTAAAAGGAATGGTTAACATGTAAGGCTACATTCACAGGAAAGGAAAAAACGGCTATCACACTGCAGTTTTCAAAACCATTAGAAGTCTAAGGGATACTTACACTCCAGTTTTTATACTGCCAGATGGAACCAATTGAAATAAATGGGTCCATTTTTAAACTCCATTTAGACTGGAGTGCATCGGTCAAATGACCATTAAAAATGGGTAAAAGTGCATTCCAAGGGTTAAAAAAAAACTCATTCTCTTGAACTCGAAGGAACATGTTCCATCACAATGCTGGGAGCATCAGATCCTGCTCCCCCTAGTGCAGAACGAGTGTTCCTGCTCGTTCAAGTGGATAAGGTGAATTTTGTTTTGTTTTTGTTTTTCAGACCAAAGAGGAGTTTTGCCTTCCTCTGGATCAATTTGAAGGATAACAGATGGAACTGGATGAACGTATGTCTTTTTTCAGCCTTATAAACTATGTTACTACGTATATTAGGGCCACTATGGGGACATTATAGACACTGTGGGCACCACAGATACTGGGGCAATATGGTGGCTATTATTTATATTGGGGGCACCGTGGGGTGTAAAATATATACTGAGGGTACTGCAGCGTTTGAGCTGTTCCCCCCCAAAAAATGACATGCATCCTTTTTTTGTGGCCACTTTTAATGGCTATGAAAAACACATGCAAAACAGCCATTAAAACGGACAAGCAACCAGAAAATAAATAAATACATGAATGTAGAATGGCCATGAAAAACAGACATTGTGTCCGTTTTCAATGGACATTTTTTTCTCACTGTCCTGGGAATGTAGCTTTAAGTAAACAATGGCAAGAACATGTTAATTGACTTTTTAAATGGATTTCAAAGGCTTTTGTAGCGAGATAACACCGTGACATGTTATCACAGTTCTTTTTAGTATGGCTACATCTGTAGTTTAGTATATTATTTGTACATTGACATTTGAAGATGCCCAATAATCCCAATAAGAGAAACTGCATGCATCCCATTTGTGTGGTTAAAGATTTAATTCTGCATCTGGATACATAGACGTCTGAGAAAAATGTCACCTCAAGTATATTAGTGGCACAATATAATACAGAGTCAACATTCTTGGGTCTTTTAGTTGCACCAATAAACCACTATTGATACAATTTCCATCTTTGTTTGCCCCCATATAGAGATGCTCATATCACATTATGTTACTTTCTGTATATTTCAAACCTTAAAAGAGTGTTGGTTTTAATTATTCAAATTTATATATTGCCTTCTTTGAATATCTCTTTTTCTACTGCTCTTTCTTAATCCATCAAGAGGCATGTCACTCTCTTTTTCCATATTGTAGTTCATTGTTTCTTACTCAAATTAATAAAGGTCTGGGGTAAATGAAAGGATGATAATTATGTTCTACACACAAATTAAAAAGCAGCTTTTAAAACAGAAATCACAAAAGCATTTTCCACAACTGGTGAATAATGTAGCTATATTTCAGATCAGAAATGGACTTTGGCTGGTCTCCATACATTAGCCTGCATTCCTGTTTTGGCTGTAGAAAATTTTGGCTTTGGCACCTGGATTCTAGATATTGATGATCTAGGGGAGGTAAATGAGTTAGTAGGACTAAGGACTGATGATTCCCAATTCTTCTGTGGAACCTCCTGAACAGAAGCGGAAAAAGGTGCATGCCCAGAAACATTGGTTGCCAGAGGCTGGTATGATACATCGGTTCTCCAAACTGGCTCTCCAAGTGTTGTTGCAGATCTAGGAGTTAACACTGTAGGAGTCATGTTGACTGAAGAAGACATTGGAGTAGGAGTTGAGAAACGCTTAATCTCATGAGCTCTCGCAGTTTTCACAGGAACTTGTCTAGTTTGAGTAGAATTCATTTTTTGAGAATCCTGGTTATCAGAAGAATCCCCAAAGCAGAACATGGCTGAATTTAGCTGGTAAGGCTGGTGGCGCATAAAATCTATAGCTTGCATTCGTGGCTTTCCAGTGGCTCCTTTTTTAACTTTGCTATCTGCTTTAGCACCTTGAGATTTTGATGCAGCTAATGGACAGGATGGAGAAACCAGTGGATTATATCCTATTGGAGGTGGTGCACGAATATTAGGTGAATATTTCCAGAATGAGGGAAGAGATGGTGTTGGTGAAGGTGTTCTTGGCCTTGAGTTAGGCCTGGAGCTAGATCTGTGATCTGAGTCAACAACAAATTTGTCCATACGACTTTGTCGCTTTGCAAACAGCTCTGCTCCTTTACCCTTCAACTGATGCAGCTCTTGGCTTCCATTTAAAAGTTGTTCTGATGATTTAAAATTGGGTTTTGGAGCCACAGGAGGAGGAACTTTAAATTTTCGTGCTGAAGATTGCATAAAATTACATGCTTCAGCTCCTAAGCTGAGGAAGTCTTCTTCTGGGCCAGATTCAAAACCTGCTCCATGTTGCTCCTGTTTTGGTTTCTCATCTATATTCTTTACCATTGACAGCAGTTCTGGGTTTGGCAAACACTTCTTCTCCTCCTTTTTAGCAAACATCTGTTTTCTGCTGCCTCTCCTTCGAGCTTCATTTAGGATGCCAGTACGTCCTATAGGTACAGAGATCCTCTGTTCTCTTGAATTCACAGACTCTGGTGACTGGTTTACTTGAGTAACTGGTGATATATACAAAGGTGTAGTGGGTGCTGGGCTGATAAATTGTGACACTGTAGATGTTGATGGAGTCACTGGTGTAGACTCCAATATATTTGGCGGGGAAGAAACAGTAAGAGGACCAGATGGACGAGAGGGACATGAAAGATATATGGAAGCAGTAGTAGTCCGTGGTGTTGTTGGAGCTGCAAGATTTTCTTTTTGATTTCCATGGTATTGGGTTGCAGGTGATGACACTACCTTCCCAGGTGCTGGGATATAAAGGGATGCAACAGAACTTACAGGAGCCTTTTGTGGACTAGCAGGTATATCAGTTGTAAAAGGGGTGAATGGAGATGGAGCCACATTTTGCACAGCAAAGCTTTCAATTTTTTTGGGTGGGGTGGGCTTGAACACAACTGACGAAGCCATTGTCCGCTGTTCAACTTGACCTGGAGTAAATGGTCTTGCAGACCTGTTGAAGATTACATTTCCAGAACCAGGAGCATTTGGATCTTGAGAATGAGCCGGAGTTAGTGAAATTTGTGTGGTTGTTACCTTGGTATTTTCTGAGCCCTCTGTCTCTTGGCTTTTATCATAATTTACTGTGTGAATAACGTTTCCATTAGCAACTGATTTCCGAGGAGGAGCAATTGGAGTTTTTGGATGCTCTGTGAGATATTGTGAGGGAGATTTGTCAGCCACCTGTTCAGATTTCTGCCTCTGTAATTCAAACAATGTTGCTCCCTTTCCAGATGCCTCACTCAGACCTTTCTCTTCTTGTGTTTCATGTTCCATTTTGGGCTTTTCAATATCCATATAGGTGCTATCCCAGTCTGAATTATTTGTTAAGCTACGGGCATCAGAGAATCCCTCTTCATCAAATTCTGATTCACTTGTAGGAAGGACTCCGTCTTCGTCTTCGTTATAGCGATCTTCGTCTACACTTCCGTAACTCACAAGTGTATATTTTTTTGCTCTCTGTCGTCTCTTCTTAAACATAAGAACACCTTTTGAGTGGGGATTAGGAGCATCAGTTAACAGAGATGCAATTGTTCTACATTTGGTTCTAGCTTCCTTAACGTTTTTCTCCTGCACACTCTCACTGCGATGAAGTTCTGCAAAAGAAAAAAGAAATAAAACATGACAATCATAGCATTTGATTGTATGTATCTTAGTAGCATTTATACAAATTTTGTAAGAATTTATGAACATACTTTAATACCTACTATATGATTGAGACGTTGAAGATTTGGTAAATGGCTATGGTTTGGCTTATTGCGCTTTTTTTATACAACACCATTATTACTTTCTGCTATTCAAATGGCCTTCTGCAACTGTCAGTACAATACATAACTGACATTACTAAAAGGGAGCTAAATGTTTTTATATCATAATATAAAGAGCAATGCAATAATCATTTTTAACATATGGTCAACTAGGATTTTGCATATCATCATTTATGTTGATTAAAGTATACTCATTACTGAGAAGATTAAATTCATATCTCATGTTGTATAATCTTACATATTCCAATAATAATTCTGTTACACATTTGTACTTCTACTACCTGGAAAATACCCTGCATGGCACATCTTGTGGGAATTTTAAAAATTTAAACTCTAAATACAATCTTTTGGCAATGTTCAACTGGACAGCAAGGAGAGATTATCCATAAAATAATCTCAGAATGTAAAATTCAGGTTATAAAAAAAAAAACTTTTAGGAAAATTGCTACAATTGACAGTTTGCAGATTTAAGAAAAGCTAAATCATTGCCAAAGCAACTATGATGTATAAAAGAAATGCCTGCATGTGTAGAAATGCTGATATAATGTATTAATATATATCATTATAGCTTCATAGAGAACAAAAATGTATAAAAAATAGCAAGCACATTAAAGTTCAGAAATTGAATATTCCATGGGGGAATTTATCAAGTCTTGTGCTTTTAGAATTCTGGAGTCAAGAAGTCACAAAATAAGGCTTTTCAACTTATGAGGGTTACGTGTGCAAAATTTGGTGACCACTCGCTCCAGTTTTGAAAGTAAATGTGGTTTGTTATGTCAATTAATTTTGCTACAGATTTATCACTACAACTTTCTAAAAAGTCGTAGAAAAAAAACTCACAAAATCAATCCATTAGGGGGTGATGTAGAAAAACCAGAATAGCATTTTCAGACAAAAGTGTTATGTTTAAAGATGAGCCAAGTTTAACAAACAACGTTTGATAAAATTGGTGCAAAGTATGGCAAAACTGAGTCAATCAAAACTGACTTCAAATATTACTCTCATGGTGAATCCCCCTATATTTTACTACAGTATTATACTTTGTGTATTGGTCTTAAGTGTTTGTTAGAATAAATGTTAGCTAGTTGCTGCCTCTAATTATAATAACCTTCATAGTGAGAACACATCTCCAACATTTTGTAGCTTACTTTTATCAAGGATTTGAATTACTGATGAGCAAAATAAAGTATCCAGGGACGTGTTAATATCAGCTAAGCTGGTCTGTCCACTTTACATACACTTGTCGTAAAAAGCTCTTCAGAATGTCAGGCTGATCATTTATCACTGACACACAGAACAGGTCATGCCAAATCCGAAAAAAACAAGATGTCTTGGTTTGAAGTGATATGAAATCATACAGGATTCCTTATAGACTATGTAGACAAATTAATAGAATACATGCTATTTGCTACTAGTATATGTGAATTACCTGCATAGAGATTATCTGTGCTGTGGTAGGAAGATACCGGTGAATCAGGCATGACACATGCACCATTAGAGTCACAATGTTCCATATAGAGAAGACAAGGGACAAATGTTCTCCAAGCTGGAGCCAAACCAAAGTAGGGAAATCTTTCCAGCAGCCTGCTGCCCTTTCTACAAGCCTTTTTAAGTCCCCACTTTTGTCTCCCCTGGCATAGCTGCTGGATTCACTGGCTCACTCAGAAGCTGATGAGATCATAGAGTCTATTTTTATGTGCCCGGGCTTATCACTGGTCCAGGCTTTGGACATTGTCACCTGTCACTTCAGCTATTTTCCTTCTTGCCTGTGGTTGAGTTAGAAAGAAATATTTTCAGCCAGCCACCATTTTTCATACCCCCAGACCCCAAGCGCTTACATGAGTGTGAAACAATGATATGTATTCCAGTCTGGAAACATGAGGTCAATGCACTTAAAATACCTCTGTTATCCATAGAGATCCCAATAGAAGAATACTCCACTTGGCTTGCTCATACATACCAGAAAAAACTGTTAGGAATATAGTTACTACTCAAAGGGCATCTCAAATTGAGATTTAGTCTACGAATTAGACAATAAGTGTATTTAATTGTATGCATATGTAAATATAGCATACTATAGTGTAAAAACCACAAAAGAAAAATCTAAGTGTACCAATATGCAACAGTGGCCAAAAGTCAAGGTTAGCCCAGCAGAGCCAGTCCCCCTAGATAACTCCCTAATCAACATACAGCCACAATGTCATCCTTAACCCCACTCTATCTGTAAGTACAGGGCAGGAAGAGGAAGCTGTATATTATCCAATTGGATACTAGCAGAAAACATCTTCTTTAAACCAAACCACCAAGGATTCTAGTAGTTACTTTTTTTTGAAGGACCATCAGACCTTTGACAACTCGTATCACATGTTAAATTTTTTTGCGGAACAGACATACAGAAACATGCACATTTACGCTTTTTTGCAGCCCCCATTAAGTGAATGGTTCTTCATACTGGCCACAAAAAAAGGGAGGACACGGAAAAAAATACATTTGTGTGCATGAGTCCTTAGTCTGTTTTTTTAATCACGTCTGACAGAAGGAAAACTTTTCCTAAGGATGCTGGTAGCCATTCCTTCTCCTTACAGAGGATTATCATCTTGTGGTTTTGCAGCAGCCTTAGCAGTAGAGTGCATGGGCCAACCATATGTGGAATATACCACAGATGAGTCTAAGTTTTCTGTCTTAAGTGTTTAGTGGTGATATAGGTATCAAGTTGCAGAATAATTATTTTACCACATATTCTTTCTTCCCTTTATGGAAAGAAGAATATTATTGATTAGATCATGGTGTTTATTTTGAGGATTTCATGTACAGCTAAATCACCCCTTCTGACATTCCACCGTCCTAACTGACCATTTGTGGCAACTACTTATCATTATCTGAATTAATGGTAAAGTCTTTAGTCAATAAATACCAGTATACTGATAAGAGTTATACCAACACCAAAAGAGAGAACAGGCACAGCACGACTAACAAAATATGTAAACTTTATTATGGTTCCCAGAAGGAAAAAATGCAATAAAAACGATAACAGACAATACAAAACAATGGTGGATAACACACAGGGTGGAGGGATCACAAATAGACAAGATACAGCATTAAACCAATGTTGGATAAGGCCAAAGAGGTACTAGATGATGAATAGATACCCCAGTGGGGGACATATATGCATGACCTCACCAACCTGGACAAAATATTAAAGCCAGATTCAGTACATACTTATTAAAGTGCAAAGTGCATAAAGTACAATGTACATGGACAATAAATAGTATACTAGATAAATAATGCCATAAATAAATACCAAAATGGTGATCCAATGAGCCCCAACGCACGTTTCGCGTAAGCTTCCTCAGGGGGGATGTATGTGCAGACTATACCAAAAGAAGGTGCCTTTTATATGGAAACTAACTAGGCTGATCATGAACAGCTGGAAGAGGGGAGGAGAACACACTCGTGTGTGGCCACACACGGAGGTGAACGGCGTGCGTTCCACAGTGGAACGCACCGGGTCACTTCCAGTTCGGGATGAGGAGATGTGGGCTAGATGGATGTACCTAAACCAATTAAATATAAACTACTGCGGGACTAGTGAAGCAGACAGAAGAGATACATACAGAGATCGCTGGGGCATAACGAGAAAAGAGTAGCCGGAAAGAAGAACTGGCTGGTGCGTTCCATGGGGCGCCACCGGAAGGGGTGGAGATAACACCGGAAATGACATAGTAAAATGGAACGCATACAGCCGGTCCTGTGACCGATGGAACGCATGAGCCGGCGGACTGAAGAAAGAACCTATAGTTAAGATCATATGAACAGCAAATGTGCAAAACCGTATTAAGTAGATCCCAAAGTGTGGGTATATATATATATATGTATGTCATCAGTGAGTATAAATATATGTATATAGGTAAAAGTCTGAATTGTGAGAAGTGAAAGTGGGTGTGACATACGGTAGTAACCATAGTGATTATGCCAGCTCTTGGCATAAAACACAACAGCCATTGGACGCATGTGTGCATATCCATGTATATAGGTCAAAAAAGATGAAATGTGTGAATGCAACAAAACCGTGCCATTGAGGGGAGGGCAAAAATGTGAACATGTGAATGGGGTAAAAAAGCACCAAAAAATGCGGTGGAAAATATATGAAAAGGTGTATACAAATGTGTAGGAATGTATATATACATACAAATGTTGTATACTAGTGGTGAAAATAATGAGTGTACAAGGGAAAAAAATGAAGTAAAGTAAAATAAGATGAAAATAATAATATTAAAATAATGAAATAATAATAAAGTAATAAAAAATAATAAAAATAATAAATGTACTTTATGCACTTTGCACTTTAATAAGTATGTACTAAATCTGGCTTTAATATTTTGTCCAGGTTGGTGAGGTCAGGCATATATGTCCCCCACTGGGGTATCTATTCATCATCTAGTACCTCTTTGGCCTTATCCAACATTGGTTTAATGCTGTATCTTGTCTATTTGTGATCCCTCCACCCTGTGTGTTATCCACCATTGTTTTGTATTGTCTGTTATCGTTTTTATTGCATTTTTCCCTACTGGGAACCATAATAAAGTTTACATATTTTGTTAGTCGTGCTGTGCCTGTTCTCTCTTTTGGTGTTGATACTTGGTATATGGCCTAGTACGCATACTCACTCTGTGAGTTACTCACGATTGGTGTTTATTGATAAGAGTTATAGTAAAGGCCCTATTACACAGGCATATTACTGTTAAATTGATCGCTAACGAGCGTTTGTATGACTGGTTGTTAACGATCATCTGGCAGTGTAGATGCCGATTACCCGATGAATGAGCAAACGCTTGTTTATCTGGTAATTGGGATCTTTTAACATGTTACAAAATCTTGCTTTGCCGACGGCAGATCACGTCGTCTAATAGGCGCTCTGCTGCCAGCAAACAATGAGACAATACCGAGGAGGAGATCGCTGCATGTAATAGCAGCAGTCTCCTCCTCTACCGAGCAGGCGATTGCCGGACAGGTAATGCTTCCCTCCCAACAATCGTCTGCTCTATCTCCCTGTGTAATAGGGCCTTAAGGATAAATTCTTCTGTTCCCCCTATGTTTCAGGTACTTATCGTATCCAAAAAAAGGTAAAATAACAACCAAGTACATTTCTGAGTTTTTTCTGCGGATAGGACATCAGTATCTGCAGCCCGAAAAATCTCTTTTAGTTACTAATACACATTTAAGAAAATTCAGCCAATGTTTTAGCCAATCATTATCTGTAAATTGTACACAGAAGATCATGTGAATTGACCAAAGACAGTTTTTTTTTCTTCAGAAAACGCAATGGAAGCTCCTGTGGGAATCTCTGCCATAGACGAGCAGAACTTAGCTGAACATGATTTTTTTACTTTAGCCACTTTAGGGTTTTGTCCAAGATTTTTAATTATATAAAAAGAAAACTTTAACTCACTGGCATAGCTATAGGCAAGCAGCGGTCGCAGTTGAGACCAGGCCCCTAAGCCAGGGGGACCCAGATCGCCCCCCTTGGCAGTGGTGCAGTATATTTTCCTTTATAAGATACAGTGCATCTTATTTATTTTACAGTCTGATCTGAGGTCTAATATGGGTCTGATTGGGGGTCTGGAGGTCTAATGGGGGTCTGATTAGGGGTCTGGAGGTCTAATAGGAGTCTGATTGGGGATCCGGAGATCTTATGTGGGTCAGATATGGGGGTTTGAGGTCTAGTCGGGGTCTGAAGGTCTAATGGGGTCTGGAGGTCTGGTCTCAGGTATAATTGGGGTCTGGAGGTTTGGTCTGAAGTCTGATATGGGGGTCTGGAGGTCTGATATGAGGATCTGTAGGTCTAATGGGGATCTTATTGGGGTCTAAAGGTCTAATAGGTGTCTGATTGGGGTCTGGAGGTCTAATGGGGGTCTGATTAGGGGTCTGGAGGTCTAATAGGGGTCCTATTGGGGATATGGAGATCTTATGTGGGTCAGATATGGGGGTTTGAGGTCTAGTGGGGGGTCTGAAGGTCTAATGGGGTCTGGAGGTCTGGTCCAATGTCTAATGGGAGGTCTGGTCTGAGGTCTGATGTGGGGGTCTGGAGGTCTGGTCTAAGGTCTAATTGGGGTCTGGAGGTTTGGTCTGAGGTCTGATATGGGGGTCTGGAGGTCTGATATGAGGATCTGTAGGTCTAATGGGGATCTTATTGGGGGTCTAGAGGTCTAATAGGCATCTGATTGGGGGTCTGGAAGTCTAATGGGGGTCAGATATGGGGGTTTGGAGGTCTAGTGGGGGTCTGAAGGTCTGGAGGTCTGGTCTGAGGTCTAATGGGGGTGTAGAGGTCTGATATGAAGATCTGGAGGTCTAATGTGGGTGTGGAGGTCAAATGGGGGTACTGGGGTCTGACATATAGGTCTAAAGGGGGTCTGGTCTAAGATGGGGGAGTGTCATCTGGGTTTTTTTTGTTTGGGGTCTGATCTGAAAGGTAAGGGGGTATTTTTTGGAATGGCGCACAATATAAATAGGTGTTTTTGTACTGGCGCACTATCTGTGTGGTACCAGTATTTTAAGGGGGACTGTTTCTGCAGGATAGTATTGGGGGTGGCAGGATGGGGTGTTCAGAAGGTGGGTAGGAGGATGGAAAAGTAGGCAACTAAGATGTCTGTTTGTTAAACTCTGCAGAGATGAGACACGGCTAAAAGAAATCATCATGGTGGTCTGGTCTGAAAGGAGAAGATGAGCAAAGAGAATATCTACATCAGAGGAAATGTCACTGGATATAAGAGGTATGTGATGCTGTCTTATCCTGTATGTTCTCTAGCGCTGTATGTAATGTTTTTCAAGTATGTCTTTTTTTCGTATGAGCACTGCCTTCTATGCTCTGTTTACCTGCTCATCACTGCAATTGCAGCGGCGAGCAGGTAAACAGAGCAGAGAAAGCAGCTTTCATATGAGCGCTGGCCTCTCTTCAAACAGCTGTTCGACGGGGGTGACAGGGGACCCCCGCCGATCTGATATTGATGACCTATCCTGAGGATAGGTCATCAGTAGTAAAAAGAGGACAACCCCCAACAGTAGGACTGGAGGGAATGGGTTAGGTTGAGAATTTGGCAATGGGGGGGGGGGGGGACATTTCAATTTTTGCCTCAGGCAGCAGAAAGGCTAGGTGCACTCTGTCCCTTGTCACAAAGCACTGAGGGAAGGTGGGGGAGCGGGGGGCCCAAGCTAAACTATTACACCAGGGCACATGAGCCTTTAACTATGCCCCTGCTTTAACTCTAAAACCTACAGAAGAGTTCTTTTTCCGTTCACATAGCCGCATGGGGCTTGTTTTTTTACAGGACAAATTGCACTTTCTAATTCCACCAATTAATGTTGCATATGATGTGGTAGGGAGCTGAAAACAAATTCCAAATTGGGTGAAATTGGAAAAAAAACACAATTCCGCAACAGTTTTGTGGGTTTTGTTTTTACAGCATTCCCTGTGTGGTAAAATTGACCTATTACTTTCATTCTCCAGGTCAGTACGATTATGGCAATTTTTGTGTTTTAATACTGAAAAAAAAAAAATCTTAAAAAAATGTTTTTTCCTTTAATGCCATATTCTGACCTTTATGCTGTTGTAGCTGTGTGATTTTTTTGGGGTGGATGATCTGTTCTTTTCATTATACCATTTTGGGGTGTGTAAGATTTTTTAATCACTTTTTATTTTATTTTTTTATGGGAGGTGAAGCAACAAAAAAAAAAAGGAGATTTGGCCATTTTGACTTTTTTTTTTCTGTTTTGCTGTTTGCCATAATGGATAAATATTTTTATATTTTAATAGCATGAGCATTTTCACACACAGCGATGCCCATGATTTGTATTCTTTTCATTGCTTATGTATTTTTATTTTCATTTTAGGGAAAGTGAGATGATTCGAATCTTTATAATTTTTAAATTTGCTTTGTATATTTTTAAAACCTTTATTTTTATTATTTTATACTTCTGTATAGTTCCCATAGGGAAGCATAACAAGAAATCAACAGATTACTTCTCTCATAGACTCCAATGCATTAGCATTGGAGTCTATGAGAAATACACTATGGGGGAGATTTTTCAAAGGGTGGAAAGTAGAACTGCCTTAGTTGCCCATAGCAACCAATCAGATTGACCCTTTCATTTTTCAAAGGAGTTGTGAAAAATTAAAAGTGGAATCTAATTGGTTGCTATGAGCAACTAAGCCAGTTCTAATTTACACCAGTTTGATAAATCTCCCCCTATGTTCCTATTGAGCCCTGCCACTGCACTTGCTCCTCCTGCTTCCCCTGCCAGCTCCTCCTTCTCTTTGATTGATAGGGCCAGTTTCCTGCATAGTCATTTTCCCTGACCCTGTCCTTGAAGTAGGAAGGGGCCGGCAGAGGAAGCAGGAGAAGCAAGGGTGCAGAGAATGGCTTGGGGCCACCCTCAGTGCACTTAACTATTTGCATATGGATTAAAAGTACTTTTTCTCCTTGTTGACAAACTGAGCTGCAGATTATGACAGAATGGAATAGCATCGACAATGTTGTGCACTTTATGTATGTACTTGATGTCATGATATCTTATACCAGTACTGTCATAAGTTGACATGGAGCTCCTACAAGGAGTTTTTGTTATTTGTAAAGTTTAATCTGATGAAAACTTTAATAAAATCTGATTAATCTAAAAGTACTTTTTCTCCATCATGAAATCATGGATTACTCAGTGAAGGTTATCATTTTATTCATCTGAGCTAATCCTACACAGCATTGTGTCTGGTTTAACGGTGAATTTCCTTATGAAAGATTACCTTTAAAGGGTAACTGTCATTTTTTTTAATTTTTTTTATTTATTTATTAGAGCTAGGCATGTATACCTGAGTTAGTCTGTCAATGATTGCCAAAAGACCTTATAATAACAGCTTGCATTAATGTCCCCTGTCCTTTTCCACTGCTCCCTTAAAAGACCGTTACTATGGCTTATCTGTCTCCGGCTAGGAAGACAGAGGGGCAGTCCTTCACACTGCATGCATGCCTGCGTTAGGCTTCAGAGTGAGGAGGCGTGTCTCTCAGTAATTCAATCTGATTGGCTGGAAGGGAGCTGCTGGCTACAGCAAGTTTGTATGTGACCTGAGGGAAAGCAGTTTTGGTCTCAGAGAACTGGCAGAGGAGCCATCTTGAGAAGATTCCCATAATGTAGGATTCAAAACAGCCGTAACTAGGGGAAAACTCAAGGAAAACAGTGGTAAGTGAAGAAACTGAAGATTGCTTTATGCATAATGCTGCTGCAGCAGGAACATATGCTAATTCTTTTTTATTTTTTTAATGAAAATATGACAGTTATCCTTTAAATTAATCCTGACCTAAAAGTCTGGAATAAATTCAGATTTTTAAATTGTGCAGGTGCTTTTCCCTATTTAAAATTGCCTGTGCGTCATCTACTTTGTAGTGGCAGTGCAGTGTAATAACAGCTACCTATCCCATTTGCTTGAACGGTACAAGCAGTTGTAACACTATGCCGCCACTACAAAGGAAATGAGATGCATGTAAACGTTAAAGAGGAAGTAGGGCTTACAGAAATGCTGTCAATGCTGATCGGCATGGGTGCAAGATATCAGATGTCATAAGGATAGCTCATCAATATAAAACCAGAAGGATTCAAGCAATGTTGAAAGCCAAAGGTGGATTTACAAAATACTAACAAAATAATAAAAATTTAAATTTAGAATTTTAGGAGCGAAACAGTAACAATGCAGTTACATGACAAGAATCTGCATAACTAATCATATGCTAAATAGTTGCAAGTACAATTTATGTATGAGAAATAGAGATGTCGCGAACATAAAATTTTCCTTTGGCGAACGGGAATTTCCACAAATGTTCGCGAATGAGCAAACCGCCATAGACTTCAATAGACAGGCGAATTTTAAAGCCCACAGGGACTCTTTCTGGCCACAATGGTGATGGAAAAGTTGTTTCAAGGGGACTAACACCTGGACTGTGGCATGCCGGAGGGGGATCCATGGCAAAACTCCCATGGAAAATTACGTAGTTGACGCAGAGTGTGGTAAGTTGAATTCGCAATGTGATTAATATAACCTGCATTAATCGCATTGCGATTACAACTTAGATCTGGGTTCATAATAGTTGTATTGCTAGAATTGATGATTCCGAATATAATGATTATAGCACTATATTCTCAATCTTCGTTATATTCTAGCAATACAACCATTAGGAACTCAGATCTAAGTTGAATTCGCAATGCGATTAATATAACCTGTATTAATCGCATTGCGATTACAACTTAGGTCTGAGTTCATGGTTGTATTGGTCGCGCCGTCACGTGGTAAAGGGGGACAGGGGTGTGACTCACTGCAGCCTGGTGAGTGGTGGGGCGCGGCGGCAGCTGCCCTGCAGGAGTCTCTGGTGCCGGGAGGAGGAGGTAGGTAGAGCGGCTCTGACTTTATAGACCAAATTATTTGAATAATACCCCAATAATAATAAGTTAATAACCTAACCCCATTCATAAATTACTGTGGATTATTATAGAGACAGCCCCAGGCGAGGAGACATAAGGGGTTGGGTTGAACTGTGGGCTGGGGCCACCCGGCCACATTTACTTATCTTTGCTCAGGGGGGCCTTCATAAATATAGACCCACATGGTGTGGAATGGTCATTTTTACTAAGGAATATAGTTTAAACGTTTATGTGCAAAAGAGATAATAAGAAGTCAGCTCCAATCAGATATCTGCACATAGACCAAGACTCTGGGTCTATGCAGATATCTGATTGGAGCTGACTTAGTGACTTCTTTTTTTCTCTCTTTATCTCTTTATTATGGCTTCGGGGGGTGACACCATTTTCTACTGCACCGGGTGACACCAGCCATAGCAACGCCACTGTTACCATTAGGAACCCAGCACTAAGTTGAATTCGCAATGCGATTAATATAACCTGTATTAATCGCATTGCGATTACAACTTAGAGCTAAGTTCCTAATGGTTGTATTGCTAGAATTGATGAATATAACGAATATAGCACTATATTCTCAATCTTTGTTATATTCTAGCAATACAACCATTAGGAACCCAGCTCTAAGTTGAATTCGCAATGTGATTAATATAACCTGTATTAATCGCATAGCGATTCCAACTTAGATCTGAGTTCCTAATGGTTGTATTGCTAGAATTGACGAAAATAATGAATATAGCACTATATTCTCAATCTTTGTTATATTCTAGCAATACAACCATTAGGAACCCAGCTCTAAGTTGAATTCGCAATGTGATTAATATAACCTGTATTAATCGCATTGCGATTACAGCTTAGATCTGAGTTCCTAATGGTTGTATTGCTAGAATTGACGAATATAACGATTATAGCACTATATTCTCAATCTTTGTTATGTTCTAGCAATACAACCATTAGGAACCCAGATCTAAGTTGAATTCACAATGCGATTAATATAACCCGTATTAATCGCATTGCGATTACAACTTAGTCAGATTTGTGACACTGCAGCTTCAGAATGAATCTAAGATGGATGCTGTCCCTAAAATGGATGCTGTCCTTGCTATTTGATAGGAGGTGGGAGGGTCTGGGAGGGAGGGTGTGCTGATTGGCTGGAATGTGTCTGCTGACTGTGAGGTACAGGGTCAAAGTTTGCTCAATGATGATGTATAGGGGGAGGACCGAACATCGCATATGTTCGCCCGCCGCGGCGAACGCGAACAAGCTATGTTCGCCGGGAACTATTCGCCGGCGAATAGTTCGGGACATCTCTAATGAGAAAGCCAAGATGACTGTCTATAAAATGATGGTAGTCTCACGTTCGAAGCTGTAGTAAATGGTGAGATATTGAGCCTGAAAGTCAAAAGTTTAAAACGTTGTTACACTTTTGATCGTCAGAGGTGACATTTACATTTTTAAAGGTAACAAAGTCCCCTTCCATGACTGGCATCAACTATATTTTTGTGAAGCCCATAATCTTTCAGCTGTCTTTTCATACCTCTCGGATCTGTATTTATTACAGAGCAAACTGTCATTAATACTTCTATGATCATATATGAAACAACAGCGGTGAAGCTTTAATCACTGCACCAAAAGGAAGAATAATGCAAGGGCAAAACGTTTACCCTGGAACATCTACTGTTATAATAAAAGTGAATTGCTCCTATCATTTACAATGTTACAACAAAGTAATAGGCATGACTTTGCTGTAGCATGGGTCTGTCACTTGAGTTATCACAGGGCTAGTACAAAGCTCATTCATCTGGGGTGGAGCACTCGCTCCACTCCATATTGTTTTCTAAGCCGTTCAGGAGGGCATAATAAGGCATATGGACAGGGGTTGTCTTCATGAGATCTACTACTGTAATTTGGGAGGGTCTCGAGATCCACTTAAATGTCGATGTCAGAATTACAGAGCACCGTCAACATTCTAATGAACATCATTCATCAATGCAGTGATGATCCCACAGACTTTAAGGTCTCATGCACACGAATGTGGGCTGGCCGGGTCTGTGCTGCGGACCGCAAATTGTGGTCCGCAATGCACGGGCACCAACTTTAGGGCCACCAAATGCGGATGCAGGACCCATTCAGTTCAATTGAGTCCGTGATCCGCACCACAAAAAAGTTGTACGGGGGTTCGGACAGAAAACCCACAGAAGCACTCCGTAGTGCTTCCGTGGGGTTCCATGCCTCTGTTCCACACCAACCTTCCTGATTGCGGACCCATTCAAGTGAATGGGTCTGCATCCATGATGCGGTGCACAAATGGCCGGTGCCCATATATTGCGAACCCACCCAGAGCTATTTAACCGCTTTCCGACTGCCTAACGCAGGGATGCGTCCTGCGGGCGGTCGGTTTGTTCCTCCTTGACGCATCGGCGCGTCATCTCGCGAGACGCGAGATTTCGAGCATAGCCGGCCCACGCATGCGCAGTGCGGGCCGGGAAAAGTCGCAGGAGAAGTTCGTCACCAGCCTGCCAGCCAATGCGCTGGCAGGTTGGTGACTTTTAAAAAATTTAATCAGAAGCCATTTAACACATTATATTTATAAATATAATGTGTTAAATGGCTTCTGTGCTCCTCTGCTGGTTCCTTTTCGTCGGTTGGTCCCAGCAGAGAGCAGACATCACAGTGAGTACACCAAACACTACACATTTAGCCCCAGATCACCCCCCCATCACCCCAATTAACCCCTTGATCACCCCTGTCAATCACTAGTGAAAGGGAAAAAAGTGATCAGTGTAAACTTTTTTTTACAGTATTGACTGTTAGGTTTAGGATAGTTTAGGCCCCTTTGGTAGGTAGTTAGCTTCAGTTAGCGCCCAGCCCACCGCACCGCAGTCACTGATTCGCTGATTAGCGTATCGCTAATCAGCATTGGTACTTTTATAGTATCTGTAAGTGATCAGAATTGGTATTAGTATTAGTGTCACCTTAGCTCGCCCTCCACCCAAAACGCAGTGTTTGCCCGATCAGGCCTGATCGGTCGCTCACACGTGCGTTCACCCACGCCCACCCCGCCGCAATGACAAAATTATTATTATTTTTTATCACTGCACAATCACTACACAAGCGCTGCGACAATAAAAAAAATCTGTTTTGATATTTTTTATCAATCGCAGCGGCTTCCTGTACTTCGCTAGCCTCCCATTTGTAAGACAGGCTTGCTTTTTTTCTTGGGTAGTCTCAGGGAATACCCCCTAAATTTAGTTGACCAAATGGCAAGTAAGGGGTATTCTTCTGAAGAGGCCTACAGGCTTCTGACCCAGTCGGATGAGGAATGGGAACCCTCATCTGACGAATCCAGCAGGTCAGAATACGAACCTGTAGAAAGCAGTGGCAGTCTGACCCAAAGTTCGGACGATGAGGTTGAGGTCCCTGATACCACCAGGCGTACCCGGCCCCGTGTTGCTAGACCACAGGTTGCGCAGGATCCGTTTCAAGGGCAGCAGAGTGGGGCTGGCGCTGTCGGATTACGTGGTGAGGCATACACCAGCAGCGCAGCCCATCCTGGACCTAGTACCAGCACTGCCGTAGAACATGGTGAAGTGGCGAGCACCAGAAGGCCAGTTGAAGCTGGTACGGTGGCACATGCAGTAGTTCCCCCGTCGCAGCCACCGCACAGACAGGCCCGTAGAGCCCCTAGAGTCCCTGAGGTGCTGGCAAACTCTGATTGGCAGCTCCCAACTTCAGCCGCACCAGTAGTTCCCCCTTTCACCGCCCAGTCTGGAGTTCGGGTTGAGACAGCTCAGATCGGATTGGCACTGGGTTTTTTTTAGCTGTTCTTCACTGCGGAGCTCTTGGACTTAGTCGTGGCAGAAACAAACCGGTATGCCACTAAATTTATAGCCGCCAACCCGGGAAGCTTTTATGCCCAGTCTTTCCGGTGGAAACCCGTCCAAGTTTCCGAATTTAAAACTTTTCTGGGCCTTCTCCTCAACATGGGCCTGACAAAAAAGCATGAATTGCGGTCATATTGGTTAACAAACCCAATTCACCACATGACCATGTTCTCTGCTGCCATGTCCAGGACACGATTTGAGACCATCCTGCGTTTCCTGCACTTTAGTGATAATAGCACCTCTCGTCCCAGAGGCCACCCAGCTTTTGACCGGCTCCACAAAATTCGGCCCCTCATAGACCACCTTAACACCAAATTTGCAGATTTGTATACCCCTGAGCAAAACATCTGCGTAGACGAGTCCCTGATACATTTTACCGGGCACCTTGGCTTCAAACAATACATCCCAAGCAAGCGCGCCCGGTATGGGGTCAAATTGTATAAGCTCTGTGAAAGGGCCACAGGCTATACGCACAAATTGCGTGTCTATGAGGGTAAAGATCAGACCTTGGAGCCGGTCGGTTGTCCTGACTACCTGGGGAGCAGTGGGAAGACAGTCTGGGACTTGGTGTCACCCTTATTTAGCAAGGGGTACCACCTTTATGTGGACAATTTCTACACAAGTGTGCCCCTCTTCAGGCATTTGTTTCTAGAACAGATTGGCTGCTGTGGCACCGCGCGACCTAGTCGCCGGGGCTTCCCCCAACGGCTCATTACCACCCGTCTTGCAAGGGGGGAGAGGGCTGCCTTGTGTAACGAAGAACTGCTCGCGGTGAAATGGAGAGACAATCGTGATGTTTACATGCTCTCCTCCATTCACGCAGACACGACAATCCAAATTGAACGAGCAACCAGAGTCATTGAAAAGCCCCTCTGTGTCCACAACTATAATTTGCTCATGGGAGGGGTGGACTTCAATGACCAGATGTTGGCTCCTTATTTACTTTCCCGCAGGACCAGATGCTGGTATAAGAAGGTGTCTGTATACCTAATTCAATTGGCTATGTACAATAGTTTTGTTCTCTACAGTAAGGCTGGGAGAACAGGATCCTTCCTCAAATTTCAGGAAGAGATCATCGAGAACCTCCTGTATCCAGGAGGTTCCGTGGCCCCAACCACCAGTGTAGTGAGCCGTCTACACGAGCGACATTTCCCCAATGTCGTTGCTGGAACCTCAACCCAAGCGTCACCCCGAAAAAGATGTCGTGTCTGTAGCAGGAGTGGAATAAGGCGTGACACCCGCTATTTCTGTCCTGACTGCCCTGACCACCATGCCCTATGCTTAGGGGAGTGTTTCCGGAAGTATCACACACAGGTACACTTAGTATAGAGATTGCGTGACACAGGACAGGCACACAGGGGTCTTAGGGCCCTTTCACTCACAGCTGCTGCAAACCTCTCCTTTCACCTGGGACAAAGTGCATAATGTACTTCGCCACATCTCTGGGCGATTTGCACTTTGCACATTGTCCCATGGGGAAGGAGAGGTTTGTCCTATAAAGGTAAAAAATTAAATAAATAAAAATCACAGGTAAGCAAAAAAGTTAATGTTCAAAAAGTTCAATAAAGTTTATAAAAGTTAATGTTCTGTTTCAAATGTTATATAAAGTTAATGTTAATAAATTTATTGCGTTGCGGCCTGGTTTTTATTTTTTTTGTTTTGTTTTTTTACCTTCTAGGTTGACCAACCGATGAACCAGCTGCAGCACTGATGTGCATTCTGACAGAAGCATTGCGCTGCTGTCAGATTACACAAAAGTCGGTGTATGCGGCGCTGCAAGACGAGATTTCTCCTCTGCAGTAAAAAAAGATACGTTTGCCGAGGCTTATGAGCTGAGGAGCGGTGTTCATATGCTTTGGCAAGCATTTTTTCTTTTTAAAAAAATTATCGATTGATGTGAACGGAGAAATCGGGTTTGCCAGGGCATACGGGCTGAGTGGGTTTGGATGTTGGGTGGAGCTCCTATGTCCTGGCAGTTGCCTTTACCCTCCTTTTTTTTGTTGCACATTTTTTGGCAGAGATTTTTTCATCCACATTGATCGATGCGAATGAAGAAATCTGTGCCGTTCATTTTTTCTTTCAGCCCAGACGAACGGAAAAAAAAAATCTCATTACCCGTATGCTCAATATAAGGAGAATAGCATAAACTCCTAATGCTGGCCATACATGTAATGATTGCGGAGACCCTCAAATGCCAGGGCAGTACAAACACCCCACAAATGACCCCATTTTGGAAAGAAAACACCCCAAGGTATTCGCTGAGGGGCATATTGAGTCCATGAAAGATTTAACTTTTTGTCCCAAGTTAGCGGAAAGGGAGACTTTGTGAGAAAAAAATATATATATCATTTTCCGCTAACTTGTGCCAAAAAAATAAATCTTCTATGAACTCGCCATGCCCCTTACGGAATACCTTGGGGTATCTTCTTTCCAAAATGGGGTCACATGTGGGGTATACTGCCCTGGCATTTTAGGGGCCCTAAAGCGTGAGAAGAAGTCTGGAATCCAAATGTCTAAAAATGCCCTCCTAAAAGGTACTCATTGGAATTTGGGCCCCTTTGCGCACCTAGGCTGCAAAAAAGTGTCACACATGTGGTATTGCCGTACTCAGGAGAAGTTGGGCAATGTGTTTTGGGGTGTCTTTTTACATATACCCATGCTGGGTGAGAGAAATATCTCTGTAAAATGACAACTTTGTATAAAAAAAATTGGAAAAATTGACTTTTAGAGATATTTCTCTCACCCAGCATGGGCATATGTAGAAATACACCCCAAAACACATTGCCCTACTTCTCCTGAGTACGGCGATACCACATGTGTGACACTTTTTTGCAGCCTAGGTGCGCAAAGCGGCCCAAATTCTAAAGAGCACCTTTAGGATTTCACAGGGCATTTTTTACGCATTTGGATTCCTTTAGGTCCCCTAAAATGCCAGGGCAGTATAAATACCCCACAAGTGACCCCATTTTGGAAAGAAGACACCCCAAGGTATTCCGTGAGGGGTATGGTGAGTTTATGTAAAATTTTATTTTTTGTCACAAGTTAGCGGAATGAGACTTTGTAAGAAAAAATAAATAAATAAATCATTTTCCGCTAACTTGTGCCAAAAAAAGAAAAAATTCTAGGAACTCGCAATGCCCCTCACGGAATACCTTGGGGTGTCCTCTTTCCAAAATGGGGTCACTTGTGGGGTATTTATACTGCCCTGGCATTTTAGTGGACCTAAAGCGTGAGAAGTAATTTGGAATCCAAATGCGTAAAAAATGCCCTGTGAAATCCTAAAGGTGCTCTTTAGAATTTAGGCCCCTTTGCGCACCTAGGCTGCAAAAAAGTGTCACACATGTGGTATCGCCGTAATCAGCCTAGGTGCGCAAAGGGGCCCAAATTCTAAAGAGCACCTTTACGATTTCACAGGGCATTTTTTACGCATTTGGATTCCAGACTTCTTCTCACGCTTTAGGTCCCCTAAAATGCCAGGGCAGTATAAATACCCCACAAGTGACCCCATTTTGAAAAGAAGACACCCCAAGGTATTCCGTGAGGGGTGTCACAAGTTAGTGGAATATGAGACTTTGTAAGAAAAAAGAAAAAAAAGAAATCATTTTCCGCTAACTTGTAACAAAAAATAAAAACTTCCATGAACTCATAATTCCCATCAGCGAATACCTTAGGGTGTCTACTTTCCGAAATGGGGTCATTTGTGGGGTGTTTCTACTGGCTGGGCATTGTAGAACCTCAGAAAACATGACAGGTGCTCAGAAAGTCACAGCTGCTTCAAAATGCGGAAATTCACATTTTTGTACCATAGTTTGTAAACACTATAACTTTTGCGCAAACCAATAAATATACACTTATTGCATTTTTTTATCAAAGACATGTAGAACAATAAATTTTGAAAAATTAAATAGAAATGTAGTTTTATTTCAAAAATTTTACAACTGAAAGTGAAAAATTTCATTTTTTTAAAAAATGTCGGTCAATTTCGATTAATAACAAAAAAAGTTAAAATGTCAGCATCAATGAAATACCACCAAATGAAATCTCTATTAGTGAGAAGAAAAGGAGGTAAAATTCATTTGGGTGGTAAGTTGTATGACCGAGCAATAAATTGTGAAAGTAGTGTAGTGCAGAATTATAAAAAGTGGTCTGGTCATTAAGGGGGTTTAAGCTAGGATTTACCACCTCTGGGAATGCATCCAAACTTGGGCTCTTTCTTTCCCAATCAAAACACTCCATGTAACACTTTTTGAAGAAAAGACGCACCAACTCCACGGTGGTTTTACTTGCAAACGTTAATTTTATACTCTTTCAAAATGTACAAAAATAACTTATATATCATCTGAAAGGACAAGTCACAAAGTGCAATAAGTCCATAAGTGATGTAAAGTGCAGATGGTATTACCTAGAGACTCCATCTAATGGAGATTATTGGCATGCAAAGTGCGCTTGAAGCTACGTTTCAGGGGAACCCCGCCGCATTTTTTGCCGCTGTTCCCTGAAACGTAGCTTCATGCGTGCTTCTTGTGCTAATCCCCTCCGTTGATGGCGTCTTTAGGTTATACCCTCTGGGACTTTGAATGCACTTTATTGACTTATGGACTTACTGAAGTTTGTGACTTGTCCTTTTGGATGATATGTAAATCATTTTTGTATGTTTTGAAAGAAGATAAAATGAATATTTGAATGCTAAATCGTGCGCCTTTGATGTATCTTTTCTTCAAAAAGTGTTATGTAGAGAGTCCCATAGTCTCACTGCTCTTACAGTAAAGAATCCCACTCTGTACTGACTGTGAACTCTTCCTCTCATAGTTTTCTAATAGGTTTCATCTTCAAAGGAGAAGAAACACTGCATACAAACTTGTCGTTTTTAAATGTGGTATCCTTACATTTTTTTCCATAGACACCATTATAGCAACATTTCCTAAAGCTGCTTTTGTAGGAAAAAAACCCAGATATTGTATATATTGTATATTTGATTTTGTATACTTTTTATAATACTGCAGGGAAAAATAGAGCACGTCGTATTCTTGTCCGTTTTGCAGGACTGACTGCAGCAGCTGCAGAAGGGAAAATGCGGGAAGCACGCAGACGGTATCTATGTTTTGCGAACTGCAAAAACGGATACAGTCATGTGCATGAAGGCTAAAAGAGGAGGGTCCCTAGCAGGAGACTCCTTTATATGACAATTAAATGCTCTAATAGGGACCACAAATAGAGATGTTCTAAAACAGACAACCCTTTTAACCAACCTCCGACTAAAATAGCTGAATAAAGTACTATGCAGTTTTATAACTACAGTATAGTAATACAGGAATGGAGTAAGTAATACCGTAATTTTGTTTTGAACATCAGAGGACATTTAATATCTCACTGCTATGTGCACAAATGTGCTGTAATGCAGAGCAACCAATGTCATGTTGTTTGTGACTGGTAACAACACATTTGTGCATGCTACACTTTTCCAAAATCTGATCATCACAAACTCAACACAACCTTATAAAAATGTTGTAAGCCCGTATCAAATGTTCTTGACTCCATGTTCTCAGCAAATGTGCACAGGCAAAAGCATATCCTATCAGAAGTGTATAATTCATAAAGATATACAAAAGTCACACATTTTGAAAAATGTATGACTTTTTCCTTTTCTTTGCCACTTTCTCCACTTTTACAAAAAAAGGGGCGAGGTGTAGGTTGGAGGACCGTAGGCAGGTCACTCACGGTCTGACACATTTACCAATATGTGCACCAGAAAACTGGTACACATTACTCCTGAAATCACAGGACTCTAGAAGATGCACCAAAATTATTACCTTAATAATACTGTGCATACCCCACATATTGCATGGTTTTCATAAAATATCAACATATATGATAACATATCAGCTATAAGAGTTTACAGTGTGCATATGATACATGGCATCTGCAGTCATACTTTTCCATGTGGCAGTTTTTTGGTGTGGATTTTAGGGCACACCACAGATCTGTCATGGTTTATATTGAAATGGTTGAATTTTATAGAAAAAAATTGCATGTAAATCTGCATAACCATGTATTATTCAGGTTAGTGCATAGAGCCTATAGTGGTACATCAACTCCCATATTTTGGACCAATAGACACTGGCCCACATTTATTAATCAGTATATCTAGATCTTGGCAAAAAGTGTAGCAAAAACGCAGCATAATTTGGCACATCTTAGATAAGATAAAGTTTTTGCACCTAGACCAAAAAGGGTTACAGCTTAATTGGAAAGGATGTGGCTTCACAGAAAAGAGGGCATGACCTGAGATGTAACATTTTGTGCCATAATTCTGAAATAAAACTAAGCTGACCAGTAGCTAGACAAAGGTGTCTTACCATTGTGGGGTTTCGCTCTGGTAGATAGGTTAAGCGGGCGCAGTACAGAGGCAAAAAAGTTCTTAACTCAAAATGTCAGTGTTTATTCACACTTGAGGCAATTGCACAAAACAGCACGTTACTTTGCAGTCTTGGTGGTAATTCACACACAATGGAATGTTCATATAACACAAGTCACCTTGCTGGCAGTTCTGCCTCCAGTAGTCCACAGCAGGCTTTAGGGTGCCTGTTTCCCCAGAGTGCGGCTCTCAACCCTCCAGCACGGCACAAAGCCTCAGATCCCAAAAACAGAGACCTCTCTGCTGAGCCCAGCTGCCTATTTAAGGACAGCCAGGTGCTGCCAAAATCCAAACCGGCACTTAAACTCTGGTCCGGTATTTGACCTCACCTGGCTGGAAACCAGCCCAGCCGCACATGCTGGGAGGAAAATACCTGCCTTTCCAGACACAACCCCTCACTGTGTACCACCATGCACCAAATGTATCATCCAGCCTGAGCCCCTGTGATAAATCTGATGAATGTCTGTGTATCATCCAGCCTGAGTCCCTGTGATAAATCTGGTGCGGGTCTATGTATCATCCATCCTTAGTCCCTGTGATAAATCTGGTGTGGGTCTTTGTATGATCCAGCCTGAGCCCCTGGGATAAATCTGGTGTGGGTCTTTGTATGATCCAGCCTGAGCCCCTGAGATAAATCTGGTGCAGGTCTATGTATGATCTAGCCTGAGCCTCTGTGATAAATCTGGTGCAAGTCTATGTATGATCCAGCCTGAGCCCCTGGGATAAATCTGAGGAAGGTCTATGTATCATCCAGCCTGAGTCCCTGTGGTAAGGCGCCTGAAGGTGAACGACCCCTTTAAACCCCAATATACAAGAGTACTGACCTAATTAGATTTAGACATAGAATCATTGCTTCACCAAAGCCTGGAATATCAGACAGCTGACAGCAGCTGAACATTCTTTTCTAGGAACTGATCTCATGCACAAGTCTTCCCTTACTTGCTGGTGAGAAAATAGCTTACATACTTGTGAGCAAATTGGGGACGGGGCTAAACTGTCTTAAAACTAGTTCTTTGCTTACACTTTTCATAGGATGGGCTATGATGGTGCAACATAACTATATTAGTAGGCAACCCCTACAGTCTGTCATTATGTAGGCATTAGCAACTCATAAGCCGAACATTCTAGTGGTCATTTCAACTGCATTAAAGTGTGTTACTTAAAGGGGTTGTCTCACTTCAGTAAGTGTCATTTATCATATAGAGAAAGTTAATAAAAGGCACTTACTAATGTATTGTTATTATCTATATTGCTTCCTTTACTGGATGTATTAATTTTTCCATCACATTATACACTGCTCATTTCCATGGTTACGGACCACCCTGCAATCCAGGAGCGGTGGTCCTGCTTGCACAATATAGGAAAAAGCACCAGCCTATGTGCACTGCCATGGTCCTGACCACCAGACTGAGGCTGACGCATTTTCTTATATTGTGCAAGCACGACCACCACTGATGGATTGCAGGGTGGTCTGTAACCATGGAAACGAGCAGTGTATAAGGTGATGGAAAAATGAATACATCCAGTAAAGGAAGCAATATAGACAATCACAGTACATTCGTAAGTGCCTTGTATTAACTTTCTCTACATGATAAATGCCACTTACTGAAGTGAGATAACCCCTTTAATATATCCATTTCTCTAAGGCTGGGTTTTCACGTTCAGGTTTTCTGATGCCATTTTTGAAGCCAAAACTGGACATGGACCATAAAGAGAGAGCTAATATAAAGGACAGATACTACCTTGTCTCTTTTTTTAATCTACTTCTGGTGTTGGCTCCAAAAACTGCATCTGAAAACCCGAATGTGTAAACCAAGCTTACTGGTGTCAATATTTGTGCCAATGGACTCACCTGCAGTAACTAAGAAATCACAGAGTAAAATTGATTAATCTATTCAAAATATTAATTAAAAGTTACTTTTACAGTCATCCCTGAAGATACAATGTCCTCAGGATAAAATATTTTGAACTTACAATGGACATTGTACGTTGAAACTAGACTCAACATATGGTGCCTCGGACTCAGATCCAAACAATCAACATGGCCACTTCGCTGGTAAAACACCTTCATTAGTTGTCTAGTAGCTCCTCTGCAGTACTACATGTTCTACATGTCAGGATGAGCTGCTTCTTTGGACACCAGGTGAGCAGTGGCCTCATTTTATATTTTTTTGTACAGGTATTACTATGCAATCCTACACATTGCTATGCATTACTATGAAATTACTATGCAATACTATGTATTACTATCCTGCCCTCACCATGGAAAGTGATTTACAGCTTGCAGCAACTATTCCTGTCTGTTTTATGGAAGGACTTACTTTATCAGTCTTGGTTACCTGCTTATTTTTCTTAACTTCACTTTTTCTTATTTTAGGGTGACATTTTTGAGCTTTTAACCAATCACTATAGCGTTATGTACTTAAGTTAAAATGGTTTCAACTTACAATGGTCATCCCGAAGCCATTTAATAATATAGTTTAAGGGACCACTGTACTATGAATGTTACAAATATATATGTTACTGATGAGCAAACATTATCTTATCCAGTCCCTGGTCACCTGATGCTATACAATGTGCCCTGCTGTTGGTTACTCAATTTTATGTTCTGGTAGGGTTCTAAAAATAATACAAATCTGGTACATCAGCTCAAATATTTATAATTCTTGCTTCAAATTTATTAAAAAATCAGTTTTATTGACCTCCGGTGATTCATTAGCACAATGCCTAGTCCCAGGCTGCACATTATCCCATAATGGGAAATAGCCATAGTCAGGGTCAGCCTGGTCTACCAGAGGATAGTCCAGATCCAGACTTTGGCCCAATAATGGGCAATTAATAGAGTTCAAAAGGCTGGACTTTGGAGCTAATTACTTGCCTCTAGGGTGTGTAAGGGATTGCTCTCTCTCAGGCGGTCGCAATCACAGACTTCTCTGACAACAGGGTTCAAGTCCAAAAGGTGCTTTATTTTGGCACTTCAGCACCATCACACACACAAACATCAAAAATAAACACCTGCCCGTCTAGGCACTACCTAATACATAGGTTGTCTCTACCTCACCTATAGTGCGCAGTTCACACACGGAATTCGATCCGCCTTTCCTTAGCCAAACGGTCCAGCAGCCTTCCGTAGGTGTCGCTGGGCCCGCAAACTTCAGGTTTAGACCACACAGAGCCTCTGCAGGCGTCTTTTCCAAAATCTCTCTCTGTCATACACAGAGGGTTGTTTTATCCCTCTGTGATTACAGCAGCAGGCCTCACCTGCGATCTCCTCAGCTAAAGGCAATATATGTACTGTAAGGGTGTGGACTGGCAGATCCCACTACCAAACCTATCCACCAGTCCAAATAAAATCCAGCCCAGAACAAACTGTAGACAAAACTGTCTCAGCAAACTACACTTTTCTGAAACCACTGCAGCTATCTGGATTTTAGTTATCTCACCCAGCTGTGGTATCTGGGTGGGATATACATGCCTTCCAGCACTGTACACATTACCACAGGTAAATTTATTATGGGAAGATGATCCATATTAGATCTTATTGATTTGATTATATATTCTGCTTGTGAAATCATGCAATTAAAATGGATTTTCACGTATTCTATATAGACAGAGGGTGGTTGCTTAGAACACTTACCTCCAATAAGAACTTTACATAGTTTGAGATATTCTTGCTACTTTATTTTCCAATATCATATAATATAGGCTTTTGATTAAATTAATTTAAAAGGATATGTTTCCACCACAAAAACCTGTTAACAGTTTTTTTTTTTTTAAACATGGGCTTGACTGATAAATCCCCACATCAGTTGAAAACCATCCAGACACACTGCCTTCCTGATGGCATCCAATTCTGTTTTTGACATGATGAAATATATTGCTTTCATACATGCTATTTATATGGCTGCATGATTGAAATTTAAGAAATGCGTAGCCCATCTTTGGTTCATAGGCCCTTGTATCACTAAATATAGCATTTGATTTGATCACCTATTCGGCAGTAGTTAACCTAAAGATTGCAAAATATTTTAGTACAGACTATAGTCAACAATGTATCAAGAGATGTTTACTTCATGTTTTATGATGCTTGGTTGAGTTTAGTAATTTCTCATGGGCAAGTGTTGGCATTAATTTAACTTGAAAGCAGTAAACAGCAACTAAAACAGAACTACATTGATCTTATTTATAATTTGATATGAGCAAATTTCTTTAAATTTAATTAGGGTCTAATTCGAACAAATAGATCAAAAGATTTGAATTGGGTGCAAAAAATTTGATCCAAATCAAAAGAGCTATGGGTAAACGTATGGTTGATGGTTTGAAAACACACTGCACTTTCGTATTTTTTGTGCTTATTAAAATTGAAAAACATTTCTTTTGGGCAGATGCCTGCCTGTGTTCATACACACTTGGTAGTATTGCAAAAAACAGTGGCTTGTTCTGAAAAGGGGTCTAAAAAAGATGGCTTAACGGAGTAGACACCTGTTTGTGTTTATACACACACAGTAGTATCGGAAGAGGCAATGTCTTGTCTTGAATAAGGTTTTTTAATTTTATTTGTGCTGCTAGCTGGCTCCTGCACATAAAAAATAGCACTGATCTACAGTGCAGCAGAGTCTGTATGAATGTGAACAGCTCAAGCCCTGTAACAGACACACTGCAAACTAACTAATCCTATCCTGACCTTCCCTACCACTTTCTATCAATCCAATCCATAACATTGTCCCATTCTGCTTGCATAGTTCCTTTGACACATGTCTATATCAACCCTCCTGATTAGCTGTGAGGTTGACTGCGCTACATACAGCAGCCCGATCCAAAGCATCTTAATTGGTCGCGCCACATGTGCCCGGTTCCAAAGACTTGAAAAAGGAGTACTTCTACTCCGAAACACATTGTCACCTGATCAAAAATAAAAACCTTTTTTAAGACGTCATTCACGGTTGTGGTTTTGCGCCAAGAGGTATCATATTGTGTACGACCCCAGTACATAGCTTCTTACAGTATTGCAAGGAATTATGGGCAAGCTCGCCTACAAGGGCCCGCCAAGTATTATGGGATCCTTCATCTTCATATTCCATGCCCTGCTGTGGTCACTGCTGTGATATGTAAAATGCAAGACCCCACTTTCAGCTTCGTTTGGAAGCCATTTAGAAGCAATTTGCTCATCTCTATTTATAATCACTGGTGTCAAGGGTTCAATTATTAAAGGAGCCATGATGGATATAGTGGATCTGTTGTATAATGGTGAATTTCCGAATTTGCTTAACAAAAAAAACTAATATAGATGACGTAGAACATTAAGAAAAGTGTGTTCTGAACCCAGTACAAGATTAAAAAGGCACAAAAGCACTTAGTTATATTCTAAAGCAGAGATTGCTGTAACCACAGAAAAAGGCTTTTAGATCACATAAGTCAAAACTACTTCCCAGGTGTCTTACCAACATCTGGGCAGTACCTTACCTGTGCCAGTTTGAGAAACACAGGTGATGGGAGGGCATAGGGTAAACCTATCATATTCCCAGTTAAAGAGGTTTCTCAGGTTAGAGATATTGATGACTTATCCTATAATTGCAATGCGGGGTTACTGCAGCTCAACTCTCATTCACATGCTAGTTCTAGTGCTGCAATGATGGTGTTGCTAGGTGTCAGACCTCTACCAATCTGATATTGATGTCTTATCCTAAGTGACCAAAAACCCAGAAAACTCCTTTATATCAGTTATGCCTGGCCAGATGTTTTATGCTGAAGCCGGACACAACTGATACATGTGCCCAGGAAAGCACTAATGCTGCATTTTTCTGTCCGATGCTATTTGGCATCCAGCATCACAACTGAGGCATCGGATGTATGTGTACGATCATATAGAAAACTGTGGGATCTGTTCTGGCTCAGTTCCTCTCCAGCCTTTTTTGATTCACGCTGGAAGGGAACTGAGCTGGATAGCTGGACATATGTGTAGGGGGCCTAAAACTGATCATAGATGATAAGATGTTTTACTGATATGATCACCAGTAAGCCGTTACCCCATTTTGTACTCCTGTTGACAAGTAAAATAAAAACTGACATGTCGCGATATACAGATCCTAGAAAAATATATATATTTATGGGGTTATAGAGAGAACTCACAAGAAGCTACATTCAATGCTAAATAATTACCATACTTAAATCATATTCACTAAAGTGTATTGGTAGATTCTTGATGAATAGAAAAAGATGCCAAAAATTGTATTTGTAAAGAACTTTACATCTGATTATCTATAATTTATGGCAAGTCCATTATTGAACCACTAAATGTATATCCTATATCTGTATTTACTAGTACTTATTATAAGATATACATCCTTACATTAGAATAATAAATTATATTATTTTTATAAGTTGGTCTGTTGATAAGGTATGTACCAGTCTAAAAATAGTTGAGGAGCTCTGTCTCTTTCTACTTCTTCCGGCATCTGTGATCTTCCAGGAATGGAATGTAGAAGACACATTTAGGTATGAGTATGTATGAATATATATATATAAATATATTTATTATGTGCCTTCACCACTGTGTAGATGTTTCCTAATTGAGGCTCTACATATTTCTAGTAATTGAACCAGAAAAAGTAAAATTTCACTAAGGTTTCCAGTACAGAATGGGGCTGCATCCTTCTGCTTGAAACACACTGGTAGTTTTTTGAGGGTTTTTTTTTGTTTGTTTTTTACTCTGCAATTGAACTTGCTAAAAAACTGCTGACAAATGCATGTTTACATAAATTTTTCAATCTGTCACCCATCGACTTCAATGATGGCAAGAAAATGGTCAGAGCACAGATGATAAAGATTAATGCAAATTGTATTTGTTTGGCCGCAGTTGACGGATCTGGTATTATAAGGGTTATAAGGGGATCCCAAGTTATAGCTTTCTTTGCATTGAGAAGCCATAATTACTTTGATGGATTTGTCTTGTAAGGAATGGTGGATTTGTCTTGTAAGGAATCCATTGACAAATCTCATCAACTTATAATGGGTCCGTCAGGTTTCCTTTTTTGACTTTTTTGCATGATACACGATATCAATAAGCTGTTGAAACTTTACAGATATTAAATATTAAATGATGTTTAAGTAGGAAAACAGTGATAGAAGTATGCAGATAAGGATTAAGGGTACGTTCACACATGTGTTGCGAGCTCCGGTAGTCTGTTCTGAAAGGCTATAGTGGAATCCGGTGGGTTTCCAACATAAATACCAGCTTTTGGATGGATAAAAAATACTGCATGCAGTGATATTTGTCCATCCATCCAAAAACAGGCATTTATGCCGGAAAGCAGCTGGATTCCTGACGTATCCCATTATATTCAATGGGATCTGGCCGGCGGTATGCTCCAGTATCCGGCTATGCTTGCTGTGCTTCGGCCAGACCTCCGGCCCGCCCCCATTATAGTGAATGGGGCCGGAGCGGACTTCCGGTGGCACGGTGGACTAGCAGTAGCATGGATCTGGCAGGCTGTTCCCTTACCGGAACAGCCCGCCGGAAAAGGCTACCGCAAGTGTGAAAATAGCCTTAGATAGATAGTACATGGGTTTTATATTTTGCATAATCGCATTATTGCCAACAGTTTTAAATTTGGGGGTCTGGTCAGGGCTGTATTTCACCCTAGACACTGGGGGCAAGGCACATAAACAGTGGGTGTAATTTGCGTAATTTGGCATGGTGCATTTCAATTTATATTGAGCGCTTAGGGGGCACTATGTACATAACACAATTTTATTGAGGTCACTTTGGCAGTCACTATGTATATAGCACAATTTTATATGGTACAATTTTAAATGGGCACTTTGAGGGGGTACTATATATAACAACATTTTATATTGGACACTTTATGGGGCTCTATTAATATGGCACAATTTTATATGGGGCACTTTATGGGGACTATTACATAGTTACATAGTTAATATGGTTGAAAAAAGACATCAAGTTCAACCAAGGGATAAGTGGGGAAGTGAGACTCCCAGAAGGAAGTGAGAATCCCAGAAGGAAGTGAGACACAGATTATATGGGGCACTTTGGGAGACACAGTACTATAGCAGTATTTAGTAGAGAGGCACTATATCTATGGCAGTAATTACTGTGAGGTACAGTATTACTATGTGAATGGTGCCACTTACTGTATAGTGCTATTTTGGGAAGTATTATACTGTATGTATGGAATTATTTCTCGGGGCTCTTATATTTTGTGGACTCCATCTGCATCACACTATTATTTTGGGAGGCTATATCTGCAGGGCACAAATACTTTGGGGCACTATTACGTTACTTTCAAGAAAGCTCCAAGAAAGCTCCCAACCAATTGATGTCAAGTGTATCTATAAGCCCCCATTTATCAATCAGTAGCTAGAAGAGTGGCTAAAGGAAGGTCCTATGGCCTCCATTGGGCAGTATACGCATACTTTTTGTTGTTGTATGGAATCACCCAGCAGACTGCGCTATTCCATATAGAGGCGTTCAGTAAAATGTATACTTCATGGTATTTTTATTTATTTTTTTAACCTGGGGGCCTATGAATGAAGGATGCTACTGTATGCCATCTGTCAGAGGTACAGTATAGTCCAGAAGATCCTCTGATGTATACCATGGAAGCACACTGCATTTAGGGAGCACTATCTATTTCACTATTATCTCTGGTGACAGTATAATGCTAATTTGTTGATTAGGTATTTGGAGCACTATTTGGTAGCCCTGGGCAGGACAGCAGGCTCAATATTCCCCAATTTTTGAAAAAGTTAAAAGGGAGCTCCAAAAGTGGGTAAATTTCCCGTTGTCTATGTACTCCTTGCAGGTGCTCCTTTTTTGTTGAAGACTAAATATATTAGATTACTAGAAAATTGTACTCAAGAAATGATAATAAAACAGATTTAATACTTTAATGAGTATAACAAAGAATAAATATAGAATATCATATTTCTATAAACACTTGAGATACCAAATAGAAGAACAAGGTCAGGAGGGATCAAAAGTATCCAAATGGAAGAAAATATTGAATACACAGGAAAATGCTGAAGAAATACGGAAAGAAGAAATAAAATCTTGAATACCAATCGTAAAATAAGGGAATTGATATAAGGGAAAAATGGAAAGAGTTATAATGGAAAATAATACATCAAGCCATTTATGCCTTTAACTTACCACTTGAGAAATACATAAAAGGCTTTATGCAATGGAACAAGTATTGTCCTATGGACTTCTACGAATGCTGTATTACAAATCCTTACAACATGGAGAGGATTATTCCAATATAATTCAGCTATTTGTAGGTTTTACAACAGTCTACAAACTTACATTTGTTATAAAAATGCCAGCCTAGGAAAGTTTCTGTGGGAGAAACTACTGTAGTCACTGTGAAAACTAGTTATTAGCCAAAGAGGATGGAACCTTAAAACCTTAAAGTAAACCTGAAAATGCAATGCAATCTGCAGGCAGCATGTTATAGAGCAAGAGGAGCTGAGCAGATTGATATATAGTTTTATGGAAAAAGAGTCAATAAAACTTGTAATCTATTCAAAACTTGCTTTTTATGCTTAGGAGTCATGTGGCGGCTCTAGCAGTAATTCTGCTTAAGTAAGCATACCGTTAAGGGTGTCAATCACTGAGTAGGGCCACCCACAGCAAAGATTTAAAGGCTCACTGAGATTTTAGAAAATGTTTGATATGTCATAGAGACATTTTTCATCAATGGGGATCTGAGTGCTTAGACCCCCACCGATCGCTGTAACGATTCGAGAGAGACGCTCACATATCACATTCTCTCTCCTCACTGCAGTAGACAGATTTGAGATGGACCCATAGACTTTCTATTGAATCTGTCTTGCTTCCACTTCTGCAGTGAGAGGAGAGAGTGCAATATGCAAGCCCTTCTCTTTCCTCATTGTAGCAATTGGTGGTGGTCTCGACACTCAGACCCCCACTGATCATAATTTTTGGTATGCCTCTACGATATATCAAACTTTTTCTAAACAGTGACCCTTTAAGTAAATAAATAGCAAGTTTAACTGAATCTTTTCCCACAAGTCTATATGTCAATGGGCTCAGCCCCTCCTGCTTTATAGTCTGCTGCCTGCAGATTGCACTGCATTTTTATTGTCCAAGTTACCTTCAAGGGATTGTCCAAGTTACCTTAAATGAGCCCCATGCCACTAAATGCTATAACATAAAAAAGCACCATAAACTCACCTATTTCTACCCACCATTCTCTGCGAGATGGCTCCAGTCCTCCTCTAACTGTTTGTGCAACATACAGCACAAGACAGCTGAGGACAGTGATTGGCTGCAGCAGTTATGTGCCGTATACCTGCAGCCTTGTATACAAACAGCGAGAGGAGCTCTGGAGCTGCGGAGCAGAGAACAGTGGAGGCAAAAGAGTTTAACATAGGATATTTTATTATTTTAAGGCAATTGGTGGCATGGGACCAATTTTTAGGGAACTCCTCTGTTGTGCATAAAATAATAAGGAAATAACTGAAAAGCCAAAATGTAAGTATCTTTAGAACAACATTAAATGATATCTACTTTTTACTATAGTTACTGTACTGTACTATATTTATTCTACTAGCTCTTGTGACAAATAAGGACTATAAGTGTAACCTTACTGTGGATGATCTTGTAATTAAGGGTGTGTTTCACAAGTTTTGTCCCAGTAGCAAACACTCAAGAAAGTATGAAGTGCCTATAGCAATATTATACTGCTGAAGGGATTATCTGACTTATGTTTAGACTGCTGCTGATATCTAATATGGCCTTACAAATATGGTAAAAATAGATAACCATAAGAGCTAAAACAGGATATAAAACCCCATACTGGGGATTCCACTTGTAGCTCAGTATATTAGAGCACACATCGACTTTACTAGTGACCCTGTTACAGCCACATCAAGTAGATTGACAGTATTTTAGGAGACAGATCTGAATTAGTACTTACTTGCTTCTTTGGCTTTATCTGAGTAGGTTGTTGTCAGATCTTCATCTACAGGGTGTGCCACTGGTCCTATCATTGGGATAAGATGTCTCTCAGCTCGGATGCTTTTTGTGGCATGGGGCAGGAGCATAGATTCAGGTGAGGTTGAAGTGATATTAGATATCTGCTGTGGCTCCTCAGCTGGCAGAAAGCCTTCCACATCTGAGAAGGGGGTTTCAGCTCTGCTGGCATCAGGCTGGTATACTATTTCTCTTTTGGCCACTCCACTTGTTGACTGTAAGACACCTTCTGCAACACCACCAGGACCACTTTCATAACCACTCATCTCAGAAAGAGATTGCTGCTCGTTTTTGGTTTTGCCACTGCTCCCAGGTGGAGATCTTGGACTCTTCTTACGTGCTCTGCGGTGTTTCTCTGGGGGTGCCTGCTGCTGGTTAAGATGTTGTTGGGTACTCTGGAGATGCCCAGGAGATGCTTGGGTGTCAGCGTCACTATCTGTTTCCCCGTAGTACGCCTCACTATCTGGAGGAGAAGTAATGCTCTCCAAGTGCAGCAGTCGAGGTTGACCAGATGTCGAAGAAATGGATGAGGATGCAGCCCAATAGCTGGGGGGTTCTGGGCTTCTAATGGAGTTTGGGCTGCAAGGTGAAGGAAAGACTTTCTGTGTCCGAGGTGTCTGAGCTGCAGTTGCTGTCCTGTATGGAAAGAGAAACAGAGTCACATTACATCCTGTTGGCTCTTAGTTGGGGGGAGTGCACAGAAGAAGAGATTGCTCCAGTAATAGTGGTATGAACTAGCTCCAGAACACAAGAGATACAAGCAGTCCTGGCTGTGTACTTTTCATCTCAATACCTCTCTTCCCCAGGGAAACAGACATTGCCAAGAGTGCGTACTAATGGGGATGACATATAACTTTAGGAAAAGCAGTGGTCTCAGAGCTCAATGACTGTCAAGATAATCCAAATCCACAGATACTTAAGTCTTGGTTTGTATAGTCATTGAGTTATTTTATGTCAATGAGCTGTTATTCTGGTTTATTGAACACACATTTCTATTAATTCAGTCTATGAGATAACTTAAAGGGAATGAGTCACCTACATTTTTTCTGCCAGTTAAGGGTCCATTCACACGTCCACAATTTCATTCCGCATTTTGCGGAACGGAATTGCGGACCCATTCATTTCTATGGGGCAGCACGATGCGGAATTGCGGAACCACACTTCCGGGTCCGCAATTCCGTTCCCGAAAAAATTAGAACATGTCCTATTCTTGTCCGCAATTGCGGACAAGAACAGGCATATTCTATTAGTGCCGGCAATGTGCGGTCCGCAAAATGCTGAACGCACATTGTCGCTGTCCGTATTTTGCGGATCCGCAAAACACGTTGCGGATGTGTGAATGGACTCTTAACAAGATAGTGACACATATCCTTTTTTCTAATCAGTTTTTTTTTCTGATCATAGATTTTTGTTTCCTGCACATGGTTAAGGGATCGGCCATCTTGCCTTCACTGTTAACAGCATTTAGAGCTATACCATTACAGATGCCAACGTGAGCCATAGACACAAAAGTCTGTGAGGGACACATTGACATTTATTGGGAGAGTTGTCTGTGACTTGTGAAGATTGTACAAGAAAAAAGTTGGGCCAGCAAACTGTTCTGGCACAGAGCAACCTGTCGGATCTCGCAGGATCCAGAGTTGCCATATTCTTTACTTCACCAGATCCCCATTGACTGTAATAAAGTCTGGTGGTGATCCAGCCACTTTGTAGCATAAATACTGGATTTCAACCAGATAAAAACCGTTGCATTCAGCATTTTTTTGTCTGGTCGTTAGCCGGCATTTGCACCGGATCAGGCAGCCGGATCCTCTTAAAGGGTATCTGTCCCCAGTTTTATGCTGCTATGTTCTAATAGCTCCAGTGCATGCCAATGAGTCTCCATATTCATGAGCTCATGGCTCTACCCGGCCACCTGCATCTGACTTTTTTCCCCCATATAAGTCAGCAGCAGGTGGGCGGAGAAAGACAGGAGCTCATGAATATGGTGACATGTTCAACATGCGCTGGAGCTGTTTAACACAAGATTTTTTTGTAAAATGACTGGGTCAATTAAACTAAGGGGATATGTCTATAGTTTATGTTGCCCTTAGGACACCATAAAACTGGTAACAGATTCCCTTTAAGCTGAACAAAGACTTAAACTTTTGCCAATCATCTCTTGTGAATGGTGGATCCTATGTTATCTGTACATACAGTAGGTGTTATCTTTCATTGTACTCCTGCCTGTGATAATACCGAGATAACTTACAAAACGTGATGTGTAAGGATCAAGAAGTGACGCCTATTATGAGGCTTAGTGGCCAGTAAGAAAACTGCAAAATGTTAAGATTTTTATAAAATATCGACAGTGAAATGGAAAATAAAAAATAACATCACCAAAAATTCTTTAAAAAATGTTTAAAAACAATAATTTATGATAACAGAATCCCAAATTCAAATTTTGCCTTAAAAAAAATTAATAAAAACAAATATACGTTATATTCTCTATCCATTGTGCATTGTGTGAATTCTTTGTATAATTTAGGCCTCATGCACACGAACGTATATTCAATGGAAAGTACATCTTGGTGTTACTTCACACAAATTGGAAAGTTCATATAAGACAAGTCACATTGATGTCAGTTCTGCCTCCAGCAGTCCACGGCAGGCTTTAGGGGGCCTGTCTCCTCAGCCCATGGGTCTCATCCCTCTAATCTGGCACCAAGCCTGAGATCCCAACACAGAGATCCTGCTGCTGAGCCCAGCTGCCTGTTTAAGGACAGCCAGGTGATGCCAAAAACCCGGACCTGCAATTAAAATCCAGTCCGGTAATTAACCTCACCTGGCTGCAAATCAGCCCAGCAGCACACGCTGGGAGGAAAATATCTGTTTTCCCAGACCATTCCCCTCACTGTGTCACACTCCGTATTTCCGTTCCACAAAAAAATAGAACATGTCCTACTATTGTCCGCATTACAGACAAGGATAGTACTGTTCTATTAGGGGCCATCTGTTCCATTCCGCAAAATACGGAATGCACAAGGATGTCATCCCTATTTTTTGCGGATCCATTTTTTGCGGCCTTATAATGAAGATTAGGTTGCTTACCATCATTAGAGAAGTTTTTGAAGCCAAAATCCACGAATGAATGATAAATAGAGGACATGTATAAAGAAAAGCCTGAGACCCTGATTTATCAAGACTGGCATGTGCTACATGGGTCTCTGTTTTCAGTGGGAGGCCATGCTGCCGTTCATTCAGAAGTAGTTTATTACTACAATTGCACCAAGAAAGGAATCCGCACCAAAGTCAGCCTGCACAAAAAACTGTGTAAACCACTGCCCTAAGACTCATGAACACGGCTATATGTATTTAGCGGTCCTCAAAAAACAGATCCGCTAAAAATATGGATGACGTCTGTGTGCATTCCGTATTTTACCGAACAGCTGGCCCCTAATAGAACAGTACTATCCTTGTCCGTAATGCGGACAATAGTTACATAGTTAATACGGTTGAAAAAGACCATCAAGTTCAACCAAGGGATAGATGGGGACGCAAATCCACAATAATAGGACAAGTTCTATTTTTTTGTGGAACGGACATATCGACATACCAAAACAGAATGCACACGGAGTAACGAATCAATGGTTGTGCACGCAGTCCACGAAAAAAAAAAAAGAACAGACACAGAAAGAAAATACGTTCATGTGCATGAGCCCTTATGGTGTTTTCACACTACATTTTTTATTATGCTGCTTTTTAAAAAAAAAAAAAATTATGCCAGATGTTACATGCTGACAAAAAGGAAATTATAAAAATGCCTTTTTTTGTAGTGGTGTTTTAAGGGAGCAGCCACACGGTTATATATTATATGTTCCCCCCCCCCCCCCCTCCAAAAAAAAAAATTACAAAAAATAAAACTCCTCAGAAATTTCCTGACTTGCTCAATATTTTTTGTAGCATATTTTTAGGTGCTGTGTAGGCATTTTAACCATATAGCGTCTATTAGCACATGCAGTTTTATTTATAGCTTTTTTTGTGTGCCTAGCACTTTTTATAGCAAAGAAAAGGTAATGTCACTCCCTCTGTACAGCAACACGGGGAAAATACAATGATACAAAAAACTAAAACATTTTTGCAGAAGGTTGAGGTCCATTTAGGCCATGCTTGGACAAAGTCAGTAACGGTAATGCACACATATGGCCTTAGACTTTACAACATGTGGTTTGAGTTATATTGCTTCTAGAGCCAGCCACACTACTGAGATGGACTGGTTATATTCTCTAGGACTGCACCCCGTGCTTGAGCATTGCAGAGATACATTGAAGAATTGCACAGGTCAGGGATCATAAGGAGTGTTGGAACAGAGCAACATGGAGCAGGGGAGTGTATTTTTGTTTAGGTACAGCACATAATTGGTCAAATTAAAATAGGGGTATCAAAGCTGGATAACTCCTTTAAAATCCTTTCTCCCTTAACAATCCATTACTTGATTTACCTTCAAAACTGCATCAGAAAACCTGATCAAAACATGAAAATGTATGGACAGCCTTCTAGTTTTTACTGAAGTAGAAATCTGCTGGCTCTTTCACTGAGTCACAATGCACTTAAAGGGTTTCTACCACCACATTTTCACCTATTTAGCTGTCAGACACTAGCAATCTGCTAGTGTCTGCTCTACCTAACCATGCTATTGTAATCCCTTTCTGTGCAGCGGTTACCCTAAAAAACATAGTTTTATTGGTATGCTAATGAGACTCTAGGTGCTATGGGGGCGTCTTTTCAGCACCTAGAGGCTCCGTCCCCTCACCATTTCTGCCGCCCAGCGCGCTCCAGCCGGCCCCTCTCCTCTAGATTGACAGACTACTTCTCTGCATCTCGGCCGAATTCTCGCGCCTGCGCCGTGTGCTTCTGTATTCGGCGCAGACGCAGTGACTGTCTCCCTGCGCCGGCATCTTCACTGCGCCTGCGCTGATTACGGCGCAGGGAGCAGCCCAACAGTCACTGCGCCTGCGCCGGATACAGAAGCACACGGCGCAGGCGCTAGTGGGCTGTCAATCTAGAGGAGAGGGGCAGGCTGGAGCGCGCTGGGCGGCGGAAATAGTGAGTGGACGGAGCCTCTAGGTGCTGAAAAGACGCCCCCATAGCACCTAGAGGCTCATTAGCATACCAATAAAACTACGTTTTTTAGGGTAACCGCTGCACAGAAAGGGATTACAATAGCATGGTTAGGTAGAGCAGACACTAGCAGATCGCTAGTGTCTGACAGCTAAATAGGTGAAAATGTGGTGGTAGAAACCCTTTAACACTCATTACATTCACATGTGTCATTTGCTTTTACAGACAGGCAACCCTGCTGGTTATAAATACGTTTTATTTCAGGCTTGCATTGTAGTGACCTCATGTGATGGCTACAAGGGCTATATAAATGCTAGAATGCTATTCGTTCTTCTTACTGGAGGAAGATCACCATCTACTGGGGAACCTATAATACCACATCTATGGCATAACAGAGTAGGGTATGAGAAACCTCACATGATTATGAAATACTGTAATTATGTATCATAGTTTGTAAACAGCTGTCTAGCCAATTATTTTTCTTTTTAGAAAAGGTTCGTAATGGTGTAAAATAATAAAATTTGTAATACTTATCTCAGCCAACCCCCTCCCTATGGTTCTGATGCCTCCTGCTCTCCCATCTGTCTCTACTTTCAGGAAATCTCTGCTTAGCAAATCATTGATTGCTCATTAATTAGCTGAGCAGTTATTTCCTGTGTGTTGGGACCAGGGGCGTAGCTAAAGACTCATGGGCCCTGGTGCAAGAGTTCAGCTTGGGCCCCCCTTTCCTCAATGCTTTGTGGTCAGGGGCAGGGGAGCATGTAGCTTTCATGCGGCCTGAGGCAAAAATTTAAACGCCCCCCCTCCATACCAAATTCCTGACCTAACCCCTTCCATTCCAGCCAGAAGTGTAACTTGACCAGCATGTACATTACACTGCGTGCAGAATTATTAGGCAAATGAGTATTTTGACCACATCATCCTCTTTATGCATGTTGTCTTACTCCAAGCTGTATAAGCTCGAAAGCCTACTACCAATTAAGCATATTAGGTGATGTGCATCTCTGTAATGAGAAGGGGTGTGGTCTAATGACATCAACACCCTATATTAGGTGTGCATAATTATTAGGCAACTTCCTTTCCTTTGGCAAAATGGGTCAAAAGAAGGACTTGACAGGCTCAGAAAAGTCAAAAATAGTGAGATATCTTGCAGAGGGATGCAGCACTCTTAAAATTGCAAAGCTTCTGAAGCGTGATCATCGAACAATCAAGCGTTTCATTCAAAATAGTCAACAGGGTCGCAAGAAGCGTGTGGAAAAACCAAGGCGCAAAATAACTGCCCATGAACTGAGAAAAGTCAAGCGTGCAGCTGCCAAGATTCCACTTGCCACCAGTTTGGCCATATTTCAGAGGTGCAACATCACTGGAGTGCCCAAAAGCACAAGGTGTGCAATACTCAGAGACATGGCCAAGGTAAGAAAGGCTGAAAGACGACCACCACTGAACAAGACACACAAGCTGAAACGTCAAGACTGGGCCAAGAAATATCTCAAGACTGATTTTTCTAAGGTTTCATGGACTGATGAAATGAGAGTGAGTCTTGATGGGCCAGATGGATGGGCCCGTGGCTGGATTGGTAAAGGGCAGAGAGCTCCAGTCCGACTCAGACGCCAGCAAGGTGGAGGTGGAGTACTGGTTTGGGCTGGTATCATCAAAGATGAGCTTGTGGGGCCTTTTCGGGTTGAGGATGGAGTCAAGCTCAACTCCCAGTCCTACTGCCAGTTTCTGGAAGACACCTTCTTCAAGCAGTGGTACAGGAAGAAGTCTGCATCCTTCAAGAAAAACATGATTTTCATGCAGGACAATGCTCCATCACACGCGTCCAAGTACTCCACAGCGTGGCTGGCAAGAAAGGGTATAAAAGAAGAAAATCTAATGACATGGCCTCCTTGTTCACCTGATCTGAACCCCATTGAGAACCTGTGGTCCATCATCAAATGTGAGATTTACAAGGAGGGAAAACAGTACACCTCTCTGAACAGTGTCTGGGAGGCTGTGGTTGCTGCTGCACGCAATGTTGATGGTGAACAGATCAAAACACTGACAAAATCCATGGATGGCAGGCTTTTGAGTGTCCTTGCAAAGAAAGGTGGCTATATTGGTCACTGATTTGTTTTTGTTTTGTTTTTGAATGTCAGAAATGTATATTTGTGAATGTTGAGATGTTATATTGGTTTCACTGGTAAAAATAAATAATTGAAATGGGTAAATATTTGTTTTTTGTTAAGTTGCCTAATAATTATGCACAGTAATAGTCACCTGCACACACAGATATCCCCCTAAAATAGCTAAAACTAAAAACAAACTAAAAACTACTTCCAAAAATATTCAGCTTTGATATTAATGAGTTTTTTGGGTTCATTGAGAACATGGTTGTTGTTCAATAATAAAATTAATCCTCAAAAATACAACTTGCCTAATAATTCTGCACTCCCTGTATATAATACGGTGTCTTCTTGTGGTACAAGGGTCTTTGGGCCCCATCAGGCTCCTGGGCCCGGTAGCGACTGCTACCTCTGCACCCCCTATAGCTACGCCCCTGGTTGGGACCCAGAATTAGACATCAGCGAGGTATCAGGAAGCATTGGAACAAAAGGAAAAAGTAAGGTGAGTAGGACTCCTTTAGAGGACCTGTTAGCTCTCCTGATATGTCTGCTTTAGCTATGCACAAGCTGGCATTGTAGGTTCAATTCATAATGTAAATTGTTCAGGAATGGTTTGAGGAACATTACAAAGTCTTCAAGGTGTTGACTTGGCTACCAAATTCCCCTGATCAAGCATTTGTGGGTGTACTGGATAAACATGTCCAATTTATTGAGGCATCATCTTGCAACTTTCAGTACTTAAAACAATGAATCTGGCCCTAAATACTTGTCCACATTAGGATTAGAAGTCCAGTAATTCATATTGTACAACCACATGTACACATAAGTGAATAAGTGCCTGGTGATGACAACATATATATAAAATAATGTTGGCAACTAGGGAAATCTCAAAGAGTAATGATAAAAAGGGAAATCTCCAAATGCCCATTTCACAGCTAGAGTAGTGAGCTTACATATAAAGCAAGGCAAGTGTTTCCAATTACATCATACAGATATGGTTTTGTCGATGTAGATACTTTCTGTATGGACACTGTTTTGTCTTATGGCTAGCGCTATATAGAAAGTAACAAAATAAAATATTCAGATCAATATCTGTGGAAAATGCGTCCCAAATTGAAAAGAAATAAGGGGCAGCTACTCATGGCACTAGATATGAAGTATAGCATCCAAGATAGATCAAACAACTACCAAAGAAATTGTGCCCCAAAACATCTCTATAAGGCCAAAAAATATTCCCTTATGCACTCGACTGTTGTGTGTTTTGCGGTCCGCAAACCGCGGATTCACAAAACACGGATGGCGTCCATGTGCGTTCCGCAATTTGCGTAATGGCACGGACAGCCATTATTATTACTGCCTATTCTTGTCCGCAAAACACGGACAAGAATAGGACAGGTTATAGGACACGGAGTGCTGTCCGCATTTTTTGTGGCCCCATTGAAGTGAATAGGTCCGCATCCGAGCCGCCAAAACTGCGGCTCGGATGCGGACCAAAACAACAGCCTTGTGCATGAGGCCTTAGAGGAACATAAACCACCATTAAAATATTCCCATGTAAGATCATGTTAAAAATTTGAATAAAATTTGCTGCCTTAATACTCGCATAGATGGGCAATACTGATTAATTCAAAAGTAAGGATTGCTGAATTACAGAAATGGCTATTTGTATATCAAGTCTATGCGTATAATATATCCAAATGGAAAAGGATTTAGGAAAACTAGAGGAATGGTCAAAAATCTGGCAACTAAAATATAATGTTGATAAGTGCAAGATAATGCACCTGGGGCGTAAAAACCCAAGAGCAGAATATAAAATCAGTGATAAAGTCCTAACCTCAGTATCTGAGGAAAGGGATTTAGGGGTCATTATTTCAGAAGACTTAAAGGTAGGCAGACAATGTCATAGAGCAGCAGGAAATGCTAGCAGAATGCTTGGGTGTATAGGGAGAGGCATTACCAGTAGAAAGAAGGAGGTGCTCATGCCGCTCTACAGAGCACTAGTGAGACCTCATTTGGAGTATTGTGCTTAGTACTGGAGACCATATCTCCAGAAGGATATTGATACTTTGGAGAGAGTTCAGAGAAGAGCTACTAAACTAGTACATGGATTGCAGGATAAAACTTACCAGGAAAGATTAAAGGACCTTAACATGTATAGCTTGGAAGAAAGACGAGACAGAGGGGATATGATAGAAACTTTTAAATACATAAAGGCAATCAACAAGGTAAAAGAGGAGAAAATATTTAAAAGAAGAAAAACTGCTACAAGAGGACATATGTGTAAAAAATTTAGAGGGGCAAAGGTTTAAAAGTAATATCAGGAAGTATTACTTTACTGAGAGAGTAGTGGATGCATGGAATAGTCTTCCTACAGAAGTGGTAGCTGTAAATACAGTGGAGGAGTTTAAGCATGCATGGGATAGGCATAAGGCCACCCTTCATATAAGATAGGGCCAGGAGCTATTCATAGTATTCAGTATATTGGGCAGACTAGATGGGCCAAATGGTTCTTATCTGCCAACACATTCTATGTTTCTATCTCTAAGTGAAATGATGAGGGATAACTTTGAAGCATCACCTGCAACAAGCCCCGGAGGAGCCGGTGCAGAGATTGGGAGCGTGTTGTGTCATGGTGTATTCCTATAGGCCGTTGCTTCCTGGGGATTGGTGCAGTGGTAATGTAATACCATTTATAATAGTCCAACATATAGTGCAACATAGAACAGAACTTCAAATACGTTCAGTAGCGGCAGATTTCAAGTACAAAACTTCTGGCACGAACAAGAATTATAGAGTCAGGTTAGATGGTGGCAATCTAGCACTTAGGTCGTACTGGCCTAGCGATGTTCTGGGTGTCTTAGTTGTAGTCCCTCATCTTTCAGCAGTGTCATTAATGCTGGTTTTAGCAGTTCACTCTGCTGTGTAGCTTCTCAAGACTTCATTTGAGGCTTGGAGTAAGTTGGTCTCTCTGGAGAATCCTATTTAGGAGCAGGAGCTCAGACTTGAGCTTTCTATCCATTCTCTGGTTACCCAGGAATTGCCCTCCTGGCAGGAAGCAGGGCCAGCCCACTCCTACCAAGAGGGGAGGAACAGGGTGAGTATCTGCTTTATTTCACATTTGATAAGTCACATTCAATAAACCAGAACGCATTTCGGCAATCTGCCTTTCTCAACAGGTATATAATGAAGTACAATCAATCGATTTATAGGTGAGTGATTGAGTCACATGTCAGGGACATCAGATGCCCCAGCTGGGTGGTAATTATCACCTTAAAGGGGTTATCCCATCTTAGACAATGGGGGCATATCGCTAGGATATGCCCCCATTGTCTGATAGGTGCGGGTCCCACCTCTGGGACCGACACCTACAAAGAGAACGGAGATAGGGAGAGTTGTGGCTGGAGGACCCCGATGTTTCCCGGGGTCCGTCCACCACCAGGCGCAGCTCCCCGTCTCTCCCATTGATGTGAATAGGAGCGCACCGCGCATGCGCGGCCACCGCTCCCATTCATTTCTATGGGGCCGACGGAAATAGTTCGGCTATTTTCGGCGGCTCCATAGAAATAAATGGAGGGCGGCTGCGCATGCGCAGTGCGCCCTCCTAGACTTTCTCCGCTCCGTTCTCCTTGTAGGTGCGGGTCCCAGAGGTGGGACCCGCACCTATCAGACAATGGGGGCATATCCTAGCGATATGCCCCCATTGTCTAAGATGGGATAACCCCTCTAATTAACAACAGAGCAACAACAAATAGCAAAATGCATTGTATATCTAAAATTGTCACAAGAAAACAAGATAGTCACCACGTGGATCCTTCAGCGTATAGAAGAGGTCTATAATGAAAAAAAATTTGATTATTTAAACACAGCCTGTGATGGTTTGAAATTCACCATGTCATATGACAAACACATGGTCAATTTCCTGGATATAAATGTAGTGAAGGATCAGTATGGTCATCTTTCCACTGATCTTTACAGAAAAGAAACGGATAGAAACAGTATCCTACATTTTTCCAGTGCTTATTCTCCATCTCTATAAAAGGCTATACCAAAGTCCCAGTACCAAAGGGTTAAACGGATAGTGACAGATCCTGAGAAGCAGACATTGAGATTAGAGGAGATGACTAGGAGATTTGAAGAGAGAGGATACCCTGCATGGATTCTAGATAGAGCAAAGAAAGATTCTGATACACTAACACACAGCCCTATTCGCGAGGTGACATTTATACATAAATTCCATCCATTTAATACTGTCTTTGACAAAGTGCTCCGCAAACCCTGGCACCTACTAACAAAAGCCTAGCCTGGAGTGGAGAAAATTAATAATCCACCACTAACTTATAATAAAAAGAAATTCAAACTACAGGGATAAATTGGTGCATGCGGATTTAGGAAGTGAAAGAAAGGCATTAAAACAGAGTACATTTCCTACACAGAAGAAAAGCACCTTTCCGTGCCTCCATTGTGTTCCATGTTCTCACATCATAAAAGGCCCAATATTCTACCTATTCTACAGGACAACCTTTTAAAATTGAAGGCTTTTTTTTAACTTGCGAATCCACTAATGTGATTTACCTTATAAAATGCCCGTGTGGCTTATTGTACATAGGGGAAACAATGCAAACGATCAGGGATCGCATATGTAAACATAAGTCCACAATTAGGACAAAGAACCTGCTACTACCACTTCCTCACCACTTTGAAAAACAAAGACATTCCATAGCACTGTTGAAATTTCAGGTGCTAGAACAAATAAAGAGACCAAGGAAGGGGGGAGATATTAAAAAGCTTCTACTACGCAGGGAGGCAAACTGGATTCACAAACTGGACACATTGCACCCTAGAGGGTTAAACAGAGACTATGAAATAGTATACCTTTGACCTTCCCCCATATGATCAGTGTTTCCTATTCAGTGCGTTTTGTTTGTTATTTTTATCTTTTGGTTATTTTTTCATTATAGTCCTCTTCCATCCGCTGAAGGATCCACGTGGTGACGATATATTGTTATATATACAATACATTTTGCTATTTGTTGTTTCTCCGTTGTTAATTAAGGTGATAATTACCACCCAGCTGGGGCATCTAATGTCACTGACATGTGACTCAATCACTCACCTATAAAACGATTGATTGTACTTCATTATATACCTGTTGAGAAAGGCAGATTGCCGAAACGCGTCCTGGTTTTTTTGGATGGGACTTATCAAAGATACAGATGGAAAATTTCTAAACTGGAGTGTGATATCACAGCGCACCATGATATCATGGTCAGAAAACACATTGAAAGCCATTGCAAAGGTCAATCAAAAGTTTCTTGTCATTTTTTACTTAACATGAGGATGGCTACATCTGTACTTTAACATGTGTGCACACATCAGTATATAGCTTAGCTATACACTACGTCAAGAAAATAATTAAAATAGCATCAATTCCAGCCTGTGGACATCAGCAGAGATGTTTCCACAGCATCAGTTGCCAGTGGCAAAGCACTGATGCCAGTCAGCTGTTAAAAAGACATTACCATTCGGCCAACAAGTAACGTACATGTGAGCTGCCGAGAGAAGCAGTTAATGCCCTATGAAATCAATAGTCACTGCTGGGGTGATGCTATTTCACCTCAACAGGTGGAGAGAGAGTCCTTCATGCTGAGATTAGGCTGGGTGAGGGGACTGCTATTTTCAGACATGTAAAGCTGTTGACTTTGCTGCTATAATAAACTATTATGTCTCCTGCTTGTTCTCGAAGCATCTGCATGCTACAGAAAAAAAAAAACATTTTCCTGGTCACATGGTATATTTCCTCTATTTAATTTAATGTTTGTGTGTGTCGTTAAAAGATATCGACAGTATCCACTATAACAGTGACATCTACAGTACCCCACCCCCTTAAGTGACCTCCACAGCCCCCCACCCCTTAACACTGACCCCCCAATAGTGCCCCGTCCCTTAAAATGGGACCTCCACAGCAACCCCCCACTTTAACTTTGACCTTCACAGCAGCCTGTCCCTTTAACAGTGAGTTCCACAGCACCGCACCCCCTTGACAGTGACCTCCACAGGGGCCCACCCCCTTAACATTGACCTCTACAGAACTCGCCCTTAACTGACCTCCACCATTCCTGGCCCTCTTAACAGAGACCTCCACAGCGACTTCCCCTTTAACAGTGACTGCCACAGTACCCCGCTCCCTTAACAGTGACCTCCACTGTACCCCGCTGCCTTAACAGTGACCTCACAGTACCCCGCTGCCCGTTTATTATGAGCCTCCACAGTCTCCTCCTCCCTTAACAGTGACCTCCACAGTGGCCTGCCCCTTAACATTAACATCCACAGCGCCCTCCCCTTTAACAGTGACCTCCATAGCGCCCCCCCCCCCCTTTATTAGTGACCTCCAAAGTACCCCGTCTTGTTAACAGTGATTTCCACAATAACCCACACCCTTAACAGTGACCTCCACAGAGCTCCGTTCCCTTAAAATGTGACGTCCACAACACCCCGCCCCCTTAACAGTGACCTCTACACCACCCTGCCTCTTAACACTGACCTCCATAGCGAACCGTCCCCTTAACAGAGTTCCCTGCCTCCTTAACAGAGACCTCCACAGCGCTCGCCCCTTTAACAGTGACCTCCACAGCAGCCTGCCCCTTTAACAGTGATCTTCAAAGCATGCCTCCCCCTTAACAGTGACCTCCACAGCATCCTTCCCCTTTAACAGTGACCTCCACAGCGACCGCCCCTTTATAAGTGACCTCCACAGTACCCCGTCTCCTTAACAGTAATGTCTACAACACCCCACCGCCTTAACAGTGGCCTCTACAGCAATCTGCTTCTGAACATTGGCCTCCATAGCGGACCGTCCCCTTAACTGTGACCTCCACAGCAGCCTACCCCTAAGGTGGCCAGAGGTCTGGTTTTAGGCCGGACAGTCCGGCTTTCAGTTTCCCTGTCCTCCGTCCGGCGCAGGGCATGGACGGACACAGGGATGTCCTTTTTAACAACTCACTCTCAGACAGCAGCACTGTGCTGTCTAAGCGTGAGCTGCAGAGAGAAAGTAATCCTCTCACCGACTAACCCTGCAGCTGACAGAAGTTGATTTTTACCTTCATTTTTTAAATCCCCCGCCGGCTGCAGAGTGGGAAGGGGCATGGCCTAACTGGGTTGGGGGTGTGGCTTGGTGGGACCTGAGAGGGTTGAGGGTGGCCTGAATGGCCACCCTACCTGCCCCCTTAAGTGTGACCTCCACAGCACTCCACTCCCTTAACAGTGTCATCCACAGTGCCCTGCCCCTTTAAAGCTGACCTACAGCAGTGAAGGAAAATGGCTGAGTTGTTATGGAAACCTGGTGTAAAGCTGTTTGAATGTAGAGACTAAGGGCCTGCGAGCTTCTATTGGCTGATAAGGGTCATGTGACCAGGCTTCTATGACTAACTCACAGAACGCCCACAGTTTGTTAAATCTCAGGGTTGTGTCTCTGACAAGCTGATCTGCAGTATGGGGGCACTACAGGGAACTGTGCTGGCACCGTTCCTCTTCACCCTCTACACTGCAGACTTCTCCATCAACTCCCCAGGCTGCTACCTACAGAAGTTCTCTGATGACTCTGCCATAGTCAGCCTTATCACAGGTGGGGACGACTCAGAGTACAGACAGGGGACACAGGATTTTGTGGAATGATGTCAGCGGAACCAGCTCCAGATCAACGCGGGCAAAACCAAGGAGCTGGTGGTGGATTTCTGCAGACACAGGCCCTCTACTTTGGTTCCGGTGAACATATAAGGAACGGACATTGAGGTGGTGGACTCTTATAAGTACCTGGGTGTTCACCTGAACAACAAACTGGACTGGAGCCATAATACTGATTCTCTTTTCAAAAAGGGTCAGAGCAGACTCTATTTGTTGAGGAGACTAAGGCCCTTTGGAGTGCAGGGAACGCTCCTAAAGACCTTCTTTGACTCAGTGGTGGCATCAGCCATATTCTATGGTGTGGTTTGTTGGGGGAGCAGCTTATCTGTGGCTGAGAGACAGAGATTAGATAAGCTCATTAAGAAGCTCTGTCCTAGGTTGTCCCCTTGATCCAGTGCAGGAGGTGGGTGACAGAAGAACTCTAGCAAAATTAACATCATTGTTAGACAATGTCTCCCACCCCATGCACGAAGCTGTTGTGGAGCTGGAGAGGTCCTTCAGTGACAGACTGATGCATCCTAGGTACACGAAGGAACGTTATCGGAGGTCCTTCCTCCCAGCAGCGGTTAGGATTTATAACCACCACTGTTACCAGAAACCAGTAGTGAATTTTTTAAGTAAATTCTGTGTTATGTTTTTCTTGTATTTTATTTTTTACTTTTACTTATTTTAATTTCTAATTTCTCTCATTTTGCTCCTGTTGTGAATGTGATTGCTGCTGTTATGCCAAAATTTCCCCACTGAGGGACATTAAAAGGATTTTCTTCTTCTTCTTCTGTTGGCTAATGCATTTTTTTGGGAATATCTCAGGAACGGTAGAGAGCTGAAACCCGGTCTAAAACTTTCCTGGACACCTGATGTACCTGTGTGCCAAATTTCGTGATTGTAAATGCGACGGTGCGGATTCCTTTAGTGGACATATACACATACACTCAGCTTTATATATTAGATTGAAAAATCTGTATCATAAACATATCTCATGGAGCTAAGCAGATTGATATACTGTATAGTTTTATGGGAAAATATTAGCAGTGATTGACATCCTTCTCCATGTGAGTATGCATGCAGTGTGTAGCTGTCGATCACTGAGTAGGACAATCAGCTGGACTCATAACCAAAGACAGAGTAGGGACATAAATGCATAAAAAATTTCATTATTTTAATAGTACGGATGGTGGTGCCAATGATGTTTATTTTTTTCATTGTTTATTTTTATTTTTGAGAAAGGGGAATGATTAGATTTTTTTTATTTTTTTAAAACTTTATTTTACATTTTTTAAGCCCCCAAGTAGACCTCAACATGCAATCATTAGATTGACATTTGTATAAAGTAATGGAATTTTATCCATTACAATATACAAAGATGCATATTCCAATTCATTGGGCTACAGTAATAAGCCTAGTAGCCTTGTACAGGCTATGGCTTACTACAATGGAACGCCTTTCCCAATCTTAGCCAGGGAGAAGTGTTCCTGCCCATGTGCACATCTGTTCCTGCCCTTGCGCACTTCCAGTTTTTTAGCCTTTCAGATGCCGTGATGCCATGGTGTGTGAAACAGCAGTCACCCGGTAGCTATGGCACTTCCTCCACTCTGGAACGGATTCCATTCTTAAAGACCCGACATCAATCAACCGTACATGTACGGCGGATGTTGAGAAGGGGTTAAAGGTGACATCAGTTCAACCCAAAATGTCTGTTTTACTCTAGGTTTACATCAGCATTAAGAAATCCAACAGACTGTTCTGGCATAAGAACAGCCTGCCAGAGTTCACCGTATTTGTCATACCAGGATAACGCTGTGAAATGCTGGATTCCCATTGACTATAATGGAATCCAACAGGGATCCGGGTGGCTTCTGTAAGAAATGGTGACTTCCGGCTGGGCAAAAAGTTGTGCATGCATAGAACAGCCTGCTGTATTTCTTAAAGAGGGTGTGTGGGAATTAAGAAAATGAAAATACTTAAATATTATTTTATTATAAATATATTCCCAAATACCTTTCATTAGTTATAAAGGCTTGTTTTGTCTAGGGAGCAATTATCAGAGGAAATAAAATGGCTGCCGTCCTATTATTACACACAAAACCTGTCCTAATCCCACAGCAGGCCAAGTTACTAAACAACACTGAGCTAAAGAGCTGCCTCATCCTCCTCTTTGCTCTACTTGTCAGGGATTATGATCCTGAATAGAATAAAAGAGAAACACCACAACCAAGAGTTATTAGAAAGAATGTTCCATAAACACAGGAATTTGCTAAAACAGACATGTTTCTGAAGCAGGAAGGTCCTTTTAGCTTGCACGTTTACAGGAGCAAGAAGCAAATACAATAATAAGCATTCTTTCAATTTTTTGATGCCACAAGTTTTATTTTTACAGTCCTACGTTGATCCAGGTCAATGACGTAATGAGCCAAAAGATCCAGTTTTATTTTCTACTAGACATTAAGCCCGTTACAATAACGGGCGCTTGAACAGTAGTGCATAAACATTAGTAGGAACAGTCTATAATAAATGGCACTGGCACAGACTGGTGGCTGTGGCTGGTGGCCAAAACTGTTGGCTTTGGCTGAGACTACTGGCACTGTGACTGGTGGCTGAGACGGCTGGCACTGACTGGTGGCTGAGAGTGCTGGCACTGTGACTGGTGGCTGAGACTGCTGGCACTGTGACTGGTGGTGGCACTGACTGATATGGCTAGCACTGACTGGTGGCTGAGACTGCTGGCACTGTGACCTGTGCCTGGTGGCACTGATTGATGACTGATATGGCTGGCACTTACTGGTGGCTGAGACTGCTGGCACTGTGACTGGTGGCTGGTGGCACTGACTGATGGCTGAGACTGCTGGCACTGTGACTGGTGGCTAGTGGCACTGACTGATGGCGGACAGCTCTATACGCCAGGCGCGCAGTTATGGGCAGTGCAGGCGGTGTCCATGCATGTGTGCTGATTGGCTGGTGCGCCGCGCACTTAACAAGTCGCCACACACGCACGGACACAGCGCAGGCACACAGGGCTTTTATTAGGTAGGATATATAGTATAGGACATTGTATAGGTCAGTGTGACTATAACCCTCATCATCCTGCAGGGTCAGCTCCACGTATTACAGTAGTGCTGTGTGTACATATATATATATATATATATATATATACAGTACAGACCAAAAGTTTGGACACACCTTCTCATTCAAAGAGTTTTCTTTATTTTCATGACTATGAAAATTGTAGATTCTCACAGAAGGCATCAAAACTATGAATTAACACATGTGGAATTATATACATAACAAACAAGTGTGAAACAACAGAAAATATGTCATATTCTAGGTTCTTCAAAGTAGCCACCTTTTGCTCTGATTACTGCTGTGCACACTCTTGGCATTCTCTTGATGAGCTTCAAGAGGTAGTCCCCTGAAATGGTTTTCACTTCACAGGTGTGCCCTGTCAGGTTTAATAAGTGGGAATTCTTGCCTTATAAATGGGGTTGGGACCATCAGTGGCGTTGAGGAGAAGTCAGGTGGATACACAGCTGATAGTCCTACTGAATAGACTGTTAGAATTTGTATTATGGCAAGAAAAAAGCAGCTAAGTAAAGAAAAACGAGTGGCCATCATTACTTTAAGAAATGAAGGTCAGTCAGTCAGCTGAAAAATTGGGAAAACTTTGAAAGTAAGGGCTATTTGACCATGAAGGAGAGTGATGGGGTGCTGCGCCAGATGACCTGGCCAACACACAGTCACCAGACCTGAACCCAATCGAGATGGTTTGGGGCGAGCTGGACCGCAGAGTGAAGGTAAAAGGGCCAACAAGTACTAAGCATCTCTGGGAACTCCTTTAAGACTGTTGGAAGACCATTTCAGGGGACTACCTCTTGAAGCTCATCAAGAGAATGCCAAGAGTGTGCAAAGCAGTAATCAAAGCAAAAGGTGGCTACTTTGAAGAACCTAGAATATGACATATTTTAAGTTGTTTCACACTTGTTTGTTATGTATATAATTCCACATGTGTTAATTCATAGTTTTGATGCCTTCATAGTCATAAAAATAAAGAAAACTCTTTGAATGAGAAGGTGTGTCCAAACTTTTGGTCTGTACTGTATATATAGTATAGGACATTGTATACATGAGGACAGTGTGACTATAACCCCCATCATCCTGCATCCCTGTATCCCCCTCCATCTCTATAATATATCCCCTGTACCCTCCCTAGCTCTCTCTAATGTCATGGCTGGAGTGTACAGATGTAGTCAGAGTAATGGGGGGAGGGAGCGGGCAGGAAAGTTGCACTATTGTTTCCCCGCGTCAGCTGCCTGCAGCTCGGGATGAAAGAAGATGGTACAGAGGGGTGGATATGGCCTTTCACCTCTCACCGACACTCACAAAGAGACTGCAGCGAACAGGAGAGATCATTACCTCCAGAGTCGGGTACTGGGGGAGCCCTGACAGTGCAGCACACACAGCCCCCTCCCCCCAAGTTACGTGGCCATTAATTTCCGGACAGCTCTACTCGGCGAGCGCTCTCCCCCCTGTACATGCGCGGCGCGCAAGTATGGGCGGCGTAGGCGGTATCCGTGCATGTATGCCGACTGGCCGGTGCGTCGCGCATGCGCACTTAAATCAGCACACACGCATGGACACTGCGCAGGCACACAAGGCTTTTATTATTATAGATGCTTCCTTTGAGTGCCCTATGTCTTGACCCCACCTTGTTCTAAATCTTGTGTTTGGCTATACTCTATATACACTAGCTGGAAAATGAAAAATGAACACCTGACTGCTGTGCATGGGAGAGCTTTCGTTACATCTAGTCCCAGACATTCTTGATGTGGGAGAGATCTGGTGATCAAACGGACCTGTGGAGTTGCTGGATACCCTGAAGGGCACTTTGTGTAGTGCAGGCAGTGTGTGGGTGGGTGTTATCTTGATGGAACACCATGTGTCCTACCCGAGTCAAAAAAAGACAGTAGGACCTGGACATACCAAAGGCTGGTCAATGCTCCCTCCGCAAATATCAGTCATGAATGGCCATGGTCCTGTGCGATGGCAGTAGGTGCCATCCAGTCGTCCTGTGAACTCTGATGTAGACATCATTATTATCAAAGTAGGTTTTCATCACCGAACACTATAGTTTGCCATCGATGGTTGCATCAGAGTCCGTAGGAGGGTTCTAAAGCACCTACTGCCATAATGCATAGTATGGAAACACACTACTAGCAGTTTATACTATGTCAATGTCCACTCAATCAAATTAAAGGGGTTGTCCCATCTGAGCTGTTCACTAACCTTTCTCAGCTGCAGCACCCTGCTTCCTGACTCTTCTGGGGGTGGTTACCAACAATTTGATTGATAGTACAGGCAAGCGGCGCACTGTTGATGTCATTGCAGTGCTTGCCTGTACGGTAGCGCTACTGATACAGCTACTAGCTGTTTCTATTATCAGGGTCACCAACGCAGGACTCTGACAAGGTCTTCACTAGTGTTTAGCACGAATATTCTAATAGCGAATTTTTATCGCGAATATCGCCACTTCGAGAATTTGCAAATATTTAGGATATAGTGCTATATATTCGTTATATCGAATATTCTGCATTTTGTTCCATCTGAACACATGATTTCTCTCTGCATCTTGCTTGTGGGCCAATGAGAAGGAAGCAATGTCAAGTTCACAACAATACTTAGCGCACCAATCAGTAATCTGTAGTCAGACCTGCTAAAATGTGAAGTTACACATAGAGTGAAAAAATATTCTACTCACTGCCGATTAGCGCAATCGCGAATCTATTGGAGCACTTGACTCTATCTGCATATAAAGCTTTTTTAATGTTCTGCCTTGCCAACCATTTTCTCCAGTCTCAGGAGACTTATACCAGCTTGAAAAATGTAGCCAAAGTGACCCACGCCTGTATTTTGCGTTACAAATTTGCATTACGCTATTTTTACATTGCCGATTTTTCACATTCAATAAAATAATCTCAAATTCTCGAAATTCGCAAATATATGACGAATATTCTCCAAAATATTCATGAAATATCGCGAATTCGAATATAGCCCCTGCCGCTCATCACTAGTCTTCACAACTGCTAGGCTGCTCCATGATGCCCAGGAGTAGTGCAGGGGTAATATTCAAATTCGCGATATATTGCGAATATTTGGTAGAATATTCGTCATCTATTCGCGAATTCAAGATTATTTTCTTGATCGCGAAAAATCAGCAATGTAATATTCGCGTAATGCGCGCAAAAAACAGGCGTGGGTCACTATGGCTACATTTTTCAAGCTGCTAGAAGTTTTCTGAGACTGGAGAAAATCGTTGGCACGGCAGAACATTACAATAGCTTTATATGCTATCAGCTACACTATATCACGATCTAACCTACACTGACTATCTCCCACTAACTATCTGTATTATATACACTCACCTAAAGAATTATTAGGAACACCATACTAATACGGTGTTGGACCCCCTTTTGCCTTCAGAACTGCCTTAATTCTACGTGGCATTGATTCAACAAGGTGCTGATAGCATTCTTTAGAAATGTTGGCCCATATTGATAGGATAGCATCTTGCAGTTGATGGAGATTTGAGGGATGCACATCCAGGGCACGAAGCTCCCGTTCCACCACATCCCAAAGATGCTCTAATGGGTTGAGATCTGGTGACTGTGGGGGCCATTTTAGTACAGTAAACTCATTGTCATGTTCAAGAAACCAATTTGAAATGATTCGAGCTTTGTGACATGGTGCATTATCCTGCTGGAAGTAGCCATCACAGGATGGATACATGTTCTCATTCTGTTTACGCCAAATTCGGACTCTACCATTTGAATGTCTCAACAGAAATCGAGACTCATCAGACCAGGCAACATTTTTCCAGTCTTCAACAGTCCAATTCTGGTAGTGCAAATTGTAGCCTCTTTTTCCTATTTGTAGTGGAGATGAGTGGTACCCAGTGGGGTCTTCTGTTGTTGTAGCCCATCCGCCTCAAGGTTGTGCGTGTTGTGGCTTCACAAATGCTTTGCTGCATACCTTGGTTGTAACGAGTGGTTATTTCAGTCAACGTTTCTCTTCTATCAGCTTGAATCAGTCGGCCCATTCTCCTCTGACCTCTAGCATCCACAAGGCATTTTTGCCCACAGGACTGCCGCATACTGGATGTTTTATCCCTTTTCACACCATTCTTTGTAAACCCTAGAAATGGTTGTGCGTGAAAATCCCAGTAACTGAGCAGATTGTGAAATACTCAGACCGGCCCGTCTGGCACCAACAACCATGCCACGCTCAAAGTTGCTTAAATCACCTTTCTTTCCCATTCTGACATTCAGTTTGGAGTTCAGGAGATTGTCTTGACCAGGACCACACCCCTAAATGCATTGAAGCAACTGCCATGTGATTGGTTGACTAGATAATTGCATTAATGAGAAATAGAACAGGTGTTCCTAATAATTCTTTAGGTGAGTGTATATAAGCTAACTAACTAACTAACTAACTAACTAACTATCTAATGCAATGACACAGCAAAGCACAGAGCACAGCAATGACACTGCTGTCTCTCTCAGAACTCCATAAAACTGCAGAAAATGGCTGCTGGGGAGGTTCTTATATAGTAAGGGGTAAGCAACTTTCCTATTGGTTGCTAGGGATGCTACTAAGCTCAGACAAACACTTTGCAGCCTTCTCATAGGCCCACAAGCAAGAAGGGAGGTTACTGATGAAAAGAAAATCTCGAATATTCGAAATGACGAATATATATCACTATATTCTAAATATTCGCGAATCCTCGAAGTGCCGATATTCAAGATTAATAATCGCTATTCGAATATTCGCACCCAACATTACCCAGGAGCTGTTTAATTAGTTTCTATGGAGCAGAAGAGAGGAGGCTGGGAGATGGCGCATATGCGCCAATATGCGCACTTCCGTGGTCCCGGCCACCGCAGCACAGTTTAAGGGCTGTTTCAGACGAGCGGATGCCGTGCGTGACATCTGCTGCGTGAATAAGAGCCAAGGCCCGTTCCGGACAGCAGAGACACGGAGCAGTAACATGATTGATAAGCTCCGTGCCTCTCTGTGATCTTTTTACTACAAAATCACAGTGAGATAAAGTTGTCACCGTGATTTTGTAGTAAAAAGATCAGAGAGGCAAAGATCATTATCAATCATGTTACTGCTCCGTGCTTCTTCTGTCCGCAGCGGGCCTTGGCTCTCATTCACGCAGCGGATGTCACGCACGGCATCCGCTCGTGTGAAACAGCCCTAAGGAACGGAAGACGCTGCACAAATGCAGCCACCGCTGCAGTACTGCTGCGGTGGCCGTAACCCCTGACAACGAGGAATAAATAAAAGGAAAGAAGAATTAGGAATAGGGAGAGAAGGCCATATCGAAAATAATATACATAGGGTAAGATTATTATTATGTTAGAAGGAACAAAATGAAAGCAACTTTGCAAGATGGGACAACCCCTTCAAGCTTATATATACACTACATACTAGATCAGGGATGGCCAACCTGAGGCTCTCCAGCTGTTGCTAAACTACAACTCCCAGCATGCCCACACTGCCTACAGCTAACAGCCTACAGCAGGGCATGGTGGGAGTTGTAGTGTTGCAACAGCTGGAGAGCCGCAGGTTGGCCATCCCTGTACCAGATGGATAGACAGATAGACAGACAGACAGATAAACAGATAGATAGATAGATAGACTGTAGATATGTTGTATTAGCCATTTTTTTGTTAATTACCTCTTGACATGAAGATGGAGACTGCCTTCTGATGAGTCTATCATCTGCATTGATTGTGCATGTGATAATCCAACACACGGTTTCCCATTGATCCCAATCAGTTCATCGTTCTCCCGCAGCCCACCACGACATGCCTTGCTGCGCTTGCGTACCTGTAACAAAAAAAAAAAAAAGTAAATAGATGAAAATATATACATGCAATTGCTATGGTTATGGTAACTAGTGATGAGCGACACGAGCTTCGGATGCAACATCTGAAGTCGCTTCGTTCAAAACTTCGGAATAATACCATACGGAGATCCGTCTTCTTGCAGTATTAAAATGTATGGGCTCTGATGAGCCGAAGTTAGTTATTCGTGAAGTTGAGTTTTAAAGTGGAAACCCACTTTAAAACTTGAAACTGAGCTCACTTTCGGTTCCAAGGTACCTGTCGAAATCAACTTTGCGAATAACTTACTTCAGCTCATCGGAGCACATACATTTTAATGCTGTCTCCGTACAGTATTAATCCAAAGTTTTGAACCAAGCGACTTCGGATGTAGCATATGAAGCTGGCAATATGATAATGTGTGTATTTAGCAAATCTGAGTAATAGCAGTAGTATTTGTAACATGATCCATGATGCAATAATGCAATAAGGTTGAATTCTACTCTTCTCAAAAGAAAATAGTTCACGCAAAAACAGCGCACAAAATTACATGCAAAATAGTCATCTTTATTGCATTCAATGTAAGAACATAATATTATACATAAAGAGGTAGAGACATTCGCACTTCCAAGATGGCGGCTGGGGTGCTGTCAGTAATTACATCAATTATATAGGATATAACTTAGACCTATTATAAAAGGCATTATACTACAGACTATGACAGGGGGTGATGAACACTCATTACCTAAACTTACAATGTAATAGAAGGTCAGTGCACAAAAAATGTATGTTTCCCCACTTCCAGGGAATGTAGTATGGGAGGTGGAGCCTGGTTCTTAAAGGGGTATTCTGGTTTTAATGATTACATTTATTTATTTAGAGAATAGGATTTAGAATCATTTTCTAATATACACTCACCTAAAGAATTATTAGGAACACCTGTTGTATTTCTCATTAATGCAATTATCTAGTCAACCAATCACATGGCAGTTGCTTCAATGCATTTAGGGGGGTGCTCCTGGTCAAGACAATCTCCTGAACTCCAAACTGAATGTCAGAATGGGAAAGAAAGGTGATTTAAGCAATTTTGAGCGTGGCATGGTTGTTGGTGCCAGACGGGCCGGTCTGAGTATTTCACAATCTGCTCAGTTACTGGGATTTTCACGCACAACCATTTCTAGGGTTTACAAAGAATGGTGTGAAAAGGGAAAAACATCCAGTATGCGGCTCTCCTGTGGGCAAAAATGCCTTGTGGATGCTAGAGGTCAGAGGAGAATGGGCCGACTGATTCAAGCTGATAGAAGAGAAACGTTGACTGAAATAACCACTCGTTACAACCGAGGTATGCAGCAAAGCATTTGTGAAGCCACAACACGCACAACCTTGAGGCGGATGGGCTACAACAGCAGAAGACCCCACCGGGTACCACTCATCTCCACTACAAATAGGAAAAAGAGGCTTCAATTTGCACGAGCTCACCAAAATTGGACTGTTGAAGACTGGAAAAATGTTGCATGGTCTGATGAGTCTCGATTTATGTTGAGACATTCAAATGGTAGAGTCCGAATTTGGAGTAAACAGAATGAGAACATGTATCCATCCTCTGATGGCTACTTCCAGCAGGATAATGCACCATGTCACAAAGCTCGAATCATTTCAAATTGGTTTCTTGAACATGACAATGAGTTCACTGTACTGAAATGGCCCCCCACAGTCACCAGATCTCAACCCATTAGAGCATCTTTGGGATGTGGTGGAACGGGAGCTTCGTGCCCTGGATGTGCATCCCTCAAATCTCCATCAACTGCAAGATGCTATCCTATCAATATGGGCCAACATTTCTAAAGAATGCTATCAGCACCTTGTTGAATCAATGCCACGTAGAATTAAGGCAGTTCTGAAGGCAAAAGGGGGTCCAACACCGTATTAGTATGGTGTTCCTAATAATTCTTTAGGTGAGTGTATATCTAGTTAAAATTTTGCTTGCAGACCTTTATTCTATCCAAGCAGTAGCCACTCCCTAAAGAAAAACAATGATATAGCCAATTTTAGTCCAGTAAAATCTATCCATAGGACTAAACATAGCATCAGTCATGTGAGCTGTCATGTGACACTCACAAGTATCTTGTCATGTGACCTGGTTTTTCAGTTAATTGCCCAGGTATCTAACAGGTGAATAGTAGTGAATTGAAGAGAAGAACATAGAGTACATACAGCATTAATAACTGTAGCACCATCCCATCATGTCTCTCAGTGTCTTTGTAAAAAAATACGTGTTTGTGTTATTTTTTTTCACACTAAACTTTATTAACAACATGACAACATCACCTACACATGACTTCTCTCTTGTCTTTTTTGCCAAAAACTCCCTAAACAAGAAGGTGGGGCCAACCCACCACCCCGAAACTGCCTCGAAAGTCTGCCAGTTAACTACTTCCTTCCCATATGCAGCCTTTTGAAATACAGATGCACCATAAGCAATTTGAGCTATGCAGTACCATTTGTACTATGGAAAATGTATAGTTAGCATACATTAACCCCTTTATCAATGAACCACAGTGCACTATAGCATTATGCCTTTTTATCAATGAACCACAGTGCATTATAGCATTAACTCTTTTAGCAGTGAACCACCGGGTCACTGCATTTAAACCTGTGGACTAACTATGCTTCCAACTGTATATCTTTTTTGTATCCTTTTCCTTGTTTTTTCAAGGCAATGATCTCAAGTCTTAAAGAGGTTTTCCAAGAGTTTTTTTTTACTGATGACCTATCCTCTGGATAGCAGGAGAGTGCGTAGAAAATGGCACAGAAAATGCCTTCGCCTTGTGCTTCCACTGTGCCCCTGCTGTCAGGTGGGAATGCCACCAGCAGCGCGTCTACCAGCGTGCGCTTGTACTCGCGCATCTTACGATCACGCTCCAGTGAGGGAATTAAGGACGGTACGTTGTCCTTGTAACGGGGATCCAGCAGCGTGGCCACCCAGTAATCAGCACAAGTTAGAATGTGGGCAACTCGGCGGTCGTTGCGGAGACACTGCAGCATGTAATCGCTCATGTGTGCCAGGCTGCCCAGAGGCAACGAAAAGCTGTCCTCTGTGGGAGGTGTATCGTCTTTGTCCTCTGTATCCCCCCAGCCACGCACCAGTGATGGCCATGAGCTGGTCTGGGTGCCACCCTGCTGTGAACATGGTTCCTCCTCCTCCATCTCCTCATCCTCCACCTCGTCATCCTCCAGAACTGTGCCGTGGCTGGACAATTGTGTACCTTGGGTTTGTGGGTGCAGGAACCCACCCTCGAAGACACTTGGGAATGACTGTCCGGAAACCCTACGAAATGATCCCTCTTCCTCCTCCTCCACCTGTGCCACATCCTCTTCCATCAACGCCAGGAGCGTTTTTTCAAGGAGGCATAGAAGTGGGAAAGTAAAGCTGAGAACGGCGTTATCGGCACTGGCCATGCTGGTGGAGTACTCGAAACAGCGCAACAAGGAACACAGGTCTCGCATGGAGGCCCAGTCATTGGTGGTGAAGTGGTGCTGTTCCGCCGAGTGACTCACCCGTGCGTGCTGCAGCTGAAACTCCACTATCGCCTGCTGCTGCTCGCACAGTCTGGCCAGCATGTGCAAGGTAGAGTTCCACCTTGTGGGCACGTCGCATATGAGGCGGTGAGCGGGAAGGCCGAAGTTACACTGCAGCGCTGACAGGCGAGCAGCAGCAGGGTGAGAACGCCGAAAGCACGCACAGACGGCCCACACTTTATGCAGCAGCTCTGACATATCAGGGTAATTTTTAAGGAATCTCTGCACCACCAAATTCAGCACATGCGCCAGGCAAGGGATGTGCGTCAACCCGGCTAGTCCCAGAGCTGCTACGAGATTTTGCCCATTATCGCACACCACCAGGCCGGGCTTGAGGCTGACTGGCACAAACCACTCATCGGTCTGTTGTTCAAGGCCCGTCCACAGCTCCTGCGCGGTGTGGGGTTTGTCCGCCAAACAGATAAGTTTTAAAACTGCCTGCTGTTGTTTACCCCTGGCTGTGCTGAAGTTGGTGGTGAAGGTGTTACGCTGACCGGATGAGGAGCTGGTAGAGGATGAGGAAGCAGAGTAGGTGGAGGAAGCAACAGGAGGAAAACTGAAGCGCCCTGCAATCCTCGGTGGTGGAAGGACATGCGCCAAACTGCTATCCGCCTCAGGCCAGCCGCCACTGCATTTACCCAGTGTGCTGTTATGGAGATATAACGGCCCTGACCGTGCTTACTGGTCCACGTATCCATAGTGAGGTGCACCTTGCCACAGATGGCGTTGCGCAGTGCACACCTGATTTTGTCCCCTACTTGGCTGTGCAGGGAAGGGATGGCTCTCCTGGAAAAGTAGTGGCGGCTGGGCACGACGTACTGTGGAACAGCCACGGCCATAAGGCCTTTAAAACTATCCGTCTCCACCAGACGGAATGACAGCATTTCAAAGGCCAGTAATTTAGAAATGTTGGCATTCAGGGCTAGGGATCGCGGATGGGTAAGGGGGTACTTCCTCTTCCTCTCCAGCGTTTGGGAGATAGAGAGCTGAACGCTTCCGTGGGACATTGTGTAGATGCTTGGTGACCCAGGTGTTGGTGTTGCTGGAAGATCCTCTGTTTGCGGGGTGGCAGGTGGCACTGTCACTCCAGAGGTGGATGAAGAGGCAAGACTGCAGCAGAAGAGGAAGCAGGAGGAGCCAGAGACCTTTCTTGGTTTTTGAGGTGTCTACTCCACTGCAGCTCGTGCTTATCATCGTCCTCCACATCATCTTCCACCCAGTCTTGACCCCTGCCTTTCTTGTCGGTCTGCACACTTTCGAAAGCCCCAGCAGTTGGCACCTGTGTTTCGTCATCAACCAAGACGTGCTGCGATGGTCCTACCATGTAATCATCTTGAAAGATAAGTATTTGGGCATCGGTGCACTCAATCTCTTCCACTTCTGGGGCAGGGCTAGGTGGATGGCCCTGGAAAACCCTGCTAACAGAGTCATCAAAAAGCAGAAGAGACTGCTGTATGACTTGGAGCTCAGACTGCTTGGCTGATTTGCAAGGGGGTGAGGTGAAAGACTGATGGACATCGGCTGCAGGTGTCAACTGTGGTCTTTCAGCAGGAGACTGGGTGGGAGACAATGTGAAGGAACTGGATCCACTGTCAGCAACCCAATCTACTATCGCCTGTACTTGTTCAGGCCTCACCATTCATAGAGCCGCATTAGGCCCGACCAAATACCACTGCAGGTTCTGTCGCCTACTCGCACCTGAGGAAGGGTTTTCACTTGTGCGTGTAGCTGGCACAGATCGACCACATTCTCTCCCTGCAACAGGAGCTCCACCAGCAGCACCACGACCTGGGCCACGTCCCTTATTTGACGTTCTCCTCATATTTCTCGAATTTAGGATCTTGCCCTAAATGGGTGTTTAATTAATAGTAGAATATAACGACAGTATGTAAAGGGTGTATCTCACACGGCCTGACCCACAGTAGGCCTCAATTAAAGATATTTTTGCCCAAAATGGCTGTATTTCAAATGCCTGAATCAAACCCCAGTATGTAAAGGGTGTATCTCACACGGCCTGACCCACAGTAGGCCTCAATTAAACATTCCTTTGCCCAAAATGGCTGTATTTCAAATACCTGAATCAAACCCCTGTATGTAAAGGGTGTATCTCACACGGCCTGACCCACAGTAGGCCTCAATTAAAGATTTGTTTGCCCAAAATGACTGTATTTCAAATACCTAAATCAAACCCCTGTATTTAAAGGGTGTATCTCACACAGCCTGACCCACAGTAGGCCTGAATTAAAGATTTGTTTGCCCAAAATGGCTGTATTTCAAAAACCTGAATCAAACCCCTGCATTTAACCACCTCAGCCCCCAGTGCTTAAACACCCTGAAAGACCAGGCCACTTTTTACACTTCTGACCTACACTACTTTCACCGTTTATTGCTCGGTCATGCAACTTACCACCCAAATGAATTTTACCTCCTTTTCTTCTCACTAATAGAGCTTTCATTTGGTGGTATTTCATTGCTGCTGACATTTTTACTTTTTTTGTTATTAATCGAAATTTAATGATTTTTTTGCAAAAAAATGACATTTTTCACTTTCAGTTGTAAAATTTTGCAAAAAAAACGAGATCCATATATAAATTTTGCTCTAAATTTATTGTTCTACATGTCTTTGATAAAAAAAAAATGTTTGGGTAAAAAAAAAATGGTTTGGGTAAAAGTTATAGCGTTTACAAACTATGGTACAAAAATGTGAATTTCCGCTTTTTGAAGCAGCTCTGACTTTCTGAGCACCTGTCATGTTTCCTGAGGTTCTACAATGCCCAGACAGTACAAACACCCCACAAATGACCCCATTTCAGAAAGTACACACCCTAAGGTATTCACTGATGGGCATAGTGAGTTCATAGAACTTTTTATTTTTTGTCACAAGTTAGCGGAAAATGATGATTTTTTTTTTTTTTTCTTACAAAGTCTCATATTCCACTAACTTGTGACAAAAAATAAAAAGTTCTATGAACTCACTATGCCCATCACGAAATACCTTGGGGTCTCTTCTTTCCAAAATGGGGTCACTTGTGGGGTAGTTATACTGCCCTGGCATTCTAGGGGCCCAAATGTGTGGTAAGGAGTTTGAAATCAAATTCTGTAAAAACTGACCAGTGAAATCCGAAAGGTGCTCTTTGGAATATGGGCCCCTTTGCCCACCTAGGCTGCAAAAAAGTGTCACACATCTGGTATCTCCGTACTCAGGAGAAGTTGGGGAATGTGTTTAGGGGTGTCATTTTACATATACCCATGCTGGGTGAGAGAAATATCTTGCCAAAAGACAACTTTTCCCATTTTTTTTATACAAAGTTGGCATTTGACCAAGATATTTATCTCACCCAGCATGAGTATATGTAAAAAGACACCCCAAAACACATTCCTCAACTTCTCCTGAATACAGAGATACCAGATGTGTGACACTTTTTTGCAGCCTAGGTGGGCAAAGGGGCCCATATTCCAAAGAGCACCTTTCGGATTTCACAGGCCATTTTTTACAGAATTTGATTTCAAACTCCTTACCACACATTTGGGCCCCTAGAATGCCAGGGCAGTATAACTACCCCACAAGTGACCCCATTTTGGAAAGAAGAGACCCCAAGGTATTCGCTGATGGGCATAGTGAGTTCATGGAAGTTTTTATTTTTTGTCACAAGTTAGTGGAATATGAGACTTAAAAAAAAAAAATCATCATTTTCCACTAACTTGTGACAAAAAATATAAAATTCTAGGAACTTGCCATGCCCCTCACGGAATACCTTGGGGTGTCTTCTTTCCAAAATGGGGTCACTTGTGGGGTAGTTATACTGCCCTGGCATTTTCCAGGGGCCCTAATATGTGGTAAGTAGGTAAATGACCTGTGAAATCCGAAAGGTGCTCTTTGGAATGTGGGCCCCTTTGCCCACCTAGGCTGCAAAAAAGTGTCACACATGTGGTATCGCCGTATTCAGGAGAAGTTGGGGAATGTGTTTTGTGGTGTCATTTTACATATACCCATGCTGGGTGAGAGAAATATCTTGGCAAAAGACAACTTTTCCCCTTTTTTTATACAAAGTTGGCATTTGACCAAGATATTTATCTCACCCAACATGGGTATATGTAAAATGACACCCCAAAACATATTCCCCAATTTCTCCTGAATACGGAGATACCACATGTGTGACACTTTTTTGCAGCCTAGGTGGGCAAAGGTGCCCAAATTCCTTTTAGGAGGGCATTTTTAGACATTTGGATACCAGACTTCTTCTCACGCTTTGGGGCCCCTAAAATGCCAGGGCAGTATAAATACCCCACATGTGACCCCATTTTGGAAAGAAGACACCCCAAGGTATTCAATGAGGGGCATGGCGAGTTCATAGAAAAAAAAAAATTTTGGCACAAGTTAGCGGAAATTGATTTTTTTTGATTTTGTTCTCACAAAGTCTCCCTTTCCGCTAACTTGGGACAAAAATTTCAATCTTTCATGGACTCAATATGCCCCTCAGCGAATACCTTGGGGTGTCTTCTTTCCAAAATGGTGTTATTTGTGGGGTGTTTGTACTGCCCTGGCATTTGAGGGTCTCCGCAATCATTACATGTATGCCCAGCATTAGGAGTTTCTGCTATTCTCCTTATATTGAGCATACAGGTAATGAGATTTTTTTTTTCCGTTCAGCCTCTGGGCTGAAAGAAAAAAATGAACGGCACAGATTTCTTCATTCGCATCGATCAATGTGGATGAAAAAATCTCTGCCAAAAAAAGAAAAAGGAGGGGAAAGGCGTCTGCCAGGACATAGGAGCTCCGCCCAACATCCATACCCACTTAGCTCGTATGCCCTGGCAAACCCGATTTCTCCATTCACATCAATCGATGTGGATGAATAAATCATTGCCGGGATTTTTTTTTTTATATATATACAAAGTGTTTGCCAAAGTATATGAACACCGCCACCTCCTCAGCTCATATGCCTCGGCAAACGTATCTTTTACTGCAGAGGAGAAATCTCGTCTTGCAGCGCCGCATACACCGACTTGCGTGTAATCTGACAGCAGCGCAATGCTTCTGTCCGAATGCACATCAGTGCTGCAGCTAGTCGATCGGTTGGTCCACCTGAAAGGTAAAAAAAACAAAACAAAAAAGAAAAAACCAGGCCGCAACGCAATAACTTTATTAACTTTAGAACAGAACATATTAACTTTTTTTTAACTTTTTTAACTTTTTTACTCACCGGTAATTTTTTTTTTGTTTAGTTTTTTTTACCTTTATAGAACAAACCTCTCCTTCCCCATGGGACAATGTGCAAAGCGCAAATCGCCCAAAGATGTGGCAAAGTACGTTATGCACTTTATCCCAGGTGAAAGGAGAGGTTTGCAGCAGCTGTGAGTAAAAGGGCCCTAATAGCCCTGTGTGCCTGTCCTGTGAGATGCAATCCCTATGCTAGGTGTACCTGTGTGTGGTACTTCCGGAAACACTCTCCTAAGCATAGGGCAGGGTGGTCAGGGCAGTCAGGACAGAAATAGCGGGTGTCACGCCTTATTCCACTCCTGCTACAGACACGACATTTTTTTCGGGGTGGCGGTTGGGTTGAGGTACCAGCAACGACACTGGGGAAATGTTGCTCGTGTAGACGGCTAACTACACTGGTGGATGGGGCCACGGAACCTCCTGGGTAAAGGAGGTTCTCGATGATCTCTTCCTGGAATTTGAGGAAGGATCCTGTTCTCCCAGCCTTACTGTAGAGAACAAAACTATTATACAGCGCCAATTGAATTAAATATACAGACACATTCTTATACCAACGTCTGGTTCTGCGGGAAACTAAATAGGGAGCCAACATCTGGTCATTGAAGTCCACCCCTCCCATGAGCGCATTATAGTCGTGGACTGAGAGGGGCTTTTCAATGACACGGGTTGCCCTTTCAATTTGGATTGTCGTGTCTGCGTGAATGGAGGAGAGCATGTAAACGTCACGCTTGTCTCTCCATTTCACCGCGAGCAGTTCTTCGTTACACAAGGCAGCCCTCTCCCCCCTTGCAAGACGGGTGGTTACAAGCCGTTGGGGGAAGCCCACGCGACTAGTTCGCGCGGTGCCACAGGCGCAAATCCGTTCTAGAAACAAATGCCTAAGGAGGGCCACACTTGTGTAAAAATTGTCCACATAAAGATGGTACCCCTTGCCGAATAAGGGTGACACCAAGTCCCAGACTGTCTTCCCACTGCTCCCCAGGTAGTCAGGGCAACCGACCGGCTCCAGGGTCTGATCTTTTCCCTCATAGATCCGAAATTTGTGGGTATAGCCTGTGGCCCTTTCACAGAGCTTATACAATTTGACCCCATACCGGGCACGCTTGCTTGGGATGTATTGTTTGAAGCCAAGGCGCCCGGTAAAATGTATTAGGGACTCGTCTACGCAGATGTTTTGCTCAGATCTGCAAATTTCTGGTTGAAATGGTCTATGAGGGGCCGAATTTTGTGGAGCCGGTCAAAAGCTGGGTGGCCTCTGGGACGGGAGGTGGTGTTGTCGCTAAAATGCAGAAAACGCAGGATGGCCTCAAATCGTGTCCTGGACATAGCAGCAGAGAACATGGGCATGTGATGAATCGGGTTCGTGGACCAATATGACCGCAATTCATGCTTTTTTGTCAGGCCCATGTTGAGGAGAAGGCCCAGAAAAATTTTAAGTTCGGAAACTTGGACTGGTTTCCACCGGAAAGGCTGGGCATAATAGCTTCCCGGGTTTGCGGTTATAAATTGTGTGGCATACCGGTTTGTCTCTGCCACGACCAAGTCCAAGAGCTCCGCAGTCAAGAACAGCTCAAAAAATCCCAGGGCCGAACCGATTTGAGCCGTCTCAACCCGAACTCCAGACTGGGCGGTGAAAGGGGGAACTACAGGTGCGGCTGAAGTTGGTGACTGCCAATCAGGGTTTGCCAGCACCTCAGGGACTCTAGGGGCTCTACGGGCCTGTCTGCGCGGTGGCTGCGACGGGGTAACTACTGCACGTGCCACCGTACCAGCTTCAACTGCCCTTCTGGTGCTCGCTACTTCACCAGGTTGTATGGCAGTGCTGGTACTAGGTCCAGGAAGGGCTGCGCTGCTGGTGTATGCCTCACCACGTGATCCGGCAGCGACAGCCCCACTCTGCTGCTCTTGAAGCGGATCCTGCGTAACCTGTGGTCTAGCGACACGGGGCCGGGTACGCCTGGTGCTGCCAGGGACCTCAACCTCCTCGTCCGAACTTTGGGTCAGAGAGCCACTGCTTTCTACAGGTTCATATTCTGACCCGCTAGATTCGTCAGATGAGGGTTCCCATTCCTCATCCGACTGGGTCAGAATCCTGTAGGCCTCTTCAGAAGAATACCCCCTGTTTGACATTTTGGACTACTAAATTTAGGGGTATTCCCTGAGACTACCCAAGAAAAAAAGCAAACCTGTCTTACAAAGGGGAGGCTAGCGAAGTACCGGAGGCCGCTGCGGTTGATAAAAAATATCAAAACTGATTTTTTTTATCGCCGCAGTGCGTGTAAAGTGAATGTGCAGTGATCAAAAAATAATAATTTTTTGTCACTGCGGTGGGGCGGGCGTGGGTGAACGCACGTGTGGGCGACCGATCAGGCCTGATCGGGCAAACACTGCGTTTTGGGTGGAGGGCGAGCTAAGGTGACACTAATACTATTATAGATCTGACTGTGATCAGTTTTGATCACTTACAGATACTATAAAAGTACAAATGCTGATTAGCGATACGCTAATCAGCGAATAAAAGTGACTGCGGTGCGGTGGGGTGGGCGCTAACTGACGCTAACTACCTAACCAAGGGGCCTAAACTATCCCTAAAACCTAACAGCCAATACTAGTGGAAAAAAAAAGTAACAGTTTACACTGATCACTTTTTGTCTTTCACTAGTGATTGACAGAGGCGATCAAAGGGGTGATCAAAGGGTTAATTGGGGTGCAGGGGGGTGATCTGGGGCTAAGGTGTAGTGTTGGTGCTACTCACAGTTCAGTCTGCTCCTGTGCTGGATCCAACCGACGAAAAGGACCAGCACAGGAGCAGAGAAGCCATATAACAGATCATATTTACTAATATGATCTGTTATATGGCTTGTGATTCGATTTTTTAAAAATCAGCAACCTGCCAGCGACGATCATTGGCTGGCAGGTTGCTGATGCAATTTTCCTCGAACTTTTGCCGGCCCGCGATGCGCATGCGCGGGCCGGCTGTGACCGAAATCTCGCGTCTCGCGAGAGGACGCGCCGGCGCGTCCACTCGGAATGAAACAACCACCTCCAGGACGCGTCTGTGCGTACAGCGGTCCGGAGGTGGTTAAAGGGTGTATCTCACACGGCCTGACCCACAGTAGGCCTCAATTAAAGATTTCTTTGCCCAAAATGGCTGTATTTCAAATACCTGAATCAAACCCCTGTATTTATAGGGTGTATCTCACACGGCCTGACCCACAGTAGGCCTCAATTAAAGATTTGTTTGCCCAAAATGACTGTATTTCAAATACCTAAATCAAACCCCTGTATTTAAAGGGTGTATCTCACACAGCCTGACCCACAGTAGGCCTGAATTAAAGATTTGTTTGCCCAAAATGGCTGTATTTCAAAAACCTGAATCAAACCCCTGCATTTAATGGGTGTATCTCACACGGCCTGACCCACAGTAGGCTTCAATTAAAGATTTCTTTGCCCAAAATGGCTGTATTTCAAATACCTGAATCAAACCCCTGTATTTAAAGGGTGTATCTCACACAGCCTGACCCACAGTAGGCCTGAATTAAAGATTTGTGCACCAAATGGTGGTATTTCAAATATCTGAATATAACCTAAATGTATAAAGGGTGTATCTTACAATGACATATGCAGCAAAGGCTGCCAAATAAACTTTTTTTTGCCCAAACGGGTGTTTGTTTAATAACTCAATATGGCAGCAGTATATAACCCAGGAATTTCAAACGTCAAGATGCTGCAAGGCCTGAAATATTGTGTATTTTGCCCCAAAAAGGGTGTTTTATTAATGAAAGAATATAAGCCCTGTATATACAGGGTGTATCTCACACGGCCTGACCCACAGTAGGCCTGAATTAAAGATTTGTGCACCAAATGGCGGTATTTCAAATATCTGAATATAACCCAAATGTATAAGGGTGTATCTCACAATGACATCTGCATTAAAGGCTGCCAACAATTTTTTTTTTGCCCAAACTGCTGTTTGTTTAATAACTGAATTTGACAGCAGTATATAAGCCTATAATTTCACACGTGCTGATGCTGCAAGGCCTGAAAATAGTGTTTTTTTGCAAAAAAGTGTGTTTTTAAACCCCGGGAAAATGATGGCTGTATTTCTAGCTTAAATTGTACACTGACTAATCCAGATGTTGTATATTGCCAAAAAAGTGTTTTTTGGGTAATATAAGCCCTGTATATACAGGGTGTATCTCACACGGCCTGACCCACAGTAGGCCTGAATTAAAGATTTGTGCACCAAATGGCGGTATTTCAAATATCTGAATATAACCCAAATGTATAAGGGTGTATCTCACAATGACATCTGCATTAAAGGCTGCCAACAATTTTTTTTTTGCCCAAACTGCTGTTTGTTTAATAACTGAATTTGACAGCAGTATATAAGCCTATAATTTCACACGTGCTGATGCTGCAAGGCCTGAAAATAGTGTTTTTTTGCAAAAAAGTGTGTTTTTAAACCCCGGGAAAATGATGGCTGTATTTCTAGCTTAAATTGTACACTGACTAATCCAGATGTTGTATATTGCCAAAAAAGTGTTTTTTGGGTAACAGAATATGAAAGCTGTATATATTAAACTTGAATTTAACACTTGCAGATCAGAAAAATAGTGGTTTTTGGCCAAAAAAAGTGTGTTTTTAAAACCCCAGAAAATGATGGCTGTATTTCTAGCATAAATTGCACACTGACTAAGCCTGCAAATGCACCAGATGTTGTAAATTGCCCAGAAAATTGGGATTTTCAATGTCCCAAATGCTCAGATGCAGTGCTGGTGCACTGAGCTTGCATAACATGGCAGCCGCCGCCCACCTTACTGACTTATTAAAGTTTATTTTTTTTCAGTCACTGGGCTTAGGGCAGGATAAAAAAATTGTGCCCTGCACCCACAAAACGCAATGTATGTAGATCGCTGAGTTAGATTCAGATTTTGAGCAAAAACTCTCTCCTATTCTGCATCCTCTCCCTACACTAAGCACAGCAGAGTGACGTGTAGCGCTACGTGACTCCAGCTTATATAGAGGCTGGGTCACATACTACACTGGCCAATCACAGCCATGCCATTAGTAGCCATTGCGGTGATGGCTTCTAAGGTCACACAGTTAAACGCTTGTTGATTGGCTGCTCTGCAGCCTTTCAAAAAGCGGCAAGAAAGCGCCGAACACCGAACCCAAACTTTTACTGAAATGTTCGGGTCCGGGGTCCAAAAATCCTAAAGTTCGGTACGAACCCAAACTTTACAGTTCGGGTTCGCTCAACCCTACTCCTAATAACTCCACATTTGTCCAGTGATGATCTCAAGATCAAAAGATATGGCTTCTGATAGCGAACTGCACAATGAAGTCGAAACGCGTTGTACCTATTTCAGTAAAACAACCAAGCAGATTCTTGTCCCTGGGCTCATAGTACGTGTGATGCTTGCTCCATGTATAATTCACACAGAGACAGTATAGATTATGTCCCTCTGCCCATGAACTGGTGCTAGATGCCTTCTTCCCATAGAGGAAAATGAGGTGTACAGCAAATTGTGACCTGCAAAATATGTAGTAACTTAATCCTTTCCCTCTGGATAGAATGTTTAAATAATTATTTTTAGTAGTTGTGTATATATATAACACTACTTTCATACATTTTTGCGAGTCCCGAGGAATTTCCTTATTGTTTATTTTTAAGGTTTGGTCACATCCTCAGCTGCTGAATATTATTTGGCTATGCTGCTCTATTTTCTTTTTATTATGTTGGATAATTGCGCTTTGCATATTGGACAATTAAGGTAATATGGATCCATGTTTTTTCATACAAGGATGATGAATGATGTTGGCAGAATACTGGAGTCATGTATCTTTAGCCTCGTTATTGGACTGTAAGAAACGATTTGAATGTGAAGCTAAAAAGGTGATTGCACTAGAACTATATCTTACCACGAAGGGGTTGTCTGCTTTATTTATATGGATGACCTATGCTCAGGATAGATCATCAATATCAGATCGCCAGGGATTCGACTACCGGCACCCCTGCCAATCAGCTGTTGTAAGCACCGCCTTCTCTTCATTATTTACATGTTCGCCGTTGCAACTGCAGCAGTGAGCAGGTGTAATTACCCCTAAACCATCCCATTCACTTCTATGGGATGCCTCCTTCCCATTCACTTGAACAGGAAGTGCTCGCATGAGCACTGCTTTCTCTTCAAACAGCTGATTGGCTGGGGTGTCAGATCCCCACCAATCTGATATTGACGACCTATCCTAAGGATTGGTCAATATAAATAAAGCGGACTACTTCTTTTAGTGAATACTATAAGATGCATCATATACCACGTGGAATTTGTGCACAAACCTGAGATATTCCTCAGAAGTATGAACAGTATGAAAGTTTTCTCAAGATATTATGTCGCTTATTATGGAGTTTTTACAAAAGGATATGGCGCAAACGATACAGAAAAAAACAAGCTTTAGAGGATATTTTTAAATCTTTCCTTTCCTTACAGGATTTTGATGAGTATTCTGTATATAAATTTTTTTATTTTGATCCAAGGTGGGAGATTAAGAAACAAGTAAATATCTCATTCAATGAGAAATTTGAATCAGGTCTCATTGATTAAAAAAAACTCTAAGATTTTTTGATTGTTGAACATCTTATCACTCCTATGTTATATTTACTACTGAAGATACATAGGGATGTGATAAATCCCCCTGGGAGATCAATAGTTTGTGGGCATGGATCCATATTAATATTTCTATATTTTTGGATAGAATATTGCAACAGCAAGATTGTATATTCAGGACTAGGGTTGAGCGAACCCGAACTGTAAAGTTCGGGTTCGTACCGAACTTTAGGATTTTTGGACCCCGAACCCGAACATTTCCGTAAAAGTTCGGGTTCGGTGTTCGGCGCTTTCTTGGTGCTTTTTGAAAGGCTGCACAGCGGCCAATCAACAAGTGTCATACTACTTGCCCAAAGAGCCTATCACAGCCATGCCTACTAATGGCATGGCTGTGATTGGCCAGAGCAGCATGTGACCCAGGCTCTATATAAGCTTGAGTCACGTAGCGCTGCATGTCACTCTTCTGTTACAAGTGTAGGGAGAGGATGCTGCTGGACTTGTGATTTCAGGGAGAGAATAGGAGAGAATCTAACTCAGCGATCTACCTAGAAATAGTTGTGTGGGTGCAGGACACAATCATTTTACCCTGCCCTGAGGCCATTGACCAAAAAAAAATAACTTTTATAATTCTGTTAGTTAGGTGGGTGGCGGCGGCGGCGGCCATTTTATGCATGCTCAGTGCACTAGCACTGCATCTGAACTTTTGGGACATTGCAAATCACCATTTTTTTTTGTCAAACTACAACATCTGGATTAGTCAGTGTGCAATTTAAGGTAGAAATACACCCATCATTTTCTGGGGTTTGAAAAACACACTTTTTTTTTCTTCAAAAAACAGTATTTTCCTGATCTGCAAGTGTTAAATTCAAGTTTAATATATACAGCTTTCATATTCTGTTACCAAAAAAAGACTTTTTGGGCAATCTACAACATCTGGATTAGTCAGTGTGCAATTTAAGGTAGAAATACAGCCATCATTTTCTGGGGTTTGAAAAAAACACTTTTTTGACAAAAAACACTATTTTCAGGCCTTCAGCACGTGTGAAATTACAGGCTATTATATACTGCTGTCAAATTCAGTTGCTAAACAAACACTCGTTTGGGCACAAAAAATTTATGCAGATGTCATTGTGAGATACACCCTTAATACATTTGGGTTACATTCTGATATTTTAAATACCGCCATTTGGTGCACCAATATTGAATTCAGGCCTACACTGGTTCAGGCCCTGTGAGATACACCCTCTACATACAGGGGTTTGATTCAGGGATTTGAAATACAGCCATTTTAAATACAGCCATTTTGAGCAAAGAAATATTTACTTCAGGCCTACACTGGTTCAGACCGTGTGAGATACTCCCTCTACATACAGGGGGGGTTTGATTCAGGGATTTGAAATACAGCCATTTTGTGCAAAGATATATTTACTTCAGGCCTACACTGGTTCAGACCGTGTGAGATACCCCCTCTACATACAGGGGTTTGAATCAGGGATTTGAAATACAGCCATTAGAAATACAGCCATTTTGGGCAAAGAAATATTTACTTCAGGCCTACACTGGTTCAGGCCCTATGAGATACTCCCTCTACATACAGGAGTTTGATTCAGGGATTTGAAATACAGCCATTTGAAATACAGCCATTTTGGGCAAAGAAATATTTACTTCAGGCCTACACTGGTTCAGACCGTGTGAAATACCCCCTCTACATACAAGGGTTTGATTCAGGGATTTGAAATACAGCCATTTTGTGCAAAGATATATTTACTTCAGGCCTACACTGGTTCAGGCCCTGTGAGATACTCCCTCTACATACAGGGATTCAAAATACACCCATTTGAAATACAGCCATTTTGGGCAAAGAAATATTTACTTTAGGCCTACACTGGTTCAGACCGTGTGAGAGACATCCTTTACATACTGTCGTTCTATTCTACTTAATTAAACACCCATTTAGGGCAAGATCCTAAATTCGAAAAATATGAGGAGAGCGTCAAATAAGGGACGTGGCCCAGGTCGTGGTGCTGCAGGTGGAGCTCCTGTTGCAGGGAGAGGACGTGGTCGATCTGTGCCAGCTACACACACAAGTGAAACCCCTTCCTCAGGTGCGAGTAGGCGACACAACCTGCAGCGGTATTTGGTCGGGCCTAATGCTGCTCTACAAATGGTGAGGCCTAAACAAGTACAGGCGATAGTAGATTGGGTTGCTGATAGTGGATCCAGTTCCTTCACATTGTCTCCCACCCAGTCTCCTGCTGAAAGACCACAGTTGACACCTGCAGCCGATGTCCATCAGTCTTTCACCTCACCCCCTTTCAAATCAGCCAAGCAGTCTGAGCCCCAAGTCATGCAGCAGTCTCTTCTACTTTTTGATTACTCTGTTAGCAGGGTTTCCCAGTGTCATCCACCTAGCCCTGCCCCAGAAGTGAAAGAGATTGAGTGCACCGATGCCCAACCACTTATCTTTCAGGATGTGTACATGGGAGGAACATCGCAGCACGTCTCGGATTATGACGAAACACAGGTGCCAACTGCTGGGGCTTTCGAAAGTGTGCAGACCGACAAGGAAGGCAGGGGTGAAGACTGGGTGGAAGATGTGGAGGATGATGAGGTCCTCGACCCCACATGGAATCAAGGTCATGCGAGTGACCGATGTAGTTCGGAGGAAGAGGCGGTGGTCGCACAGAGCCACCAGCACAGCAGAAGAGGGAGCAGGGTGCAAAAGTGGAGCGGCCATCCTCTAGATAGTACGCCTTCTACTGCCCACCGCAGAAAGGACTGAGCACACCAAAGCCAGCTCCAAGGAATTCCCTGGCGTGGCAGTTCTTCAGACAATGTGCTGACGACAAGACACGAGTGGTTTGCACGCTGTGCAATCAGAGCCTGAAGCGAGGCATAAACGTTCTCAACCTGAGCACAACCTGCATGACCAGGCATTTAAAGAGGACCTTTCACCGATTATTACACTGTGAACTAAGTATACAGACATGTAGAGCGGCGCCCGGGGATCTCACTGCACTTACAATTATCCCCGGGCGCCGCTCCGTTCTCCTGCTATCCCCTCCGGTATCTCCGCTCACTAAGTTATAGTACGCAGAGATTTCAGTCACTAAGTTATGGTAGGCGGAGTCTGCCCTTGTTCTGCTCTAGCGCTGGCCAATCGCAGCGCAGAGCTCACAGCCTGGGAGGTTATTTTCTCCCATGCTGTGAGCTCTGCAATGCGATTGGCCAGCGCTACAGAAGAACAAGGGTAGACTCCGCCTACCATAACTTAATGACCGGAGATACCGGACGACATAGCAGGAGAACGGAGCGGCCCCCGGGGATAATAGTAAGTGCAGTGAGATCCCCGGGCGCCGCTCTACATGTCTGTATACTTGGTTCACAGTGTAATAATCGGTGAAAGTTCCTCTTTAAGTGCAAAGCACGAGCTGCAGCGGAGTAGACACCTCAAAAACCAAGAAAGGTCTCAGGCTTCTCCTGCTTCCTCTTCTGCTGCAGTCGCGGCCTCTTCATCCACCTCTGGAGTGACAGTACCACCTGGCACCCCGCAAACAGAGGATCTGCCAGCAACACCAACACCTGGGTCACCAAGCATCTCCACAATGTCCCACTGAAGCGTTCAGCTCTCCATATCCCAAACGCTGGAGAGGAAGAGGAAGTACCCCCCTACCCACCCGCGATCCCTAGTCCTGAATTTCAGCATTTCTAAATTACTGGCCTTTGAAATGCTGTCATTCCGTCTGGTGGAGACGGATAGTTTTAAAGGCCTTATGGTGGTGGCTGTCCCACAGTACGTCGTGCCCAGTCGCCACTACTTTTCAAGGCGAGCCATCCCTTCCCTGCACAACTAAATTGGAGACAAAATCAGGTGTGCACTGCGCAACGCCATCTGTGGCAAGGTGCACCTCACTACAGATACGTGGACCAGTAAGCACGGTCAGGGCCGTTTTATCTCCATAACAGCACACTGGGTAAATGCAGTGGCGGCTGGGCCTGAGGCGGATAGCAGTTTGGCGAATGTCCTTCCACCACCGAGGATTGCAGGGCGCTTCAGTTTGCCTCCTGTTGCTTCCTCCTCCTACTCTGCTTCCTCATCCTCTACCAGCTCCTCATCCGGTCAGAGCAACACCTTCACCACCAACTTCAGCACAACCAGGGGTAAACGACAGCAGGCAGTTTTAAAACTTATTTGTTTGGTGGACAAACCCCACACCGCGCAGGAGCTGTGGACGGGCCTTGAACAACAGACCGATGAGTGGTTTGTGCCAGTCAGCCTCAAGCCCGGCCTGGTGGTGTGCGATAATGGGCGAAATCTCGTAGCAGCTCTGGGACTAGCCGGTTTGACGCACATCCCTTAAAAGTGACCCCGATATGTCAGAGCTGCTGCATAAAGTGCGGGTCATCTGTGCGCCCTTTCGGCGTTCTCACCCTGCTGCTGCTCGCCGGTCAGCGCTGCAGCGTAACTTCGGCCTTCCCGCTCACCATGCACATGCTGGCCAGACTGTGCGAGCAGCAGCAGGCGATAGTGGAGTTTCAGCTGCAGCACGCACAGGTGAGTCGCTCGGCTGAACAGCACCACTTCACCACCAATGACTGGGCCTCCATGCGAGACCTGTGTTCCTTGTTGCGCTGTTTCGAGTACTCCACCAACATGGCCAGTGCCGATAACTCCGTTCTCAGCGTTACTATCCCACTTCTGTGCCTCCTTGAAAAAACGCTCCTGTCACGGATGAAGTTAGCAGATAGCTGGAGCATATAAATAAAGAAGCGACTGGCTTGATCCCAAACTAAGGAACTTATAGGTAAGCCCTGTAAAACCCTAAAAGCTCTCCCTGACTGCTATGCACATGCAAGGGTATGTATGGTAGACGATTGCATGCCCGCGTACCCAATCCTGTGTGACACCTGAAAACCCTATAATAGTGAGGGGACATGACCACCAGCTCCCTGCACTTAATACGGACGGAGTCAGGGTCACCTAGAATCAAGCCAGCAAGGAAACACAGTAAAGTAAAAGACTTATCTGAACAAACAGCAGAAGCAGCCTCCAGCAGTGAACACCTCATCCAGGAAGTAGTATAAACCGCAAAGTGAGGCAGAATGGGAGGGATTATAAAGGAAGACGATTAGTCGAAATAAGTGACACCTGGCAGAAGGAAAGGAGATGAGAAAGTGAAACCAAAACAAAGAACATCATACAAGAGGTAGAGAAGAACGTCTGCCAGATATTCTCACAAAACTGGCGGTGACAGCTCCTGGCGATGATGGAAGAGGATGTGGCACAGGAGGAGGAGGAGGAAGAGGGATCATTTCGTAGGGTTTCCGGACAGTCATTTCCAAGTGGCTCCGAGGGTGGGTTCCTGCACCCACAAAACCAAGGTACACAATTGTCCAGCCAGGGCACAGTTCTGGAGGATGACGAGGTGGAGGATGAGGAGATGGAGGAGGAGGAACCATGTTCACAGCAGGGTGACACCCAGACCAGCTCATGGCCATCACTGGTGCGTGGATGGGGGGATACAGAGGACACAGACGATACACCTCCCACAGAGGACAGCTTTTCGTTGCCTCTGGGCAGCCTGGCACACATGAGCGATTACATGCTGCAGTGTCTCCGCAACGACCGCCGAGTTGCCCACATTCTAACTTGTGCTGATTACTGGGTGGCCACGCTGCTGGATCCCCGTTACAAGGACAACGTACCGTCCTTAATTCTCTCACTGGAGCGTGATCGTAAGATGCGCGAGTACAAGCACACGCTGGTAGACGCGCTGCTGGTGGCATTCCCACCTGACAGCGAGGGCACAGTGGAAGCACAAGGCGAAGGCAGAGGACGAGGAAGAGGTCGCCAATGCAGCTGGGGAACCCCCAGCACCTCAGAAGGCAGGGTTAGCATGGCCGAAATGTGGAAAAGCTTTGTCAGCACGCCACAACAACCAGCACCACCAGCTGATATGGAACGTCTTAGCAGGAGGCAGCATTTCACCAACATGGTGGAGCAGTATGTGTGCACACGCCTACACGTACTGAATGACGGGTCTGCCCACTTCAACTTCTGGGTCTCCAAATTGGGCACATGGCCTGAGCTTGCCCTTTACGCCTTGGAGGTGCTGGCCTGCCCTGCAGCCAGTGTATTATCTGAACGTGTGTTTTTTTTCGGAAATTCGGCCAAACCCGTCCATCCAGGTGTCCACTCAACTCTATTCAGGAGACAACGAATTTACTTAAGCTTGCTGCTACTAACATAGTTCAGGGAGACATTTTGGCTTCCTTGGATATTGTTAGTTTATATACATCAATTAAACTTGGTTAAAGTGTAGTTAGTCAGAATTTAAATACATCTGATTTTTCAGAGGAATATAAAGATTTGGGATTTTGTTTTATCTCTTTTGAACTTAGTGTTTATGTGTAATTATTTTCTTTTTAGCAGAGGATTTTGTAATACAAATTAGGAGCACAGTTATGGCTTCAAATGTTGTGCTTTTCATAAACTTTTTACTTATTTGAACACTATTCATTGTGATATCCAATTTACCTTAAAATTCTCGAAGAAGAGTATCCATTTCTATGGTTTTACGGTTTGACAATGCACATCCTAGTAGCATGGTTAAATCGTTACCTTTCAGTCAATTCTGGCAAGCCAACTGAATTGTAGGCAACGACTCTAGACTGGATAGGACAATAATAAAAATGGTGGATGATTTCAAACAGAGAGGGTTCTTAATCAGATACTTAGTAGCAGTAGCAGAAGATGTGTTATGGTTCAACAACTGAGAACCATCATAGCTGTATGATGGATTCATGTTGTTCAGCGCTCGTACACTCACATAAGACCACAATGTATCTTCTTAAGGGAGCATTCACACGACCGTAAGTGTTTTGCGGTCCGCAAATTGCGGATCCGCAAAACACGGATACCGGCCGCGTGCGTTCCGCATTTTGCGGACCGCACATGGCCAGCGCTATATAGAGAATGCCTATTCTTGTCTGCAACTGCGGACAAGAATAGGACATGCTCTATCTTTTTTGCGGGGCCACGGACCAGAACAACGGATGCGGACAGCACACGGTGTGCTGTCTGCATCTTTTGCGGCCCCATTGAAATAAATGGGTCCGCACCCGTTCCACAAATTTGCGGAACGGATGCGGATCCATTTATACGGTCGTGTGAATGCTCCCTTAGTCATATTATGCAGGTTCCTCCAAAAGCAATTCTTCTAGTGAATATGGCACCGCATGAAGGCAAATGCAGTGCATATACAGTAGATCCATAATAATAAATTATTCTGCCTGCCAAAAGTAATATAAACCTAAAGTATACTGACTAAATTAAACACGGTTGTTATCAATGGCAACAATTATGGAAACATTTCACTTTTTTGTAAAAAAAAATTATAGGGCAGAATAACATAGAAACAAATGTGACTGTGAACAGAACATAAGGCATTTGGGGAATGGGATCCTTGACTACTAGAGCATATGTTGTTTAAAGGGAACCTGTCATCAACTTTATGCTGCCCATACTAACGGCAGAATAAAGTAGACAGGCGAGTTGATTTCAGCGGTCTGTCATTTAAAAAAGTTAAAAGTAAGTGGTTGCCGAGAACCAACATCACAAACATTGCAGACTGAGCCTGTAAAAGAGTCACGGCCACCTGAGAAGAGTCATGGTTATTCATGAATTCCTGCTCTCCCTGTCGACCTGCTGATGACTGACAGGCTTCTACCTAGTTTTCTCCCTCTCTCTCTAGGAGAGAACTGCCAACCATCAGCAGATGGGCGGGGGGAGCAGGAGATTATAATAACCATGACTCTTCTCAGGTAGATTTGACTCTTTTCAAGGCCTGGGCTGCAATGATTATGATGCTGGTTCTCGGCAACCACTTACTTTTAGCTCATGAGTGACACACCGCTGAAATCAGCATTTCTGTCACTACTTTATGCTGCCCACAGTGAGATTAGCATAAAGTTGATGACAGGTTCCCTTTAATGGAACATACCCTTTTTGGAGTAAAAACAGCCAGCAGCAACTGAGGGCACAGATGTCATATACTTCTCTGTTCTGCCTAGCTATGTATAGGACATTGAAGAGAGCTTGTCCTGTGAGCTCCATTCAGACTAAAAATAAAAGGCATACTCTTCAGCTGTCTGAACATTCCCAAAAAGAGATTTTAGGAAGATTCTGGGATCAGGCTAAATTACATGACAGACTGTCAAGTTTCGAAGACAGGACTTTTAGCAACAGGGAATTCATGTGCAGCAAAGGATTAAAGTCCAGCTGTCTCCTCTGCAAAGTACAAGAGTCCTGTTTAAAAAAAAAAAAGAAGCCAGCACTTCCTTGCAAAAAAATCCTAGCTTTCTTCCAAAGTCTTTTAAAAAAAAAAAACATCTTATGTTTCAAAAATTGTAATATAAATGGTCCAATCACATTAAATGTTTCAAACAGTTTTTTTTTTTTTTTTTTATTAACAGCCAATCAGTTACTTGAGAAGGCCTGGCGTTCGATAACAATCGTAGCATCTGTGAGGTTAGGCAAAGGGAGGGGACTCCGATCGGTTACCTTGACAGCTTGGCGCCTGCTGAACGTTCCTAGGCCTGTCATGGTAAACTGCCTGTAAGGGCTCATGCCTACGAACGTAAGGTCTGCAATGCACGGGCACAGACCTTGGGGCAGCTGCATCAAGTGAATGGAGTCTGCGATCCGCATCCAACGGTTCGCACCACAAAAAAGTAGTGCATGCGCTACTTTTTTTGTGGTGTGGAGGCACGGCCAGGAACTACGGAGTGCTTCCGTGGGGTTCCGATCCATGCCTCCGTTCCGCATCTCCGTGATTGCAGACCCATTTAAGTGAATGGGGCCGCGATCCGTGATGTGGAATGCACACGGCTGGTGCCCGTGTATTGTGGACCCGCTGTATGCGGGCCGCAATACGGCCACGGGGGACCCACGGTCGTGTGCCTGAACCCTAAAGCTGTGCACAGCTTCAGAGGCAGAAAATGAAAACTGCATAGACCATATCAGTTCTCTATTATAGTCTATGGGACAAGCGACAAGATAGCAAATCTCCCCCTTTCTTAATTTTACATATACAAATATATAAACAATAAACAAATAAACATAACAGGTATTGCCGCATCTGAAAATGCCTGAACTATTAAAATATTTTTAATGGAAACAAAAAAACGTGATTCGCCATTTTTTTGTCACCTTGTCTCCCCCAAAAAATAGCCAAGCTGCAGACAATGAATCCAAAGGGATTAAAAGGGTTTTTCAGAACTTTACCACTGATGACCTATTCTTTGGATAGTTCAGTATATGATCGGTGGGAGTACGACAACCGGGTTTGAAGAAGGAAGTGGCGCGCCTGTGAGCACCGCGGCCCTCTCCCTGCTTACCAAGCACAGTGTCGTACATAGTATAGTGGCAGTGCTTGGTATCACAGCTCAGCCCCATTCACGTGAGTGATGAACGTAGAGCTACTCGCCTAGGAAAAGCTCAGGGGAGGCTGCGGCGAACACAGTAGCACCGCTGCCTTCTTGAACAGCTGATTGTCGGGGATCCCGGGTGTTGGACCCACACCTATCAGATACTGATGACCTTTCCAGAGGACAGATCATCAGTAAAAAAAAATCCCAGCAAACCCCTCTATGCTAGCTTGCTTGCTGGAGTAGATTTAAGCCATTTTCAAAGCAAAAACCAGAGTAGAAAATGATAAATGAGCCGGAAAATTCACAGTTTAATACATTACCACCTAAGGCTACTTTCACACCTGTGTTCAGGTGTCCGCTCGTGAGCTCCGTTTGAAGGGGCTCACAAGCGCCCCTGAACGCAGCCGTCCGGCCCTAATGCATTCTCAGTGGACGCGGATCCGCTCAGAATGCATCAGTCTGGCGGCGTTCAGCCTCCGCTCCGCTCAGTGAGCGGACACCTGAACGCTGCTTTTTTAGGTTGTGACAATATACAATAAAGCAAAGCAAGGTTTTAAATGCCAGTGGAAACAAACCTACATAATGTCTAAATAGTGTATTACATGAAACAAGGATGCCATAATATTCTGGTTACATTGTGTATATTTAAACTAATGTGAAAATACGCTCAAACTTTAAAAGTATCAAGTCTTTTATGTATGTATAGATAATTGCAATATATACCATAGTTTGTATTACTGTATGTTCCTAGAAAGATTATTTGTGATAGGTCATAGCATAACACTGCTGCCACCTATAGGAGAATAGATGAAATAAAAATCATCTGAAATTCACTGGAGTAAAAACAAAAGAGCAACGGTATAAATGCTTCTTACATACTTTTTTCTCCATTTAGGATCTTCTCTTGCATAAAAATCTACCAAACTTCTGTATGAACATGTAAAGAGCCGGAAGTGTATAAGGGCATCCCAAATTTTATTTATGAACGACGTACTGGAATATTTCTGAGCTTTAAAGTGTAACCATCATGTATTCATAAAAAATTTTTTTTTTAGCATATGTTACTGCTGCAGCAGCATTATGCATAAAGCAATCTTTAGTTTCTTCACATACCACTGTGGTTTTTCACTTAGTTACGGCTGTTTAAACATTTACAATATGAGGACCTTCTCAAGATGGCTCCTCTGCCAGTTCTCTGAGGCCAAAACTGCTTTCCCTCACTTCCCATACACACTTGATGTAGCCAGCAGCTCCCTGCCAGCCAATCAGATTGGATTACTAAGAGACACGCCTCCTCACTCTGAAGCCTAATGCAGGCATTCAGTGTGAAGAACCACCCCTCCGTCTTCTTAGCCGGAGACAGACAAGCCATAGCAACTGTCTTTTAAGGGAGCAGTGGAAGGGGACAGGGGACATTAATGCAAGCTGTTATTATAAGGTAATTACAGATCTTTTGACAATCATTGACAGACTAACTCAGGTATACATGCCTAGCTCTAATAAACTAGCAAATAAAAGAAATATGACAGTTACACATTATAGGGGTTGTCTCATCTTGCCATTACTAAGGTGAGATGGGACTAACTGCCGACCACATGTAGCCAGGAAACAGTGGAGTATGGGGGTACTCTGCCGCATCTGTAGCTCCCATTGCAGTGCATAGGAGCTAGGCCCGCATAGCTGTCCGGAGGCAGCAGGAGTGCAGATGAGCGCTTCCATTGTGGAAGCGCTCATCTCCATATTCATCTGTATCGCCGTCCTCAGGACAGCGATACAGATGAATGGTGCGGAGGAGCAGGGAAGAGGCATCTCCCTTGCCCATTCCTCTGATAGGCTACCGGCCTAGTGCCTGTAGCCTATCAGAAGCCGGTGCAGGCGGCGCAATGACTTCATCGCGCCACCTGAGCCGTACAGAGTGGGACACAGGCCGGAAATGGCCTGCATCGCATCACTGACAGCAGTATAAAGGTAAGTATATGTGTTTATTGTTTTTATTATCTATAGTATACTGTGGCAAGAAGGGGGGTGGGGGCCCTATATACTGGCACAATATGGATTGGTACTATGGAGAAGAGGGGAAGCACTATGGGGGCAACTATAGAGAAGAGGGGAAGCACTATGGGGGCCCTATATACTGCCAAAATATGGGGGAGCACTATGGAGAAGAGGGGGAAGCACTATGGGGGCCACTATGGAAAGGAGGGGAAGCACTATGGGGGCCCTATATACTGGCACAACATGGGGCGCACCATGGAGAAGAGGGGAAGCACTATGGGGGCCCTATATACTGGCACAATATGGGGGGCACTATGGGGGCCCTCTATACTGGCACAGTATGTATTCTGCGAATTGCAACAACAAAGCTAACTCCAGACTTTGATGCCTTAGCAAAAAAGGGAGACCAACAACTCTGTTAACACTAAAATTGAAGGTGAGTTATACCTACTATGTTATGAAAGACATACATTGCATAAAAGTTTTGTACAATAACTATTTTTATGCTTTTCTACCTTGAATTAAACTAAACCTTTAATGTTACGAAATTAAAATTTAATTTATATTAATTCACACAAACGCCCCATCCATCTACTCTTGGTCCGGCCCCCGGGTCCAATATATGAACCCATTGTGGCCCACGAGTCAAAAAGTTTGCCCACTTCTGAGCTAGGGAAACATTGTAGTAGAGCAAGCTATGCTGTTTATGAGTTACGGCTCATTCAGACGACCGTATGTGTTTTGCAGTCTGCAAATTTAGGTTCCGCATTTTGCGGAACACAGCCGGCCAGCCCTATGATAGAAATGCCTATTTTTGTCTGCAATTGCGAACAAGAATAGGACATGCTCTATCCATGGGACCGCAGAACGTAAGAAGGGATGCTGTCCGCATCTTTTGCAGCCCCATTGAAATGGATGGGTCTACACTAGAGTTGAGCGAACACCTGGATGTTCGGGTTCGAGAAGTTCGGCCGAACTTCCCGGAAATGTTCGGGTTCGGGATCCGAACCCGACCCGAACTTCGTCCCGAACCCGAACCCCATTGAAGTCAATGGGGACCCGAACTTTTGGGCACTAAAAAGGCTGTAAAACAGCCCAGGAAAGAGCTAGAGGGCTGCAAAAGGCAGCAACATGTAGGTAAATCCCCTGCAAACAAATGTGGATAGGGAAATGAATTAAAATAAAAATAAAAAAAATAAAAATGAACCAATATCAATTGGACAGAGGTCCCATAGCAGAGAATCTGGCTTCACATCAGCAGAGAATCAGTCTCTTCATGCCATAGCAAAGAATCTGGCTTCATGTCAGCACAGAATCAGTCTCTTCATGCCATAGCAGAGAATCTGGCTTCATGTCAGCACAGAATCAGTCTTCATGTCATAGCAGAGAATCAGGCTTCACGTCACCCACCACTGGAACAGGCCACTGTCACACATTTAGGCCCCGGCACCCAGACAGAGGAGAGAGGTCCTATAACAGAGAATCTGGCCTTATGTCAGCACAGAATCTGTCTTGATGTCATAGCAGAGAATCAGGCATCACGTCACCCACCACTGGAACAGGCCACTGTCACACATTTAGGCCCCGGCACCCAGACAGAGGAGAGAGGTCCTGTAACAGAGAATCTGGCCTTATGTCAGCACAGAATCGGTCTTCATGTCATAGCAGAGAATCAGGCATCACGTCACCCACCACTGGAACAGGCCACTGTCACACATTTAGGCCCAGGCACCCAGGCAGAGGAGAGAGGTCCCGTAACAGAGAATCTGGCATTATGTCAGCACAGAATCTGTCTTGATGTCATAGCAGAGAATCAGGCTTCACGTCACCCACCACTGGAACAGGCCACTGTCACACATTTAGGCCCCGGCACCCAGACAGAGGAGAGAGGTCCTGTAACAGAGAATCTGGCCTTATGTCAGCACAGAATCTGTCTTCATGTCATAGCAGAGAATCAGGCATCACGTCACCCACCACTGGAACAGGCCACTGTCACACATTTAGGCCCAGGCACCCAGGCAGAGGAGAGAGGTCCCGTAACAGAGAATCTGGCCTTATGTCAGCGCAGAATCAGTCTTCATGTCATAGCAGAGAATCAGGCTTCACGTCACCCACCACTGGAACAGGCCACTGTCACACATTTAGGCCCAGGCAGAGGAGAGAGGTCCCGTAACAGAGAATCTGGCCTTATGTCAGCACAGAATCTGTCTTCATGTCATAGCAGAGAATCAGGCATCACGTCACCCACCACTGGAACAGGCCACTGTCACATATTTAGGCCCAGGCACCCAGACAGAGGAGAGAGGTCCTGTAACAGAGAATCTGGCCTTATGTCAGCACAGAATCTGTCTTCATGTCATAGCAGAGAATCAGGCATCACGTCACCCACCACTGGAACAGGCCACTGTCACACATTTAGGCCCCGGCACCCAGACAGAGGAGAGAGGTCCTGTAACAGAGAATCTGGCCTTATGTCAGCACAGAATCTGTCTTTATGTCATAGCAGAGAATCAGGCATCACGTCACCCACCACTGGAACAGGCCACTGTCACACATTTAGGCCCAGGCACCCAGGCAGAGGAGAGAGGTCCCGTAACAGAGAATCTGGCCTTATATCAGCGCAGAATCAGTCTTCATGTCATAGCAGAGAATCAGGCTTCACGTCACCCACCACTGGAACAGGCCACTGTCACACATTTAGGCCCAGGCACCCAGGCAGAGGAGAGAGGTCCTGTAACAGAGAATCTGGCCTTATGTCAGCACAGAATCTGTCTTCATGTCATAGCAGAGAATCAGGCATCACGTCACCCACCACTGGAACAGGCCACTGTCACACATTTAGGCCCAGGCACCCAGGCAGAGGAGAGAGGTCCCGTAACAGAGAATCTGGCCTTATGTCAGTGCAGAATCAGTCTTCATGTCACAGCAGAGAATCAGGCTTCACGTCACCCACCACTGGAACAGGCCACTGTCACACATTTAGGCCCCGGCACCCAGACAGAGGAGAGAGGTCCTGTAACAGAGAATCTGGCCTTATGTCAGCACAGAATCTGTCTTCATGTCATAGCAGAGAATCAGGCATCACGTCACCCACCACTGGAACAGGCCACTGTCACACATTTAGGCCCAGGCACCCAGGCAGAGGAGAGAGGTCCCGTAACAGAGAATCTGGCCTTATGTCAGCGCAGAATCAGTCTTCATGTCATAGCAGAGAATCAGGCTTCACGTCACCCACCACTGGAACAGGCCACTGTCACACATTTAGGCCCAGGCAGAGGAGAGAGGTCCCGTAACAGAGAATCTGGCCTTATGTCAGCACAGAATCTGTCTTCATGTCATAGCAGAGAATCAGGCATCACGTCACCCACCACTGGAACAGGCCACTGTCACATATTTAGGCCCAGGCACCCAGACAGAGGAGAGAGGTCCTGTAACAGAGAATCTGGCCTTATGTCAGCACAGAATCTGTCTTCATGTCATAGCAGAGAATCAGGCATCACGTCACCCACCACTGGAACAGGCCACTGTCACACATTTAGGCCCAGGCACCCAGGCAGAGGAGAGAGGTCCCGTAACAGAGAATCTGGCCTTATGTCAGCGCAGAATCAGTCTTCATGTCATAGCAGAGAATCAGGCTTCACGTCACCCACCACTGGAACAGGCCACTGTCACACATTTAGGCCCAGGCAGAGGAGAGAGGTCCCGTAACAGAGAATCTGGCCTTATGTCAGCACAGAATCTGTCTTCATGTCATAGCAGAGAATCAGGCATCACGTCACCCACCACTGGAACAGGCCACTGTCACATATTTAGGCCCAGGCACCCAGACAGAGGAGAGAGGTCCTGTAACAGAGAATCTGGCCTTATGTCAGCACAGAATCTGTCTTCATGTCATAGCAGAGAATCAGGCATCACGTCACCCACCACTGGAACAGGCCACTGTCACACATTTAGGCCCCGGCCCCCAGACAGAGGAGAGAGGTCCTGTAACAGAGAATCTGTCTTCATGTCATAGCAGAGAATCAGGCATCACGTCACCCACCACTGGAACAGGCCACTGTCACACATTTAGGCCCAGGCACCCAGGCAGAGGAGAGAGGTCCCGTAACAGAGAATCTGGCCTTATGTCAGCGCAGAATCAGTCTTCATGTCATAGCAGAGAATCAGGCTTCACGTCACCCACCACTGGAACAGGCCACTGTCACACATTTAGGCCCAGGCAGAGGAGAGAGGTCCCGTAACAGAGAATCTGGCCTTATGTCAGCACAGAATCTGTCTTCATGTCATAGCAGAGAATCAGGCATCACGTCACCCACCACTGGAACAGGCCACTGTCACATATTTAGGCCCAGGCACCAAGTCAGTGGTGTAGTACAGTCGATATGAACCACATGAAGTTTCACCAAATATCCAGTCTGCAGGTTTGCAATAGGGTCATACCAATATACAGGAGCTGCAGCAATGATCACTTGTTAAATATAGTTCCATATATTTATAAGCTGTTAGCAGAGAGTCAGGACATGCTAAATAAACCTCTTCAAATGTGCTATTAGATAACTGAGGAAAGTTTTAACAGACAGAGTCTTTACAGTGGACTCTTCCAGAAAGCCCCCTGTGTATTCTGCTACTTGGTTTGGTCTCCTCAGTGCAGACATTTACTGTGAAGGAGGTAGGATCTCTGTCTAAGTTCTCTAAAGCTAAAGTTCATTTATCTATTGTAAAAAGTTATAATATATACCCATAATAGTTCTGTAGAATGTAAAGAGGTGACTGTATGTTTTTTAGCAGCCTTTAAACCCTGCAGCACATGCTAGGCTGAGTAGATGATGTACAGTTAAAGAGACATGTGTTCTTCCTAAAATGGCTGCAAGACATGCTGTATTCCAGGTCACCCTGATGCAATATCTTTGTAAATGATTTTCTCTTGTTCATTTTTCTATATGCTTTGTTATATCCTGTAACATGTATGTGGGAATGTAATATAATGACTGCCTGTTATGATATAGGTGGGCTGGTGACCTGGCTGTATACCACATAGTGGCAGTGTTTCCCTGTTGTATTACAGGCTCCAGCCAAGTGCACTCCACCTCAATAAAGTTTTAAACCACAGAAGACCTGAGTGTCGTCCCTTGGAGTCCACTTAGAGTTTATGCCTGGAGGAGCTGGTGACCGAGTGAGTGTGAAAGCTGGAGGTGTCGCAGATGGTGCAAGGAAAAGAGGGTTACATTTGGTGCCGTGACTCGGATGTCATCATTCTGCTCAAAGTGACCAGTGAAGATACCTAAAGTCACCAGTGTGCGAGTTCTGAGGTGATTGTGCCACGGCGGAGCTGCTAGGCGGCAGATTGACCTTATTAGCGGTTTATATCCTCTCAGGAATAGAAGATGAGTGGACGAGCCAGAGCCCGCGGAAGAGCACGTGCCAGGGGGCAGCCCAGCCAAGGACAGCCTGGATAGGAGCAAGAGGCTCAAGAACCTAGACGCATTGAAAGACCCCAGCAGCCACCAGCCGAGCCTTTGCTTGTGGGAAGAGGGCGCCAGAGAGGCCCGCCAGTAGTGGAGAGACCTCCGACTGATGTTCTGCAGCTTTCAGCTGGATTTCAGGACATATCCCTCGGAGAACGGGGTGGCCGCAGGCGTGACTTCCATGACCTTTGAGTGAACACCCGGCAGACCATTGAATAGAAATGTGAGACCTGTTTTTTTTTTTTGCACTGTGTGACAGGTTAAGGTTTAATCACAGAATCAGACTTCTATCTGCACGGTAGCGTGTGTCTTAGGTTTTTCTGAATGACACTATCAGTACCTTCAATGTAAGATATCCTTTTTGGGATAGATTTCAAGTAGGCCTCAAATACCAGAAACTAGTTATTTTGAGAATGGCAAATTTGGGAATAGTTTTTCAACCCAGAAAAAAAATAGGGCTTTTACGGTCGCTACAAATAACTTGACCAGATAAAACAGTACAGATTTGCTTGAATAGAAATGTGAGACCTGTTTTTTTTTGCACTGTGTGACAGGTTAAGGTTTAATCTCAGAATCAGACTTCTATCTGCACGCTAGCGTGTGTCTTAGGTTTTTCTGAATGACACTATCAGTACCTTCAATGTAAGATATCCTTTTTGGGATAGATTTCAAGTAGGCCTCAAATACCAGAAACTAGTTATTTTGAGAATGGCAAATTTGGGAATAGTTTTTCAACCCAGAAAAAAAATAGGGCTTTTACGGTCGCTACAAATAACTTGACCAGATTAAACAGTACAGATTTGCTTGAATAGAAATGTGAGACCTGTTTTTTTTTGCACTGTGTGACAGGTTAAGGTTTAATCTCAGAATCAGACTTCTATCTGACGCTAGCGTGTGTCTTAGGTTTTTCTGAATGACACTATCAGTACCTTCAATGTAAGATATTCTTTTTGGGATAGATTTGAAGTAGGCCTCAAATACCAGAAACTAGTTATTTTGAGAATGGCAAATTTGGGAATGGTTTTTCAACCCAGAACAAAAAGTGTGCTTTTACGGTCACTACAAATAACTTGACCAGCTAAAACAGTGCAGATTTGGTTGAATAGAGATGTGAGGCCTGTTTTTTTTTTGCGCTGTGTGACAGGTATAGGTTTAATCACAGAATCAGACTTCTATCTGCACGCTAGCGTGTGTCTTAGGTTTTTCTGAATGACACTATCAGCACCTTCAATGTAAGATATCCTTTTTGGGATACATTTCAAGTAGGCCTCGAATACCAGAAACTAGTTATTTTGAGAATGGCAAATTTGGGAATAGTTTTTCAACCCAGAAAAAAAAGTGTGCTTTTACGGTCACTACAAATAACTTGACCAGCTAAAACAGTACAGATTTGGTTGAATAGAAATGTCAGGTCTATTTTTTAGGCGCTGGGTGACAGGCTCAACTTGCCCCTGATGTAATATATGGCCAAAAAATAACCACACTGTTGATGGTTAAATGCACTTGGGTGACACAGGCTCAGCCTGCACCAGATGTAGTATATGGCCAAAAAATAATCAGACTGTTGATGGTTAAATGCACTTGGGTGACACAGGCTCAGCCTGCACCAGATGTAGTATATGGCCAAAAAATAATCAGACTGTTGATGGTTAAATGCACTTGGGTGACACAGGCTCAGCCTGTACCAGATGTAGTATATGGCCAAAAAATAATCAGACTGTTGATGGTTAAATGCACTTGGGTGACACAGGCTCAGCCTGCAGCTGATGTAGTATATGGCCAAAAAATAACCAGACTGTTGATGGTTAAATGCACTTCGGTGACACAGGCTCAGCCTGCAGCTGATGTAGGATATAGCACAAAATAACCACACTATCGATGGTTAAATACACTTGGTGATAGCTTGTGCTGGCGCACCACAAGTCACAAAATGGCCGCCGATCACCCCAGAAAAAAAGTGATCTAAAAACGCTCTGGGCAGCCTCAAAAAAGTGAGCAAGTCAATAATAGCACTTCAATGATCCACAGCTGCAGATCGATCACAGAATGAAGTCTTTTGGAGGAGTTAATCTGCCTAATCTCGCCCTAACGTCGCAGCTGCAACCTCTCCCTACACTGATCATAGCAGAGTGACGTGCGGCGCTACGTGACTCCAGCTTAAATAGAGGCTGGGTCACATGCTGCACTGGCCAATCACAGCCATGCCAATAGTAGGCATGGCTGTGATGGCCTCTTGGGCCAAGTAGTATGACGCTTGTTGATTGGCTGCTTTGCAGCCTTTCAAAAAGCGCCAAGAAAGCGCCGAATACCGAACCCGAACACGGACTTTTACGAAAATGTTCGGGTCCGTGTCACGGACACCCCAAAATTCGGTACGAACCCGAACTATACAGTTCGGGTTCGCTCATCCCTAGTCTACACCCATTCGACAAAATTGCAGAATAGATGGCGACATATAAATACGATCATGTGAATGAGCACTGCATTGGGAGCTACAGAAACAGCGGAACGCCAGTCCGCTCCGCCGTTTCCTTGCCACCTGGTGGTCAGGGCTAAGTCCCATTTCACCTTAGTGGTGGCGACATAGGACAACCCCTTTAAGGTTTGGGACTACATGTAGACATGTGTCAAGCAACAGCAAGTCTCCGATAAAAAACATTTGTGCTAAAATACTAAAAACTTTAATATAATTAATAATGATTTAAAATAACTAATAATAATTCAATAATAATTTTTTTAAAGTAGGTAACTTCAATAAATTGGGAGGGTGGTCCATATTAAATATATAATGGACAGTCATGAGCCGAGAAGAAGAATCATTTGAAAATTCGAGTTGGGCCAGGTCACACTGCAGGACACACAGGGGAAGATTTATCAAAACTGGTGTAAAGGAAAACTGGTTTAGTTGCCCATAGCAACCAATCAGATTCCACCTTTCATTTTTCAGAGCTGCTTTCAGAATCTGATTGGTTGTTATGGGCAACTTAACCAGTTTTCCTTTACACCAATTTTGCTAAATCTCCCCCACTTTGTATCTTTATATGCTTTCATCTTGTCTGATTTTGTGAGTGTCTAATAAACCTTTAGAAAAGGATGAATTTAGTTTTCTCCCCTTGTCCATTTAGGAGGTTGTGAACTGCCTGAACATAATGAGGATGTCTCCATTAAAGAAACACACGTGAACAACAAACTGCTTGTATCTGATGCAGGATGTACTAACCTTGGACTCACAAGTACTACTGACTTCGTTAAACTAACGCCTTTCTCTCGATTAAAGGACTACTGTTACTACATGAGCAATGCATGGAAGTTTATTCTGGGAAATTTAAGGGGGTTGTTTGGCATAACATAAAAATGAAATAAAACGGCCATTAAAAACAGACACACTGTCCGTTTTTCATGGCCATTTTTCGACCATGTGCGCATCAATTTTTTGGCCATGTGTCCATTTTTAATGGCCGTTTTGTATCTGTTTTACATGGGCGTTTAAAATTTATTAAAAAAATCACTCATCTCATCCACTTGCACAGGGCGAGACAGGAGAAACTGCCTTGGCGTGTGCAAGTGTATGAGGCGAGTGACTTTTTTTTAACCCTTAAAAGTCCATATCGAACTAATGTACCCGTTTTTAACGGCCGCTAGATGGGTGCACTCCTGTCTAAGTGGCCATAAAAAGCGGTCCCATTAATTATAAAGTGGTCCATTAGGCCGTGAAAATGACCATGTGAATAGCCCTATAGACTGTAATGGTTTTGAAAACGGCTGTGTGCATGTAGCATTAAAAGGGAGTATGTAATTTCGATTAACCACTGTTAGCTGCAGTACTGCATCAGTAGTACAACTGAGGCGGAGTTCACATCAGAGTTTCACTTTCTGTTTTAGCAATCCATTCAAATGTAATTAAAATGGAAAAAAAACGGAATTGCTAAAAGGGAAGGCAAAACGGAACTGTCACGTTAGTGATGTGGGAGGGAACACCACACCGACGACAGGAGGGAAGGGAAAAGGAACTAGGCTTCAAAGCTAGGGAAAAGGAAACGGACACCACCTATAGAAACCCTAATCCTAGCCCTGACTCCTATCCGTATAAACAGACCTTGAGGGTAGGAATGTTCATACACTAGAACCTATTACCCTGGAAACCCTGAATTGCCCTAGAATAGTGTCAGGGCTTGAGAAGACCTGTTCCTTCCCATATGAAAGAACCAGCGTCTTCCTGAGGCCTAGTAACAAAAGACAGAGGAGAAACAACAAAAAATAAAAGGGAAGTAACAATTAACTTCTGAGGTAAATTGACAAGTAGGACCTCAGAAGAGGACCACACACCAACACTTCCAATACCAAACTGAAGCTATCAACCGCATAGCATGATGGGTGAAGCCAAATTAAATAGGGGAGTTGGAATGACCACAAAGCTACACCTGAGACAAGAGGTCAGGTCATTACCACCAACAACACTGAAACAAGTGAAACCAAAAAAGGGTGTCAGAGCACATCACGTGCAGCCAGTATTTTGGAACTTCTGACACCTGTCACGTTAGAGACCATGACTGGAACACTTTAAATGCATATAGTCCTGCCCTATATAGAACTGGCCTATACTTGTCCGTAAAACAGACAAGAATAGGAATGATTAGGTTTTTTTTTGGCAGGGCTGCGGAACGGACATATGGATGTAGAAAGCACCCGGTGCGCTGTCCGCATCTTTTGTGGGTTTGCATCCAACTCGCAAAAAATGCAGATCGGATGCGGACGAAAAACATATCATGTGCATGAGCCCCTATGTGCAGATGCTAATGAGTCCTAGCAATGTATTATAGTGTAGCTTTGTGACGGCACAATGGGGGAACGGGGGAAGTATGTACATATAGTACAAAGTACCTATAGGAGTTCAGTGTCGGCAGTACTACTTGTGTAGTACTGCAGTTAAAGAGGACCTTTCACTAGTTTAAAAACTAAAAACCAACTATATCAGTGGGCAGAGTGGCGCCCAGGGGTCCCCCTGCACTTACTAGTATGTCTGGGCGCCGCTCCGTTCGCCCGGTATAGGCTCCGGTGTCTGCAGCTCCCTCTGTTGTACTGGGAGTCCCAGGCTATGAGCTGTGCACTACGATTGGCCAGCGCTGCAGCAAGGGACAACCCTAATACAAAAACTCTGCCCCATACAACAGAGGGGGCTGCATACACCGGGCGAACGGAGCGGCGCCCAGACATACTAGTAAGTGCAGGGGGACCCCTGGGCGCCGCTCTGCCCACGGATATAGTTAGTTTTTAGTTTTTAAACTAGTGAAAGGTCCTCTTTAAGGCCTCGTCCACATTTCTGCGTCCCATTGACGTCCATGAAAAAATCCATCCATGTTTTATCCGTGAAGAATCCGTGTTTGGTCCATGTGTCCATTTTTTGCCCCCATGTGTCATCCATATTTCACAGAGACTGCTCAGCTGAAAATTCATTTCCAGAGCATCTCCTACCAGGGGTCAGTAAAAAATGGCACCCATGTTGTGTTAGCGATTTCTCATAGACTTCAGTGGGTGTGTTTGGTCCACATCATAGACCAAAGTAGTGCTGTCTCAGTGACCTATGCTCAGTAAAAAAAAAACTACTAATTTAATGCGGACAGCACACGTCAGTGAAAAACAGAAATGTGAAGGAGGCCTAATGGTGGTTACTCAAGGTGACAGGTTCCATTAAGCCCCTGTCACGGCTGAGGATGGGGGAAACCCTCAGCCATGTGCCGAAGGATGATGGTCGCTGCTTGACCAGGACAAACAGGATTAGGGAGCAGGTCACCTCCTACAGCGTCCCTAACCTGACCCTAACTCCTACCTGCATGGGCCGACCTTGAAGGTAGGAGGACCCATGCGCAGGAACCTCGGATCCCTACTCGCCCTCCGCTGGTCCCTAGGCTAGGAGTCAGAGTAAGACATCCTGTTCCTTCTGGATCCGGAGGAACAGGAGTCTCACTGGCCAAGCTGCAAGCAAGGGGAAACAAATGCAACCTATGGCAATGGCAGGTACTTGTCACAAACATAGCAGAGACCTACCACAGACAACCAAGCCTGGAACCCATGTGGATGTACTGCCCACAGACAGCAGGACTCAGCACACGGGAACTCAGGACCACAGGTGCAATAAAGAAACATAAAACCAAACACATCTTCAGACACCAAAGGACATATATTTAGCTTATGACCAGAAGGTTGGCCCCCACTGGCAGTTGGTAAGTAACCAGAAGGATGTCTACAGCCAGCATGGCTGAAACACCCTCTCTGGGTGCTGCCTACAACTGAGGCTTTATAGGGCCAAGAGGCCACACCCAACAATCAGACACACCCCGTGACTCACACACACTGAAAGGGAGTTAACCCTTCCAAAACCACATAAGGGAAAACATAACTTAAAGAAGAAGTGTCCAAACAACAAACACACTGTGGCTGTTGCCGCAGGCAACGACATGGGTGGCAAGCGTGTCCTGGGAGTCAGCCCGAAGGCCGGGACACTGCCACCACATGTACATCATACAACCAAACATTGCCACGGACAGCCACAGTGCAGGGAAAATGTCAGTGCACACCAAACATAAACAAAGTGCACACAGACATACAAAAGTGCTTACAAACGCGCACACAACTCCGAGGGAACCGCACACATAGCTGTTGTCCGCGGCAACCGCACTTGAGGCTAACAACCTTATGCCTCAAGCTGCGGTTGACACTACAACCCAAAACCGCGGGCAGCAGTATGCGGCTCCCAAGGAGTCACGGCCAAAAACCGTGGCCGTGACACTCCTACCCCTCAAAGCCCCCCCCCCACCAAAAAAAAAAACACGTGAGGGACTCACACAAGGGGATGGGAGAAGGGGACGTCCACTCTCAGACACGGTTCCCAAAAAGTCGCTGTCAGCTGCATCCTCTCCCAGCACACAACACAGCCAGTCCGACGAGGCCTGCAGCCCGCACCAGCGACACGGGGGACAGAACCACTGAGAGATGGACGAGGGGACTCTCCACAGACGTCCCCACTCCAGTCGCTGCCAGCAGACACTCCTAACCAGCACACAGCCGGACCACTACGGAGTGCTGCCAGCAAACAACCAGAGATGGGAACAAGGAGAGGGATGAGGGATCACCAACACGGACACAGAAGGTAAGGTGGCGGGGAATAAGCCACCAACCGTGCCGTTAACGGTGATCCCCCCGGGACGCTCTCCCTCCGGAGAACGCGCATGCAGGCCACATAACGAATGGCACTGCATGCTGCACCCTCTTTCGAAGGTGTCCAAACAACAAACACACTGTGGCTGTTGCCGCAGGCAACGACATGGGTGGCAAGCGTGTCCTGGGAGTCAGCCCGAAGGCCGGGACACTGCCACCACATGTACATCATACCACCAAACGTTGCCACGGACAGCCACAGTGCAGGGAAAATGTCAGTGCACACCAAACATAAACAAAGTGCACACAGACATACAAAAGTGCTACAAACGCGCACACAACTCCAAGGGAACCGCACACATAGCTGTTGTCCGCAGCAACCGCACCCGAGGCCAACTACATTATTACAAAGAAAAAAATAAGGGGTTGGGTCAGCACAACCTGCCTGTAGGTGCAGATCGCTATGGCGAAATACATATACAAACGGAAAATGCAAATGTGATCGCACACTACATCCAGCACTCTGCCCTCCATGCTGGATGAGACATTGGTTTATATTTTGGCCAAAGCATAGTAAGCCACTCACCGCGTCAAGGCTGTCTCATGAGTGGTCCCTAACTCTTGTTCCTACCTGTTCATGGGCCATGACAGCCACATAAAATCCAGGGAATGCAGGTCAGCATGCAAGCCAAGTACACTTTGCTTGTAACCCCGTCCGGTGCCATTACAGCTTTCATCGGATCCAGGGATGCAAGTACCAACATGCATGCTGAACCCACCATATACTTCTCCTGGAGCCAAATGCCTAATGGTAGGTTCTATACAAGCAGACTCAGTTTTATACTGACTTTAAAACCAGCCTCAAGGACAGATTAACTGGTCAGGTGTGCAATGACTCCAAGGAGATCGCCACGCCTCCAATATATACTACAAAGAAAAAAATAAGGGGTTGGGTCAGCACAACCTGCCTGTAGGTGCAGATCGCTATGGCGAAATACATATACAAACGGAAAATGCAAATGTGATCGCACACTACATCCAGCACTCTGCCCTCCATGCTGGATGAGACATTGGTTTATATTTTGGACAAAGCATAGTAAGCCACTCACCGCGTCAAGGCTGTCTCATGAGTGGTCCCTAACTCTTGTTCCTACCTGTTCATGGGCCATGACAGCCACATAAAATCCAGGGAATGCAGGTCAGCATGCAAGCCAAGTACACTTTGCTTGTAACCCCGTCCGGTGCCATTACAGCTTTCATCGGATCCAGGGATGCAAGTACCAACATGCATGCTGAACCCACCATATACTTCTCCTGGAGCCAAATGGCTAATGGTAGGTTCTATACAAGCAGACTCAGTTTTATACTGACTTTAAAACCAGCCTCAAGGACAGATTAACTGGTCAGGTGTGCAATGACTCCAAGGAGATCGCCACGCCTCCAATATATACTACAAAGAAAAAAATAAGGGGTTGGGTCAGCACAACCTGCCTGTAGGTACAGATCGCTATGGCGAAATACATATACAAACGGAAAATGCAAATGTGATCGCACACTACATCCAGCACTCTGCCCTCCATGCTGGATGAGACATTGGTTTATATTTTGGCCAAAGCATAGTAAGCCACTCACCGCGTCAAGGCTGTCTCATGAGTGGTCCCTAACTCTTGTTCCTACCTGTTCATAGGCCATGACAGCCACATAAAATCCAGGCAGGTTGTGCTGACCCAACCCCTTATTTTTTTCTTTGTAGTATATATTGGAGGCGTGGCGATCTCCTTGGAGTCATTGCACACCTGACCAGTTAATCTGTCCTTGAGGCTGGTTTTAAAGTCAGTATAAAACTGAGTCTGCTTGTATAGAACCTACCATTAGCCATTTGGCTCCAGGAGAAGTATATGGTGGGTTCAGCATGCATGTTGGTACTTGCATCCCTGGATCCGATGAAAGCTGTAATGGCACCGGACGGGGTTACAAGCAAAGTGTACTTGGCTTGCATGCTGACCTGCATTCCCTGGATTTTATGTGGCTGTCATGGCCCATGAACAGGTAGGAACAAGAGTTAGGGACCACTCATGAGACAGCCTTGACGCGGTGAGTGGCTTACTATGCTTTGGCCAAAATATAAACCAATGTCTCATCCAGCATGGAGGGCAGAGTGCTGGATGTAGTGTGCGATCACATTTGCATTTTCCAACTACATTATGCCTCAAGTTGCGGTTGACACTACAACCCAAAACCGCGGGCAACAGTATGCGGCTCCCAAGGAGTCACGGCCAAAACCGTGGCCGTGACAGCCCCCCAACAAATACATTAAAATTGGAAGAACCCTCCTGAAAATTTCTTTTTTTTTGTATATTTAGAATTTATGTATAAAGTAAATATACCGGGAGTAGGTGACTAAAGTGCATTTTAACTCTTTAGTGACATAAATTTTAGCCTCAAAGGGGCTTTCCGGGATTAACATATTGATGGCCTATCCTATCACAGGTCATATGACCAGTAAAACAGGCAGTGGTTGAGAAGGACCTGCGATGATGTCACCATCATGTGAGCAGTGCAGTGGAGGGTGCTCGCAGTGAAGAGGAGAAGTCCTGGGGAAGCTGTGGTGATGTCTGCTACATGAGGAGAGGTAAGTGAAGGAAGAGGCAAAGCAATGCTGGGAGTTGTGGTTATTTAACTGAGACTGTATGTTAGGGCTGAAGGAAGGGATGTTATTTACATGGATCTGTGTGTTGGAGGGGGTTGTGGGAGTGTTATTTACATGGGACTGAATGTTGGAGGGGGCTGGGGCAGGGTGATGTTATTTACATGGGACTGTACGTTGATGACGGCTGTGGGAGGGAGTAATGTTATTTACATGGGACTGAATGTTGGAGGCGGCTATGGGAGGGAGTAATGTTATTTACATGGGACTATACAGTATGTTGATGGCGGCTGTGGGAGGGAGTGATGTTTTTTTTGTGGGACTGAATGTTGAGGGGGCGATGTTTACATGGGATTGCATGTTGGAGGTGGCTTGGGAGGGGGTGATATTATTTACATGGGACTGTATGTTAAAAGCATCTGGGGAGGAGGTGATGTTATTTACATGGGACCATATTTTTGAGAGGGCTGTAGTTAAGGATTTTATTTACATGGGACTGTATATTGGAGGGGGCTGGAGGAATGGTGTGATATTATTTACATGGGACTGTATAATAGAGGGAGGAATATAACTGTAGGGGGCATTATAAATACTGGGGGCACTTTAGGTGAGCATTATAACAGTAGGGGCAGTATAAATACTGGGGGCACTGTAGGGGTATTATAAATCCAGGGGACATTATAGGCGATATTATTACTACTGGGGTCTCTATTGGAGGAACTTATAGATATGCCTTATTTCTACTAAGAGTACTATGGGGGGGCCTTCTTACTGCTAAGGGGTCTGTAGAGAGATTTATTACTACTGGGGGAACAGTAGGGGGCCTTATTTCTACTGGGGGCTCTGTGAGGGTATTATTAATACTGGAGGGCTCTTTCACTAATGGGGGCACTCTTGGGGAGCATTATCACTGTTGGGGGCACTGTAGGGGACAGTATTACTAATGAGGGCATTCTAGAAGATAATTACTATTGGTGGGACTATTACTATGGGGGGCACAAATTTTTCTTCAGGATAGTATTTGGGGGTACTGGGGAGCACAGCAATCAGCAGGATAACACTGTGGGGACTCAAGGTCGGTTGATGATGATAGAAATGTGAGGAATCTAAAATGACTGTGTGTCACACTCTGCAGAGACGAGGCGCGGCTGAAAGAAGTTGTCCGGACCAAATGGAGAAGATGATGACAGAGAAGATCTACATCAGAGGAGACGTCACCTGGGCACTGGATATAACAAGTATGTGCTGCAGTATAGCTAGTACAGTACAGGAAAGTGCGGAGGGAGGGTCGATTTCGAGAACTGGGCCATATTCATTGGGGCTTGGGCCCCAGGTCTTTTGAGACCCTAGCAACGCCCCTGATGTCAGCGCTATGTACGTAAAATAAAATAAATAATAGGTCAAGAATATGTAAATCCCAGACGACTCCTTTATGGACCAGTAACATTTTCCTGTGGGTCAGTGTAATTGCTGATGATAGCAAATTTATGTAGTTTTTAATTATGGCATAATATTTACACAATAAAAACACTTACAAAATAATCTGTTTTTGTGTTGTTGCATTCGAAAACCTAGAACATTTTTATTTTTCTGACGATATAACTGCGGGTGGGCTAATATATTAGATATTTCTCTCTAGTAATTGTTATTACTGTAACTGGTAACTGGTATTGGTAGAGAAGCAGTCCACATATTGTGTGGCAAAGATGGGGTATAGACAGGAGGAACTGTGTAAAATGGAGACTTTATTGATGCTTGTGTGTGGGAGGTACAAGCAATGGTGTGACTTATTTGATACTGTGATCCAGGTGCTGGTAAATGTCTGGGTCATGGCGTCAGTGAAAGGTCTAATTTGGCTCAGAGGGGTGATTAGATGAGCAACCTTTAATCTTCTAACTACTTACCTGGGAAAAAAGACCCCCCATACGGGACAGTGAGAGACAATCTCTGATTGATGAAGGAGAGGGAGATAGCAGGGGCGTAGCTATAGGGGTTGCAGCGGTCGCAATTGTGACTGGGCGCCTAAGCCAGGGTCCCTACAGTTTTTTGCTGCAGGGGGCACAGGAGCGATCTTTCCCTTAGCCCCATCCCCCCCCCCCCCCCCCCCATCCCCACTCCCTCTGACAGGCTTCAGACCTATTGCCTGTAGCCTATCACAGGCAACAGGGTGACGTAATCATCATCACGCCACCTGAGCCGGGCAGCATACAGCTCGGAACACAGGCCGTAAGAGACACCACATTGCTGGAAGCTGCATGGAGGTAAGTATTTGAGTTTATTGTTTGTTATTTGGCACCATGCTGTTGGGCCACTATGGGAGGGAGGAGCACTATGGGGGCTTCTACTGGGTTTCCTAAATAGGGGCATTTTGTACTGGCAGGCATAAGGGAGCTTTTAGTGCACACATTATGGAAGAACCCTTTGGGAACACTGACTCTAATGGGGGAAATAAGAGGGGGCATCTTTGTACTGGCACACAGAAAGTTTTTTTTTTTTGTACCGGCATGTATTTTAGGGGACATTTTATGCACTGGCACATATTACAACCGGGCATTTTTTGCACTTGCATGCATTATAAGTGGGCATTTTTGCACTGGCACACATAATAAGGGGGCATTTTTGTACTGGCGCACATTATAAGGGGCTTTTTGCACTGGCGCACATTATAAGTGGCCATTTTCTGTACTAGTGCACATTATAAAGGTTTATTTATGTACTGGCACTTAATGTAAGAGGGTATTTTTTGTACTGGGGCACTTTGTAAAGGGGTATTTTCTTCACTGGCACACATTATAGAGGCATTTTTGTACTGGCACAATTATAGGGAGGAGCACTATGGGGGCTTCTACTGGGTTTTCTAAATAGGGGGATTTTGTACTGGCAGGCATAAGGGAGCTTGTAGTGCACACATTATGGAAGAACCCTTTGGGAACACTGACTCTAATGGGGGAAATAAGAGGGGGCATCTTTGTACTGGCACACAGAAAGGGTATTTTTTTGTACTAGCACACATTACGAAGGAGTATTTTTTTATTCTTGTGCACATTATTAGAGGGTATTTTGTGGACTGGCGCACATTGTAAAGGGGTATTTTCTGCACTGGTGCACTTTATAATGGGGTATTTTTGTACTGGCATACATTAGGGGGCATTTGTCTACTGGCACACATTATAAGGAGAATTATTACTACTGGGGGACCATGGGGCACATGATTACTAGTATGGGCACAATGGGGGCATTATTACTATTGGGGGAACTGTAATATTTAACCCCTTCACGACTGCAATCCGTTTATATACGTGATATTTGCACATGCCCCGTGCAGCTACCACGTGTATAAACGTCAAGCCAGCTCTTTAATCTAAGCGCTGTAAAGCTTCTGCCCCTGCCCTGCTGCTGTCACGGACAGCATACAGTGTGCTGTTCCTTTCATATTGAATTTCTGCACTGTATTATTTCTTGTTTTACCTATGTTGTTTAACCCCTTAAGGACCGGGCTCATTTTCACCTTAAGGACCAGGCCATTTTTTGGAAATCTGACCAGTGTCACTTTAAGTGCTAATAACTTTAAAACGCTTTGACTTATCCAGGCCATTCTGAGATTGTTTTTTCGTCACATATTGTACTTCATGACACTGGTAAAATGAAGTCAAAAAAATTATTTTTTTTTGCACAAAAAAATACCTAATTTACCAAAAATTTGGAAAAATTTGCAAATTTCAAAGTTTCAGTTTCTCTACTTCTGTAATACATAGTAATACCCCAAAAAATTGTGATGACTTTACATTCCCCATATGTCTACTTCATGTTTGAATTATTTTGGGAATGATATTTTATTTTTTGGGGATGTTATAAGGCTTAGAAGTTTAGAAGCAAATCTTGAAATTTTTCAGAAATTTACAAAAACTCAATTTTTAGGGACCAGTTCAGGTCTGAAGTCGATTTGCGAGGCTTACATAATAGAAACCACCCAAAAATGACCCCATCTAAGAAACTACACCCCTCAAGGTATTCAAAACTGATTTTGCATACATTATTAACCCTTTAGGTGTTGCACAAGAGTTATTGGCAAATGGGGAGGAAATTTGAGAATTTAATTTTTTTGGCATATTTTTAATTTTAACCCATTTTTTCCACTAACAAAGCAAGGGTTAACAGCCAAACAAGATTGTATCTTTATTGCCCTGACTCTGCCGTTTACAGAAACACCCAATATGTGGCCGTAAACTACTGTACGGCCACACAGCGGGGCGTAGAGTGAAAGGTGCGCCGTATGGTTTTTGGAAGGCTGATTTTTATGGACTGGTTTTTTGACACCATGTCCCATTTGAAGCCCCCTGATGCACCCCTAGAGGAGAAACTCCCTAAAAGTGACCCCATCTAAGAAACTACACCCCTCAAGGTATTCAAAACTGATTTTACATACGTCGTTAAACCTTTAGGTGTTGCACAAGAGTTATTGGCAAATGGGGATGAAATTTGAGAATTTCATTTTTTTTGCCTAATTTTCAATTTTAACCCATTTTTTCCACTAACAAAGCAAGGGTTAACAGCCAAACAAGACTGTATCTTTATTGCCCTGACTCTGCTGTTTACAGAAACACCCCATATGTGGCCGTAAACTACTGTACTGGCACACAGCGGGGCGCAGAGTGAAAGGTGCGCCGTTTGGTTTTTGGAAGGCTGATTTTGCTGGACTGTTTTTTTGACACCATGTCCCATTTGAAGCCTCCCTGATGCACCCCTAGAGTAGAAACTACATAAAAGTGACCCCATCTAAGAAACTACACCCTTCAAGGTATTCAAAACTGATTTTACAAACGTTGTTAACCCTTTAGGTGTTGCACAAGATTTAATAGAAAATAGAGACACAATTTCAAAATTTCACATTTTTGGCAGATTTTCCATTTTAATATTTTTTTTCCAGTTACAAAGCAAGGGTTAACAGCCAAACAAAACTCATTATTTATGGCCCTGATTCTGTAGTTTACAGAAACACCCCATATGTGGTCGTAAACAGCTGTACGGGCACACGGCAGGGCGCAGAAGGAAAGGAATGCCATACGGTTTTTGGAAGGCAGATTTTGCTGGACTGGTTTTTTTGACACCATGTCCCATTTGAAGCCCCCCTGATGCACCCCTAGAGTGGAAACTCCAAAAAAGTGACTCCATTTTAGAAACTACGGGATAGGGTGGCAGTTTTTTTGGTACTAGTTTAGGGTACATATGATTTTTGGTTGCTCTATATTACACTTTTTGTGCAGCAAGGTAACAAGAAATAGCTTTTTTGGCACGTTTTTTTTTTTGTTATTTACAACATTCATCTGACAGGTTAGATCATGTGGTAATTTTATAGAGCAGGTTGTCACGGACGCGGCGATACCTAATATGTATACATTTTTTTTATTTATGTAAGTTTTATACAATAACTTCATTTTTAAAACCAAAAAAATGTTTTAGTGTCTCCATAGTCTAAGAGCCATAGTTTTTTTCAGTTTTTGGGCGATTATCTTGAGTAGGGTCTCATTTTTTGCGGGATAAGATGACGGTTTGATTGGCACTATTTTGGGGTGCATATGACTTTTTGATCGCTTGCTATTACACTTTTTGTGATGTAAGATGGCAAAAAATGGCTTTTTTTACACTGTTTTTATTTTAATTTTTTTACGGTGGTCATCTGAGGGGTTAGGTCATGTGATATTTTTATAGAGCCGGTCGATACGGACGCGGCGATACCTAATATGTAGACTTTTTTTTTATTTATGTAAGTTTTACACAATGATTTCATTTTTGAAACAAAAAAAAATCATGTTTTAGTGTTTCCATAGTCTAAGAGCCATAGTTTTTTCAGCTTTTGGGCGATTATCTTGAGTAGGGTCTCATTTTTTGCGGGATAAGATGACGGTTTGATTGGTACTATTTTGGCGTACATGCGACTTTTTTGATCACTTTTATTACCTTTTTTGGGAAGTAAGGTGGGCAAAATTTAAATTTTCTCATAGTTTTTATTTTTTTATTTTTATGGCGTTCACCGTGCGGGGAAAGTAACATGACCATTTTATAGATCAGGTCGTTACGGACGCGGCGATACCTAATATGTGTAGTTTATTTTATTTTTTTAATTTTTATTCAGTGATAAATGTTTTTTTTTTTTATCTTAACTTTTTTCACTTTTTTTTTACATTTTTTTGACCCAGACCCGCTTGGTTCTTGAAGATCCAGTGGGTCTGATGTCTGTATAATACAGTACAGTACAATATATATTGTTCTGTACTGTATTTTACTTACACTGAACAGATCTATGCTTTCAGCATAGATCTGTTCAGCACCATGGACAGCAGGACGCCTAAGCAGGCGTCCTGTTGCCATGGGAACCCTCCCCGTCTGCTCAGAACTTCGCAGACGGGGAAGGGTAAGCACGGGGCTGAGGGGGGCTCTCTGGGGGCTCTCTCCCTCTCCATCGGGGGGCTGCAAAGGCACAGCAGCCCCCCGATGGAGAGGGAGGGAGCTCCCTGACCGATGACAGTTAACTTTTTCCATACAGCGGTCCGTACGGACCGCGGTATGGAAAGGGTTAAACGGCTGACATCTGCACAGATGTCAGCCGTTTATACCAGGGTGCCAGCAATGTGCTGGCACCCTGGTATACCCACTAGAAGCCAACGATCGTTCATGGGGAGGCGGGCGGGGGATCGCGATCCCGCCTGCCGCACCGCCCGCCTCCCGCAACGCCCCCACCGCATGCGACACCCCCCCCGCACCACCCGCCGGCATCAAATCATGCAGGGGTGCAGGGGGGGGTGAAAAATATAGATTTTAGCCACTCTAAAGTTTCTGATCGCCGCGGTCAGGGACCGCGGGGATCAGAAACTGCAAAAAGCGCAGCAAACCGCAGGTCTGAATTGACCTGCGGTTTGCTGCGATCGCCGACACGGGGGGGTCACATGACCCCCCCTGGCGTTGTCACAGGATGCCGGCTGAAGAATTTCAGCCGAAATCCCGTTCCGTTTAACCCCTCGGGCGCCGGAATACAGATTTTAAGTCAGGACGTACCGGTACGTCCTGTGTCCTTAAGGACTCGGGAAATAGGGCGTACCGGTACGTCCTATGTCCTTAAGGGGTTAAGTCTATTGTTCTCTGCTGCCATCTGCTGGCCGGAATTTGTATGCTGCATGCCTCGTTCGTTGTCTATAAAGTTTTATCTCTGGGCGTGGTTTTAGCAGCCTTGGGCCTGGTCACTTCCTGTAGCCTTTTTCAGTGCTGCATTCCTTTGTGACTGGAGACACACACCTCGGCTTGTGAAGGCATCAGTTTTTGACCAGCAGTTGCCTCAGCAGTTGCCTCAGCAGTAGCCTCAACAGTTAGCCTAAGAAAAGACATCCACATGACAGCATCTACTGTATTCCATCACTGTATGTCACTGCTCTGGATCAAATAAACCCACGTTTGGATTGCATCCTCGTGTCTACGTCTGGATCCATCTAACCTGAGCATCTGCCGGTCCGGTCTGCTCCACTGCTTGGATACGAAGGTAGGACAGTCACAAAGTCATTATCAGTTACACCTTCATTCGCCTTCATGTGGGGACAGAACATACAGTCCAGTAATGCCTGCAAGGGACCAATCAGAGTGGTCCCTTGCCGGCAATCGATCCGATTGGTTAGTCTGTGCAGACTAACCAATCGGATCGCAGCAGTGCTAAAATGCCGGTTTCAAGCTCTGATCTGCACTCTGCAGATCAGAGCCTGAAATCAGGTAATGTGTCCTGGTGCCCCCGATCTGTGCCCCCTTCCTGTGCGCCTCCAACCCCCCACCACCACCATAAAAAATAAAAACTGTGTAAAAAAAAGCAATTTTTGTCACCTTTCATCACAAAAAGTGCAACACTAAGCGATCAAAAAGGCATATACACCCCAAAATAGTACCAAACAGTCACCTCATCCCGCAAAAAATTATACCCTATTTAAGACAATCGCCCAAAAAATAAAAAAGCTATGGCTCTCAGACTATGGAGACACTAAAACATAATTTTTTGGGTTTCAGAAATGCTATTATTGTGTAAAACTTAAATAAATAAGAAAAGTATACATATTAGGTATTGCCACGTCCGTAACAATCTGCTCTATAAAGATGTCACATGACCTAACCCTTCAGATGAACGCTGTAAAAATAAATAAATAAAAACTGTTCCAAAACAGCCAATTTTTCGGTCACCCCGCCCCATAAAGTGTAATAATGAATGATCAAAAAATCATATGTACCCAAAAATGGTACCAATAAAAACCTCAACTCTTTCTGCAAAAAACGAGCCCCTGCACAAGACGATCGGCAGAAAAATAAAAAATATATGGCGTTCAGCAAATGGACACACAAAAACGTAATTTATTTTTCAAAAATGCTTTATTATGTAAAACTGAAACAAACAAACAAACAAAGTAGACATATTTTATATCACTGCATCCATAACAACCTGCTCTATAAAAATAGGACATGATCTACCCTGTCATATGAATCTTGTAAAATATAAAAAATAACAAAATGGTGCCAAAACTTACTTCTTACCTTGCATCACAAAAACGTAATATAGAGCAATTAAAAATCATATGTACCCCAAAATAGTACCAATAAAACTGGCACCTTATCCTGTAGTTTCCAAAATGGGGTCACTTTTTGGGAGTTTCTACTGTAAGGGTGCATCAGGGGGGCTTTAAATGGGACATGGCATCTAAAAACCAGTCCAGCAAAATCTGCCTTCCAAAAACCATATGGCTCTCCTTTCGTTCTGCGCCCTGCCGTGTGCCCTTACATCAGTTTACGACCACATGTGGGGTGTTTCTGTAAACCGCAGAATCGGGGTAATAAATATTGAGTTTTGTTTGGCTGTTAACCCTCAATGTGTTAAAGAAAAAAATGTAATAAAATGGAAACAAAAAAGTGAAATTTAGAAATTTCATCTCTATTTTCCTTTAATTCTTGTGGAACACCTAAAGGGTTAACAAAGTTAGTAAAATCCGTTTTGAGTAACTTGAGGGGTGTAGTTTCTACAATGGGGTCATTTATGGGGGGTATCCACTATGTAAGCCCCACAAAGTGACTTCAGACCTGAACTGGTCCTTATAAAGTGGGTTTTGGAAATTCTTAAAAATTTTAAGAATTGCTTCTAAACTTCTAAGCCTTGTAACGTCCTAAAAAAATAAAATGACATTTCCAAAATGATGCCAACATAAAGTAGACATATGGGGAATGTTAAGTAATAAATATTTTATGAGGTATCACTTTCTGTTTTAGAAGCAGAGAAATAGAAATTTTGAAAAGTGCGAATTTTTCAAAATTTTTGGTAAATTTGAGATTTTTTCATAAATAAAGGTGAAATATATTGACTCAAATTTATAACTGTCATGAAGTACAATGTGTCACGAGAAAACAATCTCAGAATGACTTGGATAAATAAAAGTGTTCCAAAGCTATTACCACATAAAGTGACGCATGTCAGATTTGTAAATTTTGACCTGGACACTGGGGCATCAATGACCTTTGGTCATGAAAGGGTTAATTATAGTAATTATTACTATAGGGGGGACTTTGGGGAGCAGTATCACTGTAGGGGGCACCTTGGCTGGGCACCTGGATGGGAGAGATAGTGGCTCTGGCTGCAATAATTATTCACACTGGCAATTGCAGTACCCCAGACCTGGGGGTATTTGCAAAGTTTGGTTAATAATGTAATGTTTGTAATGTTATGTCATGTTTGCACTGTACACCAGAAGGTGAGATATGGTTGGCTTTAGGAATGTGGCTAATAAACCGATTAATCCCCTGTTGGCCCTACTTCCTGCCAGGAAAAGGGAGTGTTAGCTGGGACAGTGAGGAGTGAGGAAGCATGTGCTATTGCTCCTGCTCCAAGGGCCTTAGGGACCAGAGAACCAGCGCATCTGTGAGACCACCACCCCAGAGAGACAGAAGGATCTAAAAAAATACAGATATCTTTAAAGCTGACTAACAACCATAGCTATCCAGACCCTGCTGCAGGTGAGGGACTATGGCTCAGAAAACCATTACCTAGATCACATCCAGGCCAGCTCATAAAAGCCTGCATTTTCACAAGTGGACACCTACAGCCACAAATGCCTGCTAACAGTAGAAGTTCAGGGGAAAACATCAGCAAAATAGCATACTAGAGGCATCATTATCTTCTACTTTGCCAGCCATCATACCTCAGCATCTGAGAAATTGCACTGTGAACAACTACTACTGGATGTACTACGACTCCTACTTTGCATTAATAGAGACTTGTTTTCTGGTACTTCTGGCCTGATTCCTTATCCCACCTTTTCACTGCACAGATCCCCAGGGAGCGATGGCCTGAGAGAATATACCATGACACATCATCTTATCAGGGCCACTACCACTCCCATCCTCTGCACCAACTCCTCGATGACTCACTGCACAATCCTCACACCAATTTTCCGTGAGGCAGTGACAGGAGGGTGCAGCCTTTCTTCCCTCAGGGCACACCTTTATGTTGGGACTGCTTTCTGATGGTAGTTGGGTTGCCCTTGGTATTATGAGTGTTGGATGGGTGCAAAGCAGGAGATGTCGGTGCTGTGGCCGGTGAATGGTGTTGGAGTCGGTAACCAGGCCAGTTGTAGAAAATAGACAAGTTTCTCTTTACTAAAGAGCAGAATGGGAATTTTAGTACATCCAACTGTATCAAACACAGTTTCAGACAATTCACATTGCAAATCTTCCCCTATAGCAATGTATGGATATGAACCAGGATGGGTTGTATTGTATTCCATATATCTCCAAAATCTCTCTGTAGAATCTAAGGCTGGCAATAAGTTTTTTTCTGAATAGAAAAGGATCCCCTCAGAATGGATCAGTTTGCCTCAGTTCAGTCACTATTGCGCTCTGGAGGCAGACACCAAAATGCTGCCTGCCATTTTTCTGTCCGCCATGTGTTGCGGAGCAAAACGGATCCATCCTGACATACAATGTAAGTCAACGGGGACGGATCTGTTTTCTCTGACACAATAGAAAACGGATCTGTCGCCCATTAATTTTCAACGGTGTTCATGATGGATCCGTCGTGGCTACAGAAAGCATAATACAACCGGATCGTTCATGACAGGTTCATGCAGTTGTATTATTGTAACGGAAGCGTTTTTGCAGATCCATAATGGATCTGCAAAAACCACAAATGTGAAAGTAGCCTATTTCTTTCTTTCTCTTTCTTTCTGGAGTACTGTAAAGTAGAGATTGTTTTCTTGATGCATAGCTCCAAAGAGTGAGCACATGTATCTTCTCTGACTTCCTCATCTAATTCTGTTAACCCTGACTGATCCATACAGCTCCATGTGGGCTGTACAAGACATCAGAACATTATTTGCAAGTACCCTATTCTGGGGTATTGCACACGGCTCAAGCAATACAGCGACAGCATCTCAGCCGCTGCATGAAATCGCTGTGTAGGGAAGAGCATCACTGGCCCTGTTGCTAGCACCCATGATCCCACCCTTAAAGCATTATTAAGGCAAGATGAGACACAGTCCCAACTAGCTCCTGGCCGGAAAACAGCAGAATGCTCCGGCGTTCACTGTTTCAGTAGCTCCCATTGTGGTGCATGAGAGCTAAGGAAACAGCGTACCACAGCAAGCTATGCTGTTTCCCTAACTTGCTGTACTACGCTGTTTCCATAGCTATTATGCACCGCAATGGGAGCTACTAAAACAGAGAATGCTGGAGCACTCTGCTGTTTCCTGGCAAGGAGGTGGTCGGGCTGTGTCTCATCCTGCCCTAATAATGGAAATATGAGAAAACCCCTTTAATGCCTGAATTTATTGAAGGGCAGCTGCCTTGTTTATCGATTGGGCAGCGTTATTAAGGAAACTGGCAGTATTACAAGATAAGAAATTTGGTGCAGTATAATTGTAGGTGGAGGATAAAGACAATTAATTTTGCCTGTCTGTCATGTATATTTTGTAACCACTGTTTCCTGTTTGCCCTGTAATGTTATCAATTCTAGAGATTTTTCAAAAATTCAATTCGGCCGGTTCGCCAAATTTTTCGGAAAAATTTGCTGACCAAATAACTCAAGTATTACAGGTAGATGTTAGCGTCAAGAAGTGCACTCCTTTTACACCGTCGTCAGCTGATTCCACATAGATGTCTACAGAACCTGTTCTATTAAATGTTTATACAAGTAGAGACCTCCTGACAGAATGGAGCGGGTGTCAGCAGTAAGTTTGTGTTGACGTCACTGATTAATTTTCCCCATTCTCTGATCCGTCAGAACAATAACCCACAAAAAACGGATCCTGTCTGTGGAGCATTCGCCTTCACTTGGTCAGTAATCCATCAGTATTGCTAATGGCAAAAAAAAACAGGAGTGTATCCAAAACAGAGATGACACGTGAACGGAATATTTGCATGTCTTCTGTGTTTTCTACCCACTCCTACTTTTGGCTACCAAATCATAAGCCAATTCTGATGGGACCATACAGGCCTTACAGCTGCTACACAGACAGGATCCGTCGTGCGTCTCATTTTTCCTTCCTTTTGACAGATCAGAAGAAGTGTCAATTAAATGATGATGTCAGCCAGGCCGAAAGCCAAAATAGTGGACCAGTCATGAAGTGGGGAGGGTGGGAACAGCATGAGAAGTCCACAGAGATGACCTATGACATAGTGGTGAGGTGGAAGCAGCATGAGGAGACCATAGAGTGGCCCAATGACAGGGTCTGGAGGTGGAAGCAGTATGAGAAGGCCACGGAGGGGCACTATGACAGAGTCTGTAGGTGGCGGCAGCAGCATTAGGAGAAGGCCCCCGAGTGGCACAATGACAGAGTCTGGAGGTGGCAGCAGCATGAGAAAGCCACAGAGTGGAACAGTGACAGAGTGTGGAGGTGGCAGCAGCATGAGTAGGCCACAGAGTGGCACAATGACAAAGTCTGGAGGTGGCAGCAGCATGAGTAGGCCACAGAGTGGCACAGTGACAGAGTCTGGAGGTGGCAGCAGCAGCATCAGGAGGAGGCCACAGAGTGGCACAATGACAGAGTCTGGAGGTGGCAGCAGCATGAGTAAGCCACAGTATGGCACAATTACAGAGTGCCGATCGACCAAGATACTTCTGGGGGAACCTGCCTGGCATGAACAGGCCTCTAGTAGCTACAGATAATGAGAAGACAAAGCGTCAAGATAGCTTTGAGCCCGGAATAGTCTTGAAGTTCATCAAGATACATCAGTAAAGATTTTTTTGCATATAACTGCCACGCTGACCACTGAATTAATTTTGTTTTTCGACCGAAATACTTCAATAAAGATTTTACTACATATAACTGCAGCGCTGAATGCTGAATACAATTAGTTTTTCCACCGAAATAAGTCACAAAAGATTTTACCGCATATTACTACAGCGCTGAACGCTGAATACAATTAGTTTTTCCACCAAAATATGTCACAAAAGGTTTTACCAGATATAACTTTGACCGAAATACATCAATAAAAATTTTACTACACATAACGGAGATGGAGAGGGTCTTCGGATTACCCCCGCACTATACGGATGTCTCAGAAATGAACCGCTGCTCCCGACAGCAGCTCCTGGGAAGGTCATGGAGCGTCCCGGTCATCAATTCGCCCCGCTGAAGGATTATTTAGAAAGTGTGTAGAAGCCACACGGGGCCCCCACGCTGCAGATTTATCATGGAGATGTCATGGAGATTTTATCGCATATAACTACAGCGCTGAACGCTGATTGAAATTTATTTTTCGACCTCAATACGTCAATAAAGATTTTACCACATATACCTGCAACAGTGAATGCTGAATATATTTTGTTTTTCTACCAAAATACTTCACTAAAGGTTTTAGCACATATAACTGCAGTGCTGAATGCTGAATAAAATTAGTTTTTTCACCGAAATACGTCAATAAAGATTTTATTACATATAACTGCAGTGCTGAACGCTGACTAAATTTTGTTTTTAGACCGAAATACGTCAATAAAGATTTTACCACATATAACTGCAGCGCTGAACACTGAATCAAATTTGTTTTTCGACCGAAATACATCACTAAAGGTTTTGCCACATATACCTGCAACAGAGAACTCTGAATATATTTTGTTTTTCTACCGAAATACGTCACTAAAGGTTTTACCACATATAACGGCAAAAGTGAATGCTGAATATATTTTATTTTTGTACTGACATAATGACAACTGCGAAAGTGAAATGCGTATATATTTTTCGTTTTGTACTGAAATAGGCTACTAAACTCTTTCACCACAAATAAATGCAACAGTGAAGTGCGTATATATTTTTCCTTTTTGTACTGAAACAGGACACTGAACGCTTTCACCACATATAACTGCAGAAGTGAACTGAGAATATATTTTTCTTTTTGTACTGAAATAGGCCACTAAATGCTTTTAGCAGAAATAAATGCACCAGTGAAGTGCGTATATATTTTTCTTTCTGTACTGAAATAGGCCACTAAACACTTTTGCCACAAATAACTGCACCAGTGAAGTGCGTATATTTTTTTCTTTCTGTACTGACATAGGCTAATAACTGCTTTCAACACATAACTGCAGAAGTGAACTGAGAATATATTTCTTCTTTTTGTTCTGAAATAGGCCACTGAACACTTTTGCCACAAATAACTGCACCAGTGAAGTGCGTATATTTTTTTATTTTTGTACTGAAATAGGACACTGAATGCTTTTGCCAAAAATAACTGCACCAGTGAAGTGCGTATATATTTTTTCTTTCTGTACTGAAATAGGCCAGTAAACCTTTGTTCTCAGGGGTGAAAAGATGATACCAGAAGAGTCTTGCAGCAGCTTACTCCCCTATAGGATGACCACATTTCCAAACTGCCATTCAGGGACACCCGCCCCGGCCCCCCCGCACCCATGTCCACTCCCCAAAAAATATGATTTTTGATACTTTTTAAAAAAAATTAAGTCACTTAGTGATCAGTTGATGCTACTGTGCCCCATCAGATGCTGCCAGTGTGCCAATCAGTTGATGCTACTGTGCCCCATCAGATGCTGCCAGTGTGCCGATCAATTGATGCTACTGTGCCCCATCAGATGCTGCCAGTGTGCCGATCAATTGATGCTACTGTGCCCCATCAGATGCTGCCAGTGTGCCCATGAATTGTCGCAAACTGTGCCTCATCAGATGCTGCCAGTGTGCCTATCAATTGCCGCTACTGTGCCCATCAGATCAGATGCTGCTAGTGTGTCAATTAATTGTCACTACTGTGCCCCATCAAATGCTGCCAGTGTGCTAATGAATTGTCGCTACTGTGCCCCCATCAGATGCTGCCAGTGTGCCCATGAATTGTCGCTACTGTGCCCCATCAAATGCCAGTGTGCCCATAAATTGTTGCTAGGCACAGTAGCAACAATTCATGGGCACACTGGCATTTGATGGGGCACAGTAGTGACAATTTACGTGCACACTGGCATTTGATGGGGCACAGTAGCGACAATTCATGGGAACACTGGCAGCATCTGATGGGGGCACAGTAGCGACAATTCATTAGCACACTGGCAGCATCTGATGGGGGGCACAGTAGCGACAATTCATGGGCACACTGGCATTTGATGGGGCACAGTCCATCAAATGCCAGTGTGCCCATGAATTGTCGCTACTGTGCCCCCATCAGATGCTGCCAGTGTGCCCATGAATTGTCGCTATTGTGCCCCATCAAATGCCAGTGTGCCCATAAATTGTCGCTACTGTGCGCCATCAAATGCCAGTGTGCCCATAGATTGTCGCTACTGTGCCCCATCAGATGCTGCCACCCAGTGTCAATTGCCCCTATTTGCTCACCTTTTGGAGTCATATAATGGAGATGGAGTGACTGTCTCCTCGTCTGGTCACTGGTGGTGGTGGAGCAGGGCAGGGCAGTCTTGCGCCGGTGTTCTTCCAGTCAGGACTCGAGGAGGCACTGGCGTCTGGCAGCCGGTGGGACACGTGGTCACCCTAATGCAGACCCATTCACTTGAACGGGTCCGCAATCGCGGAGATGCGGAACGAAAGCACAGATCGGAACCCCACAGAAGCATTACGGAGTGTTTCAGTGGCGTTTCTGTCGGTGCCTCTGCACCGCAAAAAAAAATAGAACTTGTTCTATTTTTTGCGGTGTGGATGGATCACAGTCCCATTCAAGTTGAATAGGTCTTGATCCATCCCGGGGGGGGGGACCGCAAATTGCGGTCCCCAATGCATGGAACAGATGCACAACGTTCGTGTGCAAGAGGCCCTATGTGCAATTTCAGTGCAGATTTCTTGCAGATTTTCTGCCGCTTAGGCCTGTTTCACACTTGCGTTCTGGCATTCCGGTCATCAGATCCGGCAGAGGATCTCAAAACTGGGCCAAAACGGTTCTGTATTGTCCCCATTGACAAAGAATGAGGACAAAACTGACCAGTATGCCTTCCGTTCCATTTTGTTAAGTTTTTTTTGACTGGACACAAAACCCGCTGCGGTTTTGGGTCCGGTCTGCGAATCGGAACAAACCGGATCCAGCAGCAAAATCAATGTAAGCCAATGATGCCAGATCTTTTTTTTTTTTGGATCTGAAAAAAAAAAACGGAAGAAGATGATCTGTCACCCATTGACTTACAATGAGTATAGTCCTGGGTCCCGTTTGTTCCATTTCAGTGTAACATAAACGCATCGCAACGGAATGGACACGTCCGAATGTATTAACATCAAACTGAACCGTTTTGGTCCGGCTTTGAGATCCTCTGCCTGAACTCAAAACCGGAAACCAAAACGCAAGTGTGAAACAGGCCTTATGGAAAGCAGACAATCGCCTTTTTGGTTCAAAGGTCCAGTTGGGCGTCTTGGTGCCCAGCACATGCTGGATTTGGCACTTTCAAATTTATTTATTTTCTGTCCCCCATACCAGAACGGAAATGAAAATAAAATGCTCTGCTCCTCCCCGTACTGCATAGCGCACGGGGAATAGGAAACACCATTCACGAGCAGAGGAGAGATCTGCACAGAATTCAGGGCACCGGCTTAGTTGCCCATAGCAACCAATCAGATTCCACCTTTCATTTTCCAAAGGAGCTCTGAAAAATGAAAGGTGGCATCTGATTGGTTGCTAGGGGCAACTAAGCCAGTTCTACTTTGCACCAGTTTTAATAAATCTCCCCCTATGTTGCAAAATTGCCACAGGTGCTCAGGTTTCGCTCTTTTGCAATGCATTGTGTGAAATCTGTAACATTGGTGAAAAACCATGCATCAGAACAGAGAAAAAAGCTTCATAGTGAACAGAGTCGTAGATTATTTCCTGTCATACAGGTACTTTCAGCGGCCTTCTCCCATCCAGGCTGGGGGCTGAAGTGGCACAAAAGCTTAGGCTACTTTCACACTTGCGGCAGAGGGATCCGGCAAGCAGTTCTGTCGTCGGAACTTCCTGCCGGATCCGGCAATCTGCATGCAAACGGACAGCATTTGTAGAGGGATCCGGATGAGCATCCATCTCACAATTACATTGCAAGAACGGATCCGTCTGTCATAAACTGATCCGTTTCTATTTTTTTTTTTTCACATTTTTAAAGGTCTGCGCATGCGCACACCGGCATTGCAGTATTTTTAATGCCAGATCCGGCACTAATACATTTCAATAAAAAAGAATGAATACCGTATCCGGCATCTGATCCGAAATTTTGGACGGAGATAATACCAGAGCATTTCCTCCGTCCAAAACGCCGTTCAGTAACTGAAGACATCCTAAATGGATTTCTCTCCATTCAGAATGCATGGGGATAAAACTGATCAGTTATTTTCCGGTATAGAGCCCCTAGGACGGAACTCAGTGCCGGAAAAGAATAACGCTAGTGTGAAAGTACCCTCAAAGGGCAGGTGTGCGACTGCACCAAGGAGCTGACCAACACTTTAGTAAGCGATCAGAGATGTGACCCGTGATGTGCCAGGTAGCGGCGCTCTATAGGCTTGTAACGCGTGCACCCCACGGTGTGGGTGACTACCTGGCAGTACAAGTCACGTGACATCAGAAATAAAAACTGCACAACCCTGGCACATAATGCACACACTGACTGCAATCTACAGAACGGATCAGATCAGCCACTGCTCAAGTCTAAAGTTTTGCATAGTATTCCCCATATCTAGGACTGAGCATAGCTTAGTAGATTTGCAACCATGTATATACAGGACCTCTGACGTCATACCACCGCAGACTATAGAAATCCCCCTGTATATAAAGCACCTCTGACGTCATACCACCGCAGACTATAGAAATCCCCCTGTATATAAAGCACCTTTGACGTCATACCACCGCAGACTATAGAAATTCCCATGCAGCGCCCTGACTACCTATGTTGCATCAGTGCAGCGCAGAGGTAGGTAGCTCTCACCAGCTTGGTAGCTCTGTAGGGGCCCGGGCCTATGATGCGGTGCTCCATGTCCCCGGCCCGGTCGCCTCTCCCCGGTGTTGCTGTGTCTCCAGGAGACGGGCACAGTTTGAATCTTGTACCTGAGCGACGGCGGCCGCCTATTGGCTTTGGGGACACCATGTGACGTCTCTGGGGAGTGAAGGAGGAGGCGGCGGGGGCGGCGCAGGGTTTTCTTCTTCTCACTTGCTGGGGCAGCTGCGTGCAGTGTGCAGGGTGTGGAGTCGGAGCCGCAGAGAGAGCGGGACATGGTGACGTCACTGGTTGCTACACGCCAAGCGGGGCAGCCGTAGCAACCAGTGATTTAGGATGAATTAATTACAACAGCACTGCGGCAGCAGCGGCAGTGAATGTTGCAGACTGGCAGGCAGTTGATTCCGGGACTCTCTATTGTCCCGGTTTGAAGGCTCCCGGGACACGGGACAAAAACGTAAATTACGGGACGATCCCGGGCAAACCGGGACACGTGGTCACCCTACTCCCCTACCCCTCTGCTATTCAGAACAAATTGTATGCCAAGTGTGCATGTATATGAAGACAGAAAAGCCGTTGACAAAGCAAGCATTCAGCCAACACGCAGCTATCTAAACTGTACTGTATAGCCAGCAAAAAAATAAGTAGTAGTCAATTTTTTTTTATTTTTCTCTCTTCAGTGTTTGTGTCCTTACAATCAAATGTTATGTTTTTGTAGATGCCCAGTAATCTAGAATATCTAACAATTTGTATACAGTCTTGAAAAAGTCTGTTTCCACTGTTGTAACCTATTGGTTCTCTCTGGTTATTCCTCTATGCCAGGCATCCTCAAACTGCGGCCCTCCAGCTGTTGTAAAACTACAACTCCCACAATGCCCTGCTGTAGGCTGATACCTGTAGGCTGTTCGGGCATGCTGGGAGTTGTAGTTTTGCAACAGCTGGAGGGCCGCAGTTTGAGGATGCCTGCTCTATGCCAATCACACCCATTGGGTGTGTCCTCTCCCCCCTTTCCACCATGAAACCTGACTAGTGTAGTCATCTAGTGACTCTATGATTAAGGGTGCGACAAGCGTGTACCCGAAATGCGTCAGAGAGATGTGAGGCCTGTTTTGTATTTATCTTTTGTAACTGCTTTTAATGGAGAAAAAATAAAATTTAATGGATTTTACCAATACCGGTTGCTGGAAATCACTTATATTTATCGCTGTGGGAGTGCAGTCCTGCACTATCCGTGCCCTGGAGGTCCGAGCAGAAGCTGGAGTTCGTTATTTTACTATTGGTTCTCTTTCTGCCAATACTCTATTTAGGATATCAAGAAATTACATGAAGTAATCATGGAAATCATGGCACAAGGTGGAAGCCAAGACTGGCTGCAGTGGTTCGATGACTTGACAAGCACAGCGCCTTACATTGTATAGCGGCTGTGCTTGGTATTCACATTCACTTCAGTCGCAAAGCACAGAGAAGGCTGCGGCGCTCACAGGAGTGCAGGTGCCTTCTCAAAGAGCTGATACTGATGAACTATTCTAAAGATAGGTCATCAGTATCTAAATCCTGGAAAACCCCTTAAGAAATAACCTAGCCAGTCGTATCATTCAGCCTGTACGCCGCCTTATACATTACAGTAATAATTGCAAAAGAACAGTCCCCTGTCATAGATTCTACTGAGAGAGACTTTAGCAAGATAGAGAGGGAAGTGGGCCATGACTTCCATCCTTGCCTAAATCCATACACTGTTGTCTGGGAGAGAATTGCACTCTGTACAACTGGAACTGTGTTTTGCTATAGTTGGATGTACTACAACTCTGATTACTGCAGTAAAGAGAGACATTTATTCTGTTTATTCTGGCGTGGTCTTATTCCTACACTATATGCTGGCCTTTGTACTCTACATGCCCCACCTTTCACCCATCCCAAGGACTGTATAATAGTCGGTGCCACTACCACTCCTATCTTCCACTCCAGCTCCTCAAGGGCTCACTACAAATGGACATTTAGTGGGGGTACGACCACTGGGAACCACACTGATCACAAAAATGAGATTCTAGAGTCCCCGGAGTTCATGGAGCATTGGTCACGCATGCCCGCTGCTGCTCCATTCAGTTCTATGGGAGTGCTGAAGAGAAGCTGAGTACAGTACTTGGTTATCTCTGTCAGTCCCACAGAGTTGAATAGATTGGCAGACATGACCAATTGCTCAATTAACTCCAGGGAATCTCATTCTTGTGACTGTGTAGGTCTCAGCAGTCACACAACCTCTTAGGGCTGTTTCACACGAGCGGATGTCGTGCGTGGCATCCGCTCCGTGAAAGAGTGCCAAGACCCGATGCAGACTGCAGAGGCACGAAGCATTAACATGACTGATAATGCTCCGTGCCTCTCTGTGATCTCTTTACTACGAAATCACAGTGAGATAAAGTTGTCACTGTGATTTCGTAGTAAAGAGATCACAGAGAGGCACGGAGCATTATCAGTCATGTTACTGCTCCGTGCATCGGGTCTTGGCTGTCATTCACGGAGCGGATGTCTCGCACGGCATCCGCTCATGTGAAACAGCCCTTTAAGAGCAAAGATTTTTTCTGTTGTTTCAATGTATCTTGCATGAGAAGGTAACATTGTGGTTCTTTCATATTGTCTGTGATAGATAAACATGAATAACCGTTTCTTGCATGTGCCAGAAACCAAACAAGTAAGTTCCTTAAACATCATATTCCTTTCACCAAGAAAAAACACATTAAAAAAGTCATATATTATTTGTCACATGATGTAGCGTATAGTACGGTCCCGTAAAAAATCAGGGATTGGCACTCATAAACTTGTCCATAAAGCTAGGTTCAGATCATATTTGGGCATTACCTTTGGCAACCTGTTTGAAATGTTCTACCTAGCATATTCCCCATAGGTGTACAATTGTATAACTATGTCCTTAGGGGTATCTTCAAGCCCCAGGGCACTAAAATATGCAATTTATTAAGCAAGTGTCCTAAAGCAAATGGATCTTTAGGCCACCTTAGGCACAAGAGTCCAGATGTGACTACTTCTGCTTCTTCAATGGTTAAGCCATTGCAGTTAAAGGGGTTGTCTCATCTAGGACATTGGTGGCATATCTCTAGGATACCTATCTCGAGAACAGGACCCCCAAAGAGAGAGGAGAGCAGCTGCGCATGTGTGATCACCCTCCATTATTTTCTATAGGCCTGTAGAAAATAGCCGAGCACTGGCTATCTCCAACAGTCCCATAGAGGTGAATGGAGCATTGGCCGCCCTTGTGTGGTGCGTTCCGGATTAATTTCTATTTTAGGAACTCCCATAGAAATGAAATAAGAACCGTCACAGATAATAATAACCCCTTTAAATTTTACTCAGAATTAAAAAAAAGATGTTGACACAGGACTCTGCTTCACTGGAGTAAAATGTATTAAAACAACAGCCCACTTCTTTAGGTGTGCATCATTCACAGTTCTCTTCAGGGGCGTCGTTAGGTCAAAACATTCGGGGCTTGAGCCTCGGATGTTTTGTCCAGTGCCCCGAATGTTATGCTGGTAGAATTTTTTTATTTATTTGGCTATTCCAGGGCCCTTTAATATTGATTGGTCCTGGGCAACCAACCACAGATCATCCTCCCACCCCCTTGTTCTTGTTCCGCTGATCCGCTACTTGCGGGCTGCGCGGGCACGAGTTCAGTCACTTCGGTGCTCAATCCCGTCCTGCGGTGCGTGATCCCGCGAGACCCGCCGCGAGAGGTCACGGGTCTCGCGAGATCACGCGCCGCAGGACGGGATTGTGCACCGAAGTGATTAAACTCATGCCCGCACAGCCCGCAAGTATCGTATCAGCGGAACAACTACAACGGGGGTGGGAGGATGATCTGTGGGGTTGTCCAGGGTCCACTCCCATCAATATTAAAGGGCCCAAGCAAAGATTTCTGCAGTGGTGAGGAAATAAAACCTAACAGATATTGGAAAGTTACCGAATGTTGTAATATATAAAGACGGCCGTCTGCAGTACTGCACTTCATTTACGTAAACCAGAACACCCCTTTAAGCATGCCTTCAATGTGCAATTTCAACACAGTGGGCTTGTGCCCCGGATGTTTTCAGACCCTAGCAACGCCCCTGGTTCTCCTATCTATACTTTAGACTGTCCAGTGATGTGGTTTATCAGTTGATGACGGAAAACTGAAATACTGTGCATGAAACATGGTGTCAAGTACTCATCAAATGCACCTTCAGCAAGTCACATTGTGGTTGACTGAAGGTCACTTGATATTCTGTTTGAGCCATGAACATACTGCAGCTGTTCAAGGCAAACTTACCAGTGGCTTTTTTATTTTGCTGTAAGTTAAGTCACTTAAAAAGGTTGTCCGAGATATATTTGTATTTAAAAATGGCAGGGAACCTAACAAATACATTTTTAAAATTTTTATATGTACCATTTTTTTCCAGCGCCACCGCTCCTCTCCTCGTGGCAGCCATGATATCATATTTTGGCTGCACAGATAATTTGCCATATACTGCAGATTTGCTTGATATCACTGTGTTTCCAAACCATGATGAGATTCTAAAATTTTGTCAACTTCGCTGGTAAGGTTATTACACTGCAGATTTGCTGCACAAAAATCCTCATGTCAAAAATCCACACATAATACACAGTGCATGTTCTGACCAATGGTGCAGAATTTTTTTTACTAGCATAGACGTGCAGTCATTAAGAATTACAAAATTATTATTATCGGTAATGAAATTTTTTATGTCTATGGCAAAGTGTAACACAGTCTGTGACTAAATACAGCACAATATTTCACAGCAAAAAACATGAGTAGAATTACTCTTATATATTTTATCTTGGTTAAATAAACTCAAGCACTCCTTGGAATGAGATTGAATCAGTGCATTATTTTTATTTGGTTTTTACTTGCAGGGCAACTTCAAATGCATGCATGTGATGTTGCAGTCTACAAAGGACCTTTATTAAACACAAGTTGCCATAGAAAGATAGAGGTTCTGCAAAGACCAGATGTAAAGATCAGTGTGGGGGAAAAACTCCACACTAAACACAGGAGGGAAGTGGAACAGTTAGGCCCCTTTCACACGGGCGAGTATTCCGCGCGGATGCGATGCGGGAGGTGAACGCATTGCACCCGCACTGAATACCGACCCATTCATTTCTATGGGGCTGTTCACATGAGCGGTGATTTTCACGCATCACTTATGCGTTGCGTGAAAATCGAAGCATGCTCTATATGAATGGGGTTGCGTGAAAATCGCAAGCATCCGCAAGCAAGTGCAGATGCGGTGCAATTTTCACGCATGGTTGCTAGGTGACAGTCTATAAACTGTATTATTTTCCCTTATAACATGGTTATAAGGGAAAATAATAGCATTCTGAATACAGAATGCATAGTAGGTGATCAATTGAGGGTTAAAAAAAAATAAAAAAATTAACTCACCTTCTCCACTTGTTCGCGTAGCTCCCGGTCTCTTCTTTACTTCTCAAAAGATGAACTATCGGCTAAAGGACCTTTGGTGACGTCAGATCACATGCTCCAATCACATGGTACATCACAGTGGTGATGGACCATGTGATTGGAGCATGTGATCTGACGTCACCACAGGTCCTAGCCGATAGTTCATCTTTTGAGAAGTAAAGAAGAGACCGGGAGCTACGCGAACAAGTGGAGAAGTTGAGTTAATTTTTTTATTTTTTTTTAACCCTCAATTGATCACCTACTTCGCATTCTGTATTCAGAATGCTATTATTTTCCCTTATAACCATGTTATAAGGGAAAATAATAAAATCTACACAACACCTAACCCAAGCCCGAACTTCTGTAAAGAAGTTCGGGTCTGGGTACCAAACATGCGTGATTTTTCTCACGCGAGTGCAAAACGCATTACAATGTTTTGCACTCGCGCGGAAAAATCGTGCTTGTTCCCGCAACGCACCCGCACATTTTCCCGCAACGCCCGTGTGAAAGAGGCCTTAGGCCTCTTTCACACGAGCGTGACAGATTAGCTCCGGATGCGTTCAGGGTGCGTTCAGTGAAACTCGCACTATTTTGCAAGCAAGTTCAGTCAGTTTTGTGTGCGATTGCGTTCAGTTGTTCAGTTTTTTCTGCGCAGGTGCAATGCGTTTGGATGCGTTTTTCACACGCGTGATAAAAAACTGAAGGTTTGCAAACAACAGCTCTTAGCAACCATCAGTGAAAAATGCATCGCACCCGCACTTGCTTGCGGATGCAATGCGTTTTTCACTGAAGCCCCATTCACTTCTATGGGGCCATGGCTGCGTGAAAAATGCAGAATATAGAACATGCTGCGTTTTTCACGCAACGCAGAACTGATGCGTGAAAAAAACGCTCATGTACACAGACTCATTGAAATGAATGGGTCAGGATTTAGTGCGGGTGCTATGCGTTCACGTCACGCATTGCACCTGCGCGGAAATCTCGCCCGTGTGAAAGGGGCCTAACTGGGCCTGGAAACTAGGGAAGGAACAGGTCAGCTCCTAAACAACTCTAATCTGGGCCCTAACTACCTATCAATATGAATAGACCTTGTAGGTAGGAATATTCATATGCTGTATACCTAGGCCCTTATATCCCTATAAGGCCCTGGAATGAGGTTAGGACCAGAGACAACCCATTTCTCCCCAGATGGACGAATGGAAGTCTCTGTCTCAGGCCCAGATACAAACAGGGAATAACAAACACAAAAAAATAAGAACAGACAAGACTTATCTGAAAGTAGAAAACTGGCAACCCCAGAAGCACCACAGAGTACAACTGACCAGCTAGTTAGAAGTCAGGAAGAAAATCTATAAACGGCACCTCCAAGAGTGAGAAGCCGCTACTTATTGGAAAGGTAAATTACCAACAATCAACACCTGAAGCAAGGGGTGTGGCATTCACCAAAACACAGACAGAATAAGAGCCACAGTGAACTTGTCAATTTAACCCACGAGTTGCCAGTCTCTCTGATCTCCTGGTAGCTGCCACGGGAATGTCCGTGACACCAGAGCTATGGAGAAGGTGTGTTTACACTATGGAGTAAGTGGATGGTCTATAGGCCCTGTTATCCCCTGTTCAGCAATCCAGAGAAGAGAAGATGAGCTAGAGAGGTGCCTGTGTATGATGCGTTTCTCTTCATTGTACAGGGAGTGCAGAATTATTAGGCAAGTTGTATTTTTGAGGATTAATTTTATTATTGAACAACAACCATGTTCTCAATGAACCCAAAAAACTCATTAATATCAAAGCTGAATATTTTTGGAAGTAGTTTTTAGTTTGTTTTTAGTTTTAGCTATTTTAGGGGGATATCTGTGTGTACAGGTGACTATTACTGTGCATAATTATTAGGCAACTTAACAAAAAACAAATATACAGGGAGTGCAGAATTATTAGGCAAGTTGTATTTTTGAGGATTAATTTTATTATTGAACAACAACCATGTTCTCAATGAACCCAAAAAACTCATTAATATCAAAGCTGAATGTTTTTGGAAGTAGTTTTTAGTTTGTTTTTAGTTTTAGCTATTTTAGGGGGATATCTGTGTGTGCAGGTGACTATTACTGTGCATAATTATTAGGCAACTTAGCAAAAAACAAATATATACCCATTTCAATTATTTATTTTTACCAGTGAAACCAATATAACATCTCAACATTCACAAATATACATTTCTGACATTCAAAAACAAAACAAAAACAAATCGGTGACCAATATAGCCACCTTTCTTTGCAAGGACACTCAAAAGCCTGCCATCCATGGATTCTGTCAGTGTTTTGATCTGTTCACCATCAACATTGCGTGCAGCAGCAACCACGGCCTCCCAGACACTGTTCAGAGAGGTGTACTGTTTTCCCTCCTTGTAAATCTCACATTTGATGATGGACCACAGGTTCTCAATGGGGTCCAGATCAGGTGAACAAGGAGGCCATGTCATTAGATTTTCTTCTTTTATACCCTTTCTTGCCAGCCACGCTGTGGAGTACTTGGACGCGTGTGATGGAGCATTGTCCTGCATGAAAATCATGTTTTTCTTGAAGGATGCAGACTTCTTCCTGTACCACTGCTTGAAGAAGGTGTCTTCCAGAAACTGGCAGTAGGACTGGGAGTTGAGCTTGACTCCATCCTCAACCCGAAAAGGCCCCACAAGTTCATCTTTGATGATACCAGCCCAAACCAGTACTCCACCTCCACCTTGCTGGCATCTGAGTCGGACTGGAGCTCTCTGCCCTTTACCAATCCAGCCACGGGCCCATCCATCTGGCCCATCAAGACTCACTCTCATTTCATCAGTCCATAAAACCTTAGAAAAATCAGTCTTGAGATATTTCTTGGCCCAGTCTTGACGTTTCAGCTTGTGTGTCTTGTTCAGTGGTGGTCGTCTTTCAGCCTTTCTTACCTTGGCCATGTCTCTGAGTATTGCACACCTTGTGCTTTTGGGCACTCCAGTGATGTTGCAGCTCTGAAATATGGCCAAACTGGTGGCAAGTGGCATCTTGGCAGCTGCACGCTTGACTTTTCTCAGTTCATGGGCAGTTATTTTGCGCCTTGGTTTTTCCACACGCTTCTTGCGACCCTGTTGACTATTTTGAATGAAACGCTTGATTGTTCGATGATCACGCTTCAGAAGCTTTGCAATTTTAAGAGTGCTGCATCCCTCTGCAAGATATCTCACTATTTTTGACTTTTCTGAGCCTGTCAAGTCCTTCTTTTGACCCATTTTGCCAAAGGAAAGGAAGTTGCCTAATAATTATGCACACCTAATATAGGGTGTTGATGTCATTAGACCACACCCCTTCTCATTACAGAGATGCACATCACCTAATATGCTTAATTGGTAGTAGGCTTTCGAGCCTATACAGCTTGGAGTAAGACAACATGCATAAAGAGGATGATGTGGTCAAAATACTCATTTGCCTAATAATTCTGCACGCAGTGTAGTTTATGGAGGCTGTGAAACACATTTGTCTGATAAGTAGAAGTCCCAGAAATGGAACCCATATTAGTGTTGGGCGCGAATATTCGAATTGCGAATATTAATCGCGAATATCTGCACTTCGAGAATTCACTAATATTTTGAATATAGTGATATATATATTTGTAATTTCTAATATTCTAGATTTTTTTCATCAGTAACCTCCCTTCTTGCTTGTGGGCCAATGAGAAGGCTGCAATGTCTTTGTCTGAGCTTAGCAACATCTCTAGCAACCAATAGGAAAGTTGCCTACCTCTTACTATATAAGAACCTCCCCAGCAGCCATTTTCTGCAGTTTTTTTTAAAGTTCTGAGAGAGACAGCAGTGACAGCTTTGGGTACTTTCACACTAGCGGCAGGGGACTCTGGCAAGCTGTTCCGGTGGGTGAACAACCTGTCGGATCCGTCCTGCCGCTAGTTCACGTGTGCCCCTGGACTGCCGTTCCATCCCCATTGACTATAATGGGGGCAGGGGCGGAGTTCCGGCGGCAGCACGGCAGCGCACACCGAGAGGCAGCTGGACTAAAAGTGCTTCATGCAGTACTTTTAGTCGGGCTGCCTCTCGGCGTGCGCTGCCGTGCTGCCGCCGGAACTCTGCCCCTGCCCCCATTATAGTCAATGGGGACGGAGCGGCAGTTCGGGAGCATACGTGAACTAGCAACAGGACGGATCCGACAGCCTTCCGGAGTCCCCTGCCGCTAGTGTGAAACTAGCCTAATATATATATATAATACAGATAGTTAGTGGGAGATAGTCAGTGTAGGTTATATCCTGATATAGTGTAGCTGTTGCAGTGCAGGGTGTTAGGTAGTGTGATAGGTTCTGCTGTCCATACATACATGCAGACCTGCTAAAATGTTAAGTTTCACCTATTGTGCAAAAATATTCGCATCATTAGTGCCGATTAGCGCAATCGCGAATATATTGGAGCACTCTAACTGCATATAAAGCCATTTTTAATGTTCTGCCGTGCCAACCATTTTCTCCAGTCTCAGGAAACTTCTAGCAGCTTGGGAAATGTAGCAAAAGTGACCCACGCCTGTATTTTGCGCGCATTACGCGAATATTACATTGACGATTTTTTGCAATCAAGAAATTATCCTGAATTCGCGAATATATGGCGAATATTAGCCCAAATATTCGTGAAATATCGAATATAGCCCCTGCCACTCATCACTAGTCAATATGCCCTATTGGTATGACTTAGGCCCCTTTCACACGGGCGTCATGTTTTTGGCACGAATAGGATGCGGGTGCGTTGCTGGAAAATGGGCGATTTTTCCGCGCTAGTGCAAAACATTGTAATGCTTTTTGCACGCACGTGAGAAAAATCGGCATGTTTGGTACCCAAAACCGAACTTCTTCACAGAAGTTCGGGTTTGGGTTAGGTGTTGTGTAGATTGTATTATTTTCCCTTATAACATGGTTATAAGGGAAAATAATAGCATTCTTAATACAGAATGCTTAGTACAATAGGGCTGGAGGGATTAAAAAAATAAAATAAGTAATTTAACTCACCTTAATCCACTTGTTCACGCAGCCCGGCTTCTCTTCTGTCTTCTTCTTTGAAGAATAGGACCTTTGATGACGTCACTGCGCTCATTGTATGGTCCATCACATGATCTTTTTACCATGGTGATGTATCATGTGACGGACCATGTGATGAGCGTAGTGATGTCACCACAGGTCCTTTTCCTGTGCACATCAAAGATTAAGACAGAAGAGAAGCTGGGCTGCGCGAACAAGTGGATTAAGGTGAGTTAAATGATTTTTTCTTTTTTTTTAACCCCTCCAGGCTATTATTTTCCCTTATAACCTTGCTATAAGGGAAAATAATAATGATCGGGTCTCCATCACGATAATCTCCTAGCAACCGTGCTCGAAAATCGCACCGCATCCGCACATGCTTGCGGATGCATGCGATTTTCACGCAGCCCCATTCACTTCTATGGGGCCTGTGTTGCGTGGAAAACGCACAAAGAGGAGCATGCTGCGATTTTCACGCAACGCACCAGGGATGCCCGTGTGAATTAGGCCTTAAACTCATTTAAATCCCTAAGCTGGCCATTTGCATTCAATAGCTGTCAGGTTTAGCATCATTCATCCAACATCTACACTGCGTGCAGAATTATTAGGCAAATTAGTATTTTGACCACATCATCCTCTTTATGCATGTTGTCTTACTCCAAGCTGTATAGGCTCGAAAGCCTACTACCAATTAAGCATATTAGGTGATGTGCATCTCTGTAATGAGAAGGGGTGTGGTCTAATGACATCAACACCCTATATCAGGTGTGCATAATTATTAGGCAACTTCCTTTCCTTTGGCAAAATGGGTCAAAAGAAGGACTTGACAGGCTCAGAAAAGTCAAAAATAGTGAGATATCTTGCAGAGGGATGCAGCACTCTTAAAATTGCAAAGCTTCTGAAGCGGGATCATCGAACAATCAAGCGTTTCATTCAAAATAGTCAACAGGGTCGCAAGAAGCGTGTGGAAAAACCAAGGCGCAAAATAACTGCCCATGAACTGAGAAAAGTCAAGCGTGCAGCTGCCAAGATGCCACTTGCCACCAGTTTGGCCATATTTCAGAGCTGCAACATCACTGGAGTGCCCAAAAGCACAAGGTGTGCAATACTCAGAGACATGGCCAAGGTAAGAAAGGCTGAAAGACGACCACCACTGAACAAGACACACAAGCTGAAACGTCAAGACTGGGCCAAGAAATATCTCAAGACTGATTTTTCTAAGGTTTTATGGACTGATGAAATGAGAGTGAGTCTTGATGGGCCAGATGGATGGGCCCGTGGCTGGATTGGTAAAGGGCAGAGAGATCCAGTCCGACTCAGACGACCTGATCTGGACCCCATTGAGAACCTGTGGTCCATCATCAAATGTGAGATTTACAAGGAGGGAAAACAGTACACCTCTCTGAACAGTGTCTGGGACGCTGTGGTTGCTACTGCACGCAATGTTGATGGTGAACAGATCAAAACACTGACAGAATCCATGGATGGCAGGCTTTTGAGTGTCTTTGCAAAGAAAGGTGGCTATATTGGTCACTGATTTGTTTTTGTTTTGCTTTTGAATGTCAGAAATGTATATTTGTGAATGTTGAGATGTTATATTGATTTCACTGGTAAAAATAAATAATTGAAATGGGTATATATTTGTTTTTTGTTAAGTTGCCTAATAATTATGCACAGTAATAGTCACCTGCACACACAGATATCCCCCTAAAATAGCTAAAACTAAAAACAAACTAAAAACTACTTCCAAAAATATTTAGCTTTGATATTAATGAGTTTTTTGGGTTCATTGAGAACATGGTTGTTGTTCAATAATAAAATTAATCCTCAAAAATACAACTTGCCTAATAATTCTGCACTCCCTGTATACCTCCCAACATCCTCATACACATACAGTACATGTTTGATTCGGCCAAACATGTATGTGTTGTGAGAGTAGAGAGCTGCTGCTCGACACTTCTGGAGGTGGCTTATCTCCTGGAAGAAAAAAGGATCAGGAGAAAATTTTCAGTTTGCCCAATCCTTTCTCTCCCCAAGATCATCTGTCATGGTGAGTCGGGAAGTCAGTAATGTGTATTGGGGCCATTATGCTGATGTAATCATTTGATCTTTATACTTTTTATTTTGGTGGGCTGTATCACTGAAACCAACATTATTACCTTATTCATCTCCTGGAATCTACCTTTAGGCCTCATGCACACGACTGTATGTATTTTGTGGTCCGCAAAAAATGGATTCACAAAAAATACGGGTGACGTCCGTGTGTATTCCGTATTTTGCGGAACGGAACAGCTGGCCACTAATAGAACAGTACTATCCTTGTCCGTAATGTGGACAATAATAGGACATGTTCTATTTTTTTGCGGAATGGAAATACGGACATACGGAAAACAGAATGCACACGGAGTACCTTCCGTTCTTTTTTGCGGACCCATTGAAATTAATGGTTCCGCATACAGTCCGCAAAAAAAACGGAACGAACACAGAAAGAAGATACGTTTGTGTGCATGACCTAAACAGGCATTTCCAACAGCTGTCTCATGACAGGTGCTCTTTAAAAAGTTGCATAAGTTGCTACTATTAGATCTCTTGCACACGGCCGTACAGCTCTCGTGGCCGTATTGCGGTCGTGTGCAAGAGGCCTTATGCAGAGATTAGCGAGAAAAGGAGTGTCCCACGGCGCAAAAGACCACCCGAAGGTTCAGTTGAGATGCAGAGTACTTTATTAGGCAAGCGGTACAACGCGTTTCAGGGATAAAACCCCTTCTTCAGGTACAAATGACTTGCATCTTTATGCAGAGATTGGGTTTTATTAGATATTTCTGGACAGCATTTTTGGAGAGGGGTGCAGCGTCCCACATTAGTGTGAAAAGAGGACAACTTAATACATCTGTTTATTTATGTATTTGTCTAATGTACTGAATGTATGGTATTTCACATTATCAGTCCGGCATTGTCATTTCACCCGTTCGCCCCTAGGTGGTGCTGGCACCACACTATATATAGCTTGGGTGTGTCTAGCTTAGAGGATTGAGAGTATTAAGTGAAGTTAGTGGAGGAAGTGAAGAAGCAAGTTCATGGAGGAGAGAAACAGGCTAAACTCAACATGTAGCTGTTTTCCTTTCCTCTGGGCCCTGATCAAGCCTGGATAAGACAACCACAGCAGCCAAGCACCAGACAGTGAGTCTATGTATAAATATGCAGTAAGCCTAGTGAGGGTTACAGCTGAATCGAGCTTATGGACCTCATCAGCACCAGTGCCTGAGAGTAACTTTCCAAGTGCCAGTACACGTATAGATAATTAGTGCGCAGAATTGTCCTTATCCACTACACAAGCCTTTCCGGGACATAGTGGAAAACCCTAAACCTTTTTAGTGGATCATCCTGCAAATAATGAAGCAGAAGTGTTTGCCTGCCACGGGGGAAATCGCCCTTATAGGATAGCTCAAAGTGAACAGATATCAGCATATTTAATACCAGGTTGCTATAGATTGAATTTAGGACTATCACAAGAAGTCTTTTCTTGTCACGAGGGTGTCAAGAGCCACGCCTGACTCCGTTATACCCGGGGTCAGGAAGTCGCAGCGGGTGGCTGCGCGCTCTATGTCTAAAGACAGTGCTGTTTATTAATGGTAGCTTTCTGGGTTTGCCTTGCAATCCTTTTTGGCTCACTCAGGGATCCGTAGCTTCTCCTCCTCAGCTGTTTCTTGTCCAGGAATCCCAACCTCCTTATATTCCCATCTCTCACTTCTCTGGTTGCCAGATATACAGCTTCCAGCCTGGACTTCTATACTGACCCACTGGAGCTGTGTAACTGTGTTCCCTGGTTGTTGTTCCAGAGTGTTACCCTCCGGATCCCTGTTGGGCCTTGGTGGTCTGCTGTTGTCGCCCACCTGGGATTATATGTTTGTCTGTATTGTCTGTCCTCTCCTTGTGGTTTTCCTCTTAGTGTCAGTGGTGCGGACTAGTGATCCCACCGCCCCGTTCACTACATAGGGCTCATCTTAGGGTAATCCAGGGTTTAGGCACGTGATCGGCGTACGGGTGAGGAACCCGTCTAGGGACGTCAGGGCAGTCAGGTGCCAGCCGCAAGGTGAGTCAGGGGTCACATCTTTCCTTCTCTCTTGGACAGGGCCTTCCCATTTCCCTCCCTTTGCGTGACGCCGGTCATTACATTTCTGTGAAGTGTCTACTTTAAAGAGACAACTCCTCAATTGACAATTGCCTATGGCCTCTTTCACACTGGCGTGTTGCCGTATTGGCGTATTGCGGACCGCATTTGCGGATCCGCAATACAGGGGTGGCGTTCTGTGGGCATTCCGCATCACGGATGCGGACCTATTCACTTGAATGGGTCTGCAAATCCGGAGATGCGGAATGGTGTGGAACGGAACCACGAAATGGAACCCTATGGAAGCACTACGGAGTGCTTCCGTGGAGTTTCGTCCCATACTTTAGTTCCGCAAAAAGATAGAACATGTTCTATCTTTTTGCGGAACGGCCGGATCGCGGACCCATTCACTTGAATGGGTCCGCGATCCGCTGCAGCTGCCCCACGGACTGTGCATGTGTATTGCGGCCTGCATTTTTCCGGGCCGCAATACGGCAACGGGGCGCACACGCCAGTGTGAAAGAGGCCTAAAACTGATAAGTGGAACACAATTGTACCTTTTTCCCAGCCATCACTTATGCCATACGAATGCACTTTGTTGATGGACTGTAACATCTGCCTTGAGACTATTGATTCAAGTAAACGTTGGAATTATTCTACTGACTTCTCATCATTTCCACTACTAAACTCAACATTTGCACCTAGCGGTGCTGGCGTCACGAACCAGGGGCCCAGCCACCAAAGCACCTTAAACACCAATTACCATCCATCAAGGGCACCTCAACCAACATCTGGCGGGTGTTCCCTGCAACAGAGAGTGCCCCGGAGGATTTCGTGCTGTCTTCCCATCCACTGTACTCCAGCCCTGGGAGGCATCTGCTAACCGTGAGTACATGAACTATTACACCCATCGGTCCACCGTAGCCTCACGTATTTCCCCTGTGGTTTGGTACGTCACAGGGGCACTTTTTGTAAAGCACTGTAATTCCTGTATATGCAAAGTTTATTATCATTATTATATATATAATAACTTTAGATGATTATTATTGCCATTATTCACTGTGTAATTTCACATGCCTTTTTAAAAAAAATTGAATGTAGTAGTTCAAGTGCCTTTTAAAGGGGTTTTCCAAGATAATAAGAAATTATACTCACCCGTTTCTCTACTGCTATCCTCTGTGCTGCTGGTGCAGTTGTAATGTGACTTCTTGTTTGCAAACTGCAGTGGTGAAGTCTGCAGCCAGACACTATCCTCATTGGTCTAACGCTGAGGACAATGAGGTGCAGTGGTCACGTGCCACACACAATTGCCCGTCACTGTGCATGTCATCAACTGCGTTGTGTACAGCAACATACCGCTGCCAATCATTATCCTTACCGTTGCAGCACTAAGGACAGTAATGATTGGCTACACTGGTCACATGCAATATACCAGCACCTCACCATTGCAGTTTGTGATCAAGCAGCGGAAGGAGGACCGTAACAGTGACATACAGAATGGCGCTAGAGAAAATGGTGAGTATAAGATGATTTTTCTATTTTAGGCTATTGCAAGGCTTGCCCAAGATTTTTTAATATCTCGGACGACCCCTTTAAGACCTTCTTCACACAGGGTTTTGTTCTCAAGTTTTTGACATATGTTAAAAAAAAAATGTAGTTTGTATTTTTTTTATATAATACGATAAAGAGTGTGTATGTGGTATATATGGCTTCACAAAGCCACAGTAGATGAATATATAGGGGGTCATTTATTAAGACTGACGTTTTAATAACCCCTATACCTGGCGGTAGATTGGCCGAAGTTATGAAGAGGCGCCGGCTTCTACATACTTTGGCGTATTCAGCACCAGTCTAAATATAAGCCAGCTTCCAAGATGTCTTACATTTAGACCATTTTCTATGCCTAAAACAGGCGTAGAAAATGATGAATGAGACAGGCCTGCTGGCCCTTCCCCTCCCACTTTTTTAGATCTGGCGTGAGCGGAGACAAGTCACAGATTGCGGCGCAAATAACCTTTTCGCCACAATCTGCTCCAGAAATATGTTTAATAGAGGGGTATGTCTGGATAATAAATGACCCCCATAGCCTCTCTTTACGTTTAGTTGAGTGGTTTAAAAATAAAATACTCACTTGTCACCGAGTCAGCACAAAATCATACTTACTTCATCCATTTTGTTTCGAAGAGCCGGCCTCCGTCATCTCGATTGAAGATCTAGCACGAAATCTCAAGCGCCCCGTGATGACATGCGAGATCTTCAATCCAGATGACAACGGCCGGCTCTTTGCCCTCAAAAGGATGAGGTAAGTATGATTTTTTTTATATTTTTAACTGCCATTCGGTGAAAATCGATTCGCTACCACGAAGCACAAGGAAATTCGGCTTTCTCTGAAAATCGGATCGAATTCCACTTTGTGGAATCCGATTCGCTCAACACTATTGCCTACCATTCTAAAAAGGTATGAATTGAGAATTAGAATTGCTTTTTTAACAATCGTTCTCCGAAAGAATACTAAGAAATACATGAAAAAAGTGACTTTCAAACATTATGCAATAATACTGCGGTATTTAACGGTATCCTTTGTAAACAAAGCTAATTAAAGAAAAAGGAAACATGAAAGAAAGCATTTCATATAAGATTTGTGCAGATTTCTGACGGTCTACCAGAATGTGCCAGTGTTATGCCTCTTCTTGGCAGTCTTAATGTGCTATAAAAAGTGTCCGTAGCTAAGTAAGCAAAAACTAACATCCATGCAAACAGTAAGAATACTATTGCTATAGTGCTATTGTCCATTGATATCTGCAATATGCAATCCAGCCTTTATGCCGTTGTATATGAACAGAGCAAGCATGTTCTGCAGAACTGTACAATAAAGAGTCCATGTGCATGAACTACCATAGCTATTCTCAGTAATGAATGTAAAAAGTAGTATGGTGTAAACCGATATAAATCATCTTTTTATATAAGATGGTAACTTGATGAGGTTTGTGTCGGTGCAACCACTTGACCTTGCGGTGTTAGGCCCTTATGATGAGTTCATACCTTTGAAACAAGCAGAGGTAAGCTCTTCTCAGCTCCCCCGTGCAGTCTAAAGCCCCAGGGACCCTCTCCGGACAAGGTGATGATAATACAGTCGTCGCTCCCCATACTTCTTTGTCGTATTCTGCAGATCTAATTATCTGATTTCCATCACAAGTCTTTTTCCTTGTTTTAAAAGTAAGCAAGCAAACAGCAGGAGTGGAGATCCTGGCTGCTCTCAGCTCTTCTGGGACCTTCTCCACTTCTTACCATGAGTCAGTGATACTTTTGGGATAAAGCCAGCGGCGTCCCCAGCACATGTTATGTCAATCTTCCAACCATCTCTGTCTTTCTCTCCCTCCCTTTTCACCCCTTCTCTGAAAGCAGATCCCTCCTACCAATCTATGGAGCATTGTCCATCAGACCTATACAATCTAATTATAGATGTAGGCCTTTCAGTAATAATGCATTCTGACACCCCTCTGAACCCACCTGTTCAAATTGCTGGAATACTACTGCTAGGAGCACTGCTATTTGTAGAGAAAGAGGAAAGAGTTAATTCAGTATGTAGGATGAATGCAAATAACCTTGAGTTATGTACAGGAAGAAAGAAAGGTTATACAGTTTAAAGAGTCACTGAGCTGTCAAAAAAAAACATTTAATATGTCATAGTAATAATCTACAAAAGTGAGTACACCCCTCACATTTTTGTAAATATTTTATTCTATCTTTTCATGGGACAACACTAAAGATCTGACATTTTGATACAATGTAAAGTTGTCAGTGTACAGCTTGTATAACAGTGTAAATTTGGTCTGCCCTCAAAATAACTCAACACACCGCCATCAATGTCTAAACCGCTGACCACAAAAGTGAGTACACCCGTAAGTGAAAAGGGCCCAATTGTGCCCAATAAGCCACTTTTTTCTCCCCGGTGTCATGTGACTCGTTAGTGTTACAAGTTCTCAGGTGTGAATGGGGAGCAGGTATGTTAAATTTGGTGTTATCGCTCTCACACTGTCTGTGACTGGTAACTGGAAGTTCAACATGGCACCTCATGGCAAATAACTCTCTGAGGATCTGAAAAAATAAAATTGTTGCTCTACATAAAGATGACCTAAGCTATAGGAAGATTGCCAACACCCTGAAACTGAACTGAGAAGAAGAAGTTGAGTGCATGTTCTCAGTGTCATATCTAGAGGCTGTCTTTTCAAAATAGACGTATGAGTGCTGCCAGCATTGCTGCAGAGGTTAAAGGGGTGGAGGGGGGCAGCCTGTCAGTGCTCAGACCATACGCCACACATACATCAAATTGTTCGTCCCAGAAGGAAGCCTCTTCTAAAGATGATGCACAAGAAAGCCCGAAAATAGTTTGCTGAAGACAAGCAGACTAAGAACATGGATTACTGGAACCATGTCCTGTGGTCTGATAAAACCAAGATAAACTTAATTGGCTCAGATGGTGTCAAGTGTGTGTGGTGGTAACCAGGTGAGGAGTACAAAGACAAGTGTGTATTGCCTACAGTCAAGCATGGTGGTGGGAGTGTCATGGTTTGGGGCTGCATGAGTGCTGCCGGCTGTAGGGAGCTACAGTACATTGAGGAAACCATGAATGCCAACATGTACTATGAGATACTTAAGCAGAACATGATCCCCTCCCTTCGGAAACTGGGCCGCAGGGCGGTATTCCAACATGATAATGACCCCAAACACACCTCCAAGACGACCACTGCCTTGCTAAAGAAACTGAGGGTAAAGATGCTGGACTGGCCAAGCATGTCTCCAGACCTAAACCCTATTGAGCATCTGTGGGGCATCCGCAAATGGAAGGTGGAGGAGCGCATTGTCTCTAACATCCACCAGATCTGTGATGTCATCATGGAGGAGTAGAAGAGGATTCCAATGGCAACCTGTGAAGCAGTGGCGTACACACAATCCATGGGGCCCCGGTGCGAAACTGATCCATGGGCCCACCCCGGTCTCGGGAGGGGCATTTCCCCGGGCAATAGGAGATTATGGGGCCCCTGTGTCCCCACCCGCCCTCAAACCACACACACACACAGCCCCACCCATAAATCGCGCCCAAACCTCTTACATCCAGTGACGTCTCCTTCGATGTAGATGTTCTCTGTCCTCGTCTTCTCCTTTCAGACCAGACCACCATTTTTACGCCGTTTTTAATCTCTGCAGTTTGACAAAAAAAAAATCTTAGTTTACTACTTTTCCATCATCCTACCATCTTCTGGACAAAACATCCTACTACCCCAATACTGTGCCCTGTGGTACCCAATAGTGCCCCCAATATTGTGCCAGTATCAAGTGCCAACCGTCCCGTGTGCCAGTATCAAGTGCCAACCGCCCCGTGTGCCAGTATCAAGTGCCAACCGCCCCCCCCCCTCATTTTCCAGTATCAAGTGCCAACCTTCCCCCCCCTCATTTTCCAGTATCAAGTGCCAACTCCCCCCCTCATTTTCCAGTATCAAGTGCCAACTCCCCCCCCTCATTTTCCAGTATCAAGTGCGAACCTTCCCCCCCCCCATTTTCCAGTATCAAGTGCCAACCTTCCCCCCCCCTCATTTTCCAGTATCAAGTGCCAACCTTCCCCCCCATTTTCCAGTATCAAGTAGTGCCAACCTTCCTTCCCCCCCCATTTTCCAGTATCAAGTAGTGCCAACCTTCCTTCCTCCCCCCATTTTCCAGTATCAAGTAGTGCCAACCTTCTCCCCCCCCCCCATTTTCCAGTATCAAGTGCGAACCTCCCCCCCCCCATTTTCCAGTATCAAGTGCCAACCTTCCCCCCCCTCATTTTCCAGTATCAAGTGCCAACTTTCCCCCCCCCCATTTTCCAGTATCAAGTAGTGCCAACCTTCCTTCCCCCCCCCCCCCCATTTTCCAGTATCAAGTAGTGCCAACCTTCTCCCCCCCCCATTTTCCAGTATCAAGTAGTGCCAACCTTCCCCCCCATTTTTAAGTATCAAGTAGTGCCAACCTTCCCCCCCCCCATTTTTAAGTATAAAGTAGTGCCAACCTTCCTTCCCCCCCATTTTCCAGTATCAAGTAGTGCCAACCTCCCCCCCCCCCCCCATTTTTAAGTATCAAGTAGTGCCAACCTTCCTTCCCCCCCCCATTTTCTAGTATCAAGTAGTGCCAACCTTCCCCCCCATTTTTAAGTATCAAGTAGTGCCAACCTTCCTCCCCCCCCCATTTTCCAGTATCAAGTAGTGCCAACCTTCCTTCCCCCCCCCCCCCCCATTTTCCAGTATGAAGTGTCTCCTCATGTTCCAAGTAAAGTTCGGTATTAAAAAAATAAAATAAACCCTTATACTTACCTCCTTAGCAGCGATGCGATGCAGGCCTCTTCTGGCCTGTGTCCTGCGCTGTACAGCTCAGGCGGCGGCGCGGCGCGATGACGTCATCACGCCGCCTGCACCGCTCTGATAGGCTGCGGGCCTTGTGCCGGCAGCCTATCAGAGGAACAGGGAAGGGAGACGCCTCCCTCCCCTGCCCGGCCGCAGCACAGCAATCTGTATCGCTGTCCTGAGGACGGCGATACAGATCACTATGGAGATGAACGCTTCCACAATGGAGAAAAGGCAGACACATTCATACAGGAAATTTAATTCTGTTGTGATAAACTAGTCTATGAAGCTAATTTTCATTCACCAATTTCAAAGACATTTTTATTTACCATCCTTTTGCCTTTGCCTCTATTGTGACAATTATTGTACAATTGGACCAAGAAAAAAAAAAAAACTCAACTTACTCAAATTCTCCGCTGGTTCCAACCCGTATTTTATTTCTACAGCAAGCTGGATGAAGTCTGAACCTGCAGAAATAAGAAACAGCAATAACTTACCACTTTATTCTATTTCCACTGTAGTTCAGACACATAATAGAAGTAACTTAATCAAATCTTCCATAACGAGGAATCTTATTCATGAAACAAGATTGCAAAACAAACAATGGTAACTTCCAACTTGGTAAATTCAAACGTGATGCCTTCCAGCTCCGTAACATTAAATTCTTCTTTAACAGAACTTTTCAACAAACATCCACCACACAACGAGAAGACCGATCTGCAGAAAGTAACCAAAAAACAACCATGTATTAGCACCTTTTAGTAACAATAAAGCAAGAAAGAAAGAATAAACTGTTAAATCACTTGGTTAGTACAACAATTTAAAACCATGCAACAAAGGTTAGTATAAACTGCAAGCCAAACTAAGCGCCAAAACGAGGCCCGAACTGAAGGCAGAACTGAGGGCCGAACTCAAGGCCAAACACAAGGCAGAACTGAGGGCCGAACTCAAGGCCGAACACAAGGCAGAACTGAGGGCCGAACTCAAGGCCGAACACAAGGCAGAACTGAAAACTTACGAATCTCTTTAAAATGGACGCTGCCGTGCTTTTATTTCAGCAAAGTTGTCCACAATGGCTTCAATGTTAAAGGGAACCTGTCACCCGGATTTTGGGCATAGAGCTGAGGACATGGGTTGCTAGATGGCCGCTAGCACATCCGCAATACCCAGTCCCCATAGCTCTGTGTGCTTTTATTGTGTAAAAAAACCCGATTTGATACATATGCAAATTAACCTGAGATGAGTCCTGTAGGTGAGATGAGTCAGGGACAGGACTCATCTCAGGTTAATTTGCATATGTATTAAATCGGTTTTTATACACAATAAAAGCACACAGAGCTATGGGGACTGGGTATTGCGGATGTGCCAGCAGCCATCTAGCAGCCCATGTCCTCAGCTCTATGCACACAATCCCGGTGACAGGTTCCCTTTAAGTCTTCTAGCTCTCTGATTTTCAATACTTAACAGAGCTAGGCCAGAAAGTCTATGTTGGGACATGGTGCTTCTCAAGTAATTTTTTATAAACTTTAATTTTGAAAAGGACCTTTCTGCACTTGCAGCAATGCTATGCACACATCTTGTAGATTGGATGACAAGGCACAATTTTCAACAATTAGAAGGTGAGAAAGGTCCTTTACAGTGGAGCATCTACGAATCTCTTCCTGAAATGTTGATCGGAAGCTCAGAAGCTGTTCTGGGAAAGCTGGTGACATGTCCTCTGGGTAGCATTCCTGTAGCTGTGAAGCAGCTTTGAACAAATCATCATCGGTTTCAGAGGCAAGTACTGTTGGCTGTAGTATATTAAATCGCTGCATGACATTGCTCATTCCAGCAAATCGGTTAGACAGCTGGTTGGTCACAATGTCTAAACACCTATAAAACACACCGGTTTTAAAGTATTGTTCTGGATCCTGCAACCTTTCATCTATTGAAAGTTCATCAAAGTGACGCTTCACTTTTCTTACTCTCTTGTTTTCAAACTGCGGCTGGATGTCCCACTTTTCTGCCAGTTCTACCGCTGTTTGTTTTGCTCCATCAAAATTATCCCTATATTTTGAAAGGACTTGAGCTGCCTTTTGTATAAGATGTGCTGCACTGGATAAATCTATATTTTTTGACTGCAACAATTTAGAAACCACATTTATGGTGTAAAAAATCTTGCTTTGCAGGACAATGAGACAAACAAATTGAAAAGATCCCAAAAAAATTCTAAGGCGAGCAGCATCATTCCTTTCTTTTGGCTTGGATGACATCAAGTTTATTTTTGTTAAAGCTTGCATAATGTCCACCAAACGAAAGAGTAGAGCAAGCAGTGAATCATGGCGAGATGACCATCGAGTGGGGCAAAGTTTTTTCAATGTAATTGAGGACTCTGTAGAGAATGATGAAAGAATGTTCCATCTGCATATGCTTTCCCCAAAAAAAACATGCAATTCCTGGACCACTTCAAAAAAACTAGAAATTTCTGGTATGTTCCCAACAGCATCCTGAAGTACCTGGTTGAGATTGTGAGCTGCACAATGTACATACAAGGCATTTTTTTCTCTCTGTGCAATTCAAGCCTGAACACTAGAATACACCCCACTCATTGTCGCTGCCCCATCATACCCCTGGCCATGACATTTTGTTATATTGAGGCCGTTGCTCTCCCTGCACGAGACAATGTCATGTTCAAGGCCTGCAGCACTCTGGTCCTCAACGGCATGAAACCCTAGGAAAACCTCTTTGATCTCCCCACTAGTTGCTCTCTGGCTTTCATCTCTTTCCACAGAAACATATCTTATTATTTGACTCATTTGGTCCACTTTTGATATATCCTGTGTAGTATCCATTATAATAGAAAAAAAAGGTGCCTGTTTTATTTCAGACACAATGATGTTCCGGACCTTATTTGAAAGTATGTGTATAATTTCATTTTGGATTCTAGGACTCAAGTATCTTACTGATTTTTGGGGTAACTGGAGGAGTTGCTTTAGAACAGGGTCATACTCCGCGAGCAGCTCTATAATAGAGAGAAAATTCCCATTGTTTACCTCGCCAAGTTTTTCTCTATGACCACAGAAATAAAGATTAGCCATTGACATTGTTAATGTTACATTGACAATCCTATGTAATACTTGTCTCCAATAGTTTATTTCCTGTCTAATTTGCTTTTCATTTTCCTCATCTATTGTTTTGTTCTTCCTCCACTGTTCATACACTACACAGGCTTCTATATGAGTCTTGGAAGACTCATGAGCCTGAATTCTTGCAGAAAGCCTTTGCCATTTCTGTATTCCTTTTGCCCATGCAAGTTTCCTTCCTTTTTTTTTTTCGGTCCCCAAACAGCCAGCATGGTTCACAGTAGGCTTAGTAAGTTTAGGTGAGTAGCATAGCCACATCACAGGGATCTTAAGGCCTGTTTTTGTAACTCGTTCATAATAGCTTTCAGAAAAGCACCTTCTCTCATCATCTCGTGGAAAAGTCCTGGGGTCGGCACAGGCCATGAGCTATTATAAATCTTTTGATATTTGAATCCATTATTGTAATAGGGTAATGTCCCCTATCAGTAAGATGTTTCTCTCCCACAACAATACTTTCTATAGAAACCTCTGTAGATTTCAACAATTCAAAATCATCACCTGATTTGGTGCTTTCTGTTGACTGCACTATTTCTTTAGTTGGTAGACTTGTGCTACTACCTTCATCTGGATTCTCGTCACCTGCTACATCTAAAGAACTGGAGTAAGTGCACTGGCTGATTTCCACCTCTCTGACATCAACAGCACTTTCCACAGACATTTCACTTTCAGTGTTACTCTGTACAAGAGGAACACTAGCAGGTGTAGGAGTGGAAAAGTAGCTGCTTATTTTTGGAAGTTTGGAAGTTCTCAAACTGTCTTCCCTTTTCTGTTTACGTTTCTGAGCACCACTCTTATGTTGATAGGATGACATACTTTGAAAAGGTATCTCTCCGGCAGCAACGCCATCGCTACCTATGCACAGCCCGGCTGTTAGGAGCGGGCCTGAGCGGGAATCCCTTGAACACACTCAGCTCACAGAAGATGTTATGCGTTCCATGCTGGATACTCTGCGATCCTCTATGAAGGAGGACATGCTGGGGCTTCTGAAAGATCTCAGAAAAGACATCCAAAGCATCGGTGACCGCACGTCGCACCTGGAGGCTAAAATGGCTGAATTTGCTACCACCCACAATACCCTCATCGATGCCCATGAAGCTATGGAGGATGATGTCGCTAAACTAACAGCTAAGTTACAAGACTTGGAGGACAGACACAGGCGGAATAATGTAAGAATCCGTGGGGTCCCAGAGTCTGTTGAAGCGCATTAGTTGGAACATTTCCTGCATCAACTTCTTAAAGTGGCACTGCCTGAGTCCACAGAAAGGGACTTCATCATAGATCGTATCCACAGAGTGCCCAAGCCTAAAGGTCTGGACCCATCTCTTCCTCGCGATGTTATTGCTAGGATCCACTTCCACACCATTAAAGAGGCGTTTCTGAGGGTTCTGAGGCAGAATCCGTTCCCATCGGAGGACTTTGCAGGTATTGCGGTATACTCGGATCTTTCCGCAGCCACACTTACAAAGCGCAAAGAATTCGCCCCGATCACCGCTGTACTGAGACAGCAACAAATAAAATATCGCTGGGGTTTCCCAGTGAAGCTGCTGGTCACGTATAATGGAGGCCTGCAAGTCTTCAACTCACCTCAAGTGGCGACTCGTCATCTAACCGACTGGGGCCTCATCAGTGGGGACTCTCTTCGGGCAAAGGAAGCTGCGCCACGTCCAGACAAGATTCCACCGGATTGGGACGTTGCCTGATATGTGAGTTTGATCCAGCAGGGAGTAGCCGGATGACTGTTCATATCTGTTGATGTTGGTCCGAAGCGGGAAGCTTTAGTTCTCTGCCCCGACTGGACTTGTTTTTTCTGGTCTCTCGACCGTTCATTTTTGGTCAGGCCTGACACGCCTTGATGACCACACTGTATTCACTTTACTTTTCCTTATACATGTGTTTTACTTTATTTTCTTTTTGTTTGGTTCCTATACTCATACTGTATGTAACATGCGCTTTTTGGGTCTTGATGTTGGCGGGATTGGATAGAGAGGTGTGGCGTGGCGTATTGCAGGGAGCTCCTATGTATAAGCAATAGGGTTAAAAAATTTGTCTTTGAATGTGTGCAGGCTAAATTCTCCATATAGACGCACACAGCTCTGGTCAGAAGCCCTTAAAGCTAATTGTGACGTGCTTTTTGTTCAAGAATCGCATCTATTGGAAAAAGATGCATTCAGATGTAAACATAGGAGCTTCCCTGTAGTGCACCATTCCCACACAAGAAGAAAAAGGAAAGCAGGGGTATTCATTGGTGTAAAGTCTACGGTTGCCTTTTCCCTACAGAAATGTATAACTGACTCAGCTGGGAGATATGTTATTTTACTGTGTATTTTGGATGGTAAACCATATACCTTGGTGTCTGTCTACGCCCCCAATGTCAGACAGGTGGCCTTCTGTAGGAGGCCGTTTAACAAAGTAGAGAAAACAGCGGTGCGGGAGATAGTAATCGGAGGAGACTTCAATATACCAATCAACTCCGCATTGGATTGTAAGTCCACACATGTGAGCCGTCGAGTAGACCTACAGGCGACTTTATTTGAGTCTGCCTTTCACGATATCTGGCGATATCAGCACAGTGAGGAGCGAGATTACACGTTTATATCTACTGCGCACTTATCTCAGTCTCGTATCTATTATATTCTAGTTTCCAAAGGCCTTCTGCATAGGGTCGCAAGGTCTGACATTGGGGGAGCGACATGGTCGGATCATGCCCCAGTTAGCATTGTAATTGAAGATGGTCTCCCCAATCTCCCGCGCCAACAATGGAGGTTGAACACTTACCTACTGAAATGCCCTAAAAAGAGTTAAGCAGATCACAGATACTTTACAAGAATCTCTGGCGTTTAATGATCTCCCTGACACCAGTGTACACACTCTTTGGCTTACCCATAAAGCATATATGAGAGGGGTTCTGATAAAAATAGCGGCAAGAATGAACAAAAGTAGAAATAGGGCTATTCAGGATGCTCTAACTCGGCTGCAAGATGCAGAGAAAAACCACAAGTTAAATAACAACTCCTCCACATTAGCTCTCCTGCAGGAATGTAGAGCTGCGCTTAGGACTATTCTTTTATACCGTCAAGAACTAGGTCTAAAGCGAATGCAGACAAACTTTTACCACACTGGGGACAGGGCAGGTGCATTATTGGCACGCAGATTAAAATGTAGAGCAGCTGCAGCTAGGATAACTAGTTTGAAGTACGACAGTAAAGTGTTCACACACCCTCAGAAAATAGCCGATGCCTTTGCGGCGTATTAGTCCTCTCTATACAACTTGCGATCAGATGGTAATACGGTTCAGAAATCCGTAGAAGCAATTTCGGCATATCTAGACTCTCTTCAGCTTCCCAGGGTTTCTGCGGATGACTTGAGTATTCTAAATAGGCCAATTACTTCCGAGGAAATTTCCACTACCATTAAAACTACCCCATCTAATAAGGCCCCAGGACCCGACGGATTCCCAGCAGAATATTATAAAACATTCCACTCTACACTAATCCTCCGCTTAGTTAAGCTGTATAATACTTTTTTTACTTCTGGGGTCATTCCATCAGAAATGTTGCAGGCCACCGTAGTCACTCTACCCAAACCGGGGAAACCCCCTGATGCCCCTGAGAACTTTAGGCCAATTTCCCTGTTGAACGCTGACCTCAAGCTGTTTGCTAAGATACTGGCGGCACGCCTCAACAAAGTGCTACCTGCCCTAATAAACCCTGACCAAGTGGGCTTTATGTCAGGCAGACAATGTAGGGATGGCACTAGGAAAATTTTAAACTTAATCCAGGTTGCAGAATGGTCCAGAACCCCCACGATCTTTGTCTCCCTAGACGCTGAAAAAGCGTTCGATAGAGTGCACTGGGAGTTTCTGGATCAGACTCTTAGGAATTTTAGGATCAACGGACATATCTTACAGGCTATTTTAGGATTGTACTCAGCGCCCAAGGCAAACGTTTTAGCTTCTGGCTTTTTGTCTGCTCCTTTCTCGACTACCAATGGAACTAGACAGGGGTGCCCATTATCACCTCTGATATTCGCACTGGTAATGGAGCCATTGGCGGAAACAATAAGGAAATGCACGCAGATATCTGGAATCACAGTAGGGAAATGTTCGCATTGCATTGGTTTATACGCCGATGATGTTATTTTGACACTCTCTAATCCTTTAGCATCTCTTCAGGCTGTAACTGAAATACTAAACCAGTATTCCTCATTATCCTATTATAAATTGAATGTTGGCAAAACTAACATACTCCCTATTAATGTACCAGAGAGCTTATATCAGGAATTAAGTGAAAGATATCCCTTCACCTGGGCCACCGAATCGATACGTTATTTAGGTGTGGAGCTTACTAGATCATTGCCTACTCTGCTTTCACTAAATCTTAAAAAACTGAGGACTGAATTACAAACTGACTACTCCAAGTACAGTAAAGCAATGCTTTTGTGGATTGCAAAAATAAACGTGGTTAAGATGCTAATTCTTCCCAAAATTCTATACATATTCAGGTGCATACCTCTGAAAATACCAAGAAAGTACATCAAACAACTGCAAGGTGACATGCTTAGCTTCATATGGGAAACTCCCCCCCCCCCCCCCCCCAGGATTAAGAAAAATGTGTTGTATCCCTCTATCAGTAAGGGTGGGCTGGGCGTCCCAGATCTTTACAATTACTATTTAGCCAATCTAATGGACCAAACTATGGAGTGGTGGTCACCTTCATCACCTCACAAATGGCTCAGCATAGAGGAGGTTTATGTTAGGAGACGGTCCCTTAAGTCACTGCTAGCTGCCTATTTGTTAAAGCCTACCACATTTCCTGTGCCACTAAGCACAATGCAAGCCTCCATGTTCGCATGGGCGCAATTATTCAAAAACAGGACACTTTTACCCCTGGAAAAGAAGCATATCCCTATCTCGGCTATAGAGTATCATATCCCTACACTCCATATCACAGGTTGGCTGAACTGCGGGATTGATACACTTGGGAGCCTATTTGACCAGTCCACTCTACGATCCTTTGAGGTATTGCATTCCACCTATAACTTACCTAACTCGATTTTCTATCAATACTTACAGATCCGTCATTTTCTCTCACCTCTCAACTTAGATGCCATAGCGGATGTGAGTGACCCAATTGGCAAGCTACTAAGAGCAGACAATCGTTCCCATTCCAGCCTCTCCTTTTGGTATTCACATCGGATGTCAATAGGCAAAGATAGCAAAAAGCCCTTTATGTACAGGTGGGAGACAGAAATGGGAAAGGAATTCTCTCTGAGTAAATGGACGGATGCCATGTACTGGTCCATGAAAAGCTCTAAATGCATAAACCATGCAGAGCAAAACAGGAAAACCCAATTAAGGTGGTACCTAACGCCGGATAGACTGGCTCATGTCATTCCTAACTATTCTCCATTGTGTTGGAGAGGATGTGGTCAGATAGGCTCCCCATATCATATGTGGTGGGAGTGTCCTGTCTTAACCCATTTCTGGGCCTCAGTCTCGAAGGCTCTGGAAGAAATAACTGGGATTACGGGAATATTGACCCAAGAGCTAGCAATACTCAGTATAGGATTGGTGGATATTCCATGTGACAGCAGAGGCACGGTAGCACATATCCTCATTGAATCAAAGAAAGTGATTGCACGTCAATGGAAAAGTCTACAGTCTCCTCTACTTAGTGAAGTGTTCAAACTAGTAAATCATCATATGCAATGCGAATTTACCTTCGCCTCCTCGCTGAAAGCTAGAATTGCAGTGCACAATTCTTGGCTGCAATGGTTGTCCAGCCCATATGCACTGGCGCTTTCAAGATTCCTGATATAGTCCTTCTGCGCAAATATAATGGCAATATGTGCAGTATAGTATGGCTGTAAATAATGAGAGACGTTTGCTCGCCATGTAATACTTACAGCATATGTACTAGCCTCAACTTATTGACCCTCTTATTTTTCTGTATGGAACCTTTATGATTTATTATTCGTTTCCTTTTCTTTATATAAATTTTGTCTATTTTGTTTACCTGACTTGGAGTAAAACTTTCAATAAAAACTTATTGATGAAAAAAATAATTATATATGTACAGCTGGTATAACTTATACATCTTCCTGTATATAGTGATATGGACCATGCTGGTATAACCTGGTATCTCCTTATATGATTATATATGTGCAGCTGGTATAAGTTATACATGTTAATATACCAGAAGATGTATAACTTATACCAGGCCAGCTCACATATAATAATATACAGAACATACTAAGGCCAGATAAGAGCTATTACCTGGGCTGGCTCCGGCTGAAAGCTGCTGAATCGACCTGCTGAAAGTCAGTGGCAACTGGCAAGGCTGAATGCTGGAGGCTGGGTGGGCTCAGTGTGGGCTCTGGCTGGCTGAATGAGTGCTGCTCCTGGGCCAGGTTCAGGCTGGCAGAAATGTCTGGCTGCTGGCAGAGAGAGAGAGAGAGAGAGAGAGAGAATGAGGTGGGGTGAGTGACTGTAGTATAGAGTCAGGCAAGGGGGCAGTGGCAGACGAGCAGTGACTATGCCTAAGCCGGACCCGCCGTCCCATCATCTTTAACAACAAAAAAGGGGGACCTATTATGGCTGTCCGTCCTGGCCTTGCGTCGGACCAGGAGTCTAAAAACCAGACTGTCAGGCCTAAAACCGGACGTCTGGCCACCCTAAAAGCAGCAGTGGCAGAGAGACTGAATCCAGCAGCAGCCATTTCAGTCAGATTAGAGACAAAGCTGCAGAGTAGCTGTAATCTGACTAAAATGGCTGCTGCTGGCCTCAGTGAGTCTCTCTGCCACTGCAAAGAGACCTCATATCAGCTACCTCAATCCCTATCAGACCTCAGATAAGCCAAAAGACCCCCCACTCAGCCACCAGATCAATCATCAGCCCAAAGACCCCCAGCCCCCCAGTCATCCCCCATGCCCATCAGACCTCAGATCAGCCTAAAGACCCCCCACTCAGCCACCAGATCAATCAGCCCAAAGACCCCCAGCCCCCCAGTCATCCCCCATGCCCATCAGACCTCAGATCAGCCCAAAGACCCCCCCATCAGACCGCCCACTCAGCCACCAGATCAATCATCAGCCCACAGACCCCCAGCCTTCCAGTCATCCCCATGCCCATCAGACCTCAGATCAGCCCAAAGACCCCCATCAGACCCCCACTCAGCCACCAGATCATCAGCCCAAAGACCCCCCCAGTCATCCCCCATGCCCATCAGACCTCAGATCAGCCCAAAGACCCCCCACTCAGACACAAGATCAATCAGCCCAAAGACCCCCAGCCCCCCAGTCATCCCCCATGCCCATCAGACCTCAGATCAGCCCAAAGACCCCCCACTCAGCCACCAGATCAATCAGCCCAAAGACCCCCCCAGTCATCCCCCATGCCATCAGACCTCAGATCAGCCCAAAGACCCCCCACTCAGACACCAGATCAATCAGCCCAAAGACCCCCAGCCCCCCAGTCATCCCCCATGCCCATCAGACCTCAGATCAGCCCAAAGACCCCCCACTCAGCCACCAGATCAATCATCAGCCCAAAGACCCCCCCCCAGTCATCTCCCATGCCCATCAGACCTCAGATCAGCCCAAAGACCCCCCCATCAGACCCCCCACTCAGCCACCAGATCAATCATCAGCCCAAAGACCCCCAGCCCCCCATGCCCATCAGACCTCAGATCAGCCCAAAGACCCCCGCCGCCCCCATCAGCCACCAGATCAATCATCAGTCGAATTGCCGAAAACAAAGACCCCTCAGATCAGATGATCAGATCAGCCCAGGCCCCAAAGACCCCAAGCTGGCAATCCCATCAATAAATTCAGGCTGCCCCCCAGGGCCCCACTGCTGCTGGTCATTGTTCTCAATCTCAGGCCAGGGCCCCCTATTTGAGTAGTCAATGCCCTGATGCAGGCTTTTCCTGCCAGAGTGCAAACCCTCCCCCCCCCCGGTCATCTGCCAGGGGCCAGGGGGGGGGGCCTGGGGCCCTCACTACTACTCCAACAACTACTCCAGTGAGTGTCATATTAGTGAGTCAGTCAGACTCAGAGTCAGTGCGGCCCACGGCTTTTCCATAGTCCTTACTTACCGTCGACTCCGTTGAGTACCGGCTGGCGGCTGCTGCGGCGCTGTGTAGGGCAGGGGAACTTCTTCTGTCTTCTGGTAGGTCGGCGCCTCGGCGGTCCTCCTCACTCTTCTTCGTCCGTCCTCTCTCAGTCACGTCCGGATCCCGTCTGAGTTCAGGCGCGCCGCGCGCGCATGTTCCCGCGAGACCTGCTACAGGAGTTCACAGGTCTCGCGGGATTAACGCCGTGCTCGCTCCTGCCCGGGCCCGTTGCTGACCGCAAGGGGGCAACTTAACTGGAAGTGACTGTGAGAATGAGATCAGATAATAGAAGTCAGACGCAGCTGCAGCAGGGGCCAGGGGTCCGCAGGCGGCCGGGCCCCCTGGGGTGCCGGGCCCGGTCGCAACTGCGACCCCTGCGAACCCTATATGTATGCCACTGTTCATAACCCCTGGAAACGAACAGTGTATTAAGTGATTATTAATCAAGCCAGCAAAGCAGGCACTATGGACAATCACAATACATTAGCAAGTGCTTTCTATTAACTTTGTCCACATGATAAATGACATTTGCTGAAGTGAGACAACCCCTTTAACCTGGTCTCTCCACAGCAATGGAAGGGAGGGGTCAGCGTGAACTATTGCTTTAGATATCTAATGTGGTGCTACCAGGAGGAACCACAAGCACATCCTGAGGATAGCCTGCCATTCACGAAGTGGCTGTTTAGTACCCCAGACACGGGAGTACTAAGATTGTAATTAGTTCTGTATCATATATTGTTATGCATTATTTATTGTGGTATATTGTTATGTATTGTTTTATATGTTTCTAGCTGTTTGTTCCAGCAAGAAATGGATGGCAAAGGTTGACAGGAACAGGGTTAACCACCACTAAATGTAAGTGAGCTGATCCTGCTTCCTGCCTGGAGGGGGAGTTCCTGTAAAGCTTCAGTGTGGAGAGGAAGCACTAGCCTGAGCTCCTGCTCCTAAGAAGGTTTCTCCAAAGAGAATTACAGATATACAGTACAGCCTCAGACAACAGAGTGAACAGCTACAACCAGCAATAAAAGACATTGCTGTGAGGTGAGAGACTACGGTTAAGACACCCATCACCCAGAATACTACAAGGCTAATACAACATACTAGTGCTAAACTTCAGCCATCTAACCTGCTTCCATATTTCCTTACTGGTGTCAGAGAGAATTACACTTAAAATCAGCTGCTATTGAATGTATTTGAAGTTCTACGTTGCACTTATTAAAAAATACTTTTATACGTTTAATCCTGGCCTTATTTTTCAGTACTACATTAACAGTACACCGATCGCCAGGGAGCATTGTCTGAGGGAGTACACCGTGACACAACACTTCATCAGGGCCACTACCACTCCCATCCTCTGCATCGGCTTCTCGGGGGCTTGCTGCATAATAACCTACACATCCTTCGTAAAGAACCATTGGGGTTTGACAATTGGTGGACATTTACCCAACTCCTTCCTATGCACAACCCTCTAAGGGCAACAACCGCAAATTGAAAAATGGGGTGGAGGGAAAGGGACCCTGTGACGAAAGCACCTTTGTCACTGGGAGTTGGAGAGGCCTGCTTGCCAGCCTCTTGCCCTGTGACTATGGCCCCTGGGACACTATTTGGTCATATTGGATTTCAAAGGCTCTATTTCTGCCCCTTGGACTTTTTACTGGAACTATTTGGGGCATGTTACCATGTGCACGGTGGGGCAAAAATAAGACTTCCAAGAAATTCCTGAACCCCTTAACCAATCTGGGTGATTTTTAAATAGGGTGTTCACCCAGATTGAAGCTATCAGGGGATTTGACTTTTATGGGGATATGTGGTGTTTTGGGGTGTTTTCTGTGGTTGGGCTAAATGTGTATTTTATGCCTGTGAGTAATTAAGTCCATTGTGTTTGTTAAATTTGTGGTCATGGCTTGCCTGTGACGCGTGGGCTTCGAGACATGGTACCCTCTACCTGCCTGGCTAACTAACTAAGCGGCTTGAGTTGTGCCGTAACCGCTGCGTAGGGGGAAAGCCTAAAGTGGTCAAAAACACTGCTATCGAACATCACCTGACAGTTTATTCCCAAACAACATTACATAACAAGACTCTCAAACGTGAGAGACATTTCACGATCGGGAAGAGGTATGTACCTGTTGAAACATGAGGAGCGCCAGAGACCTAACTTCTGGATTACATGAGCTGGCACTTTATTTCTGGAGGCAGCCGAAGCAGCCCCTATCCGGAAAGAATGACCAGAAATAGACGCCGGGTTCAAACCTAAATTTGACACCAATGTGCAGACGTGACTGACAAACTGTTTGAAAAAGCGGACCGGGCACTAGTGTCGGGGCGTCCGGTTTGAAAAGTTTTGGTGACCAGCAAGGACAGTGTGTATCCACCAGAGCACGGGCCCAGCTGGGCAATGCTGACATAGCTGCTGCTGGAGGCAGTACACGTGAACTCGCCTGGCCTCAAAAACCCATAGAACCCTAAGTAAATGGCAGCCTTGAGCACGAGACTGGGGAGTGTACCAAAAGGGGCTTGGTCTAGTATATCGGATAAGCCCCTGAAGACTGATGGCTTGTCGTCGTGGTTGGCTTGTCACGTGGCAGTTAACCAGGCCCTTCAGGGCTGCCTTAACAATGTGAACGGAAAATAGGGACCCCGACTCCGGGTTATTGATGGCCGAGAAATGTTGAACGCCTGCCAGGTAGGACCTGACGGTGTTGTGTGAGAGTTTCAGATCTGAATGGCAGTACCCTATAAAGGCCAAAACATAACCAATGAAGCTAGTACTCTCTTGAGGATACTTCGCTTGGAATGTGAGGAACTTGTTCCATCCTGTCTTATAAGTCCTAGCCGTGTTAACCGAAAGAGACCTGGCTACCAGGTCATGTGCCGTAACTATGTGTCTGGTCAATCTAGAATCAACTGTGAGTGAGGAGGAATCACGGCCCCTACGTTGTCCGCTTCTGGCATGACCTGTTGGAAAAGGGAAAAATTAGCCCGTGACAGAGCATCAGCCACCACATTCTGGGTACCCCTGATATGGGAACAGCAATAGTGGAAATTACACTGTAACAAGAGCCAAACTAGTCTCCTGGTGAAGAACATGATTAGTGGGTATTTGGATCTACCTGTTGTTAAAATATCCACCGTAGCTGCATTATCAGAGACTATCGTGACTGTGGAATTGGACCATGAACTACCCCATACGTACGCCGCGGCCACTGTGGGGTATTGTTCAAACAAGGCTGAGGACTTGAGAAACCCCGGGATCTGTCTGACTTCCTCTGGCCATGTACCGGACAGCCAGTGGGTGCCAGAAATGGCTGCAAAACCTATACTGGAAGAAGCATCGGAAAAACCACAGGAGATGAACTGGTAGCTGAGGGAATGAAAAAGGAGATCCCATTCCAGTGGCTCAGGAACTGATCCCACATGACTAGATCTGCTACAGCCTGAGCATCTAGCTGAACCGGGCTGTGCTGCTGTGGAGCCGCGGGAAGAAGAGCTAACAGACGGGAAATGAATGATCTTCCCTGTGGAATAATGCGCATGGCGAAGTTTAGCTTCCCTAGCAACGACTGTAATTCTGCCTTTGAACAAGAAGTATAGAGCAGTAGGGCACACCAACACCTGGGCTACACACGGAGAGTTTTGATATAACGATATATTTATTGTGACATATAAAGCTATCTATTCCGACATATTAAAATACATAGCTAAAATACATAAATACATAAATACAATATATTTAAACGAAAAAATAATAAAGTAAAAAATTCTCTATATTTGACCAATGTGTCAGAGTCTATTGTGTCAATATAGTCTCTCCAAAGGAATTTCCCAACTAATAAAGTTCAGATAATAGGAATAATAATTTATGGCTGATAAGGTGCTTCACATGCTCGGCGCAGTATATTACTACTGCAAAGTCACTATGGTTGTAAATTCGCTGCCTATTTATAAAGATAAACCGCAGTTGTTTTACTCACGGTTTGTAGCTGGAGTACTGCCGGTTTAATTATAACACTGGTGGCGTCCCACGAGTGATAAAGATCTTTGTAGGTTGCGGTGTAATAGGAATTTCCACCGGGTCTGTGTGAATATTGAATCCGGGATCCTCGGTGATGTATAAAGCTGTGCTGTCCTAGAGGTCGCTTAGTAATGTCCTTTTGCTGCGCTATTTAGTTGTATCACGCAGGCTATGTGATTACCAAGTGCGTATCTCATAGATAGCCGACAGGTATCCAGCTTTCCTTTAAAAAGATAAATTCTCACTGATCGCTTTTCTTTTGGTTCCTTTTCTTTAAGCGCTTTAAATCTTCTAATCCTGTGTCTTATTTCATGGGATTTACCATACGCGTTTCAGAGTATACTACGACTCCTTCTTCAGTGGCTAAATTTCCCATAGAAATGACCTGTTTTTATATCCACCTACACAAATTAATCCACCTACACAAATTAATTAGCTGCAATTATGTGTAGGAAATGACGTAAGTGTTTTTTCTCAATTAGATTTCACAATATAGAGACATATATATGATTAAAAACTTGCTTTTGTCCACTTTAAAAACATATTAAATCATCATATAGATAGATATAAATATATCGCTAAAATATAAGAGAATTTGAAGAGATACAATTAATATATTAAATATATAAAAATGTCGGAGGTTATATTCTTACATGTTTACACATAAAGCCCATAATTCATAGTAAAAATGTCCCCATATTTCATATACTTGATGAAGTGGAGCAAGAGAAGAGAGCTGAGTTGAAAACGCATCACTTGCTAGGCGATAATTCTGCGTTTTATTCACATAGTGCGGTTTAATCGTCATGTTGCGTTTTTACAATAATTCAGCTTTCCACTCGTATTCCATAGTTGTGTACTACTCACAACTGCCCATACTCATTCTTAAAAGGTGGTATATACCCTATGGATCTCCCTATCCATAGATAAGGCATATAAATCTATAAATAAATAGCGTGACTAAATAATCAGGTTAAAACGAGGCATATAGCATCTTCCAAAAGACTTAATCAATAAAAATAAAAGTATTCCATATTTTTTGTATATATAATTTTTCTTTCATTTTTCCAGATTTTTCATTTTTTATATAAAATACATTTTTTGAAGTTTTCAAGTTATATTCTGATATATATAGAGGTGTATCTGTAAAGGTATTTGGGCAGATATTCAGAGAAGTATAATGAGTAGGTGAGGCTCCTCCACCGAGGGGGGGCCCGCATAGTCATAATAACTCACGGGGCCCCCCTCGGTAAAGGACCCCCACCCCCCAGCAACCTCATAGGAACCCATATATTTCTATCTCAGCATTTAATCCTGCTGGTAACAAGGTATTGAAGTCAAAGATATGTCTAGACTCAATCCTCGACATTCTTTTAATGTGATTCCCGCCCCTCCAGTCTATTTCTACCTTTTCAAGTGCAGAAAAAGTAAGTCCCTCTGGATTTTGATTATGAGAGGCTTTAAAATGATTAGACAAGGTGTGTTTCTCATAACCCTTCCTTATATTTGAAATATGTTCAGCTATACGAACTTTAAGTTGTCTTTTAGTTCTGCCCACATATTGTCTTTTACAGGGACATTGTATAATATAGATGACACTATTAGAATTACACGTAAGGAAGTCCTTAATTGTATGTTGATGGGTACTTGTGGTAGACTTTATTGTAGATGTCTTTTTCGGGAAAAGTGGTATTCTTACACCCCATACATTTTCCACATCGGAAAAAACCTGTGGTGTTTGTCCATTTTTGTATGGAAGAATCCACTATATTTTTATTCCTTTTAGGGATAGTGGGGGCTACCATAAGAGCTAAATTTGGCGCTTTAGTAAAGGTGACCTGTGGAAAATGTGGAACTAGGTGACCTATCGTTTTGTCTTTATTTATAAAGTGCCAGTGCTTATTTATTATGTATTTCACCTTTTTATGGTGAGTATTAAAAGGTAAAATAATCTTTATATTTTCATCTTTACATTCTTTTCTAATTTTTGTATCAAAAAAAGACTTTCGATCCATTTGTCTAACTGTGTCTAATGCTGTATCCAAAATTTCTACGGGGTACTGTTTATCAGAGAATTGATTTTTCATAATTAGAGCCTCTTCCTCAAAATCCTCTATTTTAGAGCAATTTCTCCTAATTCGTCTAAATTGTCCTGTTGGTATATTTAGGAGCCATTGAGGCAGGTGGCAGCTGTTATACAGGATATAACTATTCTTTGAGGTGGGTTTCCGATATGTATTACATATTAATTTTGCATCCTCTATTTTAATTTGTAAGTCTAGGAATTCCACCATCGTTTGGCTGGTCTTTCCTGTAAACCGTAAATTACAGTCATTTTTGTTGATATCCTCCAGAAATTTATCCAATGATGCCTGATCCCCCTTCCATATGAAAAGGACATCATCAATGTACCTTTTCCACAGCACCAGGTCTATGAGATACGCACTTGGTAATCACCAGGTCTATGAGATACGCACTTGGTAATCACATAGCCCAGGGCCGTCTTTTCGAATGGGCACGCTGGGCAGTTGCCCGGGGGCCCCACTTGCCTGGGGGCCCGCCTGCCCAGTGAACCCACCAGCCAACTTCCCAACCGTCATTTAGCAGCGTTGCCGCCAGGGCCGTCTTTACCAAGGGGCAAAAGGGGCAGCTGCCCTGGGCCCAGTTGCTCCTGGGGGGGCCCAAGGCAGCTGCCTCTTGAGCCCTGCTAGCTACTGCCCCGGGTGTCAGGCTGTCGGCTACACAGGCATCATGATCGTACTGTGTTAATGATCTTAATTCTAGGACCTTAATGAGTTTTGATCTAGGACCTTAATGACATCATTACCATGTGACCAGTAACCTAGCAATTACTGGTCACATGGCTATGAAGTCATCACAGGTCCTATCAGGAGTGTTGCAGAAGTTAACTGTGGAGCTTTTCTGTGTAAAGATTACATCAGAAAAAGGTGACATGGGGTTGTTATTTTAATATACTGTAAACTACTGTATAGTGGGGTGCTGTGTACTGTGTGGGGGGCTGTATACTGTGTGGGGGCCTGTATACTGTGTGGTGGGCTGTATATTGTGTAATGGGCTGTATATTGTGTGGTGGGCTGTATACTGTGTGTGGGGGGGGGGGTGGCCTGTATACTGTGTGGTGGGCTGTATAGTGTGGGGGGCCTGTATAGTGTGGGGGGCCTGTATAGTGTGGGGGGGGGGGGGGCTGTATAGTGGGGGGAGTGCTATACTGCTGTACTGTATAGTGTGGGGGGCTGTATACTGTGGGTGCGGTATAGTGTAGAGTGCTGTACTGTATAGTATGGGGGGCTGTATCGTGTATAGTTTGGGGTGCTGTATACAGTGAGGTGCTGTATAGTGTGGGGGTCTATACTGCTCTACTATATACTGTGGGGTACTGTATAGTGTGGGGTGCTAAACTGCATACTGTGTGGTGCTGTATACTATAGGGTGCTATACTGCATACTGTGTGGTGCTGTATACTATAGGGTGCTATACTGCATACTGTGTGGTGCTGTATACTATAGGGTGCTATACTGCATACTGTGTGGTGCTGTATACTATAGGGTGCTATACTGCATACTGTGTGGTGCTGTATACTATAGGGTGCTATACTGCATACTGTGTGGTGCTGTATACTATAGGGTGCTATACTGCATACTGTGTGGTGCTGTATACTATAGGGTGCTATACTGCATACTGTGTGGTGCTGTATACTATAGGGTGCTATACTGCATACTGTGTGGTGCTGTATACTATAGGGTGCTATACTGCATACTGTGTGGTGCTGTTTACTATAGGGTGCTATACTGCATACTGTGTGGTGCTGTATACTATAGGGTGCTATACTGCATACTGTGTGGTGCTGTATACTATAGGGTGCTATACTGCATACTGTGTGGTGCTGTATACTATAGGGTGCTATACTGCATACTGTGTGGTGCTGTATACTATAGGGTGCTATACTGCATACTTGGGGGTTTACATCCACTTTAATCATACAACTAAAAAAACGAAATAAATATAGATATATATATAAATGTACACACACTCTGGTGCTGGTGGGTAATGCTGGTGTGGGTACTGCTGGTGCTGGTGGGTATTAATGTTGGAGTGGCGTGTGTACTGCCTGGGTACTCTACATTGTGACATCACAAAAAAAAAAAATGTTTGGGTTTACATCCACTTTAAGTTATTAGTGCCCCTCAAGTTTTGACTGTAATATCTTATGTGTCCCCCTTATATAGCAATCTTAGAGTTGCCACTCGTTCGAGGAAGTGTAAAAAAGGTGAGGAAAAATAAAGTTTATTACGTGTTGGTGAAAATAACCTTTAGTGCAGAAATGAAACGTAATGTTTTGAGTGGAGCACAGAAGAGGAAAAAGGCTGCAGAGGAGAAAGAGAAAATGTGCAAACTTCCAAAACTAACATCTTGGCTCAATCCAGGTGCAACGTCAGCCAGTAGTTCTGCTCCTCCAGATGTAGCATCCACATCTACATGCACTCCAATTCCAGCAGAAATACCAATGGTATCATTACCTGATCCTACTGCTGGGGAAAATCCACAAGAGGAAATGCCCAATAAATATCGCCTTATTGATAATTTGCATTTTTATTCTAGTGCGTGATTGTGTAGACAGGGCCCCAGTGCACTGTATTGCCCGGGGGCCTATAATGCTCTTAAGATGGCACTGACATAGCCTGCGTGATACAACTAAATAGCGCAGCAAAAGGACATTACTAAGCGACCTCTAGGACAGCACAGCTTTATACATCACCGAGGATCCCGGATTCAATATTCACACAGACCCGGTGGAAATTCCTATTACACCGCAACCTACAAAGATCTTTATCACTCGTGGGACGCCACCAGTGTTATAATTAAACCGGCAGTACTCCAGCTACAAACCGTGAGTAAAACAACTGCGGTTTATCTTTATAAATAGGCAGCGAATTTACAACCATAGTGACTTTGCAGTAGTAATATACTGCGCCGAGCATGTGAAGCACCTTATCAGCCATAAATTATTATTCCTATTATTCGAATATAGAGAATTTTTTACTTTATTATTTTTTCGTTTAAATATATTGTATTTATGTATTTATGTATTTTAGCTATGTATTTTAATATGTCGGAATAGATAGCTTTATATGTCACAATAAATATATCGTTATATCAAAACTCTCCGTGTGTAGCCCAGGTGTTGGTGTGCCCTACTGCTCTATACTTCTTGTTCAAAAATTTTAGAGGATTGGGTGAATCCTTTTGTAGGTGCACCCACACCATCCTTGACTAGTAGGTGAGCCCTCTCTAATTTATACTTTTCGTAATTCTGCCTTTGTTGATACTCTTGTGACTGTGAATCTGTGTATGACTTCCCTGATTCGGATCAGTTTATCTTCCGGTAAACTGGCTAACATGTTGACAGAGTCTAGTACGATACCCAGGAAAGTGATCACCATGGATGGACCTTCAATTTACTTAGGCGACACTGGCACGCCTAGCTGTGAAAAAACTACTCGTAGGGTGTCCAGATCCTGGAGTGTACGCCCTGGGTATTCAATCAGCAGAAAGTCATCCAGATAGTGAATAACATGACTGCAGTTAAACTTGACTTCCAACACCCAGTGCAGGACCTGAGCGAACTGGTCAAAAAGCCAGGGGCTACTATTGGAGCCAAATGTCAGTTTGGTGGCGAAATAATACAGGTTCTTCCATTTGATATCATGCCACTGCCAGAGCGCAGGCATGATGGGAAGTAGAAGGCATCTGATATGTCTGCCTTGGACAGATGAGCCCCAGGCCCTGCCTGCATGATGATGGCTATGGCTTGATCTATGGATGAATACTTCATACTCACTTCTTCAGATGGGATGAGAGGCATGCAGGGCTGAAAGGTCATAGACCAGCCTCTCCTTCTTGCTGAATTTACCTGCGACTACCCTCACCGGGTTGACGCGCCAGTGGTCGAACGGGGGAACCGAAAAGGGGGCCTATGAGGAACCCTTTCTATAATTCAGCCTCTATCAACCTGTCCACTGTTGTGGGGACTCTCACCGCGGACTGTAAGTTTTTACACTCATACGTGGCTTCAGGCAGCGCGATTAGACCTGTGTGGAAACCTGCTTCGAAACCTGCGACCAGGAAGTCAACAAATCCAGTGTTATGATGGCCTTGGAGGCACGAGTGTAAATAAGCGGTATCAATGATGCTGATGCACACTCTATCAGACTTTAGTGGACAGGCCAATTTTGGATGCGGGGTGCATGCACAAGTGTCTGTACAGTACGGCATTTGAAGAGGGGGAGAGTACATTGCGCGGGACCTTATATATTATATTGGCAATTATTCTGTTATGTTGTTACCTGCATAATTACTGCAACATCCCACTTTGGTCAGTAGATGGCAGCAAAGCATAAGTCAGTCTAAGGCCTCTTTCACACGGCCGTCTGCAGGCCCGCAATTGCGGTCCGCAATGCACGGGCACTGACCGTGGGGCAGCCGCATGCGGATTGCGGACCCCTTCACTTAAATGGAACAAGTTCTATTTTTTTGCGGAATGGAAGCACGGAATGTAACCCCACAAAAGCACTCCGTAGTGCTTCCATGGGGGTTTCGTTCCGTGCTTCTGTTCCACACCGCATCTCTGGATTTGCGGACCCATTCAAGTGAATGGGTCTGCATCCGTGATACGGCCACGGGAGCGCTATGGCGTTTGAAAGAGGCCTAAGTCTATATTGGAGCTGCCTTATGTAGATTGCAAAGTTTGGAAATAGCTCATTTCTAGCCTGTCTTGGACTCTAACAAGTGTAATAGCTAGATTTTCAGCGGCGACCTCAGCAGTGTCGTGTTTTCAGGGTCCAGGTCTGGAAGAGACAAGGGAATAAGGAAAATTACCAAGAACCTGTTCAAGGACTTGTAAGCGTGGCTTTGCCGTGTCACATTGTACCACACAGTTGAAGTGACATGTGGGTATGCAGATCAAGCATCAAGTAGCAGTAAATTGAGGTGGATGGGCCGCAGGTTAAAGCATAACCAGAAGGATTTCACATGCCAACACCTTCTTAGCATAGGAGAGCTTTGGCAGCTCACAGGGTCTAACACTACTGGGAGCTGGAGCAAGGAAAAAAGCTGCAATAGGAGGAACAGATACTTTAACCTGCGGCCCACCCTTGAGGTGGATGGGCCGCAGGTTAAAGCATAACCAGAAGGGTTTCACATGCCAACACCTTCTTAGCATAGGAGAGCTTTGGCAGCTCATAGGGTCTAACACTACTGGGAGCTGGAGCAAGGAAAAAAGCTGCAATTAGAGGAACAGATACTATTTACCTATGGATTACAACTAGCAAAGCCTCATTTAAAGGGACAGACATAATTTACCTGTGGATTACAAATAGTATGGTACAATACGTAGGTTGCACCCCAACAAGGAACTTGTCCAGGAGGAAGATTCAAGTGCAGCTACGTTGTTTAAAGGACTTTGGGGGAAAAGGTCAAATTGACTGTTTTACTGCTAAGGGCATTATATTTACTGAAGGTTCATTCTCTGTTACCATTTTGTTTTATATATTACCAGTTTCTTTTTCACTACACCATTTAGTAAACTTAATTACTGGGAAAGAACCGCTTTTTGTGTCTGTGTTGCATCGTGTACCCTCTGTACCTTTGGGCCCAGCTCTCGGTCCTCTTTCACACTGACCCCCAGAAGTAGCTGAAGAGGAAACCACTCTATCTGCAGAGGCTGACGGCTCTCCAATCCCAGCCATAAGGTGAACAGAAAGACCTCAGCCTCTGCTTGAAGTTTAAACCACTTTTGTCAGCCATATCTCTGGAGGACATGTTAGCTCCTCAAGACAGCTGGATGCCAAAAATTCACTGCTTAGATTAACTAGCCCAAGGCTTCAAAACCCATGGCTAAGCGGAGAGTGTGAAATGGGGAGAGTGGAAAGCATGGGAATTAACCCTTGTTGAGCTTGTCAGTGACAGCTTCCCTATGCAGTTTGGTGTCCAGCAAACTAGTCATAAATCCTTCACTGACATCCTACATGTTGAGGAGATAAGCTCGAGTATCTATGTTACAGTACATACTGTTCTTAATTGCCAACATAACTTAACTAATGGGAGAACCCTCGGAGGATGGCTTCAGAAACTCAGGTTGTGTCTAGTATTACTGCTGAACTCCATTGAAGTTAGTGGAACTGAGCTGCAATACCAGACACAACCCGTTCATAGGTGTGGTGCTGTTTTTGGAAGAAAGCAACCATGTTTTTCTGATCCTGGACAACCTTTTAACCCCTTCCCGACTGCTCCACATAAATTTACGTCGGCGTTTGGACATTTAAAAATGGTAGCATTCATAATGCAACATATGCCTTTGACCTGTTATACAGCAATGCTCCAGCCCACTATTTGAGAAATTGCCCTAAATGTGGGTTACGGAAAGCAGATTCATTACACGGGTTGTGGGGATGTGACCTTTTGAGATCCTTTTAGGGGCAAATATGTGACTATGCTAAGAGAACTTGGGACGTTGAGGTGCGTGATGTGCCTTAACAATGTATCTTCCAGTTCATTCCCAGAGATCAGGATACAGACTCGACAAACATAGTGAGCATTTAAGGGACCACATATTTAGCTATTACCTGCCAAAAAAATTATTTTGAGGAAGTGGTTACAACCCCAATTGCCCACTCTAGATGAAGTGATTGGAACAATGAAAAAGCTTATGTATATGGAAAGATTAGATACTGAAAGAAACAAAGAAAAAGCCACAAGGAATTTCTTTAAAAAAATGGAGAAAGTTTATTGAAACGACGCTTACAAAACATGAAGTTAGAGAGGTGATGAAATCATTTGCTGGAACTGTAGCGTGCCAGTCCGCCAGTCACAGTGGGCCGGAATGTACATACAGTTCATCGGTTACTCACGGTTTAGCAGACGCCTCCCTGGGCCAGCAGTGCAGTGAAGGGGAGAACAGCACTGAATTCTCCGGTGCACACTCTATTACATGGGACACCGGCCAGGTGGTGATTGAGGTGCCCTTGATGGTGAATGGGTTTCTGAGTGCTTGTCCGGCTGGGCCCCTGGTTTAGGTATTGTCGTGACGCCAGCACCTTGATGGTGCAAAATGTTGAGAGTGGTAGTGGTGTGGAGTTAGAAGAATGAGGCAGGTTAAAATCCAACTAGGAACTTTCTTGATAACAGTTTACATCCAGTTATTAAACAGTCTCTGATACACAAGCAAGTTGGATGTGATTAATCCCAGTAACAGGCTGTGCTGGTAGTAATGTGTCAGGCTAGGGTAGTTAGTGACGTACTCACTGATAAACAGCTCTTTGCCTTGCTTCAGTCTCAGTTGAGGTAGTTCAAGTCCTCGTCTTCTACACACAAGCGATGAAACAGAAATCTTATCTGTCCTTAAAATAACGGTGAGGCTGCCAGAAGCCAGATAAGTCCTACACCTAGATACAAAGGCGCCAAGAGCCTAGAATAATGGCTTTGTCCTTCGTCTTTTTCCAACAATAAACTTGACCAAGATTCACTTGCTACTCCAGAAAAGTGAATGGTAGAATAGAGACTTTTCTTCTGACCCTGGCTTCCTGGCTTAGTACTGAGATACAACTATGGCTCCTCTGGGCCGTGGAGCCCAAGAGAAAGTGCTTGAGAGGAGAAGAGACCTCTCCTACCTCCTCCACACTCCTGCACTCAACCACTACATCTTCCCAACTCCACTAGCTAGGCCTGAACTGTCCTATATATACTGTGGTGCTATCCCCATCTAGTGGTGGATGTATGTAGTGCACCTGACAGCCTGGTAAAAAGGGATTTCACACAGTAGTACAATGCAGCATGAAATTACAGATGACAAAAAGCTTTTGCAGTTCCCACATAAGCTAGTGGGACGCTGCAGAACTACTTGGTTTATGAAGGAACAAATGGCCAATAGGTTAGGTAAACTGTCAGTTTAGTTTCTGGGTCCGGTCTCCTCACAGTGCTGGGGGTTTATGTTCTTGTTTGGGTTTCAAATAAAAAAAAAAAGGATCAGGATGTGGTTTATTTTACTTTATTTCAGCTAAAAACAATATAGGTGGAATAAACGCCATGGAAGATCTTTCTTCGCTTCTGTCATCAGATGTGAACTTGTCTCTGATCCGAATAAAAGTTTATTATAAAGCCACTGTAGCTGGTCTGAGTATGCGGCTACTGCTTTGTAGTATTTGTATATAGTTCGAAGAACTTTGATCATCTACGACCTAGCTACAGTATGAATACCTTAATTTAAGGTACTAAATAAAGAAGTGAGCAAATTCTGACTAATACATCATTTGTCACCACAAGGAATAGATAAATCGGATATAGAGTCAGCTTTTCATTTACTGCCAGTTCACTGAAGGTGTTTTCATTTGATGGGTTCTTACCTCCCTATGAGCTGTTCTGTATCTGGTAATTACTTTCAACTCTTTTTCGGTGTGGATGGTTAATTTTGAGATGGGGATCCCTAATGTTATACAATACCTAGAGGACTTTCTGTTTGTGGGGCCTGGGGATTCCAGGATTTGTGGTTATTTATTGCATATTTTCCAATCATTAAAAGGGTTCTCCAAGAAAATAAACCACACAAATAAGAAGCATGTCATTATAAAAAAACAAAACAAAAAAAAACACCTTTAATTTTCAAAAGTTGCTTGTTTTGTCTATGGGGTAATCCTTATGATTAATTTAAATAGCTGATGTCCTGTTTGTTCTGTCAGAAACTTACACATCAGCACATCTCCTGCCTTGCCTGTAAGGGTCCATACTGTGCTACTGCAGCTGCCCCCATCAAGTAAGCATTTTTGGGCCGCTTGTTCAGAACAAGCCATTGCTTTTTCCTCTACTACCATATCTGTGTAAACTCACAAAGGCATCTGCCCCATTAAGAGATCATTTTGGGGTGGACCTCTTGGCTAGAACAAGCCATTGCCTCTTCCGCTACTACCATGTGTGTATAAACACGGGCAGGTATCTGCCCCCAATATGGGATATGTTTTGGACCGTTTGTTCAGAAGAAGCCATTGATTCTTCTGATGCTACCATGTGTGGCAGACATCTCCAAAAGGGGAGAATTTTTAAACCTTTTTTTATTATTTTAAAAATCAAAGTGCAGTGTTATTAAACTGGCTATTTGTTAACATTGGCAACCCTGCATTTGCCCAAAGATATATATATATATATATATATATATATATATATATGTCACTTTTTTACTCTTAAAAGGCCATGCGATTTTAAATTTTTTTGTTTTTCACTCATCACTTTCCCAAAACCATATCTTTTTTATTTTTACTTTCAGCTGTATGAGGCTTGAATAGTTTTTCTTGTGTTTCTTTTTATTGCCATATTCTAACCCCAAGAATCTTTTTATATTTACCAGATGTCTATGGAGCTGTGTGCAGGCTCATTTTTGGGAGGGTGATCTTTACTTTTTATTGATACGATTTTGAAGTGTATTTGACCTTTTGATCACTTTTTATTCATTTATTTGGGGAAGTAAAGTGACAAGAAAATGGTAAAATGGCCATTTAGAATTTTTGTTCCTGTTATGAAATTCGCTATATGGGATAAATATTTTTATATTTAATAGTACAGGCGTTTTCAAACATGGCGATGTCTATGATGTTTTTTAGATTGGCAATTGTATTTTGTGATAGCTATATATCCATCACAAAATACACCATTCACTGTATTCCAATACAGTGCTGTGACCGGGGAAAGCTGTTACGGGCGCAGGATCACTCAGCTCCTGCGTCTTCATCGCTCAGATGCCGTGGACCAAAGGATCTGAGGGGTTAAATTAATACGATTGGCCTTATGGCTGATCGCAGACATTCGCCCCCGGCCTCTCCCGGTGGCTATGGCGCCCTCAGCACTTGAGAGCAGGCACCATCTTTAAGGTAACGACTTCTACCATACATATACGGTGGAGGTCACAAAGGGATTAAAGAGTCACTGCACTTTCACACAATGTCATTTCATTTAATAGAGAACGGTGTAACTAGCGCATTTCTAAATCATTTCACTTAAAAAAAATGCGTGCATCCACCTGAAAAGAGCTGTAAAGTCATGGCCACTAGGGTCTCACTTCCATGTAACTTGCAGTCCACTGCCTGTTGTCAGTTAAGATCTGTCCCTGATAACAGAGACTAGGAAATCGGCTGAAAGGAAGTGGGGGGTCTCATAGCTATCTGAGATCCTGAGCCTGATACAACTGCTCCTACACAGCCTCTGAACATCATGTGATTTAACCCTCATCAGTAGGGATGAGCGAACCCGAACTGTATAGTTCGAGTTCGTACCGAATTTTGGGGTGTCCGTGACACGGACCCGAACCCGAACATTTTCGTAAAAGTCCGGGTTCGGTGTTCGGCGCTTTCTTGGCGCTTTTTGAAAGGCTGCAAAGCAGCCAATCAACAAGCATCATACTACTTTCCCCAAGAGGCCATCACAGCCATGCCTACTATTGGCATGGCTGTGATTGGCCAGTGCAGCATGTGACCCAGCCTCTATATAAGCTTGGGTCACGTAGCGCTGCACGTCACTCTGCTGATACAAGTGTAGGGAGAGGTTGCAGCTGCGACGTTAGGGCGAGATTAGGCAGATTAACTCCTCCAAAAGACTTCATTCTGTGATCGATCTGCAGCTGTGGATCATTGCACTGCTGCTATTCAATTGCTCACTGTTTTTAGGCTGCCCAGAGCATTTTTCAGTCACTTTTTTCTGGGGTGATCGGCGGCCATTTTGTGGCTTGTGGTGCGCCAGCACAAGCTGCCACTAAGTACATTTAACCATCAATAGTGTGGTTATTTTTTGCTATATCCTACATCAGGGTCAAGCTGTCATCAAGTGCATTTAACCATCAATAGTGTGGTTATTTTTTGGCCATATACTACATCAGGGGCAAGCTGAGCCTGTCACCCAAGTGCATTTAACCATCAATAGTGTGGTTATTTTTTGGCCATATACTACATCAGGGGCAAGCTGAGCCTGTCACCCAAGTGCATTTAACCATCAATAGTGTGGTTATTTTTTGCTATATCCTACATCAGGGTCAAGCTGTCATCAAGTGCATTTAACCATCAATAGTGTGGTTATTTTTTGGCCATATACTACATCAGGGGCAAGCTGAGCCTGTCACCCAAGTGCATTTAACCATCAATAGTGTGGTTATTTTTTGCTATATCCTACATCAGGGTCAAGCTGTCATCAAGTGCATTTAACCATCAATAGTGTGGTTATTTTTTGGCCATATACTACATCAGGGGAAAGCTGAGCCTGTCACCCAAGTGCATTTAACCATCAATAGTGTGGTTATTTTTTGGCTATATCCTACATCAGGGTCAAGCTGTCATCAAGTGCATTTAACCATCAATAGTGTGGTTATTTTTTGGCCATATACTACATCAGGGGCAAGCTGAGCCTGTCACCCAAGTGCATTTAACCATCAATAGTGTGGTTATTTTTTGGCTATATCCTACATCAGGGTCAAGCTGTCATCAAGTGCATTTAACCATCAATAGTGTGGTTATTTTTTGGCCATATACTACATCAGGGGCAAGCTGAGCTTGTCACCCAAGTGCATTTAACCATCAATAGTGTGGTTATTTTTTGGCTATATCCTACATCAGGGTCAAGCTGTCATCAAGTGCATTTAACCATCAATAGTGTGGTTATTTTTTGGCCATATACTACATCAGGGTCAAGCTGTCATCAGGTGCATTTAACCATCAATAGTGTGGTTATTTTTTGGCTATATCCTACATCAGGGTCAAACTGAGCCTGTCACACAGTTATTCTCAATAACTTCACACACACGCTACAGTGCAGATCCAAGTCTAATTCTGTGATTAAACGTATACCTGTCACCCAGCGCCTAAAAAATAGGCCTCACATTTATATTCATCCAAATCTGTCATTACTGCTTTAGCTGGTCAATTTATTTAGTGTCCGTCAAAGCACAGTTTTTGTTCTGGGTTGAAATACAATTCCCAATTTTGCAATTCTCTAAATTAGTGGTTTCTGCTGTATCAGGCCTACTTTAAATCTATCCCTAAAAGGGTATATTAGATTCAAGGTGCTGATAGGGTAGTTCTCAATAACTTCACACACACGCTACAGTGCAGATCCAAGTCTAATTCTGTGATTAAACGTATACCTGTCACCCAGCGCCTAAAAAATAGGCCTCACATTTATATTCATCCAAATCTGTCATTACTGGTGTGCCTGTATTAGTGTAATACGGTACCTAAATAGATAGCCAGATAGTTTTAGGTGTCTGTAAAAAAAAGGCCTGAATTTGAATTCAATACATTGGCCCGAATAATATTTTTCTTATTGTGGTGAACAGTAACAATGAGGAAAACATCTAGTAAGGGACGCGGACGCGGACATGGTCGTGGTGGTGTTAGTGGACCCTCTGTCACGGCCATGCTCATGACCGTGACTTCTTTACCGCATGCAGTTGCCTGCGGTTTTGTATGGGTGTTCAACCACGGGTGAGGGCCGCTTGTGTGTGGCCTCACTTGTGGTTGCCGCGGGCAACTAGTGTTGTATTTAGCAGCAGAGCAGCCTGAGCGTCGCTAGGCAGCTTGCTGCCCTGGCATGCGGTCTCACCTGACTTTCTTTATGTTAGGTGTGTGTGTTGTGTGCACGGTGTATTATGTATTGTGTGCACTTCCCCTTTATGTGTCTTTCCCTTCTGTGGTACTGGAAGGGTTAACTTCCTTCCCAGTGTGTGTGTGATGTCACTGGGTGTGTCCAACCCTTGGGTGTGGCCACTTGGGCCTATATAGACCCTCTCTTTAGCAGGGCTCAGTAGGTTGTTTCAGTCTTGCTAGCTGGAGCAGCCTCCTGTCTTTTCTATCCGCCTGTGAGAGCCACCACTGTGGTCATAAGTTTAAGTTTAAGTTTAGCTAAGTCTGTGTGATGTTCGGTTTATGTTTTCCTGTATTATTCAGTGCTGCCATGTATCTGGGTTCCGGTGTGTGGATGAGTTTGTGCTGACTTCTGTTTGCTATTTGTGGACTTCAGCTTTCCTGCACACGGATCCAGTCAGCAGGGCTGTGGCAGGTGGCTGGAACTAGTGCAGCACCTGCCATATACATAGGCTTGCATTTGTTCCCCTTTTCCCAACAGCTTGGCCAGTGAGACTCCTGCTCCTCCGTGCCTAGGAGGAGTAGGTCGTCTTACCCTGACTCCTAGCGCAGGGACCGGACGGAGGGTGAGTTAGGGATCCGAGGTTCCTGCGCATGGGTCCTCCTACCTTTAAGGTCGGCCCATGCAGTTAGGAGTTAGGGTCAGGGTAGGGACGCTGTTAGGAGGTGACCTGCTCCCTATCCTGTTCTCCTGGCTGAGCAGCCATAACATCACCAGGCACGCACGGCTGAGGATTTCCCCCATCCTCAGCCGTGACACCCTCTGGTGCTGGGAGAGGAAGTGGCCGTTCTGCCACAGCCACACGTCCTAGTGTACCAACTACCTCAGGTCCCAGTAGCCACCAGAATTTACAGGGATATTTGGTGGGGCCCAATGCCGTTCTAAGGATGGTAAGGCCTGAGCAGGTACAGGCATTAGTCAATTGGGTGGCCGACAGTGCATCCAGCACGTTCACATTATCTCCCACCCAGTCTTCTGCAGAAAGCGCACAGATGGCGCATGAAAACCAAGCCCATCAGTCTGTCACATCACCCCCATGCATATCAGGGAAACTGTCTGAGCCTCAAGTTATGCAGCAGTCTCTTATGCTGTTTGAAGACTCTGCTGGCAGGGTTTCCTAAGGGCATCCACCTAGCCCTTCCCCAGGGGTGGAAGAGATAGAATGCACTAACGCACAACCACTTATGTTTCCTGATGATAAGGACATGGGAATACCACCTCAGCACGTCTCTGATGATGACGAAACACAGGTGCCAACTGCTGCGTCTTTCTGCAGTGTGCAGACTGAACAGGAGGTCAGGGATCAAGACTGGGTGGAAGACGATTCAGGGGACGATGAGGTCCTAGACCCCACATGGAATGAAGGTCGTGCCACTGACTTTCACAGTTCGGAGGAAGAGGCAGTGGTGAGACCGAGTGAACAGCGTAGCAAAAGACAAAGAGGGAGCAGTGGGCAAAAGCAGAACACCCGCCGCCAAGAGACTCCGCCTGCTACTGACCGCCGTCATCTGGGACCGAGCACCCCAAAGGCAGCTTCAAGGAGTTCCCTGGCATGGCACTTCTTCAAACAATGTGCTGACGACAAGACCCGAGTGGTTTGCACGCTGTGCCATCAGAGCCTGAAGCGAGGCATTAACGTTCTGAACCTTAGCACAACCTGCATGACCAGGCACCTGCATGCAAAGCATGAACTGCAGTGGAGTAAACACCTTAAAAACAAGGAAGTCACTCAGGCTCCCCCTGCTACCTCTTCTGCTGCTGCCGCCTCGGCCTCTTCTGCTGCTGCCGCCGCCTCGGCCTCTTCCTCCGCCTCTGGAGGAACGTTGGCACCTGCCGCCCAGCAAACATGGGATGTACCACCAACACCACCACCTGCGTCACCAAGCATCTCAACCATGTCACACGCAGCGTTCAGCTCTCCATCTCACAGACATTTGAGAGAAAGCGTAAATTCCCACCTAGCCACCCTCGATCCCTGGCCCTGAATGCCAGCATTTCTAAACTACTGGCCTATGAAATGCTGTCATTTAGGATGGTGGACACAGACAGCTTCAAACAGCTCATGTCGCTTGCTGTCCCACAGTATGTTGTTCCCAGCCGGCACTACTTCTCCAAGAGAGCCGTGCCTTCCCTGCACAACTAAGTATCCGATAAAATCAAGTGTGCACTGCGCAACGCCATCTGTGGCAAGGTCCACCTAACCACAGATACGTGGACCAGTATGCACGGCCAGGGACGCTATATCTCCCTAACTGCACACTGGGTAAATGTAGTGGCGGCTGGGCCCCAGGCGGAGAGCTGTTTGGCGCACGTCCTTCCGCCGCCAAGGATCGCAGGGCAACATTCTTTGCCTCCTGTCTCCTCCTCCTCCTACTCAGCTTCCTCCTCCTCTTCTTCCACCTGCTCATCCAGTCAGCCACACACCTTCCCCACCAACTTCAGCACAGCCCGGGGTAAACGTCAGCAGGCCGTTCTGAAACTCATATGTTTGGGGGACAGGCCCCACACCGCACAGGAGTTGTGGCGGGGTATAGAACAACAGACCGACGAGTGGTTGCTGCCGGTGAGCCTCAAGCCCGGCCTGGTGGTGTGCGATAATGGGCGAAATCTCGTTGCAGCTCTGGGACTAGCCGATTTGACGCACATCCCTTGCCTGGCGCATGTGCTGAATTTGGTGGTGCAGAAGTTCATTCGCAACTACCCCGACATGTCAGAGCTGCTGCATAAAGTGCGGGCCGTCTGTTCGCGCTTCCGGCGTTCACATCCTGCCGCTGCTCGCCTGTCTGCGCTGCAGCGTAACTTCGGCCTTCCCGCTCACCGCCTCATATGCGACGTGCCCACCAGGTGGAACTCCACCTTGCACATGCTGGACAGACTGTGCGAGCAGCAGCAGGCCATAGTGGAGTTTCAGCTGCAGCACGCACGGGTCAGTCGCACTGCGGAACAGCACCACTTCACCACCAATGACTGGGCCTCCATGCGAGACCTGTGTGCCCTGTTGCGCTGTTTCGAGTACTCCACCAACATGGCCAGTGGCGATGACGCCGTTATCAGCGTTACAATACCACTTCTATGTCTCCTTGAGAAAACACTTAGGGCGATGATGGAAGAGGAGGTGGCCCAGGAGGAGGAGGAGGAAGAGGGGTCATTTTTAGCACTTTCAGGCCAGTCTCTTCGAAGTGACTCAGAGGGAGGTTTTTTGCAACAGCAGAGGCCAGGTACAAATGTGGCCAGACAGGGCCCACTACTGGAGGACGAGGAGGACGAGGATGAGGATGAGGTGGAGGAGGATGAGGATGAAGCATGTTCACAGCGGGGTGGCACCCAACGCAGCTCGGGCCCATCACTGGTGCGTGGCTGGGGGGAAACGCAGGACGATGACGATACACCTCCCACAGAGGACAGCTTGTCCTTACCTCTGGGCAGCCTGGAACACATGAGCGACTACATGCTGCAGTGCCTGCGCAACGACAGCAGAGTTGCCCACATTTTAACGTGTGCGGACTACTGGGTTGCCACCCTGCTGGATCCACGGTACAAATGCAGCATACTCAAGTTAGGGTTAATAGTGTTCCTGGGTATTGTAGTGCAATTGCGACCACTAACCTGAGACAGCTGACTCTCTGCAAGGGCAGGTAGTGAAAGGTAATGTTCGTGACGCCAGTGCCAAGTAACGGTGGCACACCGTTTGCTGATAGCAGGAATAACTGAGGAACCACGCAATGGTAAAACAGAACTTGAGCTTTACTGGACCTTTTTTTGTAGTCATATACAGGGACATAGATGGAAGCGCAGTTCCTTTGAAGACAGTTGATTTCGGTACATTTAATGCAGGCAATATATAGCAAGGTGATCTCAGAGGGTTAAATACAGGACTTGCAGTACAGGCGGCTTGCACTCTATTCCTGACTGATCTTGGAACATGGAAACTATTCCCCAAGGTCCGATGCCCTAGCTCTGGCGTATATCCTTGGGACTGTATTCATCAAGTACCTCCTCTGCTGTCTTTAGTACCTCTTGCTTTACTAGACTTGTCTCTGCCTCCCTCAGTTTCTTCAGGCTGGTTATCTGTGATGTTCCTGCTTCTGCAAATATGGACTCAGGAGGGGAACCTTCTCCTTGGATCTGGAACCCGGTTACAGGGACTGCAATACCCTCTCCTAGTCTGCAGGCTCTAGGCCTGCTCTGCTCTCACAGGCCCATGGCCTGGCCTTTTCTCAGACACGGTCTAAACTAACTTTCCCTTCCCTGACTGGGCCTTATATAACCTAGGGCTCCCTAGCTCCCTCTAGTGACTTAGAGCTGGAATGACATCCCTAGCAGGCCTGCACATGCAAATTTCACAGTAACAGGGAAGTACATAGCATTACATTATGAAGATGACTTATACCAACCTCCCCATAAATAAGGGGAAACGACAGCACCACAAGTGACCCTTCTGTAGTGACGGGCATTACAGCTCCCGTACACTACATACCCCGCTGCTTTAAGCTGAGTACGACCTCGTACTCCATCAGGGCCCGCCCAACTGGAATTTCCACCTGAAATAGAAAAAGACACATGCAGGCATACATATACGTAGTTCATCTGCATATACATTCATATCAGGTCCAATTGGCAAAGGTGAAGTGTGGTGACAAGGGGCGTCTTTCTCTTCTCTCAGGATAGTGAGTGGAACTGGGGCGCTGACCTGGCACAGCGGATGTTAAGGAACCAGGATAGTCCATGACAATGAATAAGTCCATAATAAAAGCAATATCTCAGAGGCTCGCACATAGGAAGTCCATCTCTGGGCACATAGACTTGAATAAAAACCTATTACTAAATACGGTCAGCAGCACACATATAAAATGACAATACAGGACTCTGACAATACCAGGGCCATGTTATCCTGGGAAGTCCTGCTTACCCTTTAAAAACGGTGCTGACATAAAAGAGCCCTTTCAACCTGAAATGGGGGTTAAAAGGGGAAAACAGTGCAAATAAAGGCACAACTGGGATTCTCAGATGCAGGCAGGGTGTCCCGAAAACAAACATGGGCAGGCTGGGAGCAGTGGTTCACAGTGGCAATTTAGCATAATGCCACCGGCCGTGGAGAACTGGCAGAAAGCTTCACCAGCCTGGCAAACATAAGGGACAGTTCCAGCCATAACGGTAATGTCTCTGTGGGGACATACAAAAGGGCCTAGTAGGCCTACTTACAGGCGTGTATCGAACTCTTCTTCAGAGGAATCATCATTGGGCTCCCACAGCAATTGTTCTGGCCTCGCAGGCCATATTTGGAATCCGTCTCCTCGCACTATCTTGACCGGAGGGGGCTTTTCCAGCATCGCTTCTACCTCCGTTTGGGTTCTGGGGAACGGGACCCACTGCACGCACCCGGCGTATCCGATACTTTCCACCCGGTATATTCTCTTTTGCAGTAAGTCTACAGCCGTAGGTCCGTTTGCAGACGGCTCCAGTGGAGGTGCGGTGACCGCTGCCAAACGTCGGGCTTCAGCACAGACCTCGGCCCTCCGGCAACTGTCCTGAATCTCTCGCTTGACCTCCCGCTTTACTGCCTCAGGAGGGGGATACGGGTCAGCAGACCTCTGCAGGACAATGGGCTCCCAGAACACGTCAGGCCCAAAAAAGATCTGGCTGTGCAGGTGAGTGGAGCGGGGCGGCTGGGATCCTGGATCCTTATCTTGGGCTGGTGCGTCACCCTCATCCTCTTCTTCCCAGTTCTCAGGCCGCACCCTAGGGCGGGTAACCGCAGTGGCATAGGGTCCCCTCAAACCCTCCGCCGGAGTGTATTCCACTATTTCTCCCATCACGAGGTTATACAAACGGTCAGGCAGATAGTGGCGCTTCACCGAACGCCTATTTACAAAGAAATCTCGGCCTGTCCCCAGCTCTTGGATAAAGCCGAAACCCCGTTCTTTATAGAAAGTCACCACAATCCCGCGGCGCCGCTCCAACTGGGGCTTACCCGGGAATGGATCCGCCTGGATAGACTTCGCCATTTCTTCGAACCGCTTCTTTCTCGTGGTAGTCTTTTTAGCCACCACTACCCGTAGTTCAGCCATCAGCGTCGGCCACTGCGGGTGCCGGCGGCGGGTCACAGCTAGCTCTGTGGCTTGATCCCTCAAGCCGATCATCCAGCCTGAAGGGTCCCAGGTCTCCGGCTCAGGAGAGCTTGGTGGAGTCGCACCCCACTCTATCATGGGTTCTAGATCAGGCATCTTAGCGTCCGACGTCCCCATCTTTTTCCCAGCTTCCTTCAGCTCTCCCCCGGGCTCCTCCCTCCTGCTGGGCAGTTCTCTCCCCGTCACAGGCCCGCCCCCTAGGCATAACACAGTAGGGACGGCGGCCACATTATAATCCATCCAGGTGGGTGGTGTCCCAGGGCAGCTTTCTCCTCCTTCTTGGAGGGTTTTGGCGCCAAATATTCGCGCCACTGCAAACAGTGATGGCGCAGGAAGAAGTCCAACGGCGCCAGCGGCCATCTTGGGTGCCATGATGCAGCTATTCAGTGACAGCAAGCAGGATGGTAGAAAGTCCATAAAAACACACTTTGATGTGGCGATTCTCTTCTCCTTGATAGCGCAACACTGCACAGCGCTTTTTGGAGGTTTTAGGGACACTCTTTGTATGTCTTTCAGTCCACAAAGTCCACTTTAAATAAACAGGCAATTTGTCACTTTGGTCACAGGGCAAACTGGATAAGGCACAAAGTTCACGCTTCTTGCACTAGAAAGCGTGCGTATCCTGTTCGTGACGCCAAAAGAGACGTGCAGCATACTCAAGTTAGGGTTAATAGTGTTCCTGGGTATTGTAGTGCAATTGCGACCACTAACCTGAGACAGCTGACTCTCTGCAAGGGCAGGTAGTGAAAGGTAATGTTCGTGACGCCAGTGCCAAGTAACGGTGGCACACCGTTTGCTGATAGCAGGAATAACTGAGGAACCACGCAATGGTAAAACAGAACTTGAGCTTTACTGGACCTTTTTTTGTAGTCATATACAGGGACATAGATGGAAGCGCAGTTCCTTTGAAGACAGTTGATTTCGGTACATTTAATGCAGGCAATATATAGCAAGGTGATCTCAGAGGGTTAAATACAGGACTTGCAGTACAGGCGGCTTGCACTCTATTCCTGACTGATCCTGGAACATGGAAACTATTCCCCAAGGTCCGATGCCGTAGCTCTGGCGTATATCCTTGGGACTGTATTCATCAAGTACCTCCTCTGCTGTCTTTAGTACCTCTTGCTTTACTAGACTTGTCTCTGCCTCCCTCAGTTTCTTCAGGCTGGTTATCTGTGATGTTCCTGCTTCTGCAAATATGGACTCAGGAGGGGAACCTTCTCCTTGGATCTGGAACTCGGTTACAGGGACTGCAATACCCTCTCCTAGTCTGCAGGCTCTAGGCCTGCTCTGCTCTCACAGGCCCATGGCCTGGCCTTTTCTCAGACACGGTCTAAACTAACTTTCCCTTCCCTGACTGGGCCTTACATAACCTAGGGCTCCCTAGCTCCCTCTAGTGACTTAGAGCTGGAATGACATCCCTAGCAGGCCTGCACATGCAAATTTCACAGTAACAGGGAAGTACATAGCATTACATTATGAAGATGACTTATACCAACCTCCCCATAAATAAGGGGAAACGACAGCATCACAAGTGACCCTTCTGTAGTGACGGGCATTACAGCTCCCGTACACTACACAAAGACAATGTGCCGACCTTACTTCCTGCACTGGAGCGTGGTAGGAAGATGCGCGAGTACAAGCGCACGTTGGTAGATGCGCTACTGAGACCATTCCCAAATGTCACAGGGGAACAAGTGGAAGCCCAAGGCGAAGGCAGAGGAGGAGCAAGAGGTCGCCAACGCAGCTGTGTCACGGCCAGCTCCTCTGAGCGCAGGGTTAGCATGGCAGAGATGTGGAAAAGCTTTGTCACCACGCCACAGCTAACTGCACCACCACCTGATACGGAACGTGTTAGCAGGGGGCAACATTTCACTAACATGGTGGAACAGTACCTGTGCACACCCCTCCACGTACTGACTGATGGTTCGGCCCCATTCAACTTCTGGGTCTCCAAATTGTCCACGTGGCCAGAGCTAGCCTTTTATGCCTTGGAGGTGCTGGCCTGCCCGGCGGCCAGCGTTTTGTCTGAACGTGTATTCAGCACGGCAGGGGGCGTCATTACAGACAAACGCAGCCGCCTGTCTACAGCCAATGTGGACAAGCTGACGTTCATAAAAATGAACCAGGCATGGATCCCACAGGACCTGTCCATCCCTTGTGCAGATTAGACATTAACTACCTCCCCTTAACCATATATTATTGTACTCCAGGGCACTTCCTCATTCAATCCTATTTTTATTTTCATTTTACCATTATATTGCGGGGCAACCCAAAGTTGAATGAACCTCTCCTCTGTCTGGGTGCCGGGGCCTAAAAATATCTGACAGTGGCCTGTTCCAGTGGTGGGTGACATGCAGCCTGATTCTCTGCTATGACATGAAGCCTGATTCTCTGCTGACATGAAGCCAGATTCTATGTTATGGGACCTCTCTCCTCTGCCTGGGTGCCGGGGCCTAAAAATATCTGACAGTGGCCTGTTCCAGTGGTGGGTGACATGCAGCCTGATTCTCTGCTATGACATGAAGCCTGATTCTCTGCTGACATGAAGCCAGATTCTATGTTATGGGACCTCTCTCCTCTGCCTGGGTGCCGGGGCCTAAATATCTGACAATGGACTGTTCCAGTTTTGGGTGACGTGAAGCCTGATTCTCTGCTATGACATGAAGACTGATTCTCTGCTGACATCAAGCCTGATTCTCTGCTATGGGACCTCTCTCTAATTGATATTGGTTCATTTTTATTTATTTTAATTTTATTTTAATTCATTTCCCTATCCACATTTGTTTGCAGGGGATTTAACTACATTTTGCTGCCTTTTGCAGCCCTCTAGCCCTTTCCTGGGCTGTTTTACAGCCTTTTTAGTGCCGAAAAGTTCGGGTCCGCATTGACTTCAATGGGGTTCGGGTTCGGGACAAAGTTCGGGTCGGGTTCAGATCCCGAACATTTCCGGGAAGTTCGGCCGAACTTCTCGAATCCGAACATCCAGGTGTTCGCTCAACTCTACTCATCAGCTTTCTGAGCCCCCTAGAAGAAAAAAAAAAACATAGTGGGAAGTAAGGGAAGTGAGGTCACTTTATATAGTACTGGCAACAGGGAGACATCCCCTGCTTCTGATAGAAATTCTTTTAATTATACATCTGAAACAGAGAATAATATGGCTGGAAGAGATTTTAGGGAAGTCCAATCTAGTTGAGCTCCAAAAATATTGCTGAAAAAGTTAAGGGTTATACCATGACTAATGTAAAAAATGAAAATAAGACATCATATATTACATGATGATCTCTTTCTAACAACCCTGCTAGATTTATATCAAGCTGGCAGCTCAAGGGGAATGTCTTTTCTTCTGCAGTGTGTCTCAGCTCTCCCTATTACAGCTCAGTAGGCAGTTGAAGAATGAAACTGAGCATGAGCGGCCTTCTCAGTGAGCCGGACAAAGAAATAAGAAAAAGAAAAAACAGCAGTTGGCGGTATACAGATAGATTTTATTGAATAACTCAGTGGCTGTACTACATTTTTAATTATATGAAATTACAAAAGTATTCAGATCCAGGTGCTGGTTTGAAAACTGTAGAATATTTTTCATGGGACAACCCCTTTAAGGCATTTTATTGTAAGATATGATCCTCTTCTGGTAGACTCTGATGATTGTGAATCCAGTTTGTCCAGCCTTGACCTATATGCTCGGCGTTCTGCCACTGCTGTAATAGTAATTTAAAGCATGCAAAATACAGTACTTTGGGACCCTCAAGGTTGTATTTCCAGGCATGACAAACTTGTAAGTACTGTATGTCAATTTTTGGTCCCACATTTCTTCTGAAGTTATTGTAGCCCACATCAAAAAGTCTCCTAGTTCTTCTGGTCACCTGAAACACATAAATAAAGAATACATCTTTTTCAGTGTAACAAATAGTCCATTCCACATAAATAGTCAGAAATACTCTTAAAAAAATAATATGCTTTTATTTGTTCAAATGGACTTTGGTGAAATCCTAAAATTGTGTTGAAAAATAACATTTAATGCCCCATCAAGATGGCTTTTATGACCTAAACACCTATGGGGGGGTTATGTCTATATCTCATTCGGTAAGATTCTGTCCAGAAAAATATAAAACAAATTGACATACTGGATAAGGTGGAGCTTGAGGTGATTAGGATTCACATTCCGCATACTCTGATCCGTTTTCTGCATATTCTGCTGAAAATAGTTAAACCAACTGGCTGTAGGGAAGTAAACAATGATACCATTACTATTTTATCACTTCATTTTTAGCGAATGCTCTGTGGAAAGGAGCACTAATGTCAGTATTCAAATACTTAGTATTGGCATTAAAGGGGTTCTCCGGGAATTAAGAAAATTAAAATACCTAAATATTACTTTATTATAAATATATTCCCAAATATCTTTCATTAGTTATAATGGCTTGCTTTGTCTGGGGAGCAATCATTAGGAGAAATAAAATGTCTGCTGTCCTATTAGTACACACAGAACCTGTCCTAATCACATAGCAGGACACAGCCACATCCTCACCTTCTCTCTGTACTTCATGTTACCTCATGAACTCCGTTCCTATAGAGATTCAGCTGAAGATCATATTAAACAGTATTCAGGACCATAACCCCTGACAAGCAGAGCAGAGAGGAGGATGAGGCAGCTCTTTACCTCAGTGTTGTGAAGTAACTTGTCATGCTGTATGATTAGGACAGGTTTTGTGTGTGCTAATAGGACGGCGGCCATTTTATTTCTCTTAATGATGGCTCCCTAGACAAAACGAGCCGTTATAAGTAATAAAAGGTATTTGGGAATTTATTTATACACTGACCAAAAATATAAACGCAACACTTTCGGTTTTGCTCCCATTTTGCATGAGCTGAACTCAAAGATCTGAAACATTTTCTACATACACAAAAGACCCATTACTCTCAAATATTGTTCACAAATCTGTCTAAATCTGTGTTAGTGAGCACTTCTCCTTTGCAGAGATAATCCATCCCACCTCACAGGTGTGGCATATCAAGGTGCTGATGAGACAGCATGAATATTGCACAGGTGTGCCTTAGACTGACCACAATAAAAGACCACTCTGAAATGTGCACAGTTTTGCCTCATTAGGGGGGTCAGAAATCCAGTCAGTTTCTGGTGTGGCCATCATTTGCCTCACGCAGTGCAACACATCTCCGTTGCATAGAGTTGATCAGGTTGTTGATTGTGGCCTGTGGAATGTTGGTCCACTCCTCTTCAATAGCTGTGCAAAGTTGCAGAGTATTGGCAGGAACTGGAACACGCTGTTGTATACGCCGATCCAGAGCATTCCGAACATGCTCAATAGGTGACATGTCCGGTGAGTATGCTGGCCATGCAAGAACTGGGATGTTTTCAGCTTACAGGAATTGTGTACAGATCCTTGCAATATGGGGCCGTGCATTATCATGCTGCAACATGAGATGATGGTCGTGAATGAATGGCACAACAATGGGCCTCAGGATCTCGTCACGGTATCTCTGTGCATTCAAAATGCCATCAATAAAATGCACCTGTGTTCCTTGTCCATAACATACGCCTGCCCATACTATAACCCCACGCCACAATGGGCCACTCGATCCACAACGTTGACGTCAGCTCACCCACACAACGCCACACACGCTGTCTGCCATCTGCCCTTAACAGTGAAAACTGGGACTCATCCCTGAACAAAACGCCTCTCCAACGTGATGGAAGCCATCAAATGTGAGCATTTTCCCACTCAAGTCGGTTACAACGACGAACTGCAGTCAGGTCCAGACGCCGATAAGGACGAAGAGCATGCAGATGAGCTTCCCTGAGACGGTTTCTGACAGTTTGTGCAGAAATTCTTTGGTTATGCAAACCGATTGTTGCTGCAGCTATCCGGGTGGCTGGTCTTAGACGATCATGGAGGTGAACATGCCAGATGTGGAGGTCCTGGGCTGGTGTGGTTACACGTGGTCTGCGGTTCTGAGGCCGGTTGGATGTACTGCAAAATTCTCTGAAATGCCTTTGGAGACGGCTTATGGTAGAGAAATGAACATTCATTGCACGGGCAACAGCTCTGGTAGACATTCCTGCAGTCAGCATGCCAACTGCACGCTCCCTCAAACGTTGCGACATCTGTGGCATTGTGCTGTGTGATCAAACTGCACATTTCAGAGTGGCCTTTTATTGTGGGAAGTCTAAGGCATACCTGTGCCATATTCATGCTGTCTAATCAGCACCTTGATATGCCACACCTGTGAGGTGGGATGGAATATCTCAGCTCATGCAAAATGGGACCAAAACCGAAAGTGTTGCGTTTATATTTTTGTTCAGTGTAGTTACCAATAGAAATGCACAAACAGGTCACACAGAAATTCTGGGTTGGATTACACCCATTAGGTATATACATATGTTGCAAATAACAAACAGTCAAACAGCTTTTTATTTAATCAGCCGTGCAACCCAATATATTGTAAATGACATGAAATACAGTATGTGTGGTGTATTTGTTGCAGTCACATGGAAGTAAAACATAGTATGCAGTCAACTGCTAATAATCTTGTCTTCACAATTGCACGATACTTGAACTGTAATACAACTCATGCAGTATATATTTGAAAGATTTTGAGAAATTGGTGCTCAATCGACACTAGTATATACCATATTTAAATGAAAACCAAAGTGCTCGGGTGCTCGATGGAAACACCACTGAAATGGTTCGGGAACAGCATGGGGAGGATGCTTAGATGCATCTTGGACTCCCAGGTCGCTGCTGGGAAAGATGTTGTCCGAGTAGTATGCCACTTTTACAGACTGACAATAATACGCACCAAACCGAAGATAAAATCGATTTTAGAAGAAAAATTGTTAGGAAACATTCTTTCCTGTATATTTACTTGTATATAAAGTGCAAGTGCTGCCAAAAATTACAAGGAATATGCACTCCGATACAACCTGTATATCACATAAAGGAGGGCCTCATTCACATTGTGGTACAATTGTTCCGGTAGTGGGACTCCTACACTTATAAAGCCTATGCACTAAGTGAAAAGGCTGCCAAAAAAGGAACCGGCACTCCAATTTCACTCTTTATTACACATAAAGGAGGGCATCATACACACCCTTGAAAAATTATAATTGGTGGCCTGCTGGTGACCCTCAAAAACATTAGGGGTGAGGGCCTGCTGTTTATCTGACCATCTAATAAATTAGGGGTGAGGGCCTGCTGCTGAGCTGACCCTCTAAAACATTAGGAGCAGGCCTGCTGCTGAGCTGACCCTCTAAAACATTAGGAGCGAGGGCAGCCTAATAAGCATGTTAATATGATGGAGGAGGAGGAGGACAAGAAAAGGGAGACTGAACCATATACCCTTTTTTGTGGTGGAAGGGGTGCATGGGAATACAGTGTATTCAATACACCATAAAAGCCACATTTAAAGTGCCTTTATGTTCAGCCGCTTTCCTCTGGTGGAGTAGAGAAGTCAGAGACAATCCAGGCCTTGTTCATTTTGATAAGAGTCAACCTGTCAGCATTTTCAGTTGACAGGCGGATGCGCTGTTATTATGCCCCCAGCAGCACTATATACCCCATCTGACAAAACGCTGTCAGCAGGGCAGGCCAGCACCTCCAAGGCGTAGAGCGTCAGTTTGTGCCATGTGTCCAGCTTGGACACCCAATAGTTGAAAAGCACGGAGGGATCACTGAGGGCGCTGACACGGTCTGCTACGTACTCCTTCACCATCTTCTAAAATTTTTCCCTCCTTGTGACACTAGGCCGCGCATCAGGGTGAGGGTGCTGGCGGGGTGTCATGAAACTGTCCCAGGCCTTGGAGAGTGTTTCCCTGTCTCTGTTGGAACTGCTGTGTGTTCCCCTCGTCTCCCCTCCTCGGTTGCCCAAGGAACTATGTACTCTGCTGCCAGCGTTATCAGCTGGAAATTTTTGCAGAAATTTTTCCACAAGGACCTTCTGGTATTGCACCATTTTGCTAGTCCTCTCCACCACAGGAATGAGAGATGAGAAGTTCTCTTTGTAGCGGGGGTCGAGAAGGGTGAGCAACCAGTAATCGGTATTGGCAAAATGCGTATAACGCGAGGGTCACGGGAAAGGCAGCAAGTCAGCCATGTGAGTCCCAACAGACAAGACTTCGCTGTCCTCATCAGAAGGATGACTCTCAATCTCCGCATCCTCTTCCTCCTCTTCGGCCCATCCACGCTGAACAGATGGAATAAACCTGCTATGGGTACTACCCTCTGTAGCGGAGGCAACCATCTCCAGCTCCTCCTCCTCATTATCATCCAATTCGCGCTGAGAAGACGAACTGAGGGTGGTCTGGCTATCACCCTGTGTACTGTCTTCCCCCATTTCCACCTCTTCCACATGCAAAGAGTCCTCCTTCATTGTGAGCAGCGAGCGTTTGAGTAGACACAGAAGTGGGATGGTTACGCTGATAATAGCGGCATCGCCGCTCACCATTTGTGTTGATTCCTCAAAGTTGCATAAAACCTCACAGAGGTCAGACATCCATGCCCACTAGTCGCTTGTGAAGAGCGGAAGCTGACTGGAAAGGCAACGACCATGTTGCAGCTGGTATTCCACTACTGCCCTCTGCTGCTCACAAAGCCTGGCCAACATGTGGAACGTCGAGTTCCACAGTCGGTGAGCTGGCATTTGCCATCACTGCTGCAGCGTTGCCAAACCGGCGGCAGCTGTAGATGACTTTCGGAAATGGGGACACACGCAGTGCACCTTCACCAGTAGCTCAGGAAAATTGGGGTAGGTTTTGAGAAACCGCTGAACCACTAAGTTGAACATGTGGGCTAGGCATGGTATGTGTGTGAGCTTGTCGAGCTCCAAAGCCGCCACCAAGTTACGGCCATTATCAGACACAACTGTAGCGGTCAGAGGAGGAAGAGACCGCAAGGCAGGATTCAAATACAGTACAGCAGACAAGGAGGTTGAAGGATACACCGGCTTTATTAATGTACAATACTACTGCACCAGAGGCGCAATTGACACAGGTCAGAAACAGTACAGGGAGTGCAGAATTATTAGGCAAGTTGTATTTTTGAGGATTAATTATATTATTGAACAACAACCATGTTCTCAATGAACCCAAAAAACTCCTTAATATCAAAGCTGAATATTTTTGGAAGTAGTTTTTAGTTTGTTTTTAGTTTTAGCTATTTTAGGGGGATATCTGTGTGTGCAGGTGACTATTACTGTGCATAATTATTAGGCAACTTAACAAAAAACAAATATATACCCATTTCAATTATTTATTTTTACCAGTGAAACCAATATAACATCTCAACATTCACAAATATACATTTCTGACATTCAAAAAACAAACAAAAACAAATCAGTGACCAATATAGCCACCTTTCTTTGCAAGGACACTCAAAAGCCTGCCATCCATGGAATCTGTCAGTGTTTTGATCTGTTCACCATCAACATTGCGTGCAGCAGCAACCACAGCCTCCCAGACACTGTTCAGAGAGGTGTACTGTTTTCCCTCCTTGTAAATCTCACATTTGATGATGGACCACAGGTTCTCAATGGGGTTCAGATCAGGTGAACAAGGAGGCCATGTCATTAGATTTTCTTCTTTTATACCCTTTCTTGCCAGCCACGCTGTGGAGTACTTGGACGCGTGTGATGGAGCATTGTCCTGCATGAAAATCATGTTTTTCTTGAAGGATGCAGACTTCTTCCTGTACCACGGCTTGAAGAAGGTGTCTTCCAGAAACTGGCAGTAGGACTGGGAGTTGAGCTTGACTCCATCCTCAACCCGAAAAGGCCCCACAAGCTCATCTTTGATAATACCAGCCCAAACCAGTACTCCACCTCCACCTTGCTGGCGTCTGAGTCGGACTGGAGCTCTCTGCCCTTTACCAATCCAGCCACGGGCCCATCCATCTGGCCCATCAAGACTCACTCTCATTTCATCAGTCCATAAAACCTTAGAAAAATCAGTCTTGAGATATTTTTTGGCCCAGTCTTGACGTTTCAGCTTGTGTGTTTTGTTCAGTGGTGGTCGTCTTTCAGCCTTTCTTACCTTGGCCATGTCTCTGAGTATTGCACACCTTGTGCTTTTGGGCACTCCAGTGATGTTGCAGCTCTGAAATATGGCCAAACTGGTGGCAAGTGGCATCTTGGCAGCTGCACGCTTGACTTTTTGTCAGTTCATGGGCAGTTATTTTGCGCCTTGGTTTTTCCACACGCTTCTTGCGACCCTGTTGACTATTTTGAATGAAACGCTTGATTGTTCGATGATCACGCTTCAGAAGCTTTGCAATTTTAAGAGTGCTGCATCCCTCTGCAAGATATCTCACTATTTTTGACTTTTCTGAGCCTGTCAAGTCCTTCTTTTGACCCATTTTGCCAAAGGAAAGGAAGTTGCCTAATAATTATGCACACCTAATATAGGGTGTTGATGTCATTAGACCACACCCCTTCTCATTACAGAGATGCACATCACCTAATATGCTTAATTGGTAGTAGGCTTTCGAGCCTATACAGCTTGGAGTAAGACAATATGCATAAAGAGGATGATGTGGTCAAAATACTAATTTGCCTAATAATTCTGCACGCAGTGTATAAGCGGTTTTATATGAATCGACATTAAAGTTACTGAAAATTTGCATAAAGGCAAAATGCTCCACAAAAGCAGCAAGCACAACAAAAAGAAAAGAAGGCTACTCTCTCCTAAATTCTTCTATCTGATCCTGCTACCCAGGATGCACTTCTACAGTGCCTTGCTACAAGAACCCTATCCTATGACCTGACAGGATTTGCACAGTGCACTCACAGTTCAGTAGACAACGGGCTGTTCTTGATCCGTTATACACAGGCAGATACAGTCTGGCTCTTGGTCCAGTTAACAATTCCAGCATATAGAGTAACCCCTAAAACAATAATTTTATTAGTATACCTTAAAAAGGATCCCACTTGGGTCCACTTATTATAAAGCAAATAATATGAAAACAGAATAGTGTATCCTATAATTGCATCCAGTATACTTGTTAACCTGGGGTATGGGGATATTTGTCCCTATAGCTACCCCTGTCCTATAACCTCAGCCCAGGGAGAGCTCCTAATGGTGGAGGCCCCCTGTCCACGTACCTAGACTTCTACCCCTCACAGGTCCCTATGGGGGTACAGCAGGGATATTCCTAGTTTACCAAGAAATAAGGCGAGGATGTAAAACACTAATGGATATATATATATATATATATATATATATATATATATATATATATCTCGACTGGATGCAAAAAGAAAGAAAAGAAAAAAACAATAATAACGTGGTACAGACATATACAGAAATACACTCAGTCAGGGTTGACTATATAGTCATACACCTAAACTACCTCTTTTTGACGCGTTTCCCCCATAAACAGTGCCATGGGATCATCAGGAGGTATAATATAACATTGGTCTATACAAAGTAGATGCAACCATATAGATACTGGCATATAGCCAGGTCACATAGAAAAGTGCTACACAATGTACACCAGCATAAAGCCAGGTCGCACATATGAAAAAAGAGATAGTCGCTCTACAAAAATTGATTGAGGGGGAACGTAATCAGGCCAGTAGATATGTTTGATAGCATCATATCCGGCTAGTTACGTGCACATTTTGATGATCGTGCCTGCAGCGGACTCCTTCAGAGGTAGACAGTATATTCCGCATCCTATAGGGCAGAAAATAATCATATACCTAAGTCAGTTTGACGTTTATCATCCAGATATATATAGGTGCAGAGATCAGTGTGGACTCACGGTTTAGATGGTAGGGAAGATGCCAGTAAGAGATTATTCCTGTTGTCCCCCTATCATGAAGTCCTAGTGAGACCCACACTAGAATCCAAAAATCATAGTCACAAATAATGCTCATGTTGAATAAGAGCTAGATAATCCAAAGCCTTGGAGTCCTAGTGACAAGATGTATAAAACTTACATGCTGGAGTCCTTCCCTGTGTTCATGTTCCCCCTGGTAGGCAGTTTGTTACTGATGCTGCAGCTGTATTTAAAGTGCTGCCACTTGGCGCCCCATAGCCCTATTGGTAGTCTGCATGACTTCCTGGTTAATGTCACTTCCTGTTGCTGGAACGCATATGTGTTCCACAGGACGGATGTTCAGGATATTCACAGAGCTGCATTGCTTCCTGATTAATGTCACTTCCTGTTGCTGGAACTCATATGCGTTCCACAGGGCGGATGTTCAGGTTATTCACAGGGCTGGACAGCACAGTTAATGCTGCGCTGTCCTTCCGGTCTATGGAACGCATATGCGCCCCACAGGGCGGATGTTCCGGTTATTGACACAGCAGACTCACACTCTCAGTGCTGCGCTGTCCTTCCGGTCACTGGAGCGCAAAAGCGTTCCAAATCGCGGCCTCCCATCTCTAAATCACTTCCCGGTTCCTGTATGTATCATCATGTGATATATTATTACATTCCACACGATTCAGGGCATACCCATCACAGGTGTATTGAGGTAATTTAGGTGTATGACTATATAGTCAACCCTGACTGAGTGTATTTCTGTATATGTCTGTACCACGTTATTATTGTTTTTTTCTTTTCTTTCTTTTTGCATCCAGTCGATATATATATATGTATATCCATTAGTGTTTTACATCCTCGCCTTATTTCTTGGTAAACTAGGAATATCCCAGCTGTACCCCCATAGGGACCTGTGAGGGGTAGAAGTCTAGGTACGTGGACAGGGGGCCTCCACCATTAGGAGCTCTCCCTGGGCTGAGGTTATAGGACAGGGGTAGCTATAGGGACAAATATCCCCATACCCCAGGTTAACAAGTATACTGGATGCAATTATAGGATACACTATTCTGTTTTCATATTATTTGATTTATAATAAGTGGACCCAAGTGGGATCCTTTTTAAGGTATACTAATAAAATTATTGTTTTAGGGGTTACTCTATATGCTGGAATTGTTTACAACTATTTACCCCATTATATATCCATGTATATTGATATTGCTGGAATTTGATCTTGGTCCAGTTACTTGCTTGGCTCCACAGGGTCTTTTCCTCTCTCAAGTAGCAGGTGCAGGAACCACAGTGGCTCAGCTCCAGCAGGAGTAGCACGTCTTGTTGCTATTCTCTGTATTCCACAGTTTGCAGTCTCCGTTGCTCAATTACACAACTGGCAGAAAGGGATTCCTGTTTAGTCCCTATTTATAAGTCTGACCACAGACAGGTTGTCTTTCTCTTTACCAAGAGGGACACGGTTCTCCCCAGCTCAGTCCAGGAACAAAAACACTGCTATCTTCCTCTGTTAATCTGTGTTGGCCCAGGCAGGAAGAAATCACTTCTTATCTTCCCTGTGGGTCAAACTCCCTCACTCCTGACAGAGTCCTTATCTTCTTCTCAGCTGGCTCCTGCACACACCAGCCTGGGAAAGCTCATTAACTCATTCCTGGCCTCTGGAACAGCACAACTCATGTCGCTTACTCAGTCACAGTGGCCTCTGGTGGCCGGAGGGAAACATGACAGTCTGCATAGATATAAGTGCTGGAAATGCTGCTGGATGATTCAGGGCTGCCTCTTACACATCCATGCCTGGTTGTAGGTTAAGTGGCGAGAGCCACAGCTCACTCTGGTCCCTTATACCCTGCCACAGCCAGGGCTGGGACAAGGCCATTTGGTGCCCAGGGCGAAGATGGCAAACTGCGCCCCCCCCCCCCCCCCCCCCCCCCGTTTTTAAGAAAGAATCAATGTTGTTTCAAAACAAGAATATACTTAAAGCAATAGAACAAAGGACTGTGGGACTTTGAAATTCACAGACACTATAAAGTTCCCCCCCATCATCATGTGCCAGTATAAAGTCCCCCCCATCATCATGTGCCAGTTTTGTAATAAGCCCCCCCAATGTGCCAGTAACACTATTGTAAAAAAAAACAAAAAAAAAACACTTATACTTACCTAAGTGTCAGCGATGCGATGCAGCCTCTTCCTGTGTCCCACGCTGTAATGTAAGGCTCAGGCGGCACGATGACGTCATTGCGCCGGCCTCTGATAGGCTGCCGGCCTAGTGCCTGCAGCCAGGGGCGTACATAAAAATCACTGGGCCCCATAGCAGGAATCTAAATTGGGCCCCCATTCCCCTTTTATAGCCCCTCCCTTTGTTCTATGAACTATTCTTGCTGCTGCGTTTTATAATTTATGCCATCAGGGCCGGAATGGGATTACAAAACAGCCCTGGCACACAAAAGAGGTATAATAGATGCAGATGTATATTATATACAGCAGTGTACAGTTATGTGAGGTACGCGGTATAATAGATGCAGTGTGTACAGGTATATAGTATATTCCCTAGTGTTCTGATATGTGAGGTACAGGGTATAATAGATGCAGTGTGTACAGGTATATAGTATATACAGCAGTGTACTGATATGTGAGGTACGGGGTATAATATATGCAGTGTATACAGTATATACAGTAGTGTAATATGTGAGGTACGAGGTATAATAGATGCAGTGTGTACAGGTATATAGTAAATACAGCAGTGTATTGACACCTCGTACCTCACATATCAGTACACTGCTGTATATACTATATATCTGTTCACACTGCATCTATTATACCTCGTACCTCACATATATAGTATATACAGAAGTGTACTGATATCTGTACACACAGCATCTATTATACCTCATACCTCACATATCAGTGCACTGCGGTATATACTATATATCTGTACATATTGCATGTATAATACTGTGTAATATATGCAGTGTGTGTGCATGTATGTGTGTGTATATATATATATATATATATATATATATATACAGAGCAGTGTATTGATGTGACACATAGAAGGTATAATACTGTAGATGCAGTGTTTATAGAAATATGTGGTCAGTTATGCATTATAGTCACTGTGAGGTACATGAGGTAGTGGTAACTGTCTGAAGTAGTATACATGAGTGAGCAATGAGTAAAAACAGGGCATGGAGGGGGGGGGGGGTAAATGATGAAAAGTGGAGGACCTCCTCTTACCTCTCCATTCCAGTCTGTATGGATCAATACAGAGCTGCTTGTGAACTTTTAATACTTGCTGTTAGGGGTTGAAGGACCTGTGATGATGTCATCACAGGTCCTGGCAGATGTACCTTTGAAACCTAGGAACTACACCATTTTTGGTGCAGTTCCTTTGCTAGATTCTGCAGGACCTGTGATGTTGAAGATGATGTCATCACAGGTCCTGGCAGATGCACTGTTCTAACCTGGGAACTACACTTTACACTGTGCAGTTCCCTTACAGGACCTGTGATGACATCATCAAAGGTCCTTTAGCTTTAGAAAGGTAAACAGGAGTAATTAGGGGGCGGGGCCTCTCCTCCACTTCGGTGCCTGCCTGCAGCCTATCAGAGGAAAGGGAAGGGACACGCCTCTCCCTCCCCTGCACCTCCGCTGGCACAGACAGTTTACAATGGAGATGAGCGCAATGGAAGCGCTCATCTCCCTGTGCCCGGCGGCGGCTGCTCACTTGGGGGGGGGGGTCATTTTAGTTGGGGGGGCACATGGGGGGGCACAGCATGATGTAGGGGGGGCCGTGGCTGGCACTTCACCTGCGCCCCCCTCCTGTCCGCAAATGGTAGCGCCCAGGGCACCCGCTCCTTCGGCCCCTGCCTTGTACCGGCCCTGGCCACAGCTCTGCAGCGGTGTGCTGTTTGTCACCTAAGCAAATTAGTTTAAGCACGGCCTGTTTCCGCTTCCCCACTCCAGTGCTACACTGCTTCCACCTACTGACTGATGGCTGACTGGTGCTGCAAGATGAGAATTCAGAGGTGGAAGTGGAGGAGGAGGTGGAAGAGGAGAAGGGGGGTTGCAGCCACTAATGTAGGTGGTGGCAAAAATCCTGATGGAATTAGGGCCCGCAATCCTTGGCGTCGGTAGCACCTGTGCCATCCCAGGGTACGACTCGCTCCCGGCCTCCACAACGTTCACCCAGTGTGTCGTCAGGGAAATTGTCACGGCGGGGAGTGGGGGAAACCCCCCACCATGCGGTATCAAAGGGATAAAGGGTAGCTACTAGGCCAGGACGCCGGGATCAGGGAGCAGGTCACCTCCTATTGCCTCCCTAATCCTCTCCCTAGCTCCTAACCGTATGAGCCAACCCAGATGGTAGGAAGGCTCATACTCCAGAACCTCAGGGCCCTACTAACCTTCAAGAAATCCCTGAACTAGGAGCAGGGTAAAGACGACCTGTTCCTCCACAACACGGAGGAACAGGAGTCTCTAAAGGCCTAACTGCAAGGAGAGGGGAACACATACAGCTATAAGGAGATCACAGGTAAGTGAAACCAGTGACACACTTACCTGCCACAGACACACTGACTGGAACCCGTGCACAAGTGCTGTTGTCCACACCAACATTAAAAGGACACAGCACACACCACAAACCACACAGGAACCCAGGACACCCATAGCTGCAATAAACGTGAGACACCATAAGAACATCTATGACCACAAGGGTGGCCCTCACTGGACAGATGGAACAAGCCAGGAACCGTGAACCACCAGCATACACCAAGGCTGGAGGAACCCAGAGCTTCAGGCATCCAGCAGAGGCTAAATAGTCCAAGCAGCCACACCCACACACACATAAACACAGTGTTCACAAAACACTAGGAAGGGAGTTAACCCTTCCAACACCAGACAAGGGAAGGAAGCCACTTAAAGGGGAAGTGCACACACAAGCATACCAATCCACATGTTACCACCGGCAACAACATGCGTGGCAACCATGTCCCGGCAATCACCCAGAAGGCCGAGACACTGCCACCGCATGCTCTCACAGCAACACTTTGCCACGGGCAACCGCAAGTGTGGCAACAGTGTCACAGCGAAAACCAAAGGCCGTGACAGAAATGTAGTGTCCCTGGCCAAAAGCACTTGTCCATATGTCAGTCGTTAAGTGGACCTTCCCAATAACTGCGTTGGGTCAGGGCACAGGTGATGTTACGGGACACATGCTGGTGTAAGGCGGGGAAGGCACACCGGGAAAAATAGTGGAGGCTGGGGACTGAGTAATGAGGGACCGCCACCGCCATCAGGCTGCGGAAAGCCTGAGTATCCACAAGCCTAAATGGCAACATTTCCAGGGCCAGCAATTTGGAAAGGTGCGCATTTAGTGCTATGGCCTGTGGGTGGGTGGATGGGTATTTGCATTTTCGTTCAAAGGCCTGGGGTATGGACATCTGTACGCTGCGCTGGGACACAGAAGTGGATGTGCTAGCTGATGGTGCTTGCGAAGGTCCAGGTGCAGGGTGGGAAGCATCCGGGCCTGCGTTTTGGACAGGGGATTGGCCAGCACGTAACACAGGGGAAGAGGAGGCAGTAGTGTGACCCGCAGATACTGATTGTGGACCCAGGCGTTCGGCCCACAGGTTGCAAATTACAATTCTTTTATCGTCCACACTTTCCTCAAAAAAAGCATCAGACTGCGGAACACCTACCCCTTTACAAGGGAGATTGCCGCAAAGGGGTGCTCCGGGGAACAGTTGCGGGCCTGTTTGGTGTGGCCCGCCTTCTTCCCTTTGCCACCCCACTGCCTCTTCCAGCCTGTTGCTGTGCTGCGGATCCCTCCCCCTCTGTACTGCTGTCCTCACTCGGCTTGTCACCTTCCCAGGTTGCGTCAGTGATTTCATTGTCCACCACTTCCTCTTCCACTTCCTCACTCTGGTCATCCTCCTGACTTGTTGACCTAACAAGAACCTCACTTATTGACAACTGTGTCTCATCTTCATCATCAACCTCTTGAGACACTAATTGCCGTTGACTTATTGGCAACTGTGTCTCATCATCATCATCCACCTCGTGAAACAATTGCTGTTCCCCACCGTCATCTTCTTGGGACTGTGGATGCTTAAGAGTTTGGGAATCAGGGCACAAGATCTCCTCATGTCCCTCTTCAAGCGGGCTTGGCGAGAGGCCCAAATCAAGGAATGGCGATGAAAAGAGCTCCTCGGAATATCCGAGTGTGGGATCACTTGTTTGCCAAGACTCTCCATGGTGGGAGGAAGGAAGATCATGGTGAGGATTCTGTTGAACAGACTCTTAGCTACTGAGACTGGGCTTTGTGGAAGACAGGATGGTGCTTAACCGACTGGAAGCATTATCTGCTGCAATCCAACCGACCACCTGGTGGCACTGGTGTGACTTCGAGAGTGGTGTCCTGCGCCGCCCTGCAAACTGGGACATGAAGCTAGGTATCGTGGATGAGTGTGTTTTTTGTGCTCTGGCAGCAGGCACAGTTTCACCGCACCCAGGGCCACGGCTTCTGCGTGCATCATCAGCAGCACGGCCACTTCCTCGTCCCTTACTGCTCGCCTTGAGCATATTAAATGGTATATATGCTTGCAAGTATGTCACACGTACAGTAGCGCAGGTTTTGTAAGTGTATGCGCAAATAAATTATACTGAATGTCACAGATATTTAGGATGCGCAAACGTTATACAGGAGCGAAAAAATTTGACTGATTGTCACAAATATTTAGCATGCGCAAATGTTATACAGGAGATGTAGCGCAGGTAATGTCTCTGTCACCAGCAGCGAAAAAATTAGACGGAATGTCACAGATATTTAGGATGCCCAAACGTTAAACAATAGATGTAGCGCAGGTAATGTCGCTGTCACCAGGGGGGAAAAAAATTACACTGAATGTCACAGATATTTAGGATGCGCAAACATTATACAGGAGATGTAGCGCAGGTAATGTCGCTGTCACCAACGGCCAAACAATTGCGCTGAATATCACAGATATATAGGATGCGCTAATGTAACACAACAGGTGTAGCAGAGGTTGTGTCACTGTCAGCAGCGGCCGAACAATTGCACGCAATTTAGCACAGGTTGCGCTAATCTAATATATAAAGCTGAGTGTATGTATGCATGTCTGCTAAAGGAATCTGCACCGTCGCATTTACAATCACAAAATTTTGCAAACAGGTACATCAGGTGTCCGGGAAGGTTTTAGACCAGGTCTCAGCTCTCTGGGACGTACCGTTCCTGAGATATTCCCAAAAAATGCATTAGCCAATAGAAGATTGGTCACATGACCCTTATCAGCCAATAGAAGCTCGCAGGTCCTCCAGTCTCCACATACACAGTTTTACTCCAGGATTCCATAACAACCCAGCCATTTATCTTCACTGCTGTAGGAGAGCTTTAAAGGAAATCTGTCACAAGGATAATCGCTATTGAAGTAAAGCCATGGCCTAATAGCACTTAGTACCTTATTTCAAGATGTCCCTTTGTTCCAGCATTAGATGTTTTTATCCTCTGAAAATCCAGTTTATTTGGTATGCAAATGAGCCAGTAAGGTGCCCAGAGGGGCGTCACACTTGCAGGAAGTAGCCCAGACACGCCCCCTGCAGTGCTCCAGACAAAAAAAAATGACCAGGAGCCATTGGCTCCTAAACTAAAAAATTTAGGAGCCAAATTACATATTTTAGTCGCCAAATTTAAAATGCATATAATTTTAAAAAAAGGACTTTGAGAAGATGAGACGCAGGTGCACTACATATAGGAGAAAACAGCACCACATACCTCTCACATCCAGGGACATTTTCTGGGGCACAAGGTGACTAAAAATGGCGAATTGCATGGTTTAGGCCTCTTTCACACTTGCGTTGTCCGGATCCGGCGTGTACTCCACTTGCCGGAATTACACGCCGGATCCGGAAAAACGCAAGTGTACTGAAAGCATTTGAAGACGGAACCGTCTTCCAAATGCTTTCAGTGTTACTATGGCACCCAGGACGCTATTAAAGTCCTGGTTGCCATAGTAGGAGCGGGGAGCGGGGGAGCAGTATACTTACAGTCCGTGCGGCTCCCGGGGCGCTCCAGAGTGACGTCAGAGCGCCCCATGCGCATGGATGACGTGTCCATGTGATCACATGATCCATGCGCTTGGGGCGCCCTGACGTCACTCTGAAGCGCCCCGGGAGCCGCACAGACGGTAAGTATACTGCTCCCCCGCTCCCCACTACACTTTACCATGGCTGCCAGGACTTTAGCGTCCCGGCAGCCATGGTAACCACTCTGAAAAAGCTAAATGTCGGCTCCGGCAATGCGCCGAAACGACGTTTAGCTTAAGGCCGGATCCGGATCAATGCCTTTCAATGGGCATTAATTCCGGATCCGGCCTTGCGGCAAGTGTTCCGGATTTTTGGCCGGAGCAAAAAGCGCAGCATGCTGCGGTATTTTCTCCGGCCAAAAAACGTTCCGTTCCGGAACTGAAGACATCCTGATGCATCCTGAACGGATTTCTCTCCATTCAGAATGCATTAGGATAATCCTGATCAGGATTCTTCCGGCATAGAGCCCCGACGACGGAACTCTATGCCGGAAGACAAGAACGCAAGTGTGAAAGAGCCCCTAGAGTTTTTTTTTTCTGTTACGGCCTTAACCGGGCGGAAATATTTAATATTTTAATAGCTCACACTTTTTGGGACGTGGCGATATGTAATATGTTTATTCTTTATTGTTTGTAAATTTTATATGTAAAACTGGGAAGGGGGCCATTTAAACTTTTAGTATTTTGGTGTTTTTTTTTTACTTTTTATTTAATAACCATTTCTTCCCTTAGGGACTAGAACCTGGATCTTTTCATCCCTTGTCCTATTCACCCTGATAGAGCTCTATTAGGGTGAATAGGACCTCACACTCTCCCTGCTGCTCTGTGCACACAGCAGCAGGGAGCTGAACATGGCAGCCAGGGCTTCAGTAGCGTCCTGGCTGCCATGGTAACGATCTGAGCCCCAGCAGTGTAATCTGCCACTGCCACTAATGAAGGGGATGGGACCCTGTGGCCACCATATAACAATGGGGGGGGGGGGGCGGGGGAGGACGACTTGTGGCCAGTGATAATGGGGGGGGGGGAAGAGGCTTTGGGAGAGCGCACTGCACCACCAATGAATGTTTAAAGAGGACCTTTCGTGGGTCCAAAGAATATGAACTTATCAGCAGGCTGCATAGAGCGGCGCCCAGGGATCTAAGTGCACTTAGTATTATTCCTGGGCGCCGCTCCGTTCGTCCGCTGTCGCCCCCGGTATTTTCAGCATTCAGAGGAAGGAGGAGGAGACGCCAGTGTCTCTCCTTCTCCCTGACAGCAGCGCTGTCCAATCACAGCGCAGAGCCAGGGAGGTTTTTTTTCTCCCTGGCTCTGAGTTCTGTGCTGTGATTGGACAGCGCTGCTGTTATGGAGACGGAGACACACTGGCGTCTCCTCCTCCTTCCTCTGAATGCTGAAAATACCGGGGGCGACAGCGGACGAACGGAGCGGCGCCCAGGAATAATAGTAAGTGCACTTAGATCCCTGGGCGCCGCTCTATGCAGCCTGCTGATAAGTTCATATTCTTTGGACCCACAAAAGGTCCTCTTTAACTCCTTCATACAATTGTCTGCAGCGGTATCACAGACCCGGCACCCGGCCTCAATAACAGGGCATGCGATCTGGGGCACCTGAGGGGTTAATTGCCGCGGATCGCCTGCCCTGTTATTGAGGCCGGGTGCCGGGTCTGTGATACCGCTGCCGACACTTATGTTTTACATTCATTGGTGACGCAGTGGCGACAGCTCCTCCCCTCCTCCTCCCTGCTATATCCCCATTGGTGGTAGTGGTGGCAGCGTCACAATGGAGAGGGAGGGACTCCTTCCTTCTCCACTGTGCAGTGCTACTGAAGGGAACTTAGGCTGCGCAGGATCGCGGCGGTACAGTCGCAAATGGCGACAAGACTAAAAAGTCTTGTCGCCATCTGCAAATTTTAAGGCGCATTGGCGACTGTTTTGGTCGCCATCTGGAGCCCTGGACCCCTGCCACAATTTGTCCACCCTCAAAAGACTTAAAACCCCACCCCCAGGTCCCATTAAGTCACGCCCCTGATCCGGTTAGGCCACGCCCCCTCCCACTCAGCCGGCTGAGATTGAAAAAATGAAGTTAAAAATCAACTTCTAGGTCCCGCTAAGCCACGCCCAGATCTGGTTAGGCCACACCCCCTCCCACTCCTGAGCCTACGGGGATTGAAAAAATTAAGGTAAAAATCAACTTCTGTCAGCTGCAGAGGTGGGAGGGAGGGTAACTTTCTGCCTGCAGCTCACACTCAGACAGCACTGTGCTGCTGTCTTAGAGTGAGCACTGTTAGGAGTTATACATGTTAACATGTTTACTGCCACCTGTAGGCTATATAGATATGACAGTTTATAACCTTTGTCATATTGTTTGTGTCTGAATAAAGTTTGCTGAATTACCTCAGATCGCTTCAGGAAACATGGTGTCAGAAGTGGAGAGGGCTTTGGTGTTTTAGAAACCACTAAAGTCCTAATATCAGAACAAAAGATCAACAAGAATAGTTTCTCTGGTAATTTATTAATAAGATACACACAGCGTTACAGAAAATGGCTGCAAACAACTTCCCTGTGCTGTCTCCCATGGACTGTAAAGGGGACCTGGCAGTTAACTGGACATATTTCAAATCCCAGTGGGAAGATTATGAGGTGGCAATTGAACTTGATAAGAAAGACCCCAAGGTAAGGATAGCGACACTGCGCTCAGTGATGGGGAGAGGCTGTCTGCGTATTTATCAGCACCTCTCACTCTCTGATGCCGACAAGCAGGACACAGAGAAAACTCTGGATGCATTACAGAGCCATTTTATGCCTTCACGTAACATAATTTATGAGAGGTACATATTCAATACCACAAACCAAGGCCCATTGGAAACTATAGATCAGTATGTGACTAGACTGAGGCAGCTAGCCGCTACATGTGAGTTTGGAGTATTACATGATGAACTTATCAGAGACAGAATAGTTCTGGGATCAAAAGACATTAATGCTAGAAAGCGAATGCTCAGAGTACCAGACCTGAACCTACAGAGAGCCATTGATGTGTAGAAGCCATGAACTTACAGAAATGCAAATACAAGCAATGCAAGAAAGCAAAAGTGAAACCGAAGCTGTACATTATACCGCTAAAACATATAAAAAGCCCATGAAAAAAAGCAAAGTAAAAACAATCAGATGTAGATACTGTGGAAACAACTGCCCCTGGGGCAAAGACCACTGTCCTGCATATGGAGAAACCTGCAGTAAATGCAAAAAGCAAAACCATTTTTCTAGAGTATGCAGGCAGAAAGCAAATGCCAGAATACATATGGCTGCACAGATCAAGAGCAGCAGCTCAGAAGAATCAGTATTCACTATTATTCATAAAATAGGAGCAGTAAGCAGTCCAGGATCACAGTGGTTTGTACCACTAGAACTCAGCATTGACAGAGAAGCAGGGGAAAGGTTACACTGTCAGTTAGACTGTGGGGCCACCTGCAACCTTATGACATACAAAGACTATTGCAAAATTGTTAAAGAAGGAAAGCCAACATTACAGAAGAGTAATGTCAAATTAAAATGGTACAATGATACCTATATGATACCTATGGGCCAATGTAATCTAAATTGTACATATAAAGATAAAACATATCCACTGCAATTCCAAGTTGTCCAAGGTAAACACAAACCACTTCTCTCAGCAGAAACATGTCAGAAAATGGGCCTCCTTACACTGAATGTAGAACATAATGTATTATTACATGATGACCAGCAAACAACTACAACTTCACCCTTTTCTTATGAAATGATCACAACTGAATATAGAGACATTTTCTAGGACTAGGGTGTCTACCTGGAGAGTATCACCTAGAAATAGATGAAGCAATACCTCCTGTTCAACACCAACCACGTAGAGTGCCGGCTCCACTTAAAGCAGTCTTAAAGGCGAAAATAGAGAGATTAGAGACACTGGGAGTGATAAAAAAGGTCATAGAACCTACGACATGGATAAGTAGTATGGTTGCTGTTAAGAAACCAGGCAAGCTGCGAATATGCATTGATCCCAAAGACTTAAATAAAGCACTAAAACGCTCACATTATCCAATGTCCACTATAGAGGAAATCCTGCCAAGTTTAACAAATGCAAAAGTATTTTCTGTCTCAGATGCTAAGGATGGCTTCTGGCAAGTAAAACTGGACACTAAAAGCAGTTATCTCACTACATTCTGGACTCCCTTTGGGCGTTACCGATGGCTACGCATGCCTTTTGGGATTGCTACTGCACCAGAAGAATATCAACGTAGACAACATGAAGCAGTAGAAGACCTGCCCGGAGTGGAAGTTATTGCAGATTATATATTGGTGTATGGCTGTGGTGACACTACAGAGGAGGCCACAAAGGATCATGACAAGAATTTGATTGGACTCTTAGAGAGAGCACGAAAGCTGAACCTAAAATTCAATAAAAAGAAGCTGAGATTGAGGCTATCTTCGGTACCATACAGGGGACATTTACTCACAGCAGAAGGCCTGCGTCCTGATCCAGAAAAAGTCAGAGCAATTTTAGAGGTACCAAAGCCTGACAATGTACAAGCAGTTCAGAGACTGCTAGGGTTTGTAAACTACCTTTCAAAATTCTTACCACATCTTTCGGATGTATGTGAACCACTACGCAGACTGACAGACAAAGACAGCTTGTGGGCCTGGCAATCCAGCCATGATGAAGCCCTCAAGCAAATAAAAGATATTGTTACTAAACATCCAGTTTTGAGATACTACAATGTCAATGAAGAAGTAACAGTCCAATGTGATGCCAGTGAAAAAGGTCTTGGAGCAACACTTTTGCAAGGAGGTCAGCCAGTGACGTTTGCATCACGTACACTGTCTTCAACAGAACAAAGATATGCCCAGATTGAAAAGGAATGTCTTGCCATTGTATATGCATGCCAGAAGTTTAATCAGTACTTACATGGAAAAAATATTATTAACATTGAGACTGATCATAAGCCACTAGAGAGCATTTTAAAAAAAACCTCTCCTAGTAGCACCAAAACGTCTACAGCGCATGATGCTACAGTTGCAAAAATACAACCTTAATGTGGTTTATAAAAAAAGGTCAGAAATGTATATTGCAGACTTCTTATCAAGAGCAGCATTACCTCACAAAACAATGGACAAGGACACCCCAGATTATGAGATTTTCTTGATGCAATCAGAGGATGCCTTTTCTAAGGAACTGGAAGAGATAAACTTTGCAGAATATCTAAGAGTGTCTGATTTGCGCCTACAACAAATTCAGAAGTTCACAGAACAAGATGAAGTCTTGCAAGCATTAAAAACTACTGTTCTTACAGGATGGCCAGACCAGAAAGAAAAAATACCGATTTGTATCAGGGACTACTGGGGCTTTAGAGATGAGATAAGCATACAAAATGGAATTTTGTATAAAGGACACAGAGTCATCATACCAAAAAACATGCCTTCGCAAGGCCAAGGATGTCATCTTTTGGCCACACATGGGCCCAGAGATTATAGAGGCAATAAAGAACTGTAATACTTGCAATGAGTATATGCGTAAACAAACAAAAGAACCTCTGATGACTCACAAATTGCCCACTCTACCCTGGAGCAAACTAGGCATGGACTTATTTTCCTTAACAGGACAAGATTACTTAATAATTGTTGATTATTATTCAGATTTCTGGGAAATTGATTTAGTTTCTGATACCACCTCTAAAACAATTATAGATTGTTGCAAAGCACATTTTAGCAGACATGGAATCCCTGATTCTGTAATTACAGATAACGGACCACAGTTTGTCAGCCCAGAGTTTGCACGATTTTGTAGAGAGTGGGAATTTGAACATCTTACATCATCCCCATATCACAGTCAGTCCAACGGTAAAGCTGAAGCTACTGTAAAAATAGCAAAAACACTCATAAAGAAAGCTAAACGAGATGACAAGGATATCAGGAAAGCGGTTCTTGACTGGAGAAATACCCCATCAGAAGGCACCAGCAGTAGTCCTGTACAACGGCTAATGTCAAGAAGGACCAGGACTTTACTTCCGACTGCTCAGAAACTGCTGTTTCCAAAGGTTATAAAAGGAGTGGTCGAGAACCTAACTGAAAGACGCAAAAAAGCAAAGGCATATTATGATAAAGGAGCCAAGGAACTTCCCGAACTAAGCATTGGTCAGCCAGTGCGAATACAACCATCGCCATCGTCAACAGATGAAATTTGGTGACAAGGTATTTGTTTGGAGAAAGTTGCTCCACGATCTTATAAAGTGGAAGCAAATGGACAGTTGTACAGAAGGAATAGGAAGTTTCTGAGGACTGCAGATGACAAATCTGACATTGAAATAAGTGAAGTGATTACACCAGGTACATCTCCAGATGAGACAACTCCCAAAGAAACAGGGATGGATGATCATATGCAACAATGTGAAGCTCCTGCCACACCAAGATGTACTAGAACTAGGGTTATTAGAACACCAACAAGATATAAGGATTTTGTATGCTAGATACATTATAAAAAACATTGTCACCTTTGGAATGTATTGTGGTATCCAATCATCTTATGTTATATATTACTTGATTTCACAAGAAAGGGAGGATGTTAGGAGTTATACATGTTAACATGTTTACTGCCACCTGTAGGCTACATAGATATGACAGTTTATAACCTTTGTTATATTGTTTGTGTCTGAATAAAGTTTTGTTGAATTACCTCAGATCGCTTCAGGAAACAAGCACGTCCCCGATCCAGTAAAGCCACTGTTAAGGGGGCGGGCCCCTGTGGAGGTCAATGTCAAGGGGGTGGTATGCTGTGAAAGTCACTGTTAAAGGGGAAGGTTGCTGTAAATGTCAAAGTTAAGGGGGTTGGCTGTTGTGGAGGTCCAATTTTAAGGGACGGGGCACTGTGGAGGGGTCAGTGTTAAGGGGTGGGGGCTGTGGAGGTCACTGTTTTGGGGGCGGGGTGCTGTAGATGTCACTGTTATAGTGGATAGTGTTGATATCTTTTAACGACACACACAAACATTAAATGAAATAGATTAAATATACCCGAGCGAAGCCGGGTCCTTCAGCTAATAATATATATTGCAGCCAGAGAAAACAATAGTCCTAAAAAGGACTTTTGGGTCTCCAATACCTTTCAAGACTAAACAATTCCTGTCCCTACACTATCTGTCCCTTCTGCTGCAGCTCTCCCTGGCTACGACTGAGCCGAACCACGTGTCCGGCCAGCCAATCACTGTAATGCCAGTAACCAACATGGCTACGGCATTACAGTGAGGGCCAGTACTACCCTGCACGTTTATTGGCTGCGAGGCTCGAGTGAAAATGGTGTTCGGCCGAGCATGCTCGCCCAACACTATTTGCCGCACATAATATCCCTCTTCCTTCTTTTCAAAAGTTGGGAGGTATGACATAGCAGTGGTGATGAGCTTGGCGGGAAAGCCACATGTAATTTTACTGCAAACTGATGTGACTTGTGCAATGTAGTTTTTGTCAATGTGGCCTTTACAGGTGAAGTACATCACCAAACCACAGGTTATCTGAAAATTATAATTTTGCAACTGGTAAAATGCTATAGATTGGAGACCGCTTTAATGGTGTACATTTTTATTAAAGAATAGGTCATGCCCCGAGTGAATTACGGCTGAATTGTTTGGGGCTTTAAAGGGCTTGTCTCACCATTACATGTCATTTTACATACAGGTTATACAAACTGAAGCATATTTGTCATTTACATGTTTTTAACGGGGTTCTCCAGGAATTATTTAAAAGAGCTGCAAACAACCCATCCTAGAATGTGAATAGTACGGTTTCCTCCACTTACAGTGATGCCTAGGGAGGTGAGAAAAGTAGGGCCTCACTACACTAGGGTGACCACATTTCCTAACTGCCATTCAGGGACACTTACTTTCACAAGTGCATTTCGTCAAACTTATACTTGAGACTGGCAAAAACATATCTGCCTGTGCATTTTTCAGTATTTCTGCACACATTAACTGGCCACTTGGCTGCCCTAAACCCAAAGAAGAGGCAGACATCATTATTCATTGCAAAGTTAAACTTACATCTGATAACAGCCGCACAGTTACAGGCACAGTAGAGATCCCGGCCAGGCCGACGTCATGTGAGTCTAAGATCACGCGGTCGCAGTCGCGCTACTCGACTGCGCAGCAAGGCAGGGGAGGAGCCACACACGCACAGGACAGTACTATGCGATGCCGATCTGATTCGGCGATCGCATAGTATAAAGAAGTGACTGTCACAGCAGCGGTCGGCGGCTCAGGTCATTCCGGGACACTGCATTGTCCCGGAATGAGGGTGACCGGGACCCGGGACAGACTCTCCAAATGCGGGACTGTCCCGGGCGATCCGGGACACGTGGTCACCCTACACTACACACTATGCTCTGGCACCTGCATATACTCTACATTGGTGAGCTTTGGTGTCAGGCTGCTCAGCCATATTCCAATCATAGGTGACCACAGCACTCGTGTATAGGGCTTTTGTGGGTGCACGCCTCCAAGCGATTCCTTCCACCCCAGGAGTCTTGTATACAATTTTCCACAAAAGATGGCGGAGACAGCACACCAGATGAAGTTGCTATTTGAGTTTTATTCGTACAGTAGTACACACGATTACATTTACGGCTAATGCAGCATTTCGGGCCCTGATACGGTACCCTTTGTCAAGCTATAAATGCAAAAAATGATAATATTATATAATTGAGAAGTTAATCCGTATCACAATACATAATTATCTCATGTTACTAAAACACGGAAAATTCATCATAAAGGTAATACATCACGTGAGGTAAGTAGACAGGGAAGTACCTACACAGGACCAAAAAATGAAGGTAAATGACAGACCGGATAAAAAGTCAGAGCGCATAAAGTAGGTGGAAGAAAGAGCAAAGAAAAAAAGGGGACACAAGGCAATTAATAAATAGGAATATCCCTGCGTGTTACACAAGAATGATATATACTAGCAATTGGCATGGAAATGACTAATTACAGCTACCGAAGCTACTGGTGAGCAAACAGCAACACATAGATAGCGGTAATGCTACTTTGTATACCAGTTATAGAAAGAGAAAACAGGTTCCATGTGCAATGCTAACCACAAACGAGAAAAGACACAATGCTTTATGCCAGAGAGATATACCTTGAGCCTGGATTATGACAGGTATGGCGTGGTGTAGCTTGGATGTTGCTCAATCGCATTTTGTAGCACGCGCTACAAACATTTCTATTGAGGATGGGATTGACTGCGTCACTGAGGTTTTAACCCAGAACCAGGAATATTCCATGAAGGAAAACCTGTTCATTTCAGACCTACTGCGGTTCGTACTGAAAAGTAATTATTTCCTCTTTGAGGACAGATTTTACCTCCAACAATCAGGGACCGCAATGGGATGTAACGTGGCACCAACTTTTGCGGTTATTTACATGAATGCTTTCGAGGAACGATATGTTTACCAACATTCTCTTTATACTAAATGTGTCAGGATATGGCTTCGTTATATTGACGATGTTTTTTGTTTATGGCAGGGATCGATGGATGAATTGCAGAATTTTCATGACCATTTGAACTCTTCGGTGCGATCCATTGCATTTTGCTTGGAAACCAGCCACTCACAACTCCCTTTTCTCGATGTACAACTACAGGTATAGGGGTTTTTGCACCCACCTTTTGCCGAGTATGTTCTAATAACTAGCTGCTTTTTTGCCCTTAGATTATGTGTTATGTACGTTACCTTGCCTTTTTTCAACATGGCGCTGTAGTACATTCCTTGCTCATAGCGCATGCACGCATTCAACTATATCCAGTTGTGATGTAGTAGTCACATGATTTAATCACGCCCTCACATATTCCCTAAGCAACATTATTTGGCGCCTATTGCGTTAGGCGCGCAGGCGCACTGGTATTCAGGTTGCCTGTAAGTTCACGCCCTTTTTACCCTTCGGGCCTTCCACTATTGGGCGCGTCTTCACTTGTAGGCGTCACTCCATGACGCGACTCGATTAGCCAATGGCGCAATGCATGAAGTTTAACCACACCCACATAGCTCTCCAAGCGTGCGCTACAAAATGCGATTGAGCAACATCCAAGCTACACCACGCCATACCTGTCATAATCCAGGCTCAAGGTACTACTGTACGAATAAAACTCAAATAGCAACTTCATCTGGTGTGCTGTCTCCGCCATCTTTTGTGGAAAATAGGCTGCTCAGCCATGATAGCATATCACACAGGATTGCTCCATTACTATCTATTATATTGCAGACATTGTTTTAACTCCTCTGCAGTGAACAGAGGGAAGAAAGTGATTTCTATTATTGTCTCTGCAGTAAACAGAACAGGCACACAATATACTGCCACAAAAGTTGTCCCTCTGTGGTGGCTATCAATAGATGCCATTTTCTGTCCTCCTTTTCCAGTTGTCTTTAATTAAGATATCAACGCGGCATCTAAAGGGTTAAATGGCGGGGTTTCCCCATCATAGCACCCACTCCATACAGTGGAATGCGATTTGTTATGAAGTAGGTCGTAACAAATCAAAATTTCTTGACGAAATTCGGCGGAGCAGTTGAATCAAATTTTTGAAAACTTAACTCATGTCTAACCAAATCTGTGGAAAGAATGTATTAACCAATGCACAATTATTTCTAACAAACACCTGTGGGGCCAAAATACTCACTATACACCTTGATAACTTTATTGAGAGGTGTCGTTTCCAAAAGTAGTTTCTTGTGGGTTACAAAATGCTCACTATACCCCTTGACCGTAAAGCCCATGTCTGTAAATCACCACATGGGCCCTTAAAGAGGACCTGTCACCTCTCCAGACATGTTTGTTGTAGTATCTACTGGCATCTCTCATGTAATAACAATTATGGAGCATCTATTCTTATGGCTCTATGTTGTGCCACCCCTCTGTTATTTGTACTAGAAGTTATAAATGAATTGCCAGCAGCTTGTAGTAAAGGCACAGATGGGTGTTACCAGTTGGGAGGGTGTCCCTGCACAGTCTGACACCAGCAGCACTGATTGGACAGAGTCAGACACACCTACTACTGGTAACACCCAGCAGTACCTTTACTGCAGACTGCTGACAATTTATTTGTAAAATTCTAGCAGGAATAATAAAGGAATAGCACAACATAGAGCCATAATAACAGATGCTCCAGAATTCCAATAACATGGGGGATGTGAATAGCTAGTAAAACTGACATGTCAGGAGAGGATACAGGTCCTCTTTAAATACACATGGTGGACAAGGGGCACATATGAATTATCACAACATATGGGCCATTTCTAAAACCAGAAAACGCAGTATAATAACACGAGGGCTTGCCTTTCACAGTGCCCCAAGATAGAAACATCGGCAGCTGTTGGCCATTGCTGTATAAAACATCAAATATCTCAAAAACACAATGGTATATGCATCTAAGAAAAAAACACGTGTTTTGAACCTTAAGTGGCATAGAAAAACATTGACTATACTGGATATTAAAAAAGAACACCTGTATGTAATGTCCATAAACTAATATAAACCTATACTGCTAGTGGTGCTTGGTCAATGATCCCACAACCAAGGTGGTGCACCCTTTATTTTGGGTTCTCCAGCATGGTATTTGTTGAAGCAGGGTCACATTAATACTGGGTGGCATCTCCCCTTACTGCTATACAGGCTGCCACTCTGGTATGGTAACAGTCACACAGATGCTGGATATCCTCCTGTGGTATGTCATTCCAAGCTATTTCAACTTGGACCTGTAGTTCAGCCAGGGTGGTTGTTGGCTGCTGTGCATGGGAGATCTGTCATCACATTCAGTCCCAGACATTGTCGAGGGAGAAGAGATCTCATGATCGAGTTGGCCAGGATAGCTGCTGGATAACCTCAGGGCCGGCTCTATCATAAGGCAGCCCAAGCGGCTGCTTGAGGGCGCGGCAAACAATTAACTTGCTAACTTACACTTGCCCCGCTGAGCCTGTGTGCCGAGCAGCCCGGCCGCTCCAGTCACAGAGCTGACAGGCAGCAGCTGCAGCAACACACACTCTGAGCTACGAGACCCTGGTGTATTTAAATCTCATTTAGCATGTCTTTCAGAAAAGTTTCTCCTGGAATTCGAACTCGCGACCTTTCACATCAGAGGCAAAGCACTTACCCACACAGCTATGAGAGCTGTATAACCAGTAACTTAAAAAAAATATATATAAGACTTCTACTGTAGGTAACTTTGATACCTAGTGTACATACCAGAAAACCCATGTCATCGATTTAAAACTGTACATACTGCTAGGAAGAAGAAAGAATTGGAGGAAGCAGCTGCTGCAGGAATGGCCAGATATGCCAAGGTAAAAACAGGTAGGTAGGGAGATTATGCAGAGGACAAGTTAGGCTTTTTCTGAATTTCTTTTGGATAAAGCTCAACAGAGGCTATTCTTTAGAGGACAGAAATATTTTGCCAAGGCAGGTCGCCCTGGGAAGATGCTGGCTAGGGTAATAGCTAGCCAGGATCCAAAGAAAGCGATTCGTGGTATCTCCACGCCTGATGGCACTCTAGTGGAAGATCAGGAGGGAATAATAGAAATATTCATAGAGTATTTTTGTGAATTATATAAATCAGAGAGTGTTCTCTCAGAGGCTACGATTGACTCATAGTTGGATTCCATTTCCCTTCCAGTTCTTACAGGCAGTCAAAAAGAACGTCTGGAGAAGGATCTGTGTCCTCAAGAGATAGAGGATACAATCAAGGCCTGTTCAGGTAATTCCTCCCCAGGATTGGATGGACTCCCATATGAGTTTTATCGTAAACATAAGAAGGTTACTCTTCCGCATCTGTGGAGAACACTCTCTGATTCAATAAAGGATGGAGCCCTTCCAGAAACAATGACAGAGGCTGTGATTACAGTAATATTAAAGAAGGGTAAAGACCCTAATAATCTGGGGTCGTATAGACCTATTTCCCTCCTTAATACAGATGCTAAACTCTTCTCTAAAATCCTAGCTAAGAGGTTATCTAGTGTTATGACATCAGTTATACATCCAGATCAAAACGGCTTTATTCCTAATAAAGGGACCCACCATAACCTACACTGTCTTTTTTCTAATTTACAGACATCTGGAGGGCCCTCAAGATCTATTCTGTCCTTTGATAGAGTTGAGTGGGGATTTTTATGGAGAGTGCTTCATAGGATGGGTTTTGGCCTTAGGTTTATTAACATGATTAAACTTCTCTATAGATCTCCCACCTCAAGACTTAATATAAATGGTCATCTTACAAGAAGCTTCCCTATGACTAGAGGCACTTGCCAGGGATGTCCACTTTCCCCTCTTTTATTTGACATCTACATTGAGCCATTGGCGGCGAGGGTTAGACAAGACTCGAGGATTCTAGGATTTGGGGTATTAGGAACGGAAGATCGTATTTCTCTATATGCGGATGATATTCTATTTTATGCCCAACAGACACAACCTACCCTGTTAAATATTATCCAAATGATAAATTCCTTTGGGGAAGTTTCAGGTCTGGTCGTAAATTGGGATACAACTACGTTTATGCCATTAGATAGTATAAATAAGCCCTTAGATAAATTTACACTCACTAATGAGAGCCCTTCGAACATCTTGAAAATATCTGAGTCCTTTGAGTACCTGGGTATTATAGTCTCGCCTAGGGTGGAAGATTTTATTCCGCTCAATTTAATTCCATTGATAAATAAGTTAAGATAAAAAATAACAACATGGCTTCGCCTACCTTTCTCAAAGGCTGACAGGATATCTCTAGTTAAGATGGTGATTCTTCCCCAGTTACTATATGTCTTTAGGAATTCTCCAGTTTGGATCGCAGATAGGTTTTTTAAGTTAATCGAAAGAATTATTAATGATTTACTTTGGGGGAGGAAACGTGTTAGACTTAAGTTAGAGCATTGGTATAAGCCGTTGGAGAGGGGAGGACTTAATCTCCCTTGTTTCAGGGGCTATTTCTTAGCCGCACAGTTTTGTTTTTTCCGTGAGTGGAATGATAGCCCACTCTGCAGGTATTTAGTTAATGGATCCCCATATGATAACTTTTTTACTTTATTGGAGTCTGATCAATTGACCGACTCCGATAAGAAATTTAGATCTGCTAGGAATCTCTTTATGAAGTCATGGCATTCTATTAGACTTTGGTGTGGGGTGAGGGGTTCACTGGAATGCACTCCCTTGTGGTATAACCGGCACTTACAAACTTTAGATGAATTAGGTAGGGATCAATATTGGCATAAAAGTAATATTTTATATTTGACACAGGTAGTAGGTAATGGAGATATTGTTTCCTTTACAGAATTATCACAAAGAAAAAAATCACAGAAATCATTATGGTTTCGGTATTTACAATTAAGATCGGCACTTTCCAGAGTAAAAAATTTTTTTTTACTTGAAATACACACTTCTACACAATTTAATGATTGGATAGGGAATTTGGGTCAAAAGATGAAGATTTCTCAACTTTATAAAAATCTACTTATAGCACGATTTGAAGATACCTTCTCCTCGGGTCAGACGGCTTGGCAAAATGAATGCCCAATGATTAATCCTAATGACCAGGAGAAGGTAACGCTAAATTTAAAATTAGTTTCACATAATTTTAATCACGTCGTGGTACAGTTTAATATTCTACATAGACTTTATGTCACACTTCTTTGGCTCAATAGATGTGGTATCAGGAAGGATTCTAATTGCCCTAGGTGTGATGCTCCCGAAGTGGACTATTTGCATATGTTTTGGTTCTGTCCAGAGCTGAAACAATATTGGGGGGCTATCCATGAATATATTGAGGGAAAATTGAATGTGCGGATCCCTTTCACTGTGGAATGTTGGGTGCTGGGCGAGCTTGCCAAGGTGCGCTGTCAGCAATATAAAAAAAATCTTTTGTTTAAGATAATGTTTCTGTCAAGACTTCTGATAGCGCGGTCTTGATTCTCGCGAAATAGTCCCACCATGAATGCATGGTTAAACCTGGTGAATAGTAACAAGAGATATAAATATATTCTCTATAAGCAAAGAAATACCGAGAAAAAATGGAGTGAAATTTGGGGAGACTGGAACTCTTAGAGCTTTGCCCGCTCTCCATCCTTCCCCACTACTCCTTGGTCTGGTCACGGAGGGGTGGTGGTGAAGGGAGGACGCATCGCAGATGAGAGGGGGGGGGGATTTGGGTGGGGAATCAGGGTGAAAAAGATGTTGATAATGATATGTTTTCTTTCTTCAATTTGTTGGATAATATTGGAATGTTAATAAAATTTGTTTTAAAAAAAGGAAAAAGAAACTGTACATACTGAATACAGCAGCCTTTACCATAGGGCCTCTGAGATTCAGTCCACACAACACGGCTGTTCTGTCTTCATACACGTTCACACAGTGTGCAGTTTGACATTCAGCAGAAACCCTTCCTGTCTTCCAAATAAGAGGACTGTTCTTTGTAGTCTAACTTGTTTATTGGTAAAACAGGAGTATTTGATTGATTGGTAAAACTATAAGAATACAAATAGCATGTATACATATAAAGCATAGCATAGCATGTACTATAACATTAACAGTCATCAGTGAATGCACATGGTAAAATGGCTGCCTAACATAGGATTACATGTCTAACATCTAACAGTTATAACTCCCTGAATAACAATTATAACTGATTAAACAGCTTTGCATAACATAATGTCCCTGAAACAAAGGTAGATCTCTCACCAGATATACTTTTACAAGGATTGTGGAGTTTGAGAAGGAGACATGCAAAGACAGCTCTTTAATGTGTCCTGGAGACTAGATACTTCTCTTTCCCAGAAAGCCTTGCAATAACCCACAATGCATTGCTTTACCCACAATGCAGTAGTCTTTGTAACAAGAAAAACAAAGTGTAATTGTCATGCCCCACTCTGACGATGTGCGGAGGTCGGCCAGGATTGCAGCACGAGTTTAGTGTTTGTTTTGGAGTCATGCTGGATCCGCCCCTCATCAGGTGCACTGGGTGGTCATTAGTTTAAATAGCTCCTCTGCCCAGTGCCCTGAGCGGATTATATTCATTATTGTGATCTTGGAAGCTAGGAAGGAAGGTTGGCTGTCTGCTCCAGCTCAGGAAGATAAGTGTTGTTTCTAGTTGGTTGTTTTGTATCATCTTTCCCATCCAGGTTCTGTGCGAGCAGGCTGCTCCTATTTCCCACTTCACCATCTCAGGGAATTCAGGGTTTTGTCAGCCCAGGCACGGGGACATCTCAGATCTACCTTCAAGATCTGTAGATGGGCTGAGCAGTGCAGAGAAAGAGGTCAGGGATTAGCTAGGAGGTGACCCTTCCCTGTCTCTCGCCCAGAGCCTGGTTGGTTCGTTATCTGTCATACTGAGTGCACGCCCGCCATGACATTATAATCCGCCATACTGTGACTGCCATCACTCAGCAATTTTGTGATGGCGTCAATTGATGCACTGGTTGACCGCATGCAGGGTTTATCCCTAGAGGTTGCGGATCTACGTGGTACGGTCACACAGTGTTAGAGGTTTCTGGCATCAGGTACAGGTCAAATTGGTGGGGAGCCTAAAGTCGCTCTTCCCGACAGATTTACAGGGAGTACGGATGATTTTTTCCGCTTTAAAGAGTCATGCAAATTGTACTTTCGACTGCGTCCATTTTCGTCAGGTAATGAGGATCAGAGGGTTGGTATCATCATGTCTCTGCTTAAAGGGGACGCTCAATCCTGGGCTTTTTCTCTGCCGCCCGGTTCTCCGGCTCTCCGGTCAGTGGAGGAATTTTTCCAAGCCCTGGGATTGATTTACGATGACCCAGATCGGGTCTCGATGGCAGAATCGAAATTGCGTAACTTACTGCAGGGTGAACATACTGCAGAGGGTTACTGTACAGAGTTTAGGAGGTGGGCTACTGAGTCGGGGTGGAACGACCCCGCGTTACGTAGTCAGTTTTGTCAGGGGTTATCTGAAAGGTTGAAGGATGCCCTGGCTTTTCATGAGTATCCGGATACTTTAGAGAATGCAATGTCTTTGGCTATACGGTTGGATAGACGTATCCGAGAGAGGGGTAAGGGTCCCTCCATGCAGGGGATCCCACCTGCGTGTGGTTTTGTTTCTTCTTCTGCCCAGGGTGATATTGCTTATAACTCTGGAGTAGCGGAGGAACCCATGCAATTGGGTCAGATTTCTTGCCATTCTGATAGTAGAGACTTTAGGAAATTGCATAAACTATGTTACTTTTGTGGAAAGAGGGGTCATTTTATTTTTTCTTGTCCTCATGTTAAATCACAGGTGGAAGAGAAAAAGAAAAAAGAAAAAAAAAACTCCCTCACACTTGGTAGTATGAATGGTGTGGTGGAGCAGACAGGTATGCAAACTCCCTGCAGTTCCCGTTTTCTCCTTTCAGCTATGGTGGCGCTAGAGTCAAAAAATGTGTTTGTTGATGTATTCCTTGATTGTGGTGCTGGGGTAAACCTAATTGACTTTCTTTTTCTTCAAGGCCTGGGACTAAGTACTTGCACGTTAGAGAACGAGATTCGTGTTTTTGCAATTGATTCTTCCCCTCTTTCTCAAAGGAGTCTCACTCACATTGTTCATGGTTTTCATTTAAGGGTGGGTGATTTACATGCTGAAATTATTTCTTGTTTTGTCATGAAGGATTTGCCAGCTCCTATAGTTTTGGGGTTGCCATGGTTGATTAGACATAACCCAATTATAGACTGGCAAGCGAAACAAATCATTGGTTGGAGCGAGTTTTGTTCGGACAATTGTCTTGTCACATCTATTTCTGAAGTGTCCATTACGGCTTTACCTCCGTATCTCTCGGATTTTGCGGATGTTTTTTCGGAGGGTGGGGCTCAGGAATTGCCCCCTAATCGGGACTATGATTGTCCAGTTAATCTCATTCCTGGCGCCAAGTTGCCAAAGTCTCGGCTTTACAACCTCTCTCAACCCGAAAGAGAGGTCATGCGAAAGTATGTCGCCGAGAGTTTGGCAAAGGGTCATATTAGACCATCTAAGTCTCCAGTGGCAGTAGGTTTGTTCTTTGTGAAGAAAAAAGATGGATCACTGAGACCGTGTTTGGATTTCCGGGAGTTGAACCGTATTACAGTCCGGGATCCATATCCCCTGCCCTTGATCTCTGATCTTTTTGATCAGATTGTTGGAGCCAATGTGTTCTCCAAGTTGGATTTGAGAGGAGCCTACAATCTGATCAGGATCAAGGAGGGGGATGAGTGGAAAACGGCCTTCAATACGCACGAGGGTCATTTTGAAAACCTGGTGATGCCTTTTGGGTTGACGAACGCGCCAGCAGTATTTCAGCGATTCGTCAATGACATTTTTCATCACTTGGTGAGGAGGTTCGTAGTAGTTTACCTGGATGACATTTTAATTTATTCTCCTGATCTGAAGACCCATCAGGATCATGTGAGACAGGTTTTGACGATCCTTCGGGAGAATAAGTTGTATGCCAAATTGGAGAAATGTTTGTTTGCGGTGCAAGAGCTTCCGTTCTTGGGATACATGCTTTCTGATTCCGGTTTTCGTATGGACCCCGAAAAGGTCCGGGCGGTTCTGGAGTGGGACCGACCAGAGAATCAGAAAGCATTGATGCGGTTCTTGGGATTTACTAATTATTATAGGAAATTTATTTCTAATTATTCTACCCTAGTAAAACCTCTTACTGATATGACCAAGAAGGGCGCCGATGTCTCTGTCTGGTCAGATGAGGCGTTGCAGGCCTTTTCGGCTGTTAAGGAGCGTTTTGCGTCCGCTCCCATTCTGGTGCAGCCGGATGTGTCTCAACCATTCGTAGTGGAGGTTGATGCATCAGAGGTGGGGGTTGGGGCGGTGCTGTCACAGGGTTCATCTCCTGGCAGGTGGGTCCCGTGTGCCTTCTTCTCCAAGAAGCTCTCGGTTGCCGAGAGGAATTATGATGTTGGAGATAGAGAGTTGTTGGCTATCAAGTTGGCCTTTGAGGAATGGCGCCACTGGTTGGAGTGGGCGTATTACCCCGTTACGGTGTATACTGACCATAAGAATTTGGCTTACCTGCAATCTGCCAAGCGTCTGAACCCTAGGCAGGCCAGATGGTCACTTTTTTTTACCAGGTTCAATTTCGTGGTTACTTTTCGCCCAGGGGTCAAGAACGTCAAGGCTGATGCCTTGTCTCGCAGCTTCCCTGGGGGAGGTGATTCAGAAGATCCAGCGACGATTTTGGCGGATGGAGTGGTGGTCTCCGCTCTGTACCCTGAATTGGAGATGGAGGTGTTGGGAGGTCAGGAGGGGGCTCCTGGTTCGTGTCCCCCAGGGAGGTTGTTTGTTCCTGAGGGCCTACGATACAAGGTGTTTAAGGAACATCACGACACTGTTCTCGCTGCACATCCTGCTGGTAAGTCCACCTGTGATCTGGTGTCCCGGAGGTTCTGGTGGCCAGGTTTGCGTAAGAGTATTGAGAATTACGTGGCAGCTTGTGAAACCTGCGCTCGGTCTAAGGTTGCTCATACTCGACCGCCTGGTTCACTTCTTCCATTGTCTATTCCATCTCGTCCTTGGACACATTTGTCCATGGACTTTATTACGGACCTACCGCGTTCCTCCGGGAGAACAGTGATTTTGGTGGTAGTCGATCGTTTCAGTAAAATGGCTCACTTTATACCACTAACAAGTCTGCCTAACGCTAAGACTCTTGCGCAGATTTTTGTGGATAATATTGTTAAATTGCACGGTATTCCTTCGGATATTGTCTCTGATAGGGGCACGCAGTTTGTCTCCAGGTTTTGGAGGGCGTTCTGCTCTCGACTTGGCATTTGGAGAGGATGGGTGAGAGGTATAAACGAATGGCTGACAGGAGACGTGTGACTGGTCCGGACCTGTGTGTGGGTGATTTGGTGTGGTTGTCCACTAGGAATATCAAGTTGAGAATGCCATCTTGGAAACTGGGTCCAAGATTTGTTGGTCCATATAAGATTTCTGCTGTGATCAATCCTGTGGCATTTCGACTTGATCTGCCGCAGACTTGGAGGATCCACGATGTCTTCCACAAGTCTTTACTAAAAAAATATGTTAAACCGGTGGTACCATCGCCATTGCCTCCTCCTCCTCCTGTTCTGGTCGAGGGAAACTTGGAGTTCGAGATCTCCAGGATTCTCGACTCGAGAGTTCTGCGGGGTTCCCTCCAGTACCTGGTTCACTGGAGGGGATACGGTCCTGAGGAGAAGATGTGGGTTCCGGCGTCAGATGTCAACGCCAGCCGTCTGGTGAGGGCCTTTCATAGGTCCCATCCGGATAAGGTTGGTCCAGGGTGTCCGGAGGTCACCCGTAGAAGGGGGGGTACTGTCATGCCCCACTCTGACGATGTGCGGAGGTCGGCCAGGATTGCAGCACGAGTTTAGTGTTTGTTTTGGAGTCGTGCTGGATCCGCCCCTCATCAGGTGCACTGGGTGGAGTCATTAGTTTAAATAGCTCCTCTGCCCAGTGCCCTGAGCGGATTATATTCATTATTGTGATCTTGGAAGCTAGGAAGGAAGGTTGGCTGTCTGCTCCAGCTCAGGAAGATAAGTGTTGTTTCTAGTTGGTTGTTTTGTGTCATCTTTCCCATCCAGGTTCTGTGCGAGCAGGCTGCTCCTATTTCCCACTTCACCATCTCAGGGAATTCAGGGTTTTGTCAGCCCAGGCACGGGGACATCTCAGATCTACCTTCAAGATCTGTAGATGGGCTGAGCAGTGCAGAGAAAGAGGTCAGGGATTAGCTAGGAGGTGACCCTTCCCTGTCTCTCGCCCAGAGCCTGGTTGGTTCGTTATCTGTCCGTGACAGTAATACAATTTAACACCGCTAGATGGTGGTATAACCACATTAATCACTACAGAAATACCAAAACTCAGGCAGACGTGAAATAGAATCAATTTCCCTAACTCACAGCACTTACCTATAATCTACCAGTGTGCCTATTGAAAATAACTCACAAGAGTTGATTTTGGAGACACAAGATGCAGCTGGAGGTTAGACTACATGGCTTGCATAATTCCATATAGCAACGTATAATGAATTAATACATTTATAGAGTAAATGTATGTAAATATATGTAATGAATAGTGTTATCCCCTGCAGTCACTGCTCCTCAGGGGTGGGATTAAGACCATTCAGTGTAGAAAGTGAGAGCAAAATGAACAAACCTTCAAAGTGGCATTACCCTCTTAACAAATAAAAGTCATTCATTATTTACTGAAAGTTAAAATTTTCCAATACACTTTCTGTCTTCGTCACATGATTGAGATTTCATTATATGAAAAGTAAATCATGAAGGATTCTATTGAGCAACTGCAAACAAAGATCTTGAAAAACTGAGGTACTAATGCAGAAAGTGTATTGCAAAAACTTGAAATACTGGCTCATTGGCTTATTATATTAGCAGGTGGCCGCTTAACCTGCTATACTTGTAAGGTTACTCATACACGTAGCAGCGGTAGTGAGCTTGGTGGGAAAGCAACATGGAATTTTACCGCAAATTGATGTGACTTGATGTAAATTTTGTAATGTCGTTTTTGGCAATGTGGCCTTTACAAGTGAAGCACATCAAACCACAGGCTATCGGGGCTTTCAGAAAATGATACCGTATTTTTCGCTTTATAAGACGCACTTTTTTTCCAACTAAAGGGGGGAGGGAGTCAGTATTTTGTGCTGTGCTGTGTTATTTTGTTCAGATGGGGCAGTATGGTGTACTGCACTGTGCTATTTGGTTCTGCTGGGGCAGTATATTTTGCTGCACTGTGGTATTTGGTTCTGCTGAGGCAGTATATTGTCCTACACTATGGTATATGGTTCTGCTGGGGCAGTATATTGTGCTGCACTGTGGTATTTGGTTCTGCTGAGGCAGTATTTTGTCCTACACTGTGGTATATGGTTCTGCCGGGGCAGTATTTTGTGCTGTGTTATTTTGTTCAGATGGGGAAGTGTATTGTACTGCACTGTGGTATTTGGTTCTGCTAGGGCAGAATTCTCTGCTGCACTGTGGTGAGTGGTTCTGCTGAGGCAGTATATTGTGCTGCACGGTGGTATTTGGTTCTGCTAGGGCAGTATTTTGTCCGACACTGTGGTATTTGGTTCTGCTAGGGCAAGATTTTGTCTGACACCGTTGTATTTGGTTCTGCTGTGGCAGTATATTGTGCTGCACTGTGGTATGTGGTTCTTCTGGGGCAGTATATTGTGCTGCACGGTGGCATTTGGCTCTGCTGAGCCAGTATTTTGTGCTGCACGGTGGTATTTGGTTCTGCTGAGGCAGTATATTGTGCTGCACTGTGGTATTTGGTTCTGCTGAGGCAGTGTATTGTACTACACTGTGGCATATGGTTCTGCTGAGGCAGTATATTGTGCTGCACTGTGGTATGTAGTTCTGCTGGGGCAGTATATTGTGCTGCACTGTGGTATTTAGTTCTGCTAAGGCAGTATATTGTGCTGCACTGCGGTATTTGGTTCTGCTGGGGCAGTATATTGTGCTGCACTGTGGTATTTGGTTCTGCTAAGGCAGTATATTGTGCTGCACTGTGGTATTTGGTTCTGCTGCGGCAGTATGTTGTCCTACACTGTGGTATATGGTTCTGCTGGAGCAGTATTTTATGCTGCACTGTGGTATTTGGTTCTGTTGGGGCAGTATTTTATGCTGCACTGTGGTATTTGGTTCTGCTGAGGCAGTATATTATGCTTCACTGTGGTATTTGGTTCTGCTGAGGCAGTATATTGTGCTGTACTGTGGTATTTGGTTCTGTTGGGGGAGTATTTAATGCTGCACTGTGGTATTTGGTTCTGTTGGGGCAGCATTTTATGCTGCACTGTGGTATTTGGTTCTGCTGAGGCAGTGTATTGTACTACACTGTAGTATGTGGCTCTGCTGGGGCAGTATTTTTTCCCCTCACCCATGACGGCACCCTGTGCGACTCAGGACCTCCCATCAGGACAGGAAACCTGAGAAGATAAAAAGGACACACCTCCACACAACACCAGTTCAGGTTTCCTGTCCTCCGGATGGGAGATCCTGAGAAGCAGCACTGCTGAAGACGTACCTCCAAGACACCGGAGCTGGGGAAGGTCTGTGGCTGAGTGCCGTGGGAAGTCCTATCCCTGGGGAGCGGTAGTTCTGTGGCCGTGCCGGAAGCCGCTCCCCATAAGTCTGCCTGCGCCTGCCCTCTCTCCGGCCCTGCGGGGAGCCGCAGTGGCCGTGTTCAGGCGGCTCCCCATGCTTTCCTCTCTCTCCGATTCCAAGATGGCGCCCGCGCGTCCGTGCGCTTATGCGCAGGTGCGGGGCCGTCTCTTTGAGATGACGTCGGGGGGCGGGGCTTCCCCCGGCAGGTCCCGGAAGTAGAGGCCGGAGCGCGTCTTTTTAAAATACAAATACGGCGGCAGGTTCAGGCAGCCAGCTGGGGCACAGTTTGGATGTGCTGTGTAGCGATCCTGGTGCAATCATGTCGGAGCCTACAGAGGGACGCGCTGAACCCCAGGAACCCTTGAGGCCTGCAAGTCCGGTACCGGTCTGAGGATGGGGGAAAAGGGAAAAGCTTCAGGGTGAGAGCGTTCCTTTTTATTCTAATGTGGTGTTTCTTATGATTGTTTTTAGATCCCTAAACCACCTAAAAAATCGTCTTCTAAGACAAGACACAAGGAATGTGCGGAATGTAAAGTGCCCCTATCTACATCTTATCAGAAGGCGTTATGCTCAGTGTGTATAGATAATCTGGTAGCAGAGCAATCCCAGACCCTTACTAAGTCCATGAAGTCTATTATTAAGGCGTCCTTTAAAGCATTCAGTAAGAGCCGTGCCAGGTCCCCAGATAAACCAGGGAGGGATACAGAGTACGACAGTATTGAGTTGGACTCTTCCGAAGATGGCGGAGAATCCGGACAACTATTGACTAGTGATTCGGACTCCTCGGATGAAGATTATTCAGGGAGATCCTTCTTTTCCCCAGAGGACACGCAGCCGTTATTAAAAGCGGTCAGAGCAACCATGCAATTAGAAGACGTTAAGCAGACCAGATCAGTTGCGGACCAGGCCTTTCAGGCATTAGGCCCTAAAAAACATCGGGTCTTCCCTATTCATGATAACATGCAAGCGATCATCAATAGAGAATGGAAGAATCCTGATAGAAAGTTTTTCTTACCCTCCTCGGTGAAAAGGAAATATCCTTATGAAGAGAAAGTTTCCTCCAGCTGGGATAGGGCCCCTACGGTAGATGCTCCAGTCGCTAAGATAGCTAAGAGATCTGCCCTCCCCTTTGATGATCTGGGTTGCCTGTCGGACCCATTAGATAAGAAAGCAGATATATACCTTAAACGGGCATGGGAAACTTCCGCTACTTGTCTTAGACCCGCAGTGGCAGCCACTTGGGTATCCCGGTCCTTAAGATTGTGGATTGAACAGCTAGAGAAACATCTTAAGGAAAAAAAGCCCAGGGAGGAAATCTTAGCTTCTCTTCCCACCTTTGCTAAAGCGGCAGATTTTTTAACGGATGCTTCTACGGATGTTATGCGCTTTGCTGCCAAATCCTCAGCTATGACGAATGCGGCTAGAAGAGCCATTTGGCTTAGGTCATGGAAGGGTGACCAGGGGTCTAAGGCCAGACTGTGTGCCCTTCCGTGTGAGGGTGATAGATTGTTTGGATCCTCCCTGGATGACATCTTGGAGAAGGCATCTGACAAGAAAAAAGGGTTTTTTGTCCCTCAGAAACCCCCCTTTTTTCGTAAACCCCAGCAGGGCTTTAGAAAACAGAGGGGTAAGCCCTACGATAGGAAGGAAAGGGATAGATTTCCAAGAAAAACTAGCGGTTTCCTGTTTAAATCCCAGGATAACAAACCAAAAGACAAGCAATGACGCCAGACTCCAGGTTGGGGGGAGACTCTCTGCCTTTCTCCCGGCTTGGGCGAACGTCACCCAAAACAAGTGGGTTTTGGGGGGGATAGCGGAGAGATTCAGGTTGGAGTTCCGCTCCTATCCCCAAGTCTTTTTCACCCACACTCCAACTCCAAAGGATCCTCTAAAATCCACAGTTCTGGAGAAAGAGGTTCAGTTATTGTTGGACAAAGGAGTGGTTTGCCAGGTCCCAAAGAAGGAGGAGGGCAGGCGGTTTTACTCCCCACTCTTTTTAATAAAGAAACCCAACGGTTCTTTTCGCATGATTCTGAACCTAAAACGTCTAAACAAATTCCTGAGATACAAGAAATTCCGGATGGAAACTATAAAGACGACTTTAGACCTGTTATACCAGGGTTGCTGGATGGCAAGTATAGTCTTAGAGGATGCCTATTATCACATCCCAATTCACTCTTCCTCCCAAAAGTATTTAAGGACGGCTGTCCAAGTAAGGGGCCAACTTCTGCACCTGCAATACAGGGCACTGCCGTTTGGGGTCTCTCAAGCCCCGAGAATTTTCACCAAGGTCGTGTCGGAGATGGTGGCATTCCTTCGATCATCTGGGATAGTAGTAGTACCATATCTGGACGATTTTTTGTTCATAGCCCAAACAAGGGAGCAGTTACAAGCAGAGCTCGTCCTGGTGTGCTCTCTGTTGAAGGATCTGGGGTGGAGAATGAATCAAGAGAAATCTTGTCTAACCCCTTCTCAAGTTTGCACCTTTTTAGGAATGCAGCTAGATTCTACGGCTCAGAAGACATTCCTCCCTCAGAAGAAAGTGTCCTCGACAATAGAGCATGTTTGGTTCCTTTTCCGGTCCTTCCAATGTTCCATCAGGGAGGCGATGGCAGTACTGGGGCACCTGACGGCTACAATTCCAGCCGTACCATTCGCTCAGATCCACACGAGACCGTTACAGTCAGATATCTTGAAGATTTGGAATGGTCTTCCACAAACACTAGAGAAAAAATTTCATCTTTCCTCCAGAGCAAGGTACTCCCTTCTGTGGTGGACGTCCGAGAAGAACCTCTCGGTAGGAATGCCTTGGTCCTTCATGGAACCCATGCTGATAACGACAGACGCCAGTCCGTGGGGCTGGGGAGCTCATTCAGAGGGAAAATACTGGCAGGGAAGATGGGATTTAAAAACCCGGGTCTGCACGTCAAATTACAAGGAGCTCAAGGCGGTAGAAAGAGTACTAAAGGTGGCAGTTCCAGAGGTCTCCAACAGAAAGTTGGTATTTTACTCGGACAATTCAACAACAGTGGCCTATATAAATCATCAAGGCGGGACAAAAGTACCATCCCTAATCTTCCTCTGCCAGGAAATTTTCAAAATAGCGGAAGACAGGAACCTGGTCTTATCCGCAATACACTTGAAAGGGAAAGAGAACACGGTGGCCGATTTTCTAAGTCGAGTAGAACTCAGGCAGGCAGAGTGGAGTCTGAACGAGGAGATTTTTTCCCAGATTGTAACAATGTTTGGGACCCCAACTATAGATCTCTTTGCCACCCGGAAGAACAGGAAGACAAAGAGATTCTTCTCCCTAGATTACACAGAGAATCCTACAGCGGTAGACAGTCTGGCTCAGGATTGGAGCCAGGAACTCGGCTATGCCTTCCCACCTATTTCCCTAATCCCGCAGGTTCTGAAAAAAGTACGGAGGGAGGGAGCCACCATAATCATGATAGCCCCAAAGTGGCCCAAGAGAATCTGGTACCCCACCCTCTTAAGTCTAGCCAGAGGCCCTCCCTGGGTGATTCCTCCGAGGGAGGATCTACTCTCCCAGGGGCCCGTATGGCATCCCAATCCGGGGATTCTTTAATTGGCAGTATGGAGATTGACAGGGACATCTGGTTGAAGAGAGGGCTTTCTAGCAAAGTTGTTTCCACCCTTCTAGGTAGCAAAAAAGCGTCAACAGCTAGGAAGTATAATAGGGTGTGGAATGTCTTTTCTTCCTTTTTAGGTTCTAGCCCTGATCCATTTAGTCCTCCTGAAATCCCTAAGGTTTTGGACTTTCTACAAGCAGGGTTAGACAAAGGGCTCAAGGCCTCCACCTTAAAAGTTCAGGTGTCGGCCTTGAGCTACTTTTTTGACTTCCAATTAGCAATCCACCCGTGGGTCAAGCGTTTCCTTTCTGCGTCCTTCCGTTAGACCTCTTTCCCCTCCTTGGGACCTAAATAGGGTCTTGACGGCCCTAACCGATAGACCCTTTGAGCCCTTAATAGAGGTTCCCATTGACATCTTATCCATTAAAATGGCTTTCCTCCTGGCTATTACCTCTGCTAGGAGGATCTCGGAGATCCAGGCCTTCCGGGCATATCCGCCCTATACGATCATCCAGGATGACCAGATAGTTATCAGGCCCCTGCCTTCTTTTCTTCCCAAGGTTGTCTCTGATTTTCATAGGAGCCAAGACATTGTGTTGCCTTCCTTTTTTCCTAACCCCTCCAATAGCTTGGAGGAAAAGTTTCATTGCTTGGATGTCAAGAGATGCTTGTTAGTCTACTTAGATGTTACGGCTCCTTGGAGAAAGGACGAGAACCTCCTGGTTCAGTTATTAGGAGGAAATAGGGGGAAAAAAGCATCCCGAGGGGTTATTGCTAGATGGGTGAAGAAGGCCATAGCTAGAGCTTATATTTCCCTGGGTCTCCCCCCTCCTTCAGGTTTTGGGGCCCATTCTACTAGGGCGGTGTCTACTTCGTGGGCTGAGAAAGCTGATGTATCGTTAGCCCAGATTTCCAGGGCGGCTACCTGGAGCTCCCCGCATACTTTTCTTAAACATTACAGATTACAGCTCCATTCTGATGCTTCCTTTGGAGAGAAAGTCCTTCAGGCTGTGCCCCCCCCCCTAGGTTCTACTTATAGTTTATCTCGCACAGGGTGCCGTCATGGGTGAGGGGAAAACAACATTGCTTACCGGTAATCGTTTTTCTCGATACCCATGACGGCACCCGATATTTCCCTCCCCAAGCAGATATATATATATATATATATATGTTGATGGCTTTTTGCCAGGTCTATATGACGTAATATAGATATATAAAAAAAATAATAAAAAAAAGAGGGTTTTTAACCCTTTGTCACTTCTCTCCGGAGAACAATTTATTTCTTCTACTGGTGTGGTGTGGAGGTGTGTCCTTTTTATCTTCTCAGGTTTCCTGTCCTGATGGGAGGTCCTGAGTCGCACAGGGTGCCGTCATGGGTATCGAGAAAAACGATTACCGGTAAGCAATGTTGTTTTCCTACACTTTAAGGGATGCTATCTTGGAGCATCTCAACGGAAATAAGCAAATAACGCCATATCAGCATGGCTTCGTGAGGGATCGGTCATGCCAAACTAATTTAATCAGTTTCTATGAGGAGGTAAGTTCTAGACTTGACAGCGGCGAATCAATGGATGTCGTATATCTGGACTTCTCCAAAGCATTTGACACTGTACCACATAAAAGGTAAGTATATAAAATGAGAATGCTCGGACTGGGAGAAAACGTCTGTAAGTGGGTAAGTAACTGGCTCAGTGATAGAAAACAGAGGGTGGTTATTAACAGTACACACTCAGATTGGGTTACTGTCACTAGTGGAGTACCTCAGGGGTCAGTATTGGGCCCTATTCTCTTCAATATATTTATTAATGATCTTGTAGAAGGCTTGCACAGTAAAATATCAATGTTCGCAGATGACACTAAACTGTGTAAAGTAATTAGCACTGAAGAGGACAATATACTGCTACAGAGCGATCTGGATAGATTGGAGGCTTGGGTAGATAAGTGGCAGATGAGGTTTAACACTGACAAATGTAAAGTAATGCACATGGGAAGGAATAATGCAAGTCACCCGTACATACTAAATGGTAAAACACTCGGTAACACTGACATGGAAAAGGACCTAGGAATTTTAATAAACAGCAAACTAAGCTGCAAAAACCAGTGTCAGGCAGCTGCTGCCAAGGCCAATAAGATAATGGGTTGCATCAAAAGGGGCATAGATGCCCGTGATAAGAACATAGTCCTACTACTTTACAAATCACTAGTCAGACCACACATGGAGTACCGTGTACAGTTCTGGGCTCCTGTGAACAAGGCAGACATAGCAGAGCTGGAGAGGGTCCAGAGGAGGGCAACTAAAGTAATAACTGGAATGGGGCAACTACAGTACCCAGAAAGATTATCAAAATTAAGGTTAGTCACTTTAGAAAAAAGACGACTGAGGGGAGATCTAATTAATATGTATAAATATATTAGGGGTCAGTACAGAGATATATCCCATCATCTATTTATCCCCAGGACTGTGACTGTGACGAGGGGACATCCTCTGCGTTTGGAGGAAAGAAGGTTTGTACACAAACATAGAAGAGGATTCTTTACGGTAAGAGCAGTGAGACTATGGAACTCTCTGCCTGAGGAGGTGGTGATGGTGAGTACAATAAAGGAATTCAAGAGGGGCCTGGATGTATTTCTGGAGTGTAATAATATTACAGGCTATAGCTACTAGAGAGGGGTCGTTGATCCAGGTAGTTATTCTGATTGCCTGATTGGAGTCGGGAAGGATTTTTTTATTCCCCTAAAGTGGGGAAAATTGGCTTCTACCTCATAGTTGTTGTTTTTTTGCCTTCCTCTGGATCAACTTACAGGATAAGAGGCCGAACTGGATGGACAAATGTCTTTTTTCAGCCTTATGTACTATGTTACACTGTGGTATATGGTTCTGCTGGGGCAGTATTGTGTGCTGCACTGTGGTATTTGGTTCTTTTGGGGCAGTATATTGTGCTGCACTGTGGTATTTGGTTCTTCTGGCGCAGTATTTTTTCCTACACTTTGGTATTTGGTTCTGCTGGGGCAGTATATTGTGCTGCACTGTGGTATTTGGTTCTGCTGGGGCAGTATATTGTGCTGCACTGTGGTATATGGTTCTGCTGGGGCAGTATTTTATGCTGCACTGTGGTATTTGGTTCTGCTGGGGCAGTATTTGATGCTGCACTGTGGTATATGGTTCTGCTGGGGCAGTATATTGTGCTGCACTGTGGTATTTGGTTCTTCTGGGGCAGTATATTGTGCTGCACTGTGGTATTTGGTTCTGCTGGGGCAGTATATTGTGCTGCACTGTTGTATTTGGTTTTGCTGGGGCAGTATATTGTGCTGCACTGTTGTATTTGGTTTTGCTGGGGCAGTATATTGTGCTGCACTGTGGTATTTGGTTCTGCTGGGGCAGTATTTATTCCTACACTTTGGTATTTGGCTCTGCTGGGGCAGTATTTTTTGCTGCACTGTGATATTTGGTTCTGCTGGGGCAGTATATTGTGCTGCACTGTGGTATATAATTCTTCTGGGGCAGTATATTGTGCTGCACTGTGGTATTTGGTTCTGCTGGGGCAGTATATTGTGCCGCACTGTGGTATTTGGTTCTGCTGGGGCAGTATATTGTGCTGCACTGTAGTGTGTGGTTCTGCTGGGGTAGTATATTGTGCTGCACTGCGGTATATGGTTCTGCCGGGGCAGTATATTGTGCTGCACTGTGGTATTTGGTTCTGCTGGAGCAGTATATTGTGCTACACTGTGGTATTTGGTTCTGCTGGGGCAGTATATTGTGCTGCACTGTGGTATTTGGTTCTGCTGGGGCAGTATATTGTGCTGCACTGTGGTATTTGGTTCTGCTGGGGCAGTATATTGTGCTGCACTGTGGTATATGGTTCTGCTGGGGCAGTATATTGTGCTGCACTGTGGTATATGGTTCTGCTGGGGCAGTATATTGTGCTGCACTGTAGTATATGGTTCTGCTGGGGCAGTATATTGTGCTGCACTGTGGTATATGGTTCTGCTGGGGCAGTATATTGTGCTGCGCTGTGGTATATGGTTCTGCTGGGGCAGTATATTGTGCTGCACTGTGGTATATGGTTCTGCTGGGGCAGTATATTGTGCTGCACTGTGGTATATGGTTCTGCTGGGGCAGTATATTGTGCTGCACTGTAGTGTGTGGTTCTGCTGGGGCAGTATATTGTGCTGCACTGTGGTAGCTGGTTCTGCTGGGGCAATATATTGTGCTGCACTGTGGTAGCTGGTTCTGCTGGGGCAGTATATTGTGCTGCACTGTGGTATATGGTTCTGCTGGGGCAGTATATTGTGCTGCACTGTAGTGTGTGGTTCTGCTGGGGCAGTATATTGTGCTGCACTGTGGTATATGGTTCGGCTAGGGCAGTAAATTGTGCTGCACTGTAGTGTGTGGTTCTGCTGGGGCAGTATATTGTGCTGCACTGTGGTATTTGGTTCTGCTGGGGCAGTATATTGTGCTGCACTGTAGTGTGTGGTTCTGCTGGAGCAGTATATTGTGCTGCACTGTAGTGTGTGGTTCTGCTGGGGCAGTATATTGTGCTGCACTGTGGTAGCTGGTTCTGCTGGGGCAGTATATTGTGCTGCACTGTGGTATATGGTTCTGCTGGGGCAGCATATTGTGCTGTGGTATTTGGTTCTGCTGGGGCAGTATATTGTGCTGCACTGTGGTAGCTGGTTCTGCTGGGGCAGTATATTGTGCTGCACTGTGGTAGCTGGTTCTGCTGGGGCAGTATATTGTGCTGCGCTGTGGTATATGGTTCTGCTGGGGCAGTATATTGTGCTGCACTGTGGTATATGGCTCTGCTGGGGCAGTATACTGTGCTGCACTGTGGTAGCTGGTTCTGCTGGGGCAGTATATTGTGCTGCACTGTAGTGTGTGGTTCTGCTGGGGCAGTATATTGTGCTGCACTGTGGTATTTGGTTCTGCTGGGGCAGTATATTGTGCTGTACTGTGGTATTTGGTTCTGCTGGGGCAGTATATTGTGCTGCACTGTGGTATTTGGTTCTGCTAGGGCAGTATATTGTGCTGCACTGTAGTGTGTGGTTCTGCTGGGGCAGTATATTGTGCTGCACTGTGGTATTTGGTTCTGCTGGGGCAGTATATTGTGCTGCACTGTAGTGTGTGGTTCTGCTGGGGCAGTATATTGTGCTGCACTGTGGTATATGGTTCTGCTAGGGCAGTATATTGTGCTGCACTGTAGTGTGTGGTTCTGCTGGGGCAGTATATTGTGCTGCACTGTAGTGTGTGGTTCTGCTGGGGCAGTATATTGTGCTGCACTGTGGTAGCTGGTTCTGCTGGGGCAGTATATTGTGCTGCACTGTGGTATATGGTTCTGCTGGGGCAGTATATTGTGCTGCACTGTAGTGTGTGGTTCTGCTGGGGCAGTATATTGTGCTGCACTGTAGTGTGTGGTTCTGCTGGGGCAGTATATTGTGCTGCACTGTGGTAGCTGGTTCTGCTGGGGCAGTATATTGTGCTGCACTGTGGTATATGGTTCTGCTGGGGCAGTATATTGTGCTGTGCTGTGGTATTTGGTTCTGCTGGGGCAGTATATTGTGCTGCACTGTGGTAGCTGGTTCTGCTGGGGCAGTATATTGTGCTGCACTGTGGTAGCTGGTTCTGCTGGGGCAGTATATTGTGCTGCGCTGTGGTATATGGTTCTGCTGGGGCAGTATATTGTGCTGCACTGTGGTATATGGCTCTGCTGGGGCAGTATATTGTGCTGCACTGTGGTAGCTGGTTCTGCTGGGGCAGTATATTGTGCTGCACTGTAATGTATGGTTCTGCTGGGGCAGTATATTGTGCTGCACTGGGGTATTTGGTTCTGCTGGGGCAGTATATTGTGCTGCACTGGGGTATTTGGTTCTGCTGGGGCAGTATATTGTACTGCACTGTGGTATTTGGTTCTGCTGGGGCAGTATATTGTGCTGTGCTGTGGTATATGGTTCTGTTGGGGCAGTATATTGTGCTGCACTGTGGTATCTGGTTCTGCTGGGGCAGTATATTGTGCACCACTGTGGTATTTGGTTCTGCTGGGGCAGTATATTGTGCTGCACTGTGGTATTTGGTTCTGCTGGGGCAGTATATTGTACTGCACTGTGGTATATGGTTCTGCTGGGGCAGTATATTGTGCTGCGCTGTGGTATCTGGTTCTGCTGGGGCAGTATATTGTACTGCACTGTGGTATCTGGTTCTGCTGGGGCAGTATATTGTGCTGCACTGTGGTAGCTGGTTCTGCTGGGGCAGTATATTGTGCTGCACTGTGGTATTTGGTTCTGCTGGGGCAGTATATTGTGCTGCACTGTGGTAGCTGGTTCTGCTGGGGCAGTATATTGTACTGCACTGTGGTATATGGTTCTGCTGGGGCAGTATATTGTGCTGCACTGTGGTATCTGGTTCTGCTTGGGCAGTATATTGTGCTGCACTGTGGTATATGGTTCTGCTGGGGCAGTATATTGTGCTGCACTGTGGTATCTGGTTCTGCTGGGGCAGTATATTGTGCTGCACTGTGGTACTTGGTTCTGCTGGGGCAGTATATTGTGCTGCACTGTGGTACTTGGTTCTGCTGGGGCAGTATATTGTGCTGCACTGTGGTATATGGTTCTGCTGGGGCAGTATATTGTGCTGCACTGTGGTATATGGTTCTGCTGGGGCAGTATATTGTGCTGCACTGTGGTACTTGGTTCTGCTGGGGCAGTATATTGTGCTGCACTGTGGTAGCTGGTTCTGTTGCAGCAGTATTCATATTGCCGCTCTATGGGATTGCTCATCCTGCCCATTACTCTAGGCCCCACCTCCTGTCAGTCTAGGGCCAGGAGTGAGACCCCCAGGAATCTGATCTATCCTTAGGATAAGTCAACAATATTTCACTCCTGGAAACTCCTTTAATTCAGCGGGAAGCCATGCTCCAAACCACACCCCTTTAAGCTGATATAAACCTGGCCAGTATTACCTGACGGGGAAGTTAGCAGTCCTAGTCAGTGACTAATACCGCTGTAGTGGCATTGCCAGTACTAAAGATGGCAGGCCTGGTTACGGCGCAGGCGCGTGGATTGCTTCTGCGCAGTGCACTTCCTGAGGCTGCTCTCCATGTCTGGGCGGAGTGTGGACGTGGCAAAGCCTGAGAAGCCCAGTTTTTACTTCACTTCCGGTAGGAACTGGAGACGACGCTTTCAGGTAGCGGACGGGAAGTGCGTGAAGGAGCCGGAACCGGAGGAGGTGAGTTGCTCTGCTAGGTTTTGGGGTCTGGGAAACAGAGAATTGGGGGCCCCTGACAGTGCAGGGAGCCTTGAGGCCAGCGTGTGCCATGTCAGTGCTGCTGTCCGGAGGCGGGCCCCTCACAGGCCTGCGGTGACAGGTGTTACTCCTCCTCTGTACCCAGCATGCCCGCTGGCGGCCCTGACCAGTGCAGCCCTCTAATGCCCCCTCTACTGCATAGTGGCTGAGATGAGGTTCTGCTTGTTGCTAGGTAACCAAACTTCTTCTGTCCCTGCCCAACACCCATAGCACCTGAAAGTAAGGAAGACCCCCAAGCTGTAATGGTGTCCCCACTATCACTGCTAATACGTCCCCCCATAACTTTGTATTGCATTGACCCTTATTTCTGTCTCTATAGAGACGGAGGATCCTGTCAAATAATGCGTCTTAGGGTGAAACAGGTCATTCTGCGGCTTGTACTGTAATGCAGGACGGGTGACCGTATTGATCGCCGTGCTGCTTTTCCAGAGCCGTTAGAAAGGGTTAATAATTTTTTTTTTTTATTATCGCTCTGTACTGTCCTGTAATTATTTCCTTTTCTGACGTTCTGGTCGGGAAATTATGAGCCAGTTTTAGTTCTGTACCATATTCACAGTCTGTGCTTGCTGTCGCTGAATTGAAATGTGTCTCTTTATATCCAGAGGCTAAATTGGACAGTATGAACAGTCAGTGTATAGACTGCCAATAGGGATAACAGAGGAACAGCACAATGCATGCACTAAAACGGCCATGTCAGGGGAGTGACAGGTCCTCTATAAAGAGCCTCTGTCAGCAGGATCAACCCTATTAAACCAGGCATATGGCTATATTTGACTTAGGGTACTTTCACACTAGCGTTAGAAGAATCCGGCAGGCAGTTCCGTTTCAAACCTATATATATATATTATAATTTTTTCCGGATGTGTTGGACGTATGCATTGAAAAACCGTATCCGTCTTTCCGGTATCATCTAGAATAATAGATCCGGTATTTAATGTTTTCAAAGCTAGAAAGAACTGCGCATGCGCAGACTGGAAAACCGAATCCGGCGATGCAGCAATTTCCGGAACACTTGGTACCGGATCCGGCATTAATGCATCTCTATTGAAGTGAATGCCGGATCCGGCAAGTAGTGTTCTGGGATTTTGGCCGGAAAAAATACTGGAGCAAGCTGCAGTATTTTGTTCCGTCAAGTACCGTACAAGGGATGGAACGGAAGACATCCTGATGCATACTGAACGGATTGCTTTCCATTCAGAATGCATTGGGACAAAACGGAAGCGTTTTTTTCCGGTATTGAGACCCTTTACCGGATTTCAATACCGGAAAAGAATAACTCTAGTGTGAAAGTACCCTTAGTTGGAGCACTGGGGGGCTGGCAGGAGCTCTTTGCCCCTCCCTTTTGATTGGGGGCTAATAGCCAGGTCTTCTTGTGCCTGTGATGATCTCCCACCAGATATGCACTTTCTGCATCATATAAAACACTGATACAGTCAGTCCAGGGGAGCGCGGTCGGCCTGCGAGGTCAGCGTCTGCTTTTTGTGGCCGATCACATTTATGTGAAAGAGCCCTCAGAGGCAGAACAACAAAAATCCCAGGGGTGCCAGATCTGTCCTATGTTTCCTTCACACTGTCCCTCATTTTTCCCAGAATCTGTGACATTGCCTCCAACACTGATGTGAAGAAAGCCTGATGGGTCCTGGCTTTAGTGTAGACGATCATGTCCGGGGGTCAGGGCTGGACCCGGACGTAAGCTCTCCTTTACCATGTATGAGAGGAGCTCTGGTGCTCCCCGTGCCTTGTGCTGCATCGTGAGCCGGTGACCCGGACGTAAGCTCTCCTTTACCATGTATGAGAGGAGCTCTGGTGCTCCCCGTGCCTTGTGCTGCATCGTGAGCCGGTGACCCGGACGTAAGCTCTCCTTTACCATGTATGAGAGGAGCTCTGGTGCTCCCCGTGCCTTGTGCTGCATCGTGAGCCGGTGACCCGGACGTAAGCTCTCCTTTACCATGTATGAGAGGAGCTCTGGTGCTCCCCGTGCCTTGTGCTGCATCGTGAGCCGGTGACCCGGACGTAAGCTCTCCTTTATCATGTATGAGAGGAGCTCTGGTGCTCCCCGTGCCTTGTGCTGCATCGTGAGCCGGTGACCCGGACGTAAGCTCTCCTTTATCATGTATGAGAGGAGCTCTGGTGCTCCCCGTGCCTTGTGCTGCATCGTGAGCCGGTGACCCGGACGTAAGCTCTCCTTTACCATGTATGAGAGGAGCTCTGGTGCTCCCCGTGCCTTGTGCTGCATCGTGAGCCGGTGACCCGGACGTAAGCTCTCCTTTACCATGTATGAGAGGAGCTCTGGTGCTCCCCGTGCCTTGTGCTGCATCGTGAGCCGGTGACCCGGACGTAAGCTCTCCTTTACCATGTATGAGAGGAGCTCTGGTGCTCCCCGTGCCTTGTGCTGCATCGTGAGCCGGTGACCCGGACGTAAGCTCTCCTTTACCATGTATGAGAGGAGCTCTGGTGCTCCCCGTGCCTTGTGCTGCATCGTGAGCCGGTGACCCGGACGTAAGCTCTCCTTTACCATGTATGAGAGGAGCTCTGGTGCTCCCCGTTCTGCATCGTGAGCCGGTGACGTAGCGGGCTTCACATAAGTATGCTAGGCAGAGATTCCTAGCAGGGGGCCCGGAGCTGTCGCTGGCACAATTGGGCAGTGTTTGGGCAGTTTTAGAGGCTGGTATCATTAGTACCCACCTCTAAAATCACCCAGAACAGTGCTATACACTGCCAGTTGGTGCCGGCACGGGCCCCTGCTATGTGGAGGTCTCCGCCTAGCCTACTCCATGTGATGCCCAGTACGTCACCGGCGCACAAACAGTGAGATGCAGTGCAAAGCAAGGAAATGCTCAGATGCTCCTCTCGTACATGGTAAAGGGGAGCTTTTTTCCAGACAACCCCTTTAACCACGGCGCCCCTGACCTGAACTTACTGTATGATAGTAATTTATGATACAACTGGTCTCTATCTGGCCGCAGGGCTGTTGTCCTCACATCATCATGTGCCCCCCGATCACATACAAGCGGTATTCTATATTACAATGATGCAGTCCGTCAGCTCGGGAGACCCGGCCCCCACATGGACCAGGTTTCCTGGGCCGATCAGGGTCCTCTGCCTGAGCCCTTAAGTCACTGTCATTTTGTTAAAGACTTGTCGCCACTCCACATGAAATTACTTTTCTCTATTATTACTACTGGAAGTCTGCCATTGGCAATACTGAGCAGTGTTACACTGTTCGGGAACATGTATTAACTGGTAACACCCAGCTGTACTTTCATTCATAAACTTATAGCAGGAATGGCAGATGTCATATATAAGCGATAATGCGGTCAGTGAGGAGCGTTATCTCTAATGGAGCAAAGGTAATTTAAGATGCTGAAGTGGGCCTAACTGTACTGAGTATTTAAAGGGGTTTTCCGGACTTTTATGCTGATGAGCTATCCTCTGGATGTGTCCGTATAAAATCCTTGGCGATCCCCTTTAATCTTCCAGATTGCTTAACCCGTCTAAAGTGGACAATCCAGATGTCACTTGTCCATATTTCTCATTGGGTCCTGTGGACATCAGTAGGGGGGTCCTCTGCTCAGGGCCTTCTTCAGATGGAGACGGGTGAGCCATTAAGAAGACCTGGCCTATCTATGTACTGCATTGATGGACAATCATCTAAATGTATCATCAAATCATTTGGCAAAGTCAGGTGTATGCCAGGGATCTTGTCAGCTGGAGTGAGGATCTCCGTTTCTATCAGTGTAAGGCCTCATTCATACATACGTGGATTTTCACAGACCACGGTCTGTGACAACCCGGCCTGCTGAGTGCACGAGCACACGGCGTCATTGGTTGCTATGACGCTGTGTGCCGCCGCTGCTGTACAGTAATACACACGGTCTGTGACAACCCGGCCTGCTGAGTGCACGAGCACACGGCGTCATTGGTTGCTATGACGCTGTGTGCCGCCGCTGCTGTACAGTAATACACACGGTCTGTGACAACCCGGCCTGCTGAGTGCACGAGCACACGGCGTCATTGGTTGCTATGACGCTGTGTGTCGCCGCTGCTGTACAGTAATACACACGGTCTGTGACAACCCGGCCTGCTGAGTGCACGAGCACACGGCGTCATTGGTTGCTATGACGCTGTGTGTCGCCGCTGCTGTACAGTAATACACACGGTCTGTGACAACCCGGCCTGCTGAGTGCACGAGCACACGGCGTCATTGGTTGCTATGACGCTGTGTGTCGCCGCTGCTGTACAGTAATACACACGGTCTGTGACAACCCGGCCTGCTGAGTGCACGAGCACACGGCGTCATTGGTTGCTATGACGCTGTGTGTCGCCGCTGCTGTACAGTAATACACACGGTCTGTGACAACCCGGCCTGCTGAGTGCACGAAGCGCACGGCGTCATAGCAACTAATGACCTCGTGCACTCAGCAGGACAGCAGGCTGAATGAGGCCTAATACTGAAGCTCCATATTGTCAGTGAATGTGACCATGCTGTCTGTTGCTTATCAGCTTTCTGTCTTTGTGTCTGCAGGGAGAACCAGTCTGGGCATGTACACAAGATGAACGTAAACCAGCCACCTCATTTAGCTACACCTTATATGCAGCCCCTTCCCCAAGGATACCAACAGCCAGGCTACGGGGGGCAGCCAATGCCGGGTGGGCCGCATTATCCTGGGTATAATGGGCCTGTACAATCTTACCCACAACATGTACCAGCACAAGGTATTCGTGATGATAAAAGCTCTTCTTTTACACCATTTTTTAATGTATTTTTTATTTTTTTTTGCATTCTACTTTCCTCTCCTGTCCCAAACATGGCAGAAAATGGCTGTGAGTCCCGCTCAGCTAAACCTTGGCTGAGGTGTGTCATTGCTGCCGCCAGTGTCTGATCGGCATTCACAGCAATTTCCTGCTGGGTCGGGACATGAGCGCAGCAGAGAACCTGCACCATTGGAACAGCAGCGGTGGGGGATCGGTGAGGTGAGTAAAAGCAGGTTGTTTTTTTTAAATCCCATTGAAATACATTTTTAAGGAATTTTTGGCATTTTAAAGGTGTATGGTCCCCCCTCTGAATACTTTCATTGGTGCTCCCAAACAATTGTCAAGTACAGCCCATCGCATAGTCAACATCTTTGTTTCCCGTCCGCAATGCCAGAGGATTTGCTTAATTTATGACGAGGCGTGCTCCTCGTCCTAAATTATATATTCAGTTTATTATTGCCTCACTGGCAGTTAAATACCCTTCTTGCCCCAGATACCGATGATTTAAACTTAACTTTTAATTGCTTATCATATAAAACAAAAAATAGCTAAATTGCATATTTATAGTACAGAGTTTGAGCTTTTCCTCAGTTATGACTAGAAAGCGCTTCTTTAGTATTCCATATTGTACAGCAGGAGAAGGTTTAAGGGGTGTGCACCCCCCTACCTTTGGTGAGTTACTGTCACTGATCCTACAGTTTCCTACGAAGCGCTGTCTTCTAAAACTTAGATCCTGCCCCCAACATACTAGGTATCTGGCTTCAACAGTTGTTGTTGTTTTTTTTTTGTTTTGTTTTATATGATAAGCAATTAAATCTTAAGTTTTAATCATTAGTATCTGGGACAGGAAGGTTATTTAACTGCCAGTGAGGCAATAATAAATTGAAAATATACAAGTATTACCCAGCCCCAGATAGGTTCAATTGATCCAGTAATCCCAATCGTCATGAATTAGGTGCACCTCTGGTACTCAGTGCATCTGTATTAAAAAGTACTCTAGCCCCTGACTGTATTAGTTTTAATCCTCTTTTACACCTGTTTTCAAGTGTAAATTTACTGGAGCAGCAAGTCTTTGTCCTCACCATTCTTGTGCTGATGGTGGCACAAACACGCCCGCGCAACAAAATATTGTGTGTGTGTGTATATATATATATATATATATATATATATATATATATATATATATATATATATTAAAATGAAAGAGGATATCTGAGATGTGCGCAATCACATGCCATACATTGGTCACATGATCCTAGTCTGGGGTTAAAACCTGCGGCACATGCAGGAATCTGAATGTCTTGTTTGCCCTGTGGCAAGAGAATCGGACTCGCCTCTGCGCTGCAAGTTCTAATCCCAGGCTAGGATCACATGATCCTGGAAATGACCGCTGCATAGGATCGCGGTGCATCTTGGATAACCCCTTTAAGATTAGTAGTTGGACAGTTATGCTCTCATTTACTGTTCTGTGTATGTGTGATGTCCACAGCATAGGCATTAAGTGAAGGGAATATATAAGCCGTGGTCTTTATGCTCGGCAATCCTTGTTTCTTTTCCTTACTCATCTTACACTCCTGTTTATATTCCTAGGTTTCTCTTCTAGTTCGGGATTCCCCCACAAAGGGTCTCCTGATTCTTTCACCTCTGGCACTTCTTCTCCTATTACATCTCACTATATCGGTAAATTTCTTTTATTACTTACCTGTCAAGAAAGGGATTTTTAGCACCGCCAAGGTCATATGCAGTGTTGAGCGAACTTGTGTTTTAAGTTTGGCGTCTAAAGTTCGGGTTATCGAAGAATTGCAATATGGATTCTAAATTCCGTTATGGTCCGTGGTAGCGGAATCCATAACGCGATTCTTGATAACCCAAACTTAAAACACAAGTTCGCTCAACACTAGTCATATGTGATGCTTTGCTGTTTGACCATCTTCTAAATCCTGTAAACAATTCAGAGAGTTGATGCCAACTCTTTTATTGTATTATGTAGTTAACTTGGGGTTAATTGGTGATGTCTAAAGGGAGCTGTAATTGTCTGTTGCTTCATGTAGGACTCATTGTGACTTACACTTGTGCCTGTTTATTTTCTCCTCTCCAGGTCCTGTGAGATCTCCACCGACATCGGGTGCCCCAGCTGCATCAGGAATGTCTCCTCCTTCAGAGCAGATGCAGTACAACCAGTATGGTGGCCAGGGTGACATGCAGAATGGGCCAGCGTCATTAGGCAATCAAATGCAGAGGTGTGCTATCAGCATTTACTACCTGTATACTTTAGTGCATTGGTAAATCATTCTGCATGATGATTCACACAGTCAGTGATTTCCATCAGTGAGCTGCTCTAAACACAGATCTTTCCCTTATGTCTGTGTCGGCTCCAGTCTTGGATTTGGCTCACAATCGCTGTAAATGCTGCCTGTAGCAGTGGTGGTCTACCGACCTCATTATGAGGTCCATTACATATACATTAAAGTGGATTTCTGATTTTAGAATATTGAAGGACCTATGGGAGTATTGATTGCCATCTGACTCTTGGCTCTCCCACCCTCTTCATTGGTTACTTGGGTCTATATATATATATATATATATATATATATATATATATATATATATATGTGTTAATTTTTCCTTTTTATTTCCTACTTCAGACAACCTGTGTCTCAACCATATATTCAAACGGGAACTCTTCCACAAGCAACTCATTTTCAGCAATACCCTCCAACCTCAACCAGTACACAGCAATTAACTAGTCAGATGATGGGCATGCATATTGGTGGTGTGCCTGCACCTGCCACATCTGCTCCACCAACGACAATTAGCTTTGGTAAGAAGCTTTAGAATTATGCTTTCTTTTTTAATAAAGATTGTTTTACATGTACTCTTCACAATTTTATAAACGCATTAGAAACCCTCATGTCTCCTTGGAGTTTTTGCATGTTCCTTATTCGGTGATCTTTTTGCCATAGGTTCACAGAGTTCTCTTCCACCATCCTCTGGAAGTTTTCCTGCCTCAGGGTCAGGTGCTTACAACCTATATTCTAATCAAGGTCCTGCTGCTATGAATTTGTCCCAAGGAATGCCTCCCACAAGTTTACCGCAACCCCAGCCACCTCCAAACCAACAATTTCCTGGACCCCATCCTCCACAGCGCCTTCCTACTCCACAAGGTTTTCCTTCTCAACCAGCTGCACCAGTCTCTCACTATCCCCCACCAATTTCAGGAGGTCCTCCACCTCCAGGACAGCCACCATCTGGACCACCTTTATCTCAAACGAACAATATATCACAAACTCAAAACCAGCCAGCTGTTCCTGGTATGATGCCGGGTCCTCAAGGTCCCCATCCTTCAATGCCACCACCTGGACAAGGAGGATTTCCTCTTCAGCAGAACGGTGAGCACATTGCCTACAAATGACTATTCCTGTTGCTGGGTAATGACCTTCAAACTGCTGATATGTACGTGAGATCACTGCAGGTTCCAATGGTTTCTTTTCATGCCTCTCTTTTTAGTGAGGGAAAACGTGGAAAAAAGCAGAATTCACAGATAATGCTGGGGATAAACTATATATAAACTAAATTATATTGGGACCCCTTTGTGTTAAAACCTGATGAGATTCGCATTTAGTATTTCTATTAGGTGCTAGAGATCTACAAATTGAAAGGAAGGTTCAGTTAAAAGGGGTATTTACAGCTGGGACATTTATGGTATATCCACAGGATATACCATAAATGTCCGATAGGTGTGGGAACGGGTGACGGCATGTGACACAAAATGGCAAAATACAACTAAGTCCCTCAAGCAAATGCTTCATCATTAAAGGGGTTGTCTGAAATGATTAAAAATCTCAGACAAGCCCTGTAATAGCCTAAAATGAAAATACATTTTATATTTCTTCCACTGCTTGTTTACAGACTGGTGCTATTGCAGGACCTGTCTTGAGATTTTTAATTATTTCGGACAAGACCTTTTAAGGCCTAAAATATCTGGTCACTAAGGGGTTACCTATTTCAGTGTTTTAGGATTCTCTGCTGGTTTTGAACAAAAAGGGGGTCATTTATTACTGGCGCTACACCAGTTTTTGGCATAAATAAAGTTACAAGACCCCCTTTTTCACGGTGCTCACCACTTTAGGAGTTAAGGGGGCCGGCCCAGGGCCGTGAAATCTGGTCTGATACATTTACCAACTTCCGCGCCGTTTTAGTTGAGTGAAAACTACTGCAGTCATGAGTTGGAGTAGTTTTTACCTGCCTGAGCCTCGTCATAAATTGGAAACTTTCTCCTATAGTGCAGAGGGGAAAGGGGGGTACAAAGACTGGCGAAAAACGGCTGTTTTTCTAAATGACCCCAAAGATTAAATTCAACTGCCCTGTGTGACCTTGACTTTAGTTGATTCTTAAAGAGGACCTTTCATGTGATTTATATTTTTATTAAGGGAGATATAATCCTATACTTGTGGTGGCTGATGCTGCCACCCTGCTTGATTTTAAAAAAAAAAATATTCCTCCTACGCCACGCCGTACTCTGTCGGATTGCTCCTGCTCAGTATGCTAATACTGAGCATCGGAACAGGGAGCGGGAGACGCCAGGGTTCTCAATGAGCGTCTCCTTCTCCCTGGCTGTAGCGCTGTCCATCACAGCGGGCAAAATCCGGCGGGGCGTAGGAGGCATATTCAAAAAAAAAATCAAGCAGGGTGGCAGCATCAGCCACCGCAAGTACAGGTATATATCTCCCTTAATAAAAAAAATAACATGAAAGGTCCTCTTTAAGAATCAACTAAAGTCAGGGTCACACAGGGCAGTTGAATTTAATCTTTGGGGGTCATATACCGCAAATACAGGTATATATCTCCCTTAATAAAATCGCATGCAAGGTCCTCTTTAAGCAAGGTTTATGCCTGGATTTTAATTTTATTAGGGTAGTTTCACACTACTTAAAAAAAAAATTAAAATAATTTTGAGATAGAAACCAAATTTCCTCACTTTAGGAAAAAAAAATATCTTCCCTAAGTGTTAGAAGAAAAAAAAAAAAAGCTTTTTGGGACTTTTTGTGAAGGCCTTAATTCACATATCAATGATTGTGAGCCAAAACCAGGAATGGAGCCTGCACTGAACCGATGCAAATCTTTCAATTATTCCTCTGGATCAACCTGCAGGATAAAAGGCTGAACTGGATGGACAGATGTCTTTTTCAGCCTTATAAATTATGTTACTATGTATTCACAAACCGTATTTTTGGTCCGCATCCGATCCACATGTTTTTGAGGATTGAATGTAGCACCATTCATTTCAATAAGGGCTCATGCACACGACAGTATTTTGCATTGTATTTGCGGTACATATACTGAACCATTCATTTAAAAACTGAAGTGTCTCCGTGTGCATTCCGTTTCAGTATTTCCGTACCGTGAAAAGATAGAACAGGTCTTATTCTTGTCCGCAAATCACGGTGCTTGGCTCCATTCAAGTCAATGGGTCTGCAAAAAAACGGAACACATACAGAAATGCATCCGTATGTCTTCCGTATCCGTTCCGTTTTTGCTGAACCATCTATTGAAAATGTTATGCCCTGCCCAATTTTTTCTATGTAATTACTGTATATGGCATACGGAACAACGTATCCGTAAAAAAACAGACCGCAAAACACTGAAAAAGCCATACTGTGGTGTGCATGAGCCCTAAGGGTCCATTCACACATCCGTGTGTGTTTTGCGGATCTGCAAAACACGGACAGCGGCAATGTGCTTTCCGCATTTTGCGGACCGCACATTGCCGGCACTAAGAGAATATGCCTATTCTTGTCCGTTAGTGCGGACAAGAATAGGACATGTTCTATTTTTTTCAGGATCGTAAGTGCGGGTCCGCACCCATAGAAATGTATGGGTCCGCAATTCCGTTCCGCAAAATGCGGAATGGACCCCAAGTCTGCAAAAAATGCAGACAGTACACCATTCTGCAGTCCCGCAAAAAAAAAAAAAAAAGGTTAGTGTGCGTGCCCAGGAGCCTTCCTGTTCACCTCCTGTTGAGGAGCAGGTGGCTGGGCTCTACTGTGCATGCCCTACAATTGTGAACCCAGCCGAGCTCAACAGAAGAAAAATCAGCGTGGCCACTGCTAAAGGACTGCAGCAGTGGCCATAAAGTCGCATGAAGACCTGGGCATGAATAGAAGGAATATATCCAAAATGGTGAATAATAGGAAAATGAATGTATTTATGTATAATCCTAACCTGGACACTGAAATGTGATTATTAAGATGAGAATACACCTTAAATTTGATATTGGATTGTTTCCTTAGCGTATAAATAAGAGCGACCAAACATCTTTAGGCTTCCTCAATTTGAGGTGCTAAACATAATGACATCATGTTACTACAGTGTTATGTTTATTTCTAGGTTCCTTCGGGCCTGTTAGGGGCCCACAGCCTGGATATCCTACAGCCTATCCTCGTGCTCCCAATTATGGCAACCAGCCCGGACCACAGGGCCCCCCTGCCCCACCTCCTCCTGCACAAAAGAGGTTGGATCCAGACTCCATCCCCAGCCCTGTAAGTGGGTTTCTTTTCCTTATCATTGAAATAGTTTGTTTGAGTCATTTCCTTCCTAGGGGGAAAAAACAAACAGGAATTTAATTTTTTGTTTCGAAATGCCTCCATTTTGCCCTCCATCAGACATTCTGTGGTTTTAGGTGCTATAATTGAAGTAGATGCACTTTTAACTTCAAGATCCTTCTGAAAACTGTCACAAGTAATTAGAGTTGCATAACTGGATATTCCTAGGTGGACATTCGTGAGGCAGGTTTAAGCCACCGCATCCAGGCAGAGACGTGTCCACACATGGAGAGAGCTGTGCACATGCCTGGCCATTTCTGGTAGGGCTGCAGGTATCAACTATTTTTGTAATAGAGTATTCTACTGATGAATCCAACGATTAATCGAGTACTCTAGTAACAAAACTAATTCAAATGTTTTTCTTTATAAAAACTTATCAGCCCCCCCCCCCCCCCCCGGGCCGGCAGGTGACCTCGGAGTGGTGATTAATAGCAAGCGCTTCACTCACACTCTGTGGTCACATGACACAAGTGAATCCTCAATACAAGAAGTTTGCATCGTGGATTTTTTTTGTGTTGAGTTACTCGATTCAATCAAATAATCGTTTCAGCCCTAGAATGTGGTGGCATCTTCACCAGGTGGCTACAAACCTCTGTTCTCCACATTCTGTGAATATGCCTTAAATGTCCTAATTGGGAATATGCCTTTAATGAGGATCTTTCACCGCTCCTGACATGCTTGTTTTAATAGCTTCATGCATTCCCCATGTAATAACAATTCTGGATCATCTATTCTTATGGCTGTATGTTGTGCCATTCCTTTATTATTTCTACTAGAAGTTATGAATGAATTGCTAGCAGTCTGCAGTAAGGGTACAGAGGGGAGGTAACCAGTTGGGGGGGGGGGGGGAGGTGTACCTGCAGTGGTTTTACAGGCTCCATACTTGCTCCCCAACCTATTCCCTCCTCTCCTCCATGTGCTTGTAATTTGCCCTTATCTGACTACACAGTCTTTAATGGAGGAGATTGGGGAGGAGGGCAGGTAATGGGCCAGACACAAGGAATCGCATTGTGCATTTTTGGGTGATGCAACTTGAGTGGAAAGCATGAATCTGGTAGCTTAAAGGGATTCTGCAGTTTTTTTTAAACTGATCTATCCTCTGGATAGATCATCAGCATCTGATTGGCGGGGGTCCGACACCCGGGACCCCTGCCGATCAGCTGTTTGAGAAGGCAGCGGCGCTGGCAGTAGCGCCGCGGCCTTCTGGCTGTTTACTGCAGGCCCAGTGACGTCACGACTAGTATCAATGGCCTGGGCGGGGCTAAGCTCTGTTCACTTGAATGGAGCTTAGCTCTGCCCAGGCCATTGGATACTAGTCGTGATGTCACTGGGCCTGCGGTAATCGGCGAGAAGGCCGTGGCTCCACTTCCAGCGCCGCTGCCTTCTCAAACAGCTGATAGGCAGGGGTCCCGGGTGTCGGATCCCCCGCCGATCAGATGCTGATGATCTATCCGGAGGATAGATCATCAGTTTAAAAAAACTGCAGAACCCCTTTAACCTAGCGCATTCAGTATCGCTGCATTTGCAGATTAAAGGTACGTTTCAATAAGCTGATTATCGTGTAAATTAACATTAAATCTAGGGAAGCTGCACAGAGCACTGAGGCCTCTTCGAACACCTGATCGGTGGGGATGCGGGGAGTTGGACTCCTACTGATGTGATACTGATGACCTACTCTGAGGATAGGTTATCAATATCCGGATAACCCCTTTAAGTGAGTGTTTGAGCTGGCTGAAGTTAAGAGAAGAGGACTACAGATGAGCAGTCAGTGCAGTTTTCTGATGGATTCATTGTGAAGTAGAGAGCCTATTAGTCTACAAATGCACTGAAACTGAAAGCTGTAGATGAAAACATGAAATGTTTTAATAATGGCCAATTGAAGAAAAAAAATTTGTAGACTGCAATAATAACAAAAATTGCCCTCAAAGGTGTCCATAGTCTTTAACCACAAGATGTAGTGCAGGTGAGGTTACGTGCTGGAAGATGCCCATAAACTACAAGCTGACTTGGGCAGTCTGTGTGTTTGAGATTCAATGTGAATAAATGTAAAGTTAATCATCTGAATGCTGATAATCTGCTGCCCAGGGGGAGTAATACTAGGAGAGTCGCTTGTAGAGAAGGATTTGGTTGTACTGGTAGCTTCTAAGGCCACCAGGATATTGTCATGTATTAAACGAGGCATGGACTCGCGGGGCAGGGATGTAATATTGCCACTTTACAAAGCGTTGGTGCAGCCTCATCTGGAATATGCCGTTCAGTTCTGGGCACTAAGTACAAAGGAGAGCGACTAAACTGATGAGAGGGATGGAAGGTCTTGGTTATGAGTTCAGATTAAAATAATTAGAGTTATTTAGTCTCGAAGGGGCATCTAACAGGGGACGTGATTAACTTGTATAGATACATAAATGGCAAAAAATATGGTGACAAGCTGTTCCATGTAAAATCCACTCAAAAGACAAGGGGGCACTGCCTCCGATTGGAGAGGAAAAAGTTCAGTCTCCAGAAGCGTCAAGGCTTCTTTACTGTAAAAGCTGTGAATCTGTGGAATAGACTTCCTCCGGACGTGGTCACAACAGGACAGTGGGCAGGATGAATTCTTAAAATTAAATAACATTAATGCTTATAAAAATGGGTAGAATTCTGGTCTCTAACTCCGCTTGCGTTATTTTGCATACTATGGGGCCTTTACTCCAGAATTCAAAAAGTTGAAAAATAGGGCTTTTGCGACTTTGTGCACTCTATTGCGCAAACATTTTGCGCCTTTTTGAATTTTTGCACCACTCACTCCAGTTTTGCAATGTGGGTGGAAAAGTGGCTGTGGTTAGCTATGGTAATGGTTTTCACACTAAATTTATCATTGAGACTTCTAAACAGTCACAATTTCACTCCAGTATATGTGGCAAAAAGGGGAGAGGCGCTCGTAGGGTAGTAAGTTTTGCTTCATTGGTTAAAAGCTGAAGAATAGTAGTTATGCTCACCTTTTCGTGTTGTGCAACCATAGGCACAACACTAGTGAAGGTATGTGTAGGAGGGTGGTCGGTGCTGCCGGTATCGCTCAGTCTTCGTTAGTGTTGCCAGTCCTCCTGAGGGGTGATATAATAGAAGGCAGGGAAATGTGGATAATGGAGTCCACCGATTTCAATACCTCCTGGCGCAAATACAAGACCTCAGTAGCTTGAAGACCATTCTTTTTATTTGACTATAGGGTGACAGCACGTTTCGGAGCTACAACACTCCTTTTTCAAGTCTAAAAATTGATGATCAATTTCACAAGATAAATTTAGGATCAAAGCCATAAAGAAAACTTAATAAAATTAGCTGGTTCTCAAGTTGATAATAGTAAAAGTAAAATAGAAAGTCCATAAATTGATAATTGTTGACATTAATTGTAGCAAAAATATAATATCATAAAAATAGGGATAAGAAGAGTCATCCTAATATTTGTTGAGTAGGGATAGTAGATGTAATAAATAATTAATATAAATCATAATTTAGATAATAAGAAAGATATCGATTCATAAAAAGATTTTAGATTGGGAGCTTAAATGAGTATCTTGAACAGGTTGTGCAGAAATCAGATACATATAAAATCCAAACGACATGTACTTCAATCATAGTAATATGATCATGCCCATGAGAGAGAATTAGCGCTGCAAGGAACAATAATAAGTGATGCTCGTAACATTGACAGCTGCTACATTATTGTTGGTACCTGTATGGCGGTATCTATGCCTCCTGGTGCAGATGACGTGGTTTCTCAGCGTGTGTGAGAGGGCACGCGCCATAAAAAGGCGGTCAGGAGGGAGTGATGACCATGATTGACAACCTGTGTGAACGGTTGTCTGGAGAATGGAGGCGCTGCCAGTGCGAGCAGATAAGAACATGGGCGCTCCGAGCCGTAGGAGTCTCATAGGAGGGAGCGGAGCGATGCGTGTCTAGTTAGTTGAATGAAAGGAGCGCGATTAGCGGGATAGGATTGGTCGGATGAACGGACTAAATGATGTTTTGACATATGGATGTGTATATATGCTGAATATGAAAATGAGTAATGATGATCAAATGAGATGAATATATAAAAAGGAAGAACTATGTCTCATTGGTGGATGATATGTCTCTAACTAGGGAATTTGTATGTGCTATGTATTAAATTAATGTAAAATGGTGGAGAAATGATGGGAAGGGTGTACATAAAGTGGATGGATCTTTAATGAATATGCATTATGATATATGTAGTGATAATGAACCCAAGAGATGCACAACAATATGGTGAAAGTATATTAGTGACATGAACTTAAAGGGGTTCTGCACTTTCATTTAACTGATGATCTATCCTCTGGATCGATCATCAGCTTCTGATCGGCGGGGGTCCGACACCCGGGACCCCCGCCGATCAGCTGTTTGAGAAGGCAGCGGCCCTCCAGCAGCGCCGCGGCCTTCTCACTGTTTACCGCCGGCCCACTGACGTCACGACTAGTATCAACTAGCGTGGGCGGGGCTAAGCTCTGTTCACTTGAATGGAGCTTAGCCGTGCCCACGCTAGTTGATACTAGTCGTGACGTCACTGGGCCGGCGGTAAACAGTGAGAAGGCCGCGGCGCTGCTGGTGACACGGGTGAATAAAAGGATCCCACTATTTTCACCTACTGGAAGTGCTGCGGTGTATTTATTTTTTATAGATTATCACCTTGGTATACCGCTGGCACCCCTTGCTACTGGTTGTTTCATCAGATGTGCTGCCCTGAATTTTTGTTTATATCAAAAACAGTTGCTTTCAAGGGATTCATTGAGTCCGTAAGGTTCTATTGTTTGCATCTGGAAAATCCATTTTGTGTGTGAGTTTTGTTCATTGGTTGTTACCATAAATTAAGGAGGGTCATTATTATGAACTTGTAAAAAAGTGTCAGGATACCCCATGTTTGATGAACCCGTTGACTATGTTCCAGCGATGTTTATTGACTCTTTTTATCCTTATTTTTATATGATATTATACACTGCTCAAAAAAATAAAGGGAACGCAAAAATACACATCCTAGATCTGAATTAATTAAATATTCTTCTGAAATACTTTGTTCTTTACATAGTTGAATGCGCTGACAACAAAATCACACAAAAATAAAAAAATGGAAATCAAATTTTTTAACCCATGGAGGTCTGGATTTGGAGTCACACTCAAAATTAAAGTGGAAAAACACACTACAGGCTGATCCAACTTTGATGTAATGTCCTTAAAGCAAGTCAAAATGAGGCTCAGTAGTGTGTGTGGCCTCCACGTGCCTGTATGACCTCCCTACAACGCCTGTGCATGCTCCTGATGAGGTGGCGGACGGTCTCCTGAGGGATCTCCTCCCAGACCTGGACTAAAGCATCTGCCAACTCCTGAACAGTCTGTGGTGCAACGTGACGTTGGTGGATAGAGCGAGACATGATGTCCCAGATGTGCTCAATTGGATTCAGGTCTGGGGAACGGGCGGGCCAGTCCATAGCATCAATGCCTTCGTCTTGCAGGAACTGCTGACACACTCCAGCCACATGAGGTCTAGCATTGTCTTGCATTAGAAGGAACCCAGGGCCAACCGCAACAGCATATGGTCTCACAAGGGGTCTGAGGATCTCATCTCGGTACCTAATGGCAGTCAGGCTACCTCTGGCAAGCACATGGAGGGCTGTGCGGCCCTCCAAAGAAATGCCACCCCACACCATTACTGACCTAATGCCAAACCGGTCATGCTGGAGGATGTTGCAGGCAGCAGAACGTTCTCCACGGCGTCTCCAGACTCTGTCACGTCTGTCACGTGCTCAGTGTGAACCTGCTTTCATCTGTGAAGAGCACAGGGCGCCAGTAGCGAATTTGCCAATCTTGGTGTTCTCTGGCAAATGCCAAACGTCCTGCACGGTTTTGGGCTGAAAGCACAACCCCCACCTGTGGACGTCGGGCCCTCATATCACCCTTATGGAGTCTGTTTCTGACCGTTTGAGCAGACACATGCACATTTGTGGCCTGCTGGAGGTCATTTTGCAGGGCTCTGGCAGTGCTCCTCCTGTTCCTCCTTACACAAAGGCAGAGGTAGCGGTCCTGCTGCTGGGTTGTTGCCCTCCTAAGGCCTCCTTCACGTCTCCTGATGTACTGGCCTGTCTCCTGGTAGCGCCTCCATGCTCTGGACACTACGCTGACAGACACAGCAAACCTTCTTGCCACAGCTCGCATTGATGTGCCATCCTGGATAAGCTGCACTACCTGAGCCACTTGTGTGGGTTGTAGACTCCGTCTCATGCTACCACTAGAGTGAAAGCACCGCCAGCATTCAAAAGTGACCAAAACATCAGCCAGGAAGCATAGGATTTGAGAAGTGGTCTGTGGTTACCACCTGCAGAACCACTCCTTTATTGGGGGTGTCTTGCTAATTGCCTATAATTTCCACCTGTTGTCTATCCCATTTGCACAACAGCATGTGAAATTGATTGTCACTCAGTGTTGCTTCCTAAGTGGACAGTTTGATTTCACAGAAGTGTGATTGACTTGGAGTTACATTGTGTTGTTTAAGTGTTCCCTTTATTTTTTTGAGCAGTGTATTTTTGCTACATTTAATGTCAACAATTATCAATTTATGGACTTTCTATTTTACTTCTACTATTATCAACTTGAGAACCAGCTAATTTTATGAATTTTTCTTTATGGCTTTGATTATAATTTTATCTATCTTGTGAAATTGATCATCAACTTGAAAAAGGAGTGAAACCCGTTGTCACCCTATATTCAAATAAAAATAATTGTCTCCAGGCTACTGAAGTCGTGTATTTGCGCCAGGAGGTATCACAATCTCACTCCAGTAGGAGGGTGGAGAAGGAAAACGAGCCGTTTTTCTAGACAAAAATGTTAAGTTTAAGGATAAGACACATTATAAATGTGTCATAAAGTACACTAACGTATATGGAATTCCACTATGCAGCGGTGCTGGAAAAGGAGGAGGCAGCCGCATAATGTCTGAGACTCCCCGTCATCTCTTTTGAAGCACTTCTTTCAGCCGCCCTATGGAAACGTGTCCGCTGTCTGCTCCACATATATTGCGGTCTAGGTAGACCAGCCGCAGGTTGGGGATCCCTGCTTTACAGATTAAGTAGTGCAGTCCATGGAAAAACTGCCCGTAGTGGAAATGTTCATACCACAATATGAGTGCTAGCTGTTTGCCACAGCAGTACCACCCTGTGTATATGTACCCGAACACTACGATCAGTTTTTAGATATGGCAGTTGCTATTCTGTTCACATATACACCTTTTACATATTAACCTGTGACAGTCGAATGCTTTTCTCTCTACATGGTCAGCTTGTAGTATGTTTTCTATAGGGTTTTTTAATACTTTACATACTAAATCAATGAATGTCCATCTGTGAGGCAATTAAATGCATGAAATGCTTCTGTCTTCTACCTCCGTGGGTGAACATAACAAGGTTTTCCCCCTCCTTGCTTTTGTTTTTTCTTGTTTTTGTTTCGTTAGCCTTTAATTCTCTTTCTCTTTGCTATTTTGTGCCATCGCTTTCTCTCGTCTTTTAAACAATAAAGCAACTTAATGAGCTGCCACCCCAGCAGAAAACCCGTCACAGGATAGATCCAGATGCAATTCCCAGTCCAGTAAGTGAAGAGTGTGCTTCAGCCCATGTTTTTTGTGTGATTGTGACCTGGCTCACTACCTTGTGCATGCCACTCGCCTCACTAACGCATGTCTCCCTCCATCCCTTAATACCGCTAATCCTTTCATTTCTACAGGTATGTGTGCCACTCTGTCCACTTGACTAATAGGATACTAACACACCATCTTTCTTGTGAGGATATGAGCTATAATAGGTACCATTGTTTTCTATGTGTCAGAAGGTAGCAGGGCCTGTTAGTAGCATAATTATACAGAAAATGAGCCCTGGGCTACTTGTGCCAGGCATCCAGGGTAACATGCCGGAGCCATTGGGTGGAAGGCTGTGTGCCTTTTGTATCTGTGGTATTATATTATAGATGCCTTGGCTGCCTGATGTCTTTGACTTTTCCTTCCTTGTACTCATCACTATTCATGTGTGTGAAAATGAATCTGCCCCAGTAGTGAAATAATTGTGTGGGGGTGACATAAGCAGTGGTGTCTGAGGCCTCATGCACACGATTTCCCCTCCAAAAAACTGATTCTTGAAAAATGGGTAGCTATTCTTATCCACAAATATGCACAAGGATAGGAGCCGCATGGAGATTCTTGGGTCGGCCACACGGATCTTTGAAAAACAGATTTGTGAATAGCCCCATTGACTTGTATGGGTCAGTGTGCTATCTGTTTTAAAAATGGATGGTACGCTGGAGTGAGATACGGTTTTAATGGGTTTTCTTATCTGGCGTGTTATGGCTTATTTCTAAGTTACACCATAATCTTCTGATCAAAGGAAGTCCTTGCTATATGTAGTAACTTCTTTGAGTGGGAAAACCCTTTTAGTTACCCTACAGATAAAACTGGGTAAAGGCAGGAAAATAAAATAACTGTAATGCTTAGTTTCTCATGTAGTGGTGCTGCAGGGAAATTAAGTACTTAAAGCCAAATTTTACTTTAGATAACTTATAAGGGTCCTGGCTGCCGTGGTAACCGATCAAAGCCCCAGGATTACACTGCCACTGTCACCAATGAGGAGGAGGGGGACCCTGTGGCCACTGCCACCAATGATTTTAATATTGGGGAGGAGTGGGAGGGAGGGCGCACTGCACCACCACCAATGATTTAATACTGGGAGGGGGAGACTGGGTGCGGGCAGCAAAATCACCTAGCCGTCACCCAGTCTCTATTTCAGGAAGCTGTGATCAGCGGCAGTTAACCCCTGGGGTTTACTGCCGTTGATCGCAGCTTCCTTTCATAGAGGCTGGGCGACGGCTAGGTGATTCTGCACCCAGCCTCCTGTATTTGTATTAAACATTAACTTTCATTGGTGGCGCAATGTGCCCGCCCCTTTCTCTCCTCATTGATGGCAGCGGCACAGGGGAAGGGAGAGTGCTTCCTTCTCTTCTGTGCTGCTGAAGAGAACATGGAGCGTTCTGAGAGCAGCACACTCCATGCTCTGTGATACTAGACTGCGCAGTAGCGCATCCTAGGATTGAAAAATATCATCAACTCCTGGTATCGAGGTCGATACCGGACAAAAGTATTAAATCGGGTATAGAAAATTCGATGCCCGAAACAACTCTACATGCTACTGTACATTATGCCATCCCGGAAGTAGGACCAGTGGGATGTACAGTTATGCCACACCATAATCTCAGGAGTAGGACCTTTGTCATGTTCTCTTGTGAAGTCCTCTTTATGGTATTGCCCACATGGTCTCCAGACGATTCTCTGCTATCATTACGTTAAAGACAAAAGTGGGAATCATTGCTGAAAAGGCTAGACCTCCTTTCCAGACCACATTGCCATCTTTCTGTGACCGTGATACCCTTTGAGAGCAGTAGTGTGAGGTCAATACAACACTTATAGTTGGATATCCTCATAGCCCAATGTCATACAAACGCCTTCTGATTGTTTGACATGTCACAGAATAGATCAGACGATCTGTCCGTGTAGAGGTTCCCCTCTGCACTATTTGCTGTCACTCCATTTCATTGTTCTCCCAAGCACCGGAACACACAATATTGAACAGTGCTGACATCTCTGCCTAGTCGTGTAGCAATCTGACCGTCTCTCAGTTTGTGACAAGTGGTGACAACTGGCACTTCAAACTTAAAGCATTTTCGCAATCATTGCACATGACTGGATCTGATTTTTCTGGTTTCATGTGGCTAAAAACCTTTTGCTTTTAATCTGCCATTTATGCCCCTCCCACATGCCACAGATTGGAGCTAGGTGCTTGACAATTTCATAATCTACAGATTTTGGCGACACCTACTACTTTCTCGATTTGCATAATCTTACATTTGTCTTTCTTGGTGTTACAATTTTAATGTTGAGAAGTATATTTTTCTAAGTTTTGATTACAATATCAGACAAAGTAATAAAGAATGTAGGAGTTATTCTTTTTTCCGTATATTCTGCATTTAAGGTATTTTTATTCCTTCATGTTATGAACACAGTTATTTGATTGGCAATATTGCTTTTTATTTATGGATAATTCTGTGCGGTGGGCACAATTATACGTGCAGTCCCATCTTGGAGCTACTGCATTGCACTGGTACTTGATGGTACTACTAGTATGGTGATGGTACAGGATGGTCTGCTCTGAAAACCACTGTCTGGAACCGTTGGTGTAATTTGTGTCACTAGATCTGGGAACTCGGAGAACACGGGATTGCGATGAGGTTACATTTGTTCGGTTATGGGTGTGTTTGAGGGATAATACGAGGTAGTATATGTCTGTCCTCCCCTTATTCGGGATACTGCATGGCAGCTAGTCGTTTATTGTACTTTCTGGAAGGTGTTTTTAGATAGATACCCCTTCCATATGACACTGGTGACCTATTAGTTAGTTGTAATCTTCTCATCAGTGATACTTGAGCTAGTTATCTGTGGTCATCACGACCTGTTACTGTCCCTACGTTGGTACGGTATATTACACTGCCGACGCATTCAATTTGTAAGTAATGTTAAAAAGACGGGATGCTTTTGTGCAGCGCAAAACTTTATGGCTGGTGCATTTTATCATATCTTGCTGATATGTTGGGATTTTTTTATAATCCGATTTTATGGGGGGAATTGGGAAATTCCAATATACTTTTCCTCACTTCTTACCAATGGACACGGCGTTAAAACACAACTTTTTAATTCTCACTTTGTAGAAAGGACATTTTAAACTGCGAGGGTGGAGGCGGCTGGAACCCCCCCTCATTCCAAATACAAGAGGGTCTCATTCCTCATTCTTAGTGGAGATGCTTTATGTCTTATGTATGTGCGATAATGGATGTACTCTTATAAAATGTTTCTGTAATGTTCAGGCACACCAGCCACTGTGGTAATTCAGCAGAGACATTTCTTGCCAGAATGTAAAGTTTTGCGATGCATTACATTTTCATACTTCTCTATTTATTTATTTTTTTATTTAAAAAAAAAAATATATATATATATATTTTATGTTCTCGATTATTTCCCTTACATTCCAAACATTAGATTCTGCATGTGGTTTAGATATGTGATGTAACCGGTGTATGTAGTATAGTGAACACATTTGATGTATTCTGCTTCAGATATATCTATTATATCCAGTGAATAATTTCTTGATCTGCTTTGTCTCTGCTTAGATCCAAGTAATAGAAGATGATAGAACTAACAGAAGTTCTGAGCCTTTTATCACCGGACTGAGGGGGCAAGTTCCACCGCTAGTTACTACCAGCTTCTTGGTCAAAGATCAAGGTACATTAAGCTTGTACTTTAGATGTCTTGTCTGCGAAGTTAATTTCATTCCATGGAATGAGTTAGAGATTTAATCTTCATTAAAGGGGTTCTCTGGCATTTTCATATTGATGGCCTATCCTACCACATGCTGAGGTCCGACTCCCAGCACAACTGCTGATCAGCTGTTTGAAGAGCACACAATGCGCACCGCAGCCTCCTCGCAGCTTACCAAGCTCAGTGCTATCGGATAGCGACTGTACTTGGTATTGCAGCATAGGCTCATTCACTTGAATGAGACTGAGCTGCGCTTGGCCATGTGACTGATGAACTTGATGTCACATCGCTTAAGGAGAGGCCTAAGCGCACATGGAGCACTGCTGCCTCTTCATACAGCTTATTGCTGGAGGTGCCAGGAATTGAACCCCACCGGTCTGATATAGGGTTGTTGCGGGTATCGAAATTTCAATACTTTTGTCCCGGTATCGATACAATACCGGGATTTCCATTTTTTCGATACTGGGCTGCGCTTCTGCTGCTGTCGGCGCGCTCATGTTCTCTCAGCAGCACAGGGGAGAAGGAAGCTGTCATCCCTCCCCCCTGTGCTGCCGCTGCCACCAATGAGAAGAGAGGGGCGGGCGCACTGCGCCACCAATGATACTACCTTTCCTACACAGAGCGGCGCCCAGCGATGTCCCAGCACTCACCATTATTCCTGGGCGCCCCTCCGTTCGCCCGCTGTGCCCCATTACAGTCTCCTCTTCTGCTCCACATGCTGATTACTATCGGAGCAATGGGGAGGAGACATCAGCTTCACTAGTGGGCGTTCCTTCTTCCTGCGCTGCAATTGGACAGCGCTACAGCCAGGGAGAAGGAACGCCCACTAGTGAAGCTGATGTCTCCGCCCCATCGCCCTGATAGTAATCAGCATGTGGAGCAGGAGACAGTAATGGTGCACAGCGGGCGAACAGAGCGGCGCCTAAGAATAATGGTAAGTGCTGGGACATCGCTGGGCGCCGCTCTGTGTAGTCTAATACTTAGTCTGGACCCAGGAAAAGTAGACTTTAACCCATAATACAGGAGGCGGGTGCCGGCAGCAGAATCGCATTGCTGGCACCCTGCCCCTGACAGGAAGCTGCGATCAGCGGCAGTTAACCCCTTAGGTGCGGCACCTCAGGGGTTAACTGCCGCTGATCTGCCAGTACCCGCCTCCTGTATTAAGGGGTAATTATCATTGGTGGTGCAGTGTGCCCCCCCCCCCCCCCTCAACCCCCCATCCCATTAAAATCATTGGTGGCACGGTGCGCAGGCCCCTCTCAACCCCCCAGTATTAAAATCATTGGTGGCAGTGGCCACAGGGTCATCTCCCCTCCCCCTCATTGGTGGTGCAGTGGCAGCTTCTGATCGGAGCCCCAGCTGTGTAAGCCTGGGGCTCTGACCGGTTACCATGGCAGCCAGGACGCTACTGAAGCCCTGGCTGCCATGGTAACATCCCTGATGCTGTGTGCACAGAGCAGCAGGGACAGTGTGAAGTCCTATTCACCCTGATAGAGATCTATCAGGGTGAAGAGGACAAGGGATGAAAGATCCCAGGTTCTGGCCCCTAAGGGGAAAAATAGTTATTAAATAAAAAGTGTAAGGAAAAACCCCCCCCCACCAAAATATTAAGTATGAATCACCCCCTTTTCCCAATTTCACATATAAAATGTATAAATAGTAAACATATTACATATCGCCACGTGAGAAAAGTCCAAACTATTAAAATATTTTAAAAAAATTATGCCGTGAACGCCGGAACAGAAGAAATAAATAGAAACTGCGATTCGCCATTTTTTAAAATGCGCAATGTACGTGGCTTTTTTGGTTTATTTTTTTCAAATGGTATCGAGTATCGCAATACTTTTTCATGGTATGGAAACCAAATTAAAAAAATTGGTATCGGAACAACTCTAGTCTGATATTGATTTCCCTATTCTGAGGTTCGGCCATCAATATCAAAATCCCAGAAAACCCCTAGTTTATTGGCTGCACTATGACTGCCTACAGGGTCAATGGGTATATGCCATTTCTTTTTTGGCTGTATATGAAATTGGTCCTGATGTATAGTTAAAATGCAGACGGGTGCGTTTTACTTGAAGGGGTTATCCGACTTAAATAAATCTATTCTAATTGCATTTATTGTAGACCAGTGAAAGATTCTTAAAATCACTTTCATTACCTATCTATCACTGTTTGTTCAGTTCAGGGTCATGTTACACCTGACGTCAGCAAGCCTGCTCTGCTGGTGACGTTTCGTTTACAAGCTTCTCTCTGCTTGAGGGAGTGTCCAGGCTGTGTAAACGAGACGTCAGAGCCTCTGGTGCCCTCCCCCCTCCAGCTCTCCTCACACTGCCCGGCTCTGCTCTGCTGATGACGTCTCGTTTACAAGCTTCTCTCTGCTTGAGGGAGTGTCCAGGCTGTGTAAACGAGACGTCAGAGCCTCTGGTGCCCTCCCCCCTCCAGCTCTCCTCACACTGCCCGGCTCTGCTCTGCTGATGACGTCTCGTTTACAAGCTTCTCTCTGCTTGAGGGAGTTTCCAGGCTCTGTAAACGAGACGTCAGAGCCTCTGGTGCCCGCCCCCCTCCAGCTCTTGTCACTGCCTCGGCTCTGCTATGCGATCGCTCATGTGCAGTACAAACCAGAGCCGAGGTGATCTCCAGCAGCACAGGGTATGTTTGTCCCTCCTGCATTCACTGGGGCTAGAGGTGGCAGTTTGTAAACGTTCCCCTCTGCATCTGGGGATCGTTATTACAGCCCTGGTCCCCCCCCCCCCACACTAGTACACATTGAACACCCCCTGGGAAATATAAATAAACTATTGGCCATCATTATTATTATCATCATCATCATCATCATTATTCAGCTATATAAAATCCTTACCTGCCACCAATATATATATTTATCTAAGCAATATCCATATTGAATATATATTTGAATTATATAGATATTGCTTAGATACAGATAATGCTAATGATATTTTCACACTAGCGGCAGGACGTATCCGACAGGCTGTTCACCCTGTCGGATCCGCCCTGCCGCTATTTGACGGTGCCGCTGGACGGATCCGTTATTGCAATTCATTTCTAGACGGATCCACACCTGGATCCGTCTACAAATGCTGTCACTTGTCACACTGATCGGCGGATCCAGCAGGCACGCAGCTCCGACGACGGAGCTGCCGTGCAGATCCGGCGTTGCAAAACAACTGAAGGACGGATCCGCCCTTCCGGTCTGCGCATGCGCAGAACATGAAAAATGTGAAAAAGACTGACAGAGGGATCCGTCCATCCACATGGCAAGCGGATAGACGGATCCGTTATTGCAATACATTTCTAGACGGATCCGCACCTGGATCCGTCTACAAATGCTGTCAGTTGTCACACTGGCGGATCCGGCGGGCAGCTCCGACGATGGAACTGCCTGCCGGATAACACTAACGCTAGTGTGAAAGTACCATAAAAAGTCGAAAATCCAGGACTTTTAGTCAAGCGGCAGCTCGCTGTGCACTGCCGTGCTGCGCCATAGCTCCACCACCGTCCCCTTTATAGTCAATGGGGACATAGCGGCAGTCCAGCGGCACGGCAAAATAGCACCTGGCCGGATCCGACAGGGTGAACAGCCTGTTGGATCGATCCTGCCTCTAGTGTGAAAGTACCCTTAGGCTCCATTCACACATCCGCAAATGGGTCCACATTTGTTCTGCAATTTTGCGGAACGGGTGCGGACCCATTCATTTTCTATGGTGACGAAATTTGGAATTAGTGCAAATACGTCCTCCTTGAAATACTGTAATAACAGAACATTTTTAGACTAGAAACAAAACCAAACATGAAAGAAATGTATGTAAAATAACATAACTTACACTGTACAGCTGCAATGTGACAGGGAGGTCTTCTGCCCTGTGTGTGCAGGGGGCGGGGAAGGTCAGGTTGTTCACGCCCAGAAATATTCATGAGGCAGAGCTCAGGCTTTGTTGGTACACGCCCCCTCACCTTGTACTGCAGCATGTAAACAAAGCAATGACCATGAAAAGGTGCAAATATGGGTTTTAACTTGATGAAATCAAGCTTAACCAAATTATATGTATATCCTGATGGATTTTAAGTGTGTGTTTTTTTTTTTTTTGTTTTTTTTTTATTAACTCGGATAACCCCTTTAACACTTGATGCCTACATTGTATACATCTTCTCGCAATTTAGGAAATGCAGGTCCACGTTATATAAGATGTACATCATACAACTTTCCGGCTACTTCAGATATGGCTAAGCAGTCCCAGGTTCCACTTGCGGCTATTATTAAACCACTTGGAACATTACTACCAGATGAGGTAAGCATGTCTTTTCTTTTTGCAGACTATCTAGGCCACAGGATTTTGCTTCGTAAAGGGAACCTGTCACCAACTTTATGCTAACCTCACTGAGAACAGCATAAATTAGTGACAAATGCTGGTTTCAGCGGTGTGTCAGTCATGAGCTAATAGTAAGTGGTTGCCGAAAACCAGCATCATAATCATTGCAGTCCAGGCCAGGAAAAGAGTCAAATCTACCTGAGAAGAGTCCTGGTTATTCATAATCTCCTGCTCTCCACCATCTGCTGATGGTTGGCAGTTCTCTCCTAGAGAGAGAGAGAGAGAAAACTAGGTAGAAGCCTGTCAGTCATCAGCAGGTGGGCGGGGAGAGCAGGAATTCATGAATAACCAGGACTCTTCTCAGGTGGCCAGGACTCTTTTCAAGTCCTGGGCTGCAATGATTATGATGCTGGTTCTCGGCAACCACTTACTTTTAACTTAGAAATGACAGACCGCTGAAATCAACTCTCCTGTCTACTTTATTCTGCCGTTAGTATGGGCTACATAAAGTTGATGGCAGGTTCCCTTTAACTCTAGAACCACCATTTGATCCCCATTAAGTAGCTTAGTGTTATAAGCTAGGTCTACTAAGAGAGTGCATTTGGTAGAGTAACATAACAAAGAGTGGAGGGGTAACATAAAGCATGTCCCTCTATAATGCCAATATAACTGTTACATAGTTGCACATCTTCAGAAGATCCTGTTTGCATTGTATCACTAATCGGTTTCAGTTCAAAAACATTTCATGCAAAAAGGCTGAATTTAAAGAATCAAACTATAATTTAACCCCTTGTGCCAGCCTTGCCATTTTTATCTAATTCGCAGCTCCTCGAAGCGATTTGTTGAGACTGTGATCTTGATGTGGCCTGGCCCTACATTGTATTGTTGTAATAAAAGCATGGATGTCCCCCCTGATCTTGGGATTGGTGGGGGGTCCCAGTGGTCTGACCCCTACCAATCGGTTTGTTATCCCCTATCCAATGAAAAGTGTAGATGAAGCCAACAGATCTGTCAAATGGGGATTAAAATGGTGTAACATCTGACAACAGATTTTTGTGCGGACACATGGTGAAGGAGAGGGATTTGGCAATCTTTGGCTGCTCATACCCCTCTCTATTGGATACATACTAAGGTCAGGTTCAAATCATTGTTTAGTTTTCCATTCTTCTGATCTGTAGGAATAACAGAAAGAAAACGTATCTTGTATTTTAAAGGGAACCTGTCACCGGGATTTTGTGTACAGAGCTGAGGACATGGGTTGCTTAATGGCCGCTAGCCCATCCGCAATACCCAGTCCCCATAGCTCTGTGTGCTTTTATTGTGTAAAAAAAAAAAAGATTTGATACATATGCAAATTAACCTGAGATGAGTCCTGTCCCTGACTCATCTCACATACAGGACTCATCTCAGGTTAATTTGCATATGTATCAAATCGTTTTTTTTACACAATAAAAGCACACAGAGCTATGGGGACTGGGTTTTGCGGATGTGCTAGCGGCCATCTAGCAACCCATGTCCTCGGCTCTATACATAAAATCCTGGTGACAGGTTCCCTTTAAGCATCTGTTATGCTCATTTGGATCAGTTTTAGCCATTTCAATCAGATTCATTATTTTAAACGGAAATGGCTAAAACAGATGCAAAATGAGCATAATGGATGCTAAAAATACAGGATTCGTTTTTTTTTTTTTGTTTTCCTGTTCTTCTGACAGATCAGAAGAACGTAAAACTAAATGGTGATATGAACCCGGCCCAAGCAATCCAGGACTCCTGGTACTTGTAGTCTGTGATTACAGTGCTATGGACACTTGGGTATTTGATTTAGTATTTTGTATTTTTATTTTTTTTTTTAAGCCAGATTCTCTCCTGGTTTTGACTTGAAAGAATGCAAAATGCTTAAAAAATGGGAAAAAAATAAATTGATGCAAAATACTGAGTCTGACCAAATATACAAATGTGTATGAGGCCATAGAGTCGAGTTTGTCTAAAACCTTTCTTCTGTATTGTGAAGGTCTGACTTCTGGAGTAATATTTAGGTTTTTGTTTTTTGGGTCCATAAAATAGCCATACAGGGATAAATGACAGTAGCTGACTTCTGGAGTAATATATATATATATAATGTGTTTAGTATGAATCAAATAATCCAAACATAATATATGTGCTGTATACTTCTTTTCTCTTAATATACTGATGGTTTAATTTTACTACATTAAATTATTTATACAATTTTAGTATTTTTTTTTTAATTCCTCAATAGGCCCCTCCTTGTTTGGTTGACCATGGCGAGACTGGACCCATTCGATGTAACCGATGTAAAGCCTACATGTGCCCTTACATGCAGTTCATTGAGGGTGGGAGAAGATTCCAGTGCTGTTATTGCAGCTGTGTGACTGAAGGTGAATTACTGGTCTTTCTGTACACTTACTTAGCTTATAATGGGATTGACTCCCAGAGTTTCCTGACTTGGATGCCAAATCGGTCTAGTTATGCTTCATTATTAGGTAGGTTAACTATTCAGGATGCTAATAAGAGAACATCTTGGGATCTTTTTGGTAAGATTTTTTTTTTCCCCAAGGGTTGAATGCTCCTATACAGTAATTGCACACAGTATGTAAAGGTGGATTTACACGGCCCGATTTTCAGGTAGATTATTGGGAACAACTTGTTCCCGATAATCTGGCCATCTAAATGTGTCTGATCACCCGATGAACGAGCGAAACGCTGATTCATTGTGTGATCCTGTAGTTAATGCAGGAACATTACTCATCGTTTCAGTGATCTGCTGCCCAGAAACAATGATTCTGTATGGGGACGAGGGCTTGCACTAGTGATCCTTTGTCCTCATACTGTGAAGAAGATCGCTGCATGTAAATGCAGAGGTCTCCTTCACTGAACGAGCAGCCGACTGTCAGGAAGGAACTCTTCCTTCCTGACAATCGTCTGTGACGTTGTGCGGTGTAAACTTGCTTAAATTGCTGTGGAAACATCTGCCACAGATTTTGCCATGGATCCACAGAAAATTGTGCATGAGTTATATGCAGATTTGCCACAGATTCCACTTTATACATTGGAATGGGTGAAATGCTCAGTATAAGTTGACATGCTGCAGTATCTGCTGTGAAAATCTACAACATAAATTTGCTTGCTATAAATTTTTCATCCATAATTTCCGCTACTGATTTCGCCATATGCATTACAAATCTGCAACATATCCAACGTGTGAGGATGAAAGTGTGAAAAATATGAGAATAAGGCCTCATGCACACGACCGTTGTGTGCATTCGCGTCCGTTCCGTCATTTTTCACAGTTTAGCGGAGGTCCCATTAATTTCTATGGAGCTGCGAAAAAAAAATGATAGTCCTGTTTTTTCTCCGCGTCCGTGATTCCAGTCCGTCAAAAATATAACCTGTCCTATTCTTGTCAGTGGAAAACGGAGGACGGACCCATTCAAGTCAATGGGTCCGTCAAAAAAAAACGGATGCACAACTGGTATGTCATCCGTGTCCGTTTTTTTTTTCTACAAGACCTTGGTGCAATAAAATTACACTTTTCATTAACCTTCCTTTTTTTCCCCCTGTCAGACAAAAAACACAAGGAAACACAACTGAAGCAAAATCGGACACGGGCCACTGAAGCCAAATCACTGACAGTGAAAAAACACTGTCGTGTGCATGAGGCCTAAGACTGACTATTTTAGTGTTAGAATATATTATATGGGCAGCAGTGACCTGAAATTCTTCTAGAAAGAGCAGTGTAAGCACACAAGGGTTCTCAGCTGCGGTGAGCAGTGGGGTTAAGCTTTCAAAAAGCTGTATAATGACTAAAACATTCATGTGAGCACTAGGCCTTATGCACACGACGGTATGTATTTTGCAATCTGCAAATTGCGGACCCACAAAATACAGATACTGTCCTTGTTGCATCTGCATTTTTTGCGGACCCTTTGGCTTCAATGGGTCCATGGTCTGCATTTTGAGGCCAAGTATAGGACATGTTTTATCCTTTTGTGGAACGGACATGCAGGTGTGGAAAGCACATGGCTCATCTGTGGAGTATTGGATCCAGTCGTGTGCATGGGGCCTTAAGTCTAGGACTTATTTTTAGCCTTATTTACCCAGTTAAGCTGGCCCTGCACATTACATCTATGACCGTGTAATGTGAATGAGGCCTCCCAAGTCTCCCCTGACTGCTGATGTCGAGGGAGATAATTATCGGGCACATTGGGTTTTGTTCTCTAAAAATAAGCCACTGTCAGAGGTGTCTGGCATCAGCTTGCTGAGCATCCTTTTGGCATACTCTAATTTTATTGTTTGGTGGTGTCGATTTTTCTTTTTGGACAGAAGTATGCTATTGGCCATCTCTGTCAGTATTATTCTTCCAGCTTTAAAGGGTTTCTGTCAACAGAATGATCAATATTAACCTGGCTGACATTAGCGATGTGCTGATGTCAGCTAAACCTAACTAGCCTATTCTTGTTTTTATTCATGCCCCCGTTACTCCAGAATTAGTACTTTTATAATATGCAAATTACCCTCTAGGAGAGGGGAGGGGCATTGCTCCTGCTCCTAGAGGCTCCGTTCTCCCACCTCATTCCAAGCCATCCAAGTCTTGGTTGACAGGGCCAGATCAGGTCAGGGTTCGGCTCCTCCTGCCGGGTAAATATCGTGCCTGTGCCGTGCCGTTCAGCATTCGGCGCAGGTACAATAAGTAAGTCTGCAGCAGACAAGCACCATTCCTTCACTTCACTTCCTTCCCTGCTCCTAGAGGGTTATTTGCATATTATAAAAGTACTAATTCTGGAGTAACGGGGGCATGAATAAAAACAAGAATAGGCTAGTTAGGTTTAGCTGACATTACCACATCGATAATGTCAGTCAGGTTAATATTGATCATTCTGGTGACAGAAACCCTTTAAGCTTTGGGCTAGTGTACTGATTGGTATGTCTTTTTGTTTTCCTTAACAATGTGTCCCTATTTTTTTTCTAGTTCCACCTCACTACTTTCAACACTTGGATCACACGGGGAAGAGGGTAGATTGTTATGATAGACCTGAACTTTCGATGGGATCCTATGAATTCACAGCAACGGTTGACTACTGCAAGGTACAACAATTCTGCACTTAACAGAATCCTCTAGTCCAACATTTATAGTTTGACATCTGTCAGGTCCCATAAAGGAAGCTGTCACCAGGAAATTCACTGTTAGTATCACATGTTTTTTATTTGCAAATCATGACAAATGCGATGGAAAGATCGACAATAAAACAGAAAAAGAAACTATATACCATGCCGCCAACAATGAGAGCATACCGGTATATGTAAACAGCTAAAGCATATCTTCTACCACATAGCATCTGGCACGGTGGTAGCATATTTACAGGACAGCCATGGCAACCATTGGATATGGACACAAAGGATGGTGCATAGGACAATTCGCACTGCATGTGAAAGTTAAGTAATTGAGCAACTTCTATGAAAGGAGGCTTATGCAGCAGGTTGCATTTTCTGGCTATAACTTTTCGAGTTGCGGTGATAATGTTTGCCACCACCCACCTGAAATCAAGGGGAATGTCCTCCAATCCCAATACCTAGGGCTGCCAATTCTGGGATCAATGGGATTATCAATCCTGTAACCTTTCCTAATAAGCCCTGAAGCGCCCTTTGGAAATTCCGTGTTAAACCAGTCACAAAGCCTTGTAGAGCTAGCTCATCTGAATGTAATGATCACTTTCACTTAAAGGGGTTGTCTCACCTAATACATTGGGGGCATATCAGTAGGATATGCCTCCAATGTTTGATAGGTGCGAGTCTGGGACCTGCATTATCTTTACAACAGAGTCTGTAAAATGAAGGAGGGCGCACCGCGCATGCGCAGATTCCCTCCATTTATTCCTATGGGAGCACTGAAAATAGCTGAGCTATTTTCAGGTGCAGGTCTCAGAGGTTGGTCCCGCACCTATCAGACATTGGAAGCATATCCTAGCGATATACCCCCAATGTCTGAGATGAGACAACCCCTTTAAAGATCCAATTTCTCGCCCATATTCCTTGGGGGACACAGGAAACCATGGGTATAGCTCTGCTCCCTAGGAGGCGTGACACTAAGTGAAAGCTGTAAGCCCCTCCTCCATCAGCTATACCCTTCAGCCTGGAGAAGAGACTGCCAGTTTTTGCTTAGTGTCCAAGGAGGCAAGACACCCCCTGCTTATGCAGGGTTGTTTTCCTATAATTTTTATTTTTGCGTTTTTTGTTGTTTTAATTCGATTTTTTTCTACTTACAGGGACAACAGAGGCGCATTAGACCCCTCTGTTTCTCCCGGGGTTGAGTTGCGCCAGTGCCGGTAATTCCGCACTGCCGCCTCCCCCACAGAAGACAAGGTGGACCAGGGCAGCCTCGCTCCCCTGCGTCCCGCCAGCTCAAGGGTCGCCCGCACGCCAAGTCCCTCCCCCGGCTTCCTGCCACTGCGGTGCCAGTAGCTGAATGGGCGACCCTGCTGGATGGATTGAGGGCGAAGACAGCGTATGGTGAGAGTGGCTGCTCCAGCCTCCCCTTAAGGCAAACTGGTAGTTCAGTGGTAATGCTGTTGCACCTTGTCCAGGCTTTATGAGTTCAAAACCCCTTTCAGCCTCTAAAAAATGTTTATGGGAGGTTCGGTGCGGGGTTGGGTCATCAACTTCCCTCCCACCGCTGCTACATCCCCCCCTCCCCCCCCCCATGGGCATATCGTACCGGCAACCTTACCGGGTATCATTTGGGGGGGACTTTATCTGGGCAAAATCCTTTATTTAGCGGCAGGGCACGAACTCTGCCTTCAGGGGACGGCTGTATGCAGGAGGCCGTCTGCCACATCAGGCGCGGCGGGGCCGTTTTCTTGGCGCGAACGGCGCCATTTCATCTGGCCGGCACTCATCCACCTCGGGGGTTAAAATCATTTTGCCGCGCGCGGCTCTGCGTCTCTTTCAGCGCGGCAAGGGGTGGGCGGAGCTTCACAGCGCTCCGCTACTTCCGGTTTCGTCGGGCTCCACATCGCATAGTGCTGCGTGGAATCCTCTCTGCGTCCGATCCTGAAGCTATTCATCCCCGTGCCTGCTGCCTCTCCTCCACAGCCTCCTTCAGTCTGCTCCCCTTGCTGCTGCCGCTTGCATCATCCGGGTCTGGTAGGACTGTTAACCCCCTCCGTGCCACCAGTACTGTTGTTGGGTGTAATCCCCGTTCCTTTTGCCCTGGGGTCTCCCACTTTAAGGCAACATTTTTTCCACCATGTCAGACCCTTCTGCAGCCGCCAAGCCTTGGTACCATGCCTGTACTGCTTGTAGGGAACCCTTTCCCCGGGGGCAGTCTGATCCGCACTGTCCTGCATGCCGAGTTCCACCGCAGCCTCAGTCGCCCGCTGTGTCGCTCCCTGCTTCCTCTGACCCGCCTGACTGGGCTAGATCCCTGTCCCAGGCCGTGGAAAGCCTCACTCATGTCGTGGGCCGCCTAATAGACAGGCCGCCTACCCCGCAGGACGCCACTCTTACTGTCGCGCCCTCCGGGTCCACCGCTTCTGCCGCTGCAGCGGGTTCACCCCTTCTTAGTGACCCCTCCCGAGCTAGGCACTCTCAGAAGCGTCTTAGAGTAGAGCGAGCCTCCTCCTCGGATGCCTCCCTCTCCCCGCCACGCGTGCGCACTCAGACGAGCCTCTCCTCTCCAAAGGATTCGCTCTCTGAAGGTGAATTGGCGGTTTCAGATTTGGAAATGGACTCGGCCCTGCCGTCCAAGCTAGCCTCAGCGATGGGTCAACTCATCTCGGATATTCGTGACACCTTTAAGGTGCAAGATGACCCCCCTAGCTCTGACGCAGCTAGCGTCTCCTTTATCAGACCCAGGCAGGCCTCAAAAGTCTTTCCAATCCACTCTGATTTCTCCTCCGTGGTGTCTAAGGCTTGGGCTCGCCCGGACGCCCGTTTTGTCAATCCCAAGAAGCTGGACATTTGCTATCCTTTTCCAGCCGATGTCGTGGCCACCTGGTCGTCCCCACCCAAGGTGGACCCCCCTGTGGCCCGTCTGTCAAAGAACACGGCCATCCCTGTTCCCGACGGGTCCTCTCTTCAGTCAGCGGAGGACCGTCGCATGGAGACCCTTTCCAAGGGCATTTTTGCTGCCTCCGGTTCTGCTCTCAGACCGGTTTTTGCCTCTGCTTGGGCAGGTAAAGCAATCTCTGCTTGGGGTGCGCAGCTGGAACAGGAGTTGGACTCGGACGTCCCCATCCAGGACCTACGTTCCTTGGCCCAGCTTATTATTCGGGCCGGGAATTTTGTTTGTGAGGCCTCCCTTGATGCGGGAGCCCTTATTGCACGCTCCTCCGCCCTGGCGGTTTCCGTCAGGAGGGAGCTCTGGCTGAAGGTTTGGAAAGCGGACGCTGCCTCCAAACGTTCCTTGGCGGGGCTACCGTTTGCGGGTTCCCGCCTTTTCGGGGTCCGCCTAGACGAGCTTATTTCGGAGGCCACGGGTGGTAAAAGCACCCATCTTCCTCAACCCCAAGCCAGGGGCGCCCCCCGCGGACGCCCCGGTGCGTCTCGTTTTCGGTCCTACCGCAGGACCTCTGGGGCTCCCCCCGCAGCTGCCGCTTCGGCCCCTCCCCAGGATAAGCGTAGGAAGCCGTTTTTTTCTGGCGCAGGCCGCAGGCTGCCCGCACACCCGCAGCAAAGCAGTCCTCTGCCTGAAGGCGCGCCCCCACCCACCCGGGTGGGGGGCCGGCTCCTCCTTTTCAGGGACATCTGGATGGCTCACGTCTCCGACGCCTGGGCTCTCGAAATTGTGTCCTCAGGATACAAAATCGAATTTGCGTCCTTCCCTCCAGATCGGTTCTTTCGCTCCCGCCCCCCCGCGGGACCCGAAAAGCGCGGCTGCGTTCTCCGCGGCTGTTCAAGCCTTACTGGACAGGGGGGTGATTACCCCCGTTCCTCTAGAGGAAAGGTTCCAAGGGTTCTATTCGAACCTCTTTGTAGTTCCCAAGAAGGGAGGTTCGGTGCGGCCCATTTTGGACCTCAAAAAGCTCAACCGTTTTCTCCTCCTTCGACGGTTTCGGATGGAGTCCCTCCGTTCCGCGGTGGCTTCCCTGGAGCAGGGAGATTTCATGTCTTCCATCGATATACAGGATGCCTACCTCCATGTTCCGGTAGCCCGGTGTCACCATCGCTTCCTCCGATTCGCCGTGGGGGACCTCCACTTCCAGTTTGTCGCCCTTCCCTTTGGGCTGGCAACAGCCCCCCGGGTGTTCACCAAGGTCCTGGCCCCGGTTTTGGCCTTACTCCGTTCCAGGGGTGTTTTTCTGCTACCGTACTTGGACGATATCCTCATCAAGGCTCCGTCCCTTTCCCAAGCGGTTGCCAGCGTGGATCTCACTCTAGAGACTCTGGCGAGATTCGGTTGGGTCATCAACTTCCCCAAGTCCTCCCTTCCTCCCGCCAGACAACTGGTCTTCCTGGGAATGCTTTTAGACACGGAAGCGGCGGAGGTACGTCTTCCCTCGGAAAAACGACTGACCCTCCGTCGGGCGATTCGGGGTCTCCTTCTCCACCGTCGACCGTCCTTCCGCTTCTGCATGCGGGTCTTGGGGCAGATGGTTGCCTGCTTCGAGGCGATCCCATTTGCGCAGTTTCACTCCCGCCCTCTCCAACGGGCGATCCTCTCCTCCTGGGACAAATCGCCGGAGTCTCTGGATCATCCCTTCCATCTATCGCCTCCGGTGCGGTCATCTCTCCGCTGGTGGTTGCAGTCCCCTCTTCTGGGCAGGTCCTTTCTGCCGCTCAACTGGTTGGTGGTTACAACCGATGCCAGTCTCTTGGGCTGGGGAGGCGTGTTTCCTCCCCGATCCGTCCAGGGCATTTGGTCTCCATCGGAGTCCAAACTCTCGATCAATGTCCTGGAGCTGAGAGCGGCCCTTCTGTCTCTGCGACACTGGACTCATCTGCTGAAGGGTCATCCAGTTTGTGTGCAATCGGACAACGCCACGGCCGTGGCGTACATAAACCACCAGGGGGGCACTCGCAGCGTTGCAGCAATGCGGGAGGTCACCAGCATTCTCCGTTGGGCGGAAGCCCACGTCCCGGCCCTATCTGCAATTTTTATTCCAGGGGTGGACAATTGGGCGGCGGACTTCCTCAGTCGCACCACCGTCGACCCCGGCGAGTGGTCTCTTCACCCGGAGGTGTTCGAGGCCATTTGCCTTCGTTGGGGCATACCGGACGTGGACCTCATGGCCTCCAAATTCAATCACAAGGTCCCCGCCTATCTGTCCAGGGCCAGGGATCCGGGAGCCTGCGGAGCCGACGCCCTCGTTCTTCCTTGGCGAGGCTTCGCGCGTCTTACATATTCCCTCCCATCCCACTCCTGCCCAAGGTCCTTCGGAAGATCGCGGCGGAAGGCGTCTCGGTGATTCTGGTCGCTCCGGACTGGCCCCGCCGGTCTTGGTATGCCGACCTCATGCTGCTCCTGGCAGACGCGCCCTGGCCGCTGCCCGCCAGGGAAGATCTTCTCTCTCAGGGACCAATCTTCCACCCGCGTTTAAGGTCCCTACGTTTGACGGCGTGGTTGTTGAGACCACCGTCCTGACATGTAGGGGTTTTTCTGCGGACGTCGTCCGCACCATGATCCGCGCCCGTAAGCCGTCCTTTTCTAGGATCTATTATAGGACCTGGAGGACCTATTTGGGGTTCTGTGCCGATCTGGGGATTCCTCCGCTCCGCTTTTCTCTCCCCACCGTTTTGTCCTTCCTGCAGAGCGGACTTGCCCAAGGTCTGGGCCTTAGTTCTTTGAAGGGTCAGGTGTCTGCGCTGTCCATTTTGTTTCAGCGCCCACTGGCCCCCCTTGGTCCTGTCAAGACCTTCCTTCAGGGCGTGGCTCACGCGGTTCCCCCGTACCGCCCTCCGGTACCGCCCTGGGACCTGAACCTGGTTCTCTCAGCGCTCCAGGCTTCTCCTTTCGAGCCTCTGCGGACGGTTTCCTTGCGACTTCTGTCCTGCAAGGTTATTTTCCTTGTAGCCGTCACCTCTCTTCGGAGGGTGTCCGAATTGGCTGCACTCTCCTATCTGGAACCTTTCCTAGTGTTCCACCAGGACAAGGTAGTTCTTCGTCCGGTCCCTTCCTTCCTTCCTAAGGTGGTCTCCGCCTTTCATCTGAACGAGGACATCGTTCTCCCCTCTTTGTGTCCTTCCCCTTCCCACCCGCGGGAGAGGAAGCTTCATCGCCTGGACGTTGTCAGGGCGCTCAAGGTTTACCTGGAGGTAACCAGCTCTTTCAGGCGTACTGACTCGCTCTTTGTGGTTCCGGAGGGGTCGCGCAGAGGGATGGCGGCATCCAAAGTTGCTATCGCCCGTTTTGTCAAGATGGCTGTTACTGAGGCTTATCTCGCCAAGGGCAAGGTTCCGCCCCTCGGTGTTACCGCTCACTCCACTAGAGCGGTCGGGGCTTCCTGGGCTCAGAGGAATCGGGCTTCTACGGAGCAGATTTGCAAGGCGGCCACTTGGTCCTCCTTGCACACCTTCACCAAGTTCTACAGGGTGCATTCTCATGCGTCGGCTGACGCTGCTTTAGGCCGTCTGGTGTTGCAGGCGGCAGTTGATTGATGCCTCTGGTGTTGGTCTAGTTTGTTCTGGTCCCTCCCTTCTGGGACTGCTCTGGAACGTCCCATGGTTTCCTGTGTCCCCCAAGGAATATGGGCGAGAAAAGGAGACTTTTGTATTACTTACCAGTAAAGTCTCTTTCTCGCTCTTCCTTGGGGGACACAGCACCCGCCCTTCATTTGGGTTACAGTTGTGGTTCCGGCTTGGTTGCCCCCGTTGGGGCTCGACAGTTCTTTTTTCCGGTTGGTGGTTATCTTTCACTACTTGGACACGCAACTGGCAGTCTCTTCTCCAGGCTGAAGGGTATAGCTGATGGAGGAGGGGCTTACAGCTTTCACTTAGTGTCACGCCTCCTAGGGAGCAGAGCTATACCCATGGTTTCCTGTGTCCCCCAAGGAAGAGCGAGAAAGAGACTTTACTGGTAAGTAATACAAAAGTCTCCTTTTTTCATTTTAGAAAAAAAAGTACTTCATCATAAATGAGCAGTTATGTGCACCACAGACGTCTCAGTCCTTATGCTTCCTCTTCTAGCGCCACCCTCTACTATTTTTTTGACAGAACCAAGGTCCTGCATGGTGGAGAAGGGGGGCAAGGGGTGGCAGAAGGAGCACAGGTACACAAGAGTGGTTCCACCTTCGGTGCATTTATATAGATTGTCTATCTTTTATTAACTGATCTAGTCTCAGGATAGACTACTAGTCCATTAAAATCAATGAGACCGTTACTGCAGTGATGAGCTCAGTCCACGACAGAGTTGATGGAGCCGACTGCTGCTGGCGCTAGAGCAGTAGCCAAATAGCTGATCAGCAAGAATGCAGGGTGTGAGACCCCCGCTGATCAGCTAGTTATAGCCTATCCCGAGGATAGGCCATCACTTAAAGGGGTTGTCTTACTTTAGTAAGTGGCATTGATCATGTAGACAAAGTGAATACAGGGCACTTCCTAATGTATTGTGATGGTTCACATTGCCTCCTTGGCTTTATTCATTTTTCCATCACATGATACACTGCTCGTTTCCAGGGGTTATGACCACGGCTACAGTCCATGCTTGCACACTAGGAAAAAAAGCTCTTTTTCTTATAGTGTGCAAGCATGGCCACCATTGCTGGAGACAACCCCTTCAATAAAAGGAGGACAACCGCTTTTAAGAAGAGCTTTTATGGTATTTTTTATTTTTTTTGCTTAATTGAGTACCTTTACTTGCGGGGTACCCTCCACTGATGCTGCCATCCTTGTTCTTTTAAAAAAATAAAATAAAAATCAAATGCCCCTTGGCCTTATTCCGTCCTGCTGTTTTCACGCCCAGTTTGTTAATACTGAGCATCGGAACAGGGAGGAGGAGACACCAGGGTTTCTCATTGGGCGTCTCCTTCTCGGGATGGCAGCATCAGTGCTGGTTACCCTGCAAGTAAAGGTACTTAATTAAACTAAAAAAAAAAATCCATTAAAGCTCCTCTTTAACTGCCTTGCAGTACCATATAGATTAAAAGTACTTTTTTCTCCAGAATGAAGTGAAAGGGATCATAATGTTCAACTGAGCTAGCCCTACAAGGCCCCTTTCACATGGGGCGAGAATTCCACGCGGGTGCAATGCGTGAGGTGAACGCATTGTACCCGCACTGAATCTGGACCCATTCACTTCAATGGGGCTGTGCAGATGAGCGGTTATTTTCAAGCATCACTTGTGTGTTGCGTGAAAACCGCAGCATGTTCTATATTCTGCGTTTTTCACGCAAAAAACGCAGGCCCCATGGTTATAAGGGAAAATAATAGCATTCTTAATACAGAATGCTTAGTAAAATGTGCCTTGAGGGTTTAAAATAAAAATAAAAAATTAACTCTACTCATCCACTTGATCGCGCAGCCGGCATAGTCTTCTGTCTTCTTTCAGGACCTGCAAAAGGACCTTTTTTTTAAATCGGATACATTTTTATTATTTTGTAAAAATAAACAATATCATTTTACAAAATTCTTGTCATATATTATGTTCAACACAGTGCAAAAATACTCATTGTACAAAACAGGATAGTCAATAAACAGGATCCTTAACATAAAGATCCAACAACCAAACTCCCCCCACCCACTGAGACCTTGTTGTGAGTAGATAAGCATAAACATGTGTAGGACCTATTTGTTTTAGTAACAGACCATGACATCACCTATGCACTATAAAGCTTCAGCACACTAGGCTGCAAAAGGACCTTTGATGTAATCATTACGTCATGAAAGGTCCTTTTGCAGGTCCTGAAAGAAGAAGGAAGACTATGCCGGCTGCGCGAACAAGTGGATGAATTGAGGTTTTTTATTTAATTTTTTTTAACCCTCAATTGACATTATACTTAGCATTCTGTATTAAAGAATGCTATAATTTTCCATTATAATAGAAAATACAAAAATGCAGAAAACCAAACCCGAACTTCAGTGAAGAAGTTCGGGTCTGGGTACCACATTCTGTTTTTTCTTACGCGTGTGCAAAACGCATTGAACAACGGAACGCAATCGCATTCAAAACTGACTGAAATTGCGTGCCGACTCGCACAATTTTCCCTGAACGCACCTTTTCAATAGTGAATTTCCTGGTGACAGACTCCCTATAAGGTATTGCGGGTTTATCAGTAGGAAAAATATTACATGGATCCTCATTCATACTGTCCATTAGCACTTGATTTTTTTCCAATCAAACCTTCTGTTGTAATGCATATTCTTTATATTTCTATGTATAGTCATCAGTTTCATTATTTAATATACTTTATCTTTGTGACCAGAATAATAAAGTCCCCAACCCCCCTGCCTTCATCTTCATGATTGACGTTTCATACAATGCTGTAAAGAGTGGTTTGGTTGCACTGGTCTGTGAGGAACTGAAACAGCTCATTGATTATCTGCCCAGGTTAGTATTAGTAAGTTTAGTGCGATTTCCCAATGAGCCACGTTCTATTAATAAATTTAGTCTTATCTGATTTCTAGGGAAGGTAATATGGAAGAATCAATGATACGGGTTGGCTTTGTGACCTACAACAAAGTTCTTCACTTCTATAATGTGAAAAGCTCCCTGGCACAGCCACAGATGATGGTCGTGTCTGATGTGGCTGATATGTTTGTTCCCCTCCTGGATGGATTTCTTGTAAATGTGAATGAATCAAGGACGGTCATTACCAGGTAAACAGTCATCTAGCCATACGTTTGTGCCCTGTTATATGAGGTGCTTGTGGATTGAGAACGTTGCTTGTCTTCCAGGCTTTAAATGTCATATGATGCTGGTTTATCAGAGTGAAGGTTATGACTTGTATCTCGCTAGTCGTTTGTCCTGACGCCAGAACCATTCACTTTAGTGATATATAGAATTGTGTGTCACTTGTGACCTAGGAAGTAAGGTTGAATAACCAACAAATTACTTTAGCAGTAAATCATAGGATTATATTATTTGACTTGATGATCACCCAGGGGCCGAATTCAGAAAGCTGTTGAAAAGAAAAGCTTTCCTTTCTCGCCCAGTTTCCTTGGGGGACACAGAAGACCTTGGGTATAGCTCATCTCCCTAGGAGGCGTGACACTAAGTGAAGACTGTTAAGCCCCTCCTCCACAGCTATACCCTCAGCCTGGAGAGAGAGACTGCCAGTTTTTGCTTAGTGTCCAAGGAGGCAAGACACTCCCTGCTCTGCAGGGCTGCTTTCTCCTTGTTTCAATTTTAGTTTTTTACTTTTTTATTTTATTTTTGTTCCAGATCATCAGGGATAACAGAGACGCACTAGACCTCTCTGTTCTCCCGGGGTTGAGCTGCGCCAGTGCCGGTCACCCGCACTGCTGCCTCCCCCACAGAAGGCAAGGTGGATCAGGGCAGCCTCGCTCCCCTTCATCCCGCCAGCGCAAGGGTCGCCCGCACGCCAAGTCCCTCTCCCAGCGTCCTGCCACTACGGTGCCAGTAGCTGAAGGGGCGACCCTGCTGGAACGGACCGAGGTTGAAGACGACTATGGTGAGAGAGAGGCTTCTCCAGCCCTACGTCCCCCGTCCCCCCCGGTCTCCTGCGTGCCTGACCCTATACTGGGCCTATGGACCCTTCTGCCCATGCTAGACCTAGGCTGGCTCCTGGGCTGTCGCAGGGCGACATTCTGCTCCCTCTCTCCTGGCCTCCAGGACATTGGCACCCTTCTCCCTACAAGAAGAATGCCTAGGGAGCTGCGGAGGTCCGCAACTAGCTGCCCCTGATGGAGGGGTTATGCAGGCGTCCACCCTCACAGACCCGGTCTCAGGGTCCCCCTCCCTCTTACCGGCCACTACTTCAGGGCCAGAGGGCCCGCGCCTTGCTGCCACTGACCCTCCCTACTCTCACGGACACCGTTCCAGGGGAAAGGAGGTTGTAGCTGCCGGCCATATGGAGCGCTGTTCTAGGCAGGTGCCCGCTCCAGGGGTGAAATGGCTGCCGGGTGCAGGGTCCTCACTTCCGGACAGCTGGGTGGGCACCGCGGCCTGCAAAATGAGCGCTTCAACAGCCCCGGCCGACCGTCGGAACAAAACTTGTGTTCCACTTCAAGGCCGCGATCCCGCTCTATCCGGGTCCCCGGCTCGCGGGGTGGGCACCCGCGGCCGGTATGTGCCGCTCCGTAGGCCCGGCTGGTACTTTAAGTACTGTGCGGCCCCGGTCATCCGGGCGCCGCTAAAAATTTAGGCCCCGGCTCTTACGGCCCGCGGGGTGGGCACCCGCGGCCGGTATGTGCCGCTCCGTAGGCCGGCCGGTACTTTAAATACTGTGCGGCCCCGGTCAGCCGGGCGCCGCTAAAAATTTAGGCCCCAGCTTCACGCCCTACTAGGCCGCAAATTCAGGCCTCTGTTGGAGGGGGCTGGAACTTCTCCAGGCGCGAATTCTTCCCGCCTGGAGGTTCCCCCGCCCCCAGAGGATCGCAGTGCCGCCCCCCAGGCCGGATCCCTGTTAACCCTTTGGGTACAGGCCGGCTTCCGATGGGCCTGTATGGGTGGATCTGTGCCCTGTAGGTGGCCCCCCCTTTTATTTTATTTTTTTCTGCCTCAGTGAGGCTGTGTGTTAAAAAAAAAAAAAAAAGAAAGTTTTTATTATATATATGACTTGTGGGCTGCGCAGGACGCTGCAGCCTCATCTCAGAGTGCTGCCTGTATACATGCCCCCCTTCCATAGGCGGCATGGTGTCGCGCTCCCCGGCTGCGGCGCTGCCAGGGTCTTTTTTCCCCTTCTAGGTGGTTTTCTTGCCCTTTCCGCGCTACGGCGCTGGTCAAGTGCATGCCTTTTCTGTAGGCAACATTCGTCACCCTCTCCAGTTATGGTGCCTGCCATGTGCAGGACCCCCCTCCTGGGCGGGATACTGCACTCTCCCTAACTGCGGGTTGGCCTTGTGCATGATCCCCCTTTTCATTGGCGGCCTACTGCAGTTTCTCCGGATACAATGCTGGCCATGTGCACGACCCCCTTCCATAGGTGGAACACGGCACTCTCACTGGGTTCGCTGCTGGCCATGTGCGTGCCCCCCTTCCATAGGTGGAACACGGCACTCTCACTGGATTCGCTGCCTGCCATAGGCATGACTCCCTTCTGTGGACGGCATTCGGCACTCTCACTGGATTCACTGTCAGCCATGTGCATGACCACCTTACATAGGCGGTATGATGTACTCTCATTGGATTCACTGCCGGCCTTGGGTATGCCTCCTTCCCGGGTGGCGGCATACATACACTCCCTCGGTCGGTGGTTGTTCTCTCGCCGGTACATTGTTGGCCATGTGCATGACCCCTATACATAGCGGGGTGCTTGCACTCTCTCTGGATCCGCGGCCGGCCATATGCATGACCCCTCTTCTGTGGGCGGTGTACGCACTCTCACTGGATTCGCTGCCGGCCATGGGCATGCCTCCTTCGGTGGCATACACACTTTCTCACCGACTGCTCGCATTCTCCCTGGATGCGATGCTGGACATGTGCATGACCCCCCCCCCCCCCTTCCTTTTCTGGGCGGCATACTACACTCTCACCAGATACGTTGCTGGCCTTGAGCATGGCCTCTAACATGGGTGGAACGCTTGCGCTTCCATTGGATACGGTGCTGGCCTTGTGCGTGACCACCCCTCATTCCATGGGTGGAATTTTGCACGCTCACAAGATTCAAGGCTGTCCTTGTATGTGCTGTACTGGACTTGCACATGTTCCCCTTCATTGGCGGAGTAGTTACACTCTCACGAAATTTCGGGTTGGGTGAATTGTTGCACACTCACTTAATGCTAAGATAGCCCTGTGCATGCCCCCCTTTTTCACTAGGTGGACCTCCTGCGTTCCTGCTGGATACTGTGTGGCCATGTGCATGGCGCCTTTCTGGGCGAAGTATGGTATGCCCTACTTCTCTGACGTAGGTACGGCCTTGGGCATCACCCCCTTTTTGGGGCAGGCCTTTGCATTCTTGCCCACTGCAGTTTGCCAGGTACATTTCCCCCCTTTTTCGGGGCGGTCAGTTTGCGTTCCATCGCATACCATACTAGTCTTGTGCATAACTCCTTTCAGTTTGCACTCCCGTAGATACTGTGGCACTCTGTGGCTGGCCCTCTTCGCTGAGTGATATTTTTGCAGTGAGCGGACGTTCTTGTGCGTTGTTTCCTTCTCGTCCCGTAGGTGGGTTGGCCTTCTCACTGCTTACGGGGCTACTCGTACGTATGCCTCCTTTCCTCCTGCGACATACTTTTTCTCTTGGGATACGATGATTGCCGCAAGCCTTGCACTATTCTCTAAGGAGATCATTCTGTCCATCTGTGTAAGCCTAAGGTGTTGTCCAATAAACAACAAATGAATACCTTATATTTAAGTAGACGGGCTCTACTGTTCGCTACTGCACAGAGCTGGGTGGTACTCATTCATTTCGTTGGCCCATTTGTCCTTCCGCGGCATTGTTTCCCTGTGCTAGTGGTCGCATGGTCGAGAGCGCTGTCTGCAGCGCCCTTCGCATTTTATGTTGGCTCTGGCGGGACTACGGTCCCCTCGCCTAATACCATTTCCTCCTCTTCGGGTGCAGTGTGGTATGATTCTTTCCGGATTGGCGCCCTCGGTGCTTCAGTCTGATCTGCTACCAGGTTCGGGCCGCTCTTCTTGGGAAGGTCACCCAACTTCTCTTGGGTGCTCGCTTATACAGGTCTGGGGGACCTCCACCTTGGGTTCTTCAGGGTATTCGCCTTCTGCGAGGCGGTGAACCGGGCGTCTCTGTGTAGCGGTGTTCTGCTTTTGAGCTGTCCTATGGCCTCTCTGTTGCCCACTCCCCCTTTCGGTTGGAGGGTGTTATACCGGCCTCTGTCTCGCCTGCCTTTTCTCGCCGGCTCTGTTTGGCTCCCACTCGGTACAGATCATTCCGATGTGGCGTCTGTTCCGGCCACGCTTCAGAGGCTGTTCCTTCACTGCCCTTCCCTCTGGGGAAAGCATGGTTGTTCATGTGGATGGTTCTGGTGTTCCTTTTGAGTCTCCCTTGTCCACACTGGCTGTACTAGCTGTGTGCCTAGTTACCGGGTCTACCGTTTTCTGTCCTCCCGCTGGGTGCAGATTGCGTTTTTTCCATTTTAGGCAATGTTTCTGCTTTGGATTCACCTTCTCGGTAACTTGGGAGGACTACCATTTGGTCAGGATTGTCTTTTAAATCTCCCACACCGGAACTGTAGTCCGTCTTCCTGTGGTGGCTACATTGGCTTCGGCTTTAGCCTGTCTTGTCCTGGCGGTTGCTGGGCGGACCCTTCGGTTCCTGTCCGTTTGTCCTTCTGCTTCCCCACTCTGGGGGGATACGGGACAACCTTGCTCGGGGGCCGACGGGACCAGTTCTACCGACTGTTCTACCCGTGTTACGGGTCTGCGCCTGATCATTGGGTTTTCACCCGCTTGCCCAGGCAACTCTAGTGGGCTCGCTAGTGTTCGCTTCTAGCCGAGTTTTTCGTCCAGGATCTGTGGTAGGACTTAGGGTTTTACCTGGGGTTCTGTGGGAAGCTGGGCGTTCCCCCACTCTGCCTTTCTCCATGGTTCTGTCTTTCTCCAGTCCGGCCTGGACCTGGGGCTGGGACTCTGTTGCTTGAAGTATCAAGTGTCATTCCTGTCCTTCCTCTTTCAGCGTTCCCAGGCCCTCTGGGCCTGTCAGGAACTTCTTCCATGGAGCGGCTCTTGGGTTCCTTTGTACTGTCCTCCGGTACCGTCCTGGGAACTACATACTAGGCTCTTGGCGCTCCAATTTTTCCTTGGAGCCGTTACAGAAGTTCCCTCTACTAACAGTTGGGTTTCTGTAGCCATCGTGTCTCTGATGGGTGCCTGAGTGGCGGCCCTTCTTGTTCCGAGCCTTCTGTCTTCCCCCAGGACAGGGCTGTTCTCCATTCCGTCTCTTCCTTCCTTCTGAAGATGGTGTTTGTCTTTCATTTCATTGAGGCAGTCGTCCTCCCCTTCCCACCCCAGGGAACGTTGGAGATCTCCGACTCTTGTCGACATTCGGTCTCTTGTGTTTCCAGGAGGTCCGCGCAAAGGGTTGACGGCCTCCAGGGTGGCTTTCCTCCGCTTTCTCAGAGTGGCTCTTGTTGTGGTTGCCGCACCAAGGGCAGGGTTCTGCTTTTGGTGTCACCATTCATTTGGCCAGACTTGTCGGTTTTTTCCTGGGCCGGAGGCATTAGGCTTCGGCCATGCATTTGTGCAAGGCGGTCACTGGTCTTCCTTGCACACCTTACCGAGTTCTACAGGGTGCATACTCGGGCTTCGGCGTATGCTGTTTCGGGCCGCCTGGTCTGCAGGCGGCGGGTTTTTTGATGCCTTCGGGTGCTTCGCCTTGGTGCTGTGGTCCCTCCCCCTTTGGACTGCTTTTGAACGTCCCAAGGTCTTCTGTGTCCCCCAAGGAAACTGGGCGAGAAAACGAGATTTTTGTATAACTTACCAGTAAAATCTCTTTCTCGCTCTTTCCTTGGGGGACACAGCACCCACCCATTCTTTGTTCTTCTCTGACTGTTTCCGAGTTTGTTTTACCCTTTGGGTAGTTGGCTTGTTGGTTCCAATTTTTGGACTTTGCCTTTTCTCACTACTTGGACACGCAACTGGCAGTCTCTCTCTCCAGGCTGAGGGTATAGCTGTGGAGGAGGGGCTTAACAGTCTTCACTTAGTGTCACGCCTCCTAGGGAGATGAGCTATACCCAAGGTCTTCTGTGTCCCCCAAGGAAAGAGCGAGAAAGAGATTTTACTGGTAAGTTATACAAAAATCTCGTTTTTGTGCCCCTAGCAATCACAGAGCAGCTTTCATTTTACCTGAGCAGTTTAAGAAATGAGAGACGGGCTCTAATTGGATGCCAAGGGCTGCGGGGACAGTGTTTCTTTTAGACAGGCCCACTGTGTTAGTAATTGCATCTGTTAAACAGAAGGCTGAGCGCTAAGTTAATGTAATGGCCAGTAATTTGTGTTTTCTTCGTCTTCCATAGTTTGCTAGACCAGATTCCAGAGTTGTTTGCAGACACCAGGGAAACGGAGACTGTTTTTGCCCCTGTTATTCAAGCTGGTCTGGAAGCACTGAAGGTAAAGAACTTGTAAGTTGAAACTTTTTTCTATGATGTTCTGTTGATATGCAACTCATTTTTGTACCTTCTTTATAGGCAGCAGACTGCGCTGGCAAGCTTTTTGTTTTTCACACAACTCTTCCGATTGCTGAAGCGCCAGGAAAGCTGAAGAACAGAGATGATAAAAAACTTCTCAATACAGATAAAGAAAAGGTATCTATAAAATCTTTTGGTAACAGCCCTCTAACCTCCTGTTGAATTTAAGACATTTTATTGTAAATCAATAGGACCAGATGCTGATTTATCAAATAGTCTGACATAGGTATTGTAAAAACAGAGCGCAAACAACCTGCTAAAATGGGTCTCATTCCTTGCTGCAAACAGAACATAAATTAGTGACCATAACCCAAGTAAGGACCCAGAACTAACTACATATTAAAATTTAAAAAGGGTCTCTACATTGGTAGTAGTGGTCAGCAGTGTGGTTAGTGTCAAAGCATCTGCTTTACTCCAAAGAAGCAATCTTCTGACCAACAATGTAGGCACTGTCTTCTTGCTAGTCTCCTTGTAGCGTCCTCATTGACGTTCCCTCCGGTAGATTTGTATGGATCACCAGAATATTGCTCTAGAGTCTAGATAGCTACACCACAGCCCCCTCACGATTTCATTAAGTTACTGTTTATCAGTTGTAGCTGCACATATTGAGTAACAATCCTCCAACAGTGTCAGGAATATGGCGACTCAAAGAAACAGGACCTTGTGCAGAATCATTTTGTGTAAAAGCATCTGCTGTATTTCTTCAGAATACCCACAAGATGAACAGTTTGTATAAACCATGTAGTAAAATTGTAGAAATCACCTCAGGATGGAGCTCATAAGTGCCCAACTTCTTCAGGGAACCCAACCCACAACTTCTAGAACCCAAGTGTCATTTACACAAGCAAGCTTAGACCTTGAAAGAGCAAAAGTCCCCTGATCTAAGCAAGAGACTTGAAGGAGAGAGGTCCTTCAAGCAATTGAGGACTCAAATCTTAGAAAAGACTTGATCGGCAAGGAAAAATTGCATCCTGGAGAGTGGTCTCTCCACTGGGAGGTCTTGCGTAAGCTCTGTTAGAAGTGAGGGAACTCAAAACATCAACCTGTTTCTACATTCCTAAGGGCATCAAGGCGAAGGGCATCCCTGTGGCTCCCGACTTGCCCCACAGGGCTTGGTGCCCAGATCTCATCAACCTGCTGGTGGATGATCCTTGGTCTCTCCCCCCCTCCAGCCAGACCTACTTTCCGAAGGTCCACTCTTCCACCCAAATTTGCCTCGGCTTCGTTTAATGGGATGACCATTGAAGCTGAGCTGTTGTGGTCTGCCTTCTTGGTCTTCGTCTTAAGGGCAAAGGGGGTAATTTATCAAACTGGTGTAAGGTAGAACTGGCTTAGTTGCTCATAGCAACCAGTCATATTACACCTTTCATTTTTGACAGCTCCTTTGGAAACTGAAAGAGGCAATCTAATTGGTTGCTATGGGCAACTAAGCCAGTTCTACTCTACACCAGTTTGATAAATCTTCCCCAAAGTGTTGGTTCGTCTAAGTCTTTCCTTCTTCCCCAAGGTGGTCTCCTCCTTTCACATCAATGAGGACTTCGTTCTCCCTTCTTTCTCCTCAGGAGCATTCTCTTCACAAACTCATTGTGGTCAAAGCTGTCCAGACCAGTCTGCTCCTTGTTGGCTCTGCTGGAAGGTCCACACAAGCTTCTAGCAGATTCCAAACCTTCCATTTCAAAGTGGATCAGGTCTGCTATTGTGAAAGACAAATGGTCCAAGGGTAGGGTTTTGCCACTTCTGAGTGACTACCCATTCCACTCAAGCGGTCAGGGCCTCCTGGGTAGCCCGGCATTAGGCGTCTGCGCTCAGCTTTGCAAGGCTGCCACCTGAGCCTCGGTTCACACTTTAACCAAATTCTACCAGATGCCTACCATGGAATCTGCCAGTGCTAGACTTGGATGCAGGGTACTTCAGGCAGCTGTGCGATAGATGGGTCGCAAGGCATTGTTTCTCGCCCAGTTTCCTTGGGGGGACACAGAAGACCTTGGGTATAGCTCATCTCCCTAGGAGGCGTGACACTAAGTGAAGACTGTTAAGCCCCTCCTCCACAGCTATACCCTCAGCCTGGAGAGAGAGACTGCCAGTTTTTGCTTAGTGTCCAAGGAGGCAAGACACTCCCTGCTCTGCAGGGCTGCTTTCTCCTTGTTTCAATTTTAGTTTTTTACTTTTTTATTTTATTTTTGTTCCAGATCATCAGGGATAACAGAGACGCACTAGACCTCTCTGTTCTCCCGGGGTTGAGCTGCGCCAGTGCCGGTCACCCGCACTGCTGCCTCCCCCACAGAAGGCAAGGTGGATCAGGGCAGCCTCGCTCCCCTACATCCCGCCAGCGCAAGGGTCGCCCGCACGCCAAGTCCCTCTCCCAGCGTCCTGCCACTACGGTGCCAGTAGCTGAAGGGGCGACCCTGCTGGAACGGACCGAGGGTGAAGACGACTATGGTGAGAGAGAGGCTTCTCCAGCCCTACGTCCCCCGTCCCCCCCCGGTCTCCTGCGTGCCTGACCCTATACTGGGCCTATGGACCCTTCTGCCCATGCTAGACCTAGGCTGGCTCCTGGGCTGTCGCAGGGCGACATTCTGCTCCCTCTCTCCTGGCCTCCAGGACATTGGCACCCTTCTCCCTACAAGAAGAATGCCTAGGGAGCTGCGGAGGTCCGCAACTAGCTGCCCCTGACGGAGGGGTTATGCAGGCGTCCACCCTCACAGACCCGGTCTCAGGGTCCCCCTCCCTCTTACCGGCCACTACTTCAGGGCCAGAGGGCCCGCGCCTTGCTGCCACTGACCCTCCCTACTCTCACGGGCACCGTTCCAGGGGAAAGGAGGTTGTAGCTGCCGGCCATATGGAGCGCTGTTCTAGGCAGGTGCCCGCTCCAGGGGTGAAATGGCTGCCGGGTGCAGGGTCCTCACTTCCGGACAGCTGGGTGGGCACCGCGGCCTGCAAAATGAGCGCTTCAACAGCCCCGGCCGACCGTCGGAACAAAACTTGTGTTCCACTTCAAGGCCGCGATCCCGCTCTATCCGGGTCCCCGGCTCGCGGGGTGGGCACCCGCGGCCGGTATGTGCCGCTCCGTAGGCCCGGCTGGTACTTTAAGTACTGTGCGGCCCCGGTCATCCGGGCGCCGCTAAAAATTTAGGCCCCGGCTCTTACGGCCCGCGGGGTGGGCACCCGCGGCCGGTATGTGCCGCTCCGTAGGCCGGCCGGTACTTTAAATACTGTGCGGCCCCGGTCAGCCGGGCGCCGCTAAAAATTTAGGCCCCAGCTTCACGGCCTACTAGGCCGCAAAATTCAGGCCTCTGTTGGAGGGGGCTGGAACTTCTCCAGGCGCGAATTCTTCCCGCCTGGAGGTTCCCCCGCCCCCAGAGGATCGCAGTGCCGCCCCCCAGGCCGGATCCCTGTTAACCCTTTGGGTACAGGCCGGCTTCCGATGGGCCTGTATGGGTGGATCTGTGCCCTGTAGGTGGCCCCCCCCTTTTATTTTATTTTTTTCTGCCTCAGTGAGGCTGTGTGTTAAAAAAAAAAAAAAAAAGAAAATTTTTATTATATATATGACTTGTGGGCTGCGCAGGACGCTGCAGCCTCATCTCAGAGTGCTGCCTGTATACATGCCCCCCTTCCATAGGCGGCATGGTGTCGCGCTCCCCGGCTGCGGCGCTGCCAGGGTCTTTTTTCCCCTTCTAGGCGGTTTTCTTGCCCTCTCCGCGCTACGGCGCTGGTCAAGTGCATGCCTTTTCTGTAGGCAACATTCGTCACCCTCTCCAGTTATGGTGCCTGCCATGTGCAGGACCCCCCTCCTGGGCGGGATACTGCACTCTCCCTAACTGCGGGTTGGCCTTGTGCATGATCCCCCTTTCATTGGCGGCCTACTGCAGTTTCTCCGGATACAATGCTGGCCATGTGCACGACCCCCTTCCATAGGTGGAACACGGCACTCTCACTGGGTTCGCTGCTGGCCATGTGCGTGCCCCCCTTCCATAGGTGGAACACGGCACTCTCACTGGATTCGCTGCCTGCCATAGGCATGACTCCCTTCTGTGGACGGCATTCGGCACTCTCACTGGATTCACTGTCAGCCATGTGCATGACCACCTTACATAGGCGGTATGATGTACTCTCATTGGATTCACTGCCGGCCTTGGGTATGCCTCCTTCCCGGGTGGCGGCATACATACACTCCCTCGGTCGGTGGTTGTTCTCTCGCCGGTACATTGTTGGCCATGTGCATGACCCCTATACATAGCGGGGTGCTTGCACTCTCTCTGGATCCGCGGCCGGCCATATGCATGACCCCTCTTCTGTGGGCGGTGTACGCACTCTCACTGGATTCGCTGCCGGCCATGGGCATGCCTCCTTCGGTGGCATACACACTTTCTCACCGACTGCTCGCATTCTCCCTGGATGCGATGCTGGACATGTGCATGACCCCCCCCCCCCCCCCCCCCCCCCCCTTCCTTTTCTGGGCGGCATACTACACTCTCACCAGATACGTTGCTGGCCTTGAGCATGGCCTCTAACATGGGTGGAACGCTTGCGCTTCCATTGGATACGGTGCTGGCCTTGTGCGTGACCACCCCTCATTCCATGGGTGGAATTTTGCACGCTCACAAGATTCAAGGCTGTCCTTGTATGTGCTGTACTGGACTTGCACATGTTCCCCTTCATTGGCGGAGTAGTTACACTCTCACGAAATTTCGGGTTGGGTGAATTGTTGCACACTCACTTAATGCTAAGATAGCCCTGTGCATGCCCCCCTTTTTCACTAGGTGGACCTCCTGCGTTCCTGCTGGATACTGTGTGGCCATGTGCATGGCGCCTTTCTGGGCGAAGTATGGTATGCCCTACTTCTCTGACGTAGGTACGGCCTTGGGCATCACCCCCTTTTTGGGGCAGGCCTTTGCATTCTTGCCCACTGCAGTTTGCCAGGTACATTTCCCCCCTTTTTCGGGGCGGTCAGTTTGCGTTCCATCGCATACCATACTAGTCTTGTGCATAACTCCTTTCAGTTTGCACTCCCGTAGATACTGTGGCACTCTGTGGCTGGCCCTCTTCGCTGAGTGATATTTTTGCAGTGAGCGGACGTTCTTGTGCGTTGTTTCCTTCTCGTCCCGTAGGTGGGTTGGCCTTCTCACTGCTTACGGGGCTACTCGTACGTATGCCTCCTTTCCTCCTGCGACATACTTTTTCTCTTGGGATACGATGATTGCCGCAAGCCTTGCACTATTCTCTAAGGAGATCATTCTGTCCATCTGTGTAAGCCTAAGGTGTTGTCCAATAAACAACAAATGAATACCTTATATTTAAGTAGACGGGCTCTACTGTTCGCTACTGCACAGAGCTGGGTGGTACTCATTCATTTCGTTGGCCCATTTGTCCTTCCGCGGCATTGTTTCCCTGTGCTAGTGGTCGCATGGTCGAGAGCGCTGTCTGCAGCGCCCTTCGCATTTTATGTTGGCTCTGGCGGGACTACGGTCCCCTCGCCTAATACCATTTCCTCCTCTTCGGGTGCAGTGTGGTATGATTCTTTCCGGATTGGCGCCCTCGGTGCTTCAGTCTGATCTGCTACCAGGTTCGGGCCGCTCTTCTTGGGAAGGTCACCCAACTTCTCTTGGGTGCTCGCTTATACAGGTCTGGGGGACCTCCACCTTGGGTTCTTCAGGGTATTCGCCTTCTGCGAGGCGGTGAACCGGGCGTCTCTGTGTAGCGGTGTTCTGCTTTTGAGCTGTCCTATGGCCTCTCTGTTGCCCACTCCCCCTTTCGGTTGGAGGGTGTTATACCGGCCTCTGTCTCGCCTGCCTTTTCTCGCCGGCTCTGTTTGGCTCCCACTCGGTACAGATCATTCCGATGTGGCGTCTGTTCCGGCCACGCTTCAGAGGCTGTTCCTTCACTGCCCTTCCCTCTGGGGAGAGCATGGTTGTTCATGTGGATGGTTCTGGTGTTCCTTTTGAGTCTCCCTTGTCCACACTGGCTGTACTAGCTGTGTGCCTAGTTACCGGGTCTACCGTTTTCTGTCCTCCCGCTGGGTGCAGATTGCGTTTTTTCCATTTTAGGCAATGTTTCTGCTTTGGATTCACCTTCTCGGTAACTTGGGAGGACTACCATTTGGTCAGGATTGTCTTTTAAATCTCCCACACCGGAACTGTAGTCCGTCTTCCTGTGGTGGCTACATTGGCTTCGGCTTTAGCCTGTCTTGTCCTGGCGGTTGCTGGGCGGACCCTTCGGTTCCTGTCCGTTTGTCCTTCTGCTTCCCCACTCTGGGGGGATACGGGACAACCTTGCTCGGGGGCCGACGGGACCAGTTCTACCGACTGTTCTACCCGTGTTACGGGTCTGCGCCTGATCATTGGGTTTTCACCCGCTTGCCCAGGCAACTCTAGTGGGCTCGCTAGTGTTCGCTTCTAGCCGAGTTTTTCGTCCAGGATCTGTGGTAGGACTTAGGGCTTTACCTGGGGTTCTGTGGGAAGCTGGGCGTTCCCCCACTCTGCCTTTCTCCATGGTTCTGTCTTTCTCCAGTCCGGCCTGGACCTGGGGCTGGGACTCTGTTGCTTGAAGTATCAAGTGTCATTCCTGTCCTTCCTCTTTCAGCGTTCCCAGGCCCTCTGGGCCTGTCAGGAACTTCTTCCAGGGAGCGGCTCTTGGGTTCCTTTGTACTGTCCTCCGGTACCGTCCTGGGAACTACATACTAGGCTCTTGGCGCTCCAATTTTTCCTTGGAGCCGTTACAGAAGTTCCCTCTACTAACAGTTGGGTTTCTGTAGCCATCGTGTCTCTGATGGGTGCCTGAGTGGCGGCCCTTCTTGTTCCGAGCCTTCTGTCTTCCCCCAGGACAGGGCTGTTCTCCATTCCGTCTCTTCCTTCCTTCTGAAGGTGGTGTTTGTCTTTCATTTCATTGAGGCAGTCGTCCTCCCCTTCCCACCCCAGGGAACGGACACTTCACCGATTTGGACGTTGTTTGGGCCTTGCAGTTTTTACTTGGAGATCTCCGACTCTTGTCGACATTCGGTCTCTTGTGTTTCCAGGAGGTCCGCGCAAAGGGTTGACGGCCTCCAGGGTGGCTTTCCTCCGCTTTCTCAGAGTGGCTCTTGTTGTGGTTGCCGCACCAGGGGCAGGGTTCTGCTTTTGGTGTCACCATTCATTTGGCCAGAGTTGTCGGTTTTTTCCTGGGCCGGAGGCATTAGGCTTCGGCCATGCATTTGTGCAAGGCGGTCACTGGTCTTCCTTGCACACCTTACCGAGTTCTACAGGGTGCATACTCGGGCTTCGGCGTATGCTGTTTTGGGCCGCCTGGTCTGCAGGCGGCGGGTTTTTTGATGCCTTCGGGTGCTTCGCCTTGGTGCTGTGGTCCCTCCCCCTTTGGACTGCTTTTGAACGTCCCAAGGTCTTCTGTGTCCCCCAAGGAAACTGGGCGAGAAAACGAGATTTTTGTATAACTTACCAGTAAAATCTCTTTCTCGCTCTTTCCTTGGGGGACACAGCACCCACCCATTCTTTGTTCTTCTCTGACTGTTTCCGAGTTTGTTTTACCCTTTGGGTAGTTGGCTTGTTGGTTCCAATTTTTGGACTTTGCCTTTTCTCACTACTTGGACACGCAACTGGCAGTCTCTCTCTCCAGGCTGAGGGTATAGCTGTGGAGGAGGGGCTTAACAGTCTTCACTTAGTGTCACGCCTCCTAGGGAGATGAGCTATACCCAAGGTCTTCTGTGTCCCCCAAGGAAAGAGCGAGAAAGAGATTTTACTGGTAAGTTATACAAAAATCTCGTTTTTTCTTCCCGCCGTCCGAGTTGATAATAATAACCTATGCCGAGGATAGGTTATCATTTCCTGGATAACCTCTGTAAATTGCATTTTATTATATATATATATATATATTACAGAAAAATTTGTGTTGATTTTAAGCAATGTATTTTTACAGTAATTTCTTCCTATTCTAAAACAACAATCACCAGTTTTAATAGAGATGTGTGGATGACGTGAGGACCTTTGACAAATAAAAGGTGTTTCTGATCTTACCTTTTTTGTCACCTTCTTTCCCACAGACCTTATTCCAGCCTCAAACAACATTTTATAATAATCTGGCCAAGGACTGTGTTGTTCAGGGCTGCTGTGTGGACCTTTTCCTCTTTCCAAACCAGTATATCGATGTGGCCACACTTGGTGTTGTTCCCTTCCAGACTGGGGGCTCCATTTACAAATACACATTTTTCCAGGTAAGCATTTTAACGTATTCTTTTAAGCTTCAAGCAAGAATGTAAGCATGCAAGTTTCATATACATCTTATTCCATTAGCTTTATGGATGTTTCCTTTTACAAAAAAAATGTATTTACTGGGAAAAACTTTGCTTTATCTTAACAATTTAATCCTTGCTTTTTCCCCCCGTAATAGATGGAAACTGATAAGGAGAGGTTTTTAAACGATCTGCGCAGAGATGTCCAGAAAGACATTGGCTTTGATGCAGTTATGCGGGTCAGAACTAGCACTGGTGAGTATTCTAGGATACTACTGAAGGGACTATTCGCTTTGGCCATCCATTTGTTATAAAGGATGTGAGACCATCAGCAACCCACTGTATTCTGTGGGGAAACCTGGCAGCAAGGGTTTAGTTCCCCTGCAGCACCACCACATGAGAAATGAAGCGTTACATAGTTCTTGTTGAAATCCGTGGGCTGACAAACCCAGTAAACACTGAAAGGGGTTGGCCAATTTGTTATAATGTTTAGGAATAACCCATAAACTGGTTTTGATCTGATGTATGTCTGTATCTCGCATCATAACTTACCCCTGAAGTTCTGAAGGAGGCCCCCTGTTCCCCATCTGTGGCCTGTGTAAACACTCCAGTCCTTCAGCGCTGCATCCATAGGTCACAAGATAGCGGCGATGATGAGATTCATCAATCTATGGACGACGCACAAAACGTTGACATGGATGAATCCTGTCACCGCGATCATCTAGTGACCCATGGACGCAGCACCAGAGGATTGGAGTGTTTACACAGGCCACAGATGGTGACCAGGGTCCTTGTGCAGCACACCAGAGGTAAGTTATGGTGTGACATACAAATGTATTTTACATAAAAACTGTTAATGGGCTATTAAACATTTTTAAAAACATGTCTGTAACCTTTCTGGGGATGGGGTTATCAATAGTTGAAAGAAATTTAGGGAATAAAAAAAATTCACATCACCTCTCTTCCAGGCATTCGGGCAACTGACTTTTTGGGGGCTTTTCACATGAACAACACCACAGATGTTGAACTGGCAGGGTTGGATTGTGATAAAACAGTAACTGTTGAATTCAAGCATGACGATAAACTGAATGAGGACGTTGGCGCTCTTCTTCAGGTAGGCATGGCAGAGGAACATTCAATGTTACAATGTAAATTAAATTACCAGTATGTAAGATCCAGAAGCATCTCAAGTAAAATCACTTAAAGTGTAACTGTCAAATTTTTTTATTTACTTTTTGCTAGTTTATTAGAGCTAGGCATGTATACCTGAGTTAGTCAGTCAATGATTGTCAAACAATCTCTAATTACCTTTATAATAACAGCTTGCATTAATGTCCTCTGTCCCTTTCCACTGCTCCCTTAAAAGACAGTTGCTATGGCTTGTCTGTCTCCGGCTAGGAAGACAGAGGGGCGGTCCTTCACACTGCATGCCTGCATTAGGGTTCAGAGTGAGGAGGCGTGTCTCTCAGTAATCCAATCTGATTGGCTGGCAGGGAGCTGCTGGCTACAGCAAGTGTGTATGGGAAGTGAAGAAAAGCAGTTTTGGCCTCAGAACTGTCAGAGGAGCCATCTTGAGCAGGTCCTCATATTGTAAATGTTTAAACAGCTGTAACTAAGGGAAAAACTCAACTGGAAAAACTGGTATGTGACGAAATTAAAGAATGCTTTATGCATAATTCTGCTGCAGCAGTAGCATATGCTAAAATTAATTTTTGTTGATTAAAACATGACTGTTACACTAACCCTTTTCAGCCCTGGAGTTTTTTTTTTTGCTTGCGTTTTCGTTTTGCACTCTCTGCCTTCCCAGAGCCATGACTTTTATTTGTCTGTTCACATAGCCATATGAGGGCTTGATTTCTGCGGGACAAGTTGTACTTTCCAACGCCACCATTTAACCCCTTTAGGACCAGGCCATTTTTTGCAAATCTGACCAGTGTCACTTTAAGTGATGATAACTTAAAAATGCTTTGACTTATCCAGGCCATTCTGAGATTTTTTTTTAGTCACATATTGTACTTCATGACACTGGTAAAATGAAGTAAAAAAAATGAATTTTTATTTATAAAAAAAATTCCAAAAATTAGTAAATTGCATATTTCCAAGTTTCAATTTCTCTACTTCTATAATACATAGTAATACCTCCAAAAATAGTTATTACTTTACATTCCCCATATGTCTACTTCATGTTTGGATCATTTTGGGAATTATATTTTATTTTTTGGGGCTTAGAAGTTTAGAAGCAAATCTTGAAATTTTTCCGAAATTTTCAAAAACCCAATTTTTAGGGACCAGTTCAGGTCTGAATTCACTTTGCAAGGCTTACATAATAGAAACCACCCAAAAATGACCCCATTCTAGAAACTACACCCCTCAAGGTATTCAAAACTGATTTAACAAACTTTGTTAACCCTTTAGGTGTTCCAAAAGAATTAATGGAAAATAGAGATACAATTTCAAAATTTCACTTTTTTGGCAGATTTTCCATTTGAATCCATTTTTTCCAGTTACAAAGCAAGGGTTAACAGCCAACCCAAACTCAATATTTATGGCTCTGATTCTGTAGTTTACAGAAACACCCCATATGTGGTCGTAAACCGCTGTATGGGCACACAGCAGGGCGCAGAAGGAAAGGTATGCCATACGGTTTTTGGAAGGCAGATTTTGCTGGACTGTTTTTTTTTTTTTTTTTTGGGCACCATGTCCTATTTGAAGCCCCCTGATGCCACCCTAGAGTAGAAACTCCATAAAAGTGACCGCATCTAAGAAACTACTCCCCTCAGGCTGGGTTCACACCTGAGCGTTTTACAGCGTGTTCTTACGCGCTGTAAAACGCTCACAGGCAAAAACCAATGATTCCCCATGGGCATGGTTCTCACCTGAGCGTTTTACAGCGCGGACGAACGCTCTGTAAAACGCCTTACACCCCATGAAGTACAGGAGCTTCTTTGGGGCGTATTGTCGCGTGTAACACCTGTTTTTCATTGTACGCCTCTGTGGCCAATAGCAAGAACGCGTGTACGATGCACGTTTCCAAAATACAAAAACGCCCCAAAATACGCCCAATAAAAACGCCTGTAAACAGCTCTTATCGAATACGCTCAGGTGTGAACCCAGCCTAAAGGTATTCAATCTAATTTTACAAACATCATTAACCCTTTAGGTGTTCCACAAGAGTTATTGGCAAATGGAGATGAAATTTCAGAATTTTAAATGTTTTGCAAATTTTCCATTTTTTCCAGTAACAAAGAAAGGGTTAACAGCCAAACCAAACTCAATATTTATGGCCTTGATTCTGTAGTTTACAGAAACGCCCCATATGTGGTCGTAAACTGCTGTACGGGCACACAGCAGGGCGCAGAAGGAAAGGAATGCCATACGGTTTTTGGAAGGCAGATTTTGCTGGACTGTTTTTTTTTACACCATGTTTCATTTGAAGCCCCCCTGATGCACTCCTAGTGTAGAAACTCCAAAAAAGTGACCCCATTTTAGAAACTACGGGATAGGGTGGAAGTTTTGTTGGTACTAGTTTAGGGTACATATGATTTTTGGTTGCTCTATATTACACTTTTTGTGAGGCAAGATAACAAGAAATAGCTGTTTTGGCACAGTTTTTATTTTTTGTTATTTACAACATTCATCTGACAGGTTATATCATGTGGTATTTTTATAGACCAGGTTGTCACGGACGCGGCGATACCCAATATGTATACTTTTTTATTTATGTAAGTTTTACACAATGATTTCATTTTTGAAGCAAAAAAAAATCATGTTTTAATGTTTCCATAGTCTGAGAGCCATAATTTTTTTCAGTTTTTAGGCGATTACCTTGGGTAGGGTATGATTTTTGCGGGATGAGATGACTGTTTTATTGGCACTATTTTGGGGTGCGTGTGACTTTTTGATCGCTTGCTATTACACTTTTTGTGATGTAAGGTGACAAAAAATTGTTTATTTAGCACAGTTTTTATTTTTTACGGTGTTCATCTGAGGGGTTAGGTCATGTGATACTTTTATAGAGCCTGTCGATACGAACGCGGTGATACCAAATATGTATACTTTTTTTTTATTTATATAAGTTTTACACAATAACAGCTTTTTTAAAACAAAAAAAATTATGTTTTAGTGTCTCCATATTCTGAGCCATAGTTTTTTTATTTTTTGGGCGATGGTCTCAGGTAGGGGCTCATTTTTTGCGGGATGAGGTGACTGTTAGATTGGTACTATTTTGGTGGGCAATATAGTAAGGTGACAAAGTTTTCCCCCAAAAAAATTAAGTTTCAAGTAAAAATAAACAAACGTCATTTTCCCCAAGTAAAGTTAAAAAAAATTGGTAAAAAATAGAGGGGGGGGGGGGGTATACATATTAGGTATCGCCGCGTATAAACATATTACATGACCTAACCCCTCAGACGAACACCGTAAAAAATAAAAACTGTGCTAAATAAATAAATCATTTTTTTGTCACCTTACATCACAAAAAGTACAACAGCAAGCGATCAAAAAGGCGTTTGCCCACCAAAATAGTACCAATCTAACCGTCACCTCATCCCGCAAAAAATGAGCCCCTACCTGAGACCATCGCTCAAAAAATAAAAAAAACTATGGCTCAGAATATGGAGACACTAAAACATCATTTTTTTTGTTTTAAAAAAGCTGTTATTGTGTAAAACTTATATAAATAAAGTATACATATTTGGTATCACCGCGTTCGTATCGACAGGCTCTATAAAAATATCACATGACCTAACCCCTCAGATGAACACCGTAAAAAATAAAAACTGTGCTAAATAAACCATTTTTTGTCACCTTACATCACAAAAAGTGTAATAGCAAGCGATCAAAAAGTCACACGCACCCCAAAATAGTGCCAATAAAACCATCATCTCATCCCGCAAAAATCATACCCTACCCAAGGTAATCGCCTAAAAACTGAAAAAATTATGGCTCTCAGAATATGGAAACATTAAAACATGATTTTTTTTTTTGCTTCAAAAATGAAATCATTGTGTAAAACTTACATAAATAAAAAAGTATACATATTGGGTATCGCCGCATCCGTGACAACCTGGTCTATAAAAATATCACCTGATCTAACCTGTCAGATGAATGTTGTAAATAACAAAAAATAAAAACTGTGCCAAAACAGCTATTTCTTGTTATCTTGCCTCACAAAAAGTGTAATATAGAGCAACCAAAAATCATATGTACCCTAAACTAGTACCAACAATACTGCCACTCTATCCCGTAGTTTCTAAAATGGCGCCACTTTTTTGGAGTTTCTACTCTAGGGAAGCTTCAAATGGGACATGGTGTCAAAAAAAACAGTCCAGCAAAATCTGCCTTCCAAAAACCGTATGGCATTCCTTTCCTTCTGCGCCCTGCCGTGTGCCCGTACAGTAGTTTACGACCACATATGGGGTGTTTCTGTAAACTACAGAATCAGGGCCATAAATATTGAGTTTTGTTTAGCTGTTAACCCTTGCTTTGTAACTGGAAAAAAATTATTAAAATGGAAAATCTGCGAAAAAAGTGAAATTTTGAAATTGTATCTATATTTTCCATTAATTCTTGTGGAACACCTAAAGGGTAACAAAGTTTGTAAAATCAGTTTTGAATACCTTGAGGGGTGTAGTTTATAGAATGGGGTCATTTTTTGGGTGGTTTCTATTATGTAAGCCTCGCAAAGTGACTTCAGACCTGAACTGGTCCCTAAAAATTGGGTTTTTGAAAATTTCTGAAAAAATTCAAGATTTGCCTCTAAACTTCTAAGCCTTGTAACATCCCCAAAAAATAAAATATCATTCCCAAAATGATCCAAACATGAAGTAGACATATGGGGACTGTAAAGTAATAACTATTTTTGGAGGTATTACTATATATTATAGAAGTGGAGAAATAGAAACTTGGAAATTTGCAATTTTTTAACAAATTTTTGGTAAATTTGGTATTTTTTTTTTTATAAATAAAAATGTTTTGTTTTTTTTTACTTCATTTTACCAGTGTCATGAAGTACAATATGTGACGAAAAAACAATCTCAGAATGACACTTTTACTTATGACACTTTTACTTCCCTAAGACGCACCATTCCCTGGTGCGCTTAAAACTCAGTTCTCCGTACACCGCTGACAGCTCAGTGTTGTATGGAGTACACATTTTATCAATGGGGCCACAGGAGCGCACATTGTTGTTCCTGCCTGTTCTCCCCATAGGATTACTAACTCCTGGCATAGCACATGGGTACCCTGTAACCATGTGCTATGCCAGGATTAGCTGAGCGGAGCAGGCTCCTGCTTCACTAAGTGCTGACGTGCAGTTCTCTTAGCTTAGCGGAGCAGGCAGAAATAGGAGCCCGCTCCGCTCAGCTAATCCTGGCATAGCACATGGTTACAGGGTATCCATGTGCTATGCCAGGAGTTAGTAATCCTCTGGGGAGCACGGGCAGGAGTAACAATGTGCGCTCCTGCCCGTACTTACGGCGCTGCTGCGGCCCCATTGATGAAATGTGTACTCCATACAACGCTGAGCTGTCAGCGCGTGTACGGAGAACTGAGTTTTAAGCGCACCAGGGAATGGTGCGCCTTAGGGAAGTAAAAGCGTCATAAAAATAGAAAATCGATTTTAATAAAGTATATTAGAAATAGTTTTATTAGGGACAACATATTAAAAAGTTTTGGTTACTCTTTAAGCATTTAACATTTTTGGGTTATTGGTTTCTTTCAGTGCGCTATATTGTACACCAACTGTGGAGGTCAGCGTAGACTACGTATACACAATATGGCTTTGAATTGTTGCACACAGTTGGCAGATTTATATAGAAACTGCGAGACGGACACACTTATCAACTACTTTGCCAAGTTTGGTAAGTCTACGTTCATCATTTGTAAAGTAATAGTACAGTCTGTTACTAGTGTGCAGCTTTTCTTTGAAAGTTTACTTGAGATACGAGCTCTGTTTTATATCCTGTATAATGTATAATAGTTCCCCAACTTGAAAAGTTAACATTTTATAATTCCTTAGTTCTGGTACAGATCATATATGTATTTATAGTAATCTGAGTTTTAATATGGCATCATGGTGAAATGTTTAAAGTGTACCTAAATTATTATAACTTTTTCTTTTAAATTTTTACAAATATATCAAATATTATTTTGTATTACTTTTATTATTTTACTATTAAAATAGGTCCCCAACTTTCAGGCCTTTTGTACAGCGCTTTTTACTGCAGCGCATACAGAATCCATACACCGTAGCCATATAAGCAGTGTATGGATTTAGATTTCTACAATATGTGCTGGAGTGAGCACCGTACTGGCAAAATAAATAAAAAATCAATGCAATATATTACAAAAAGTTTTAGGGCATTTGTAACAGTTGTAGAAAAAAAAAACTTTATAAAAGTTTAGCTACACTTTTTAAAATGAGGCTCCTTGGTATGTATTTGCAAATCATTCAGAGTAGCATTCACAGTTTTGCTGGTTGCTACTCGTAGTTGAGTAGTCAAAAAACTTATCAGACACAAACCTAAAATCTCACCTCAGCTTTTTACCTTTATCTGTGGATTCACTTAAAATATGAGCTGGTGTTTAAAGTAGGATATATACGTTATAGACTACCTATCACCTCTCCTGTCATGTCTGTTTTAGTAAATTCTGCATTCTCTATGAATTGACCATTCTGGAGTATCTTATCTCATAACTATGTTGTGTCATTCCTCTTGTCAAAGGGGTGTGATCCAGTACAGTCTGCCTGACCGCAACCCGGCAAATATGCCACAGCAGTCTTCACCTGGCATATTTGCCGAGTTGCGGCTGTATCTCTGCGGGTTCCCATTATAATTAAGCAAGGCTTTAGTTTCTGGCAACGCCGGAATATAGAGAGATCCGACAGGCTGTTCCCTGCCGAAACAGCCTGCTGGATGTACAAGCACTAGTCTGAAACTAAATTGCGCTGGTACCGCAATTTATTTTATACATTTTTGCATGTTTAATTGGATCGGGGCAGCTGATATCCTTTTAGGTACTCAGCAGCGGCTCTGTATACTATTGGCTTACAGAGTTAATGACCCACTGACAGCGCATGTACAACCATACTATACTTAATACAAGTCTGAAACTAGCCTTATACAACAACCCTTCGGTTTTCTTATGACTAATATCTGTATCTGTTTGAACTTTTGCAGCTTACAGGGGAGTTCTAAATAACCCAACCAAGACTGTTCGAGATTCCATGATCAATCAATGTGCACAGATCCTGGCCTGTTATCGCAAGAATTGTGCCAGCCCTTCTTCTGCTGGACAGGTAACTAGTTCTTTATCAAGGCAAAAACCTTTCTTTTCTTTTTTTTAAGGTATATAGAAAGAGAACTCAATTTATGAAACTTTTCTTTTGTTCTAGCTAATCCTCCCAGAATGTATGAAGCTGCTTCCAGTCTACCTGAACTGTGTACTCAAAAGTGATGTGTTGCAGCCTGGTCCTGAGGTGACCATCGATGACAGGGCCTATGCCCGCCAGCTCGTTTCTTCCATGGATGTTGCGGATAGCAATGTATTTTTTTACCCAAGACTTTTGCCTTTTGTAAGTGCCTTTTCAATTCCCCCCCAATAGGATCAATATAAAGTATGGAATTTGCCACCACAGTAGAATAACCCCTAACAGATGCTATTCTGGAGCAGCTGTCGATTTGACATCTTAGCACCCACTGTTAGGCCTCTTGCACACGAACGTTGTGTGCCCCTGGCAGTATTGCGGGTCCATTCACTTGAATCGGTCCGCAATCACAGAGATGTGAAACGGAAGCACGGATCTGTGCCTCCGCACCGCAAAAAAAAAATAGAACTTTGCAGTGCGGACGGTTCACTTTTGCGGACGGTTCACGGGCCCATTCAAGGTCCCCCAATGCACGGAACGGATGCACAGCGTTCGTGTGCAAGAGGCCTTATACTGATTCCAGCATTGCATAGGTTACAGAAAAAAGTACACATTTGGTAAAAAAATAAAAATAAAATCAGTATGCGAATGGAAAAAAAAAGATATGGCTACCGAAACACTGTTACACAACAGAATGCAAAGGCTTAGCCATGGTGGGGGCCGTTACTCCGGCCTATACAATGTACAAAATGAGATACGGTTGGTAGCTGTAATCAGATCTTTGCTACCTTCATAACTGCTTATCCTTGCTGTTACTACATATGAATAATTATACTGTGTGGGGGCAACAAGGAGACATTATACTGTTTGGAGCAACAACCTGTAGCCCCCATATAGTATAATGTCTCCTTTTTGCTCCCATAGAGAATACAGTAATGTCGCCTTGTAACCTCTAAAGGACAGAAAACCTTGGCAGGAGGGCCCTGGCCTGCCTGAGGTCCAGACTGGACAGTGGAAGTAGATGGAGTCTGTCACACACAATTTGCTGCATGTTTTTGAGTGTTTTCTTGTTTTTTCTAAATGGGCATTTATCGATTTTAACAGATTCATGTGTACCCATCATTTCATAAAACTTCAAACATGTCATAGTGCCGTACTAAGTTTTGGTTGGTGGGAGTCCAGGTGGAGAGACCCTGACTGGTTGGTAAAACAAATCTGCTCTTCTCTGAGAGCTAAGTGAGTACTATACACTTTCTATGGATACTGATGGGGAACTTGGATTGTGTCCCCCACTACAGACAGCAAGTAGTGATCATGTCTGTAAAGCGCTGTGGAATATGTTGGCGCTATATAAGTCAGTAAAGTAAATATACTTTGTGTTTGGCTCTGCAAGGAGAGCCATGCAATACAGAAGAGGCAGGGCACTCAACAGGGCGCTTCAGACCCTTCATTTTAAAGATTGGTCAGTGGGTCACTATGACATGTCAAAGCTTTATGAAATGACAGAATTAGAGGTATTCCGGTTTTAGTGATTACACTTAGAAAATAGGATGTCGAAGAATTTTCTAATTTACATCTATGTAAAAAAAAAAATTCTCGCACACCTGTATTATATCTGTGCATTTGCGTCTCCCTAAGGAAAAAAAGTACAGTCCATTTTAGTCCTGTAAAATGCATCCATAGGAGAGCTGGATAGTAGTAGAGTAAAAATGGCATCAGTCATGTGACCCTCAAAAGTATCATGTGACCTGGCTTTTAGTTAACTGCCTAGGTATCTAACAGGTGAATATTAGTGAAGTAAGGAGCAGAAAATATACAGTACTACCACCTGCTGTAGCACCTCATGCCGGTCAGTGTAAAGCAGATCTCTGTGTGCTTTTGTTTTTTGTTTGTTTTTTGCAATAAACTTTATTAACAACATGACAACATCACTTAGAGACGGGCAGCCATTTTACAAGTCACTACAGTCAGGCACACTGTTTTAGTAACTGTAATAAGTGCCTACAAACACAAGGCCAATGTGGTAAATTGGGGTCAGGAAACAGTGTGTCCGTCCTCCCAAAAGTTGTCTGGGGTTGGGCATTGACTGTTAGCAATATCCACAGTACAACTATCCCACCGATACTGGTGATTGACGCCATACTAGCGCCGGTGCTGCTATGCGATTCACATACGGTACCTATCGCAAATCCACTCTGCGTGTTAGGCTATTTGTAACATCGAAGACTCTTTACCCTACCAGCTCCTGATGAAATACCTGCCATAGCGTTATAGGAAAAGCGTCGAGCACGGGGTTTAATTCGTAGCCAGACTGTAGTTGAGCGGCAGCTCAGGATCCGTGGTAGATCCTGTATCGCAATACTGGAGATTGGATCCTAGGAGTAATTTCACGGGCCCTGATGATTGATGAGTGGTGATAGCGCGGGGACTGCACAATACAAAGGTCCCAGACTTGCGCTTATCACCACACATTTGGATACAAGTGGTGACAGCACTGTGGCTGTAGAACATAATAGTCACAGTCCTGCGTCAATCGCCCCTTTATCAGTGGGATAATTGTACTGTGGCTATTGCTAACAGTCAATGCACTACCCACAGAACTTTTGGGAGGATGGACCCACGGTTTCCTGCCCCCAATAATGTATTACCCACAGTGGCCTTGTGTTTGTAGGCACATAGAATTAAGGGATATAGTTCATATTTTTTAACCAGGAATGAATAAAGTTTTGTTATTTTATTTTATAAACCGTCCGTTCAATTCAGTTTATCCATGTAAAATTGTGACTGTAAACAGCCCTACCTTAGTCATTCTGTGATAAGTAACTGTAATAACCACAATAAAAATCATGATTCCTCCACTAATTTTCTTTACTTATCACATGAATGTGTCCTGTGTGCTGACCCAGCACATATGTTATGTAACACCGCCATGTTTCAGTTATGCAATGGATGCCTTTCATAGGACTAATACATGGGCTATATCATTCTTCTACATATAGGGGTCAACTACTTGATATAAGAAAAGGCATTTTCTATTATAGTGCCGGCGATGTCCGGTCCGCGAAATGTGGAGCGCACATTGCCGGTGTCTGTATTTTGCGGACCGCAAAACACCTACGGACGTCTTAATGGACCCTTAAAGGAACTTTCCCACAATGGACCTTTTATAATCTATCTTCAGGATATGTTAAAAGAAAAATTTGATTGCTAAGGCCCCCAGATCATTAGAGCAGGAGTCCCACATTCCCATAACTGCAGTGAAAAGTGCAGCGTATTGGTAGTGCTGCTGAATTTAAAGTTCTTCTCACTGCAGTCATGTAGAGTGGAGAAACAGGGACTCAGAGCCTCAGACATGTTCCACCTATACTGTAGGTGGGTGATAAATGTACATTGTGGGGAAAACCCCTTTTAAGTATCTCCCTATAATGTTATAAGTGATGTGAGGGGGGTAGGGCTTTCACACAGGTGAAAATTTAGAGGATAACAACTGTACTGAACACTGACCCATTCTGATTTCTTTATATGAACTTAGGAACCTAAATAGATAAGTAACTATGATGTCTTCTTCCTGCAGTCCAAAGTAGATCCTGACAGCGATTCTCTGCCCGTGGCTATCCGAACCTCAGAAGAACGCCTCTCCAAGGGCGAAATTTATTTGCTTGAGAATGGCCTGAATTTATTTATCTGGGTTGGTGCAAATGTACAGCAGGCGCTTATCCAGAACATTTTTGGTGTTTCTTCTTTTAGCCAGATAGACTGCAACGTGGTAAGTTGAAGTGTGTGTATATTAGTATAGTTCAGACACTGCGGGCACATTTACTTATCTTTATCACAGGGGCTCAGGCTGGAAATATACATTTGGTGTATAGATAGACACTTTTGTCTACCTTAATGCCAACTGGTTTATTTTTACTGAAGAATTATGGTGCATAGTTAGTGCAAATCTTAGGCCATGCACCATTACCCACTAACCCACACCCTCTTGGATTTTTCTAAAATGAAAAGCGCTAAAAATGTGACCATTTACACCATGGGTGTCAAACATGCGGCCCGCAATGAATATCTTTGCGGCCCGCAATGAATATCTTTGCGGCCCGGCAAAGATGCAGCATCGCAGACTGCTATGTATGAGTCGGGAGAGAGGAGGGGCTGGAGTCCGTAACTAGGGGCGGGGCCCGGTGCAGTCACTGTACTCTTACACCGGGCCCCGCCGCTCACCAAAGTATTTATAAACGTGAATCCTTATCCTGTTATTAAGTTGAACTAACGCTGCCCTCTCCCATGTTCCCCTGTATCCCCATAGCACTTACTTAAGCTTCAATAGCAGGCAGAGCGGACGGCAGCAGTAACGTCACTCACTGACGTTGAGCGCCTGCTCCGCCCACTTTATGAATGAAGCAGGCGGAGCAGACGCGCGACGTCAGTGAGTGACGTTACTGGTGCCGTCCGCTCTGCCTGCTATGGAAGCGTGTTCGTAAGTGCTGTGGGGATACAGGGGAACATGGGAGAGCGCAGCGTTAGTTCAACTTAATAACAGGATAAGGATTCACGTTTATAAATACTTCGGTGAGCAGAGGGCCGGTGTATTGGGGGACACTGTTATGAGGGGGATCTGTGGATGACATATAGCAGTGTCATCCACAGATCCCCCCCATAACGGTTCCATCCACAGATCCCCCCACCTCATAACAATGCCATCCACAGATATCCCACCCCATAGCAGTACCATCCACAGATATCCCACCCCATAACAGTTCCATCCACAGATCCCCCACCTCATAACAATGCCATCCACAGATCCCCCATAACAGCACCATCCACAGATCCCCCACCCCATAACAATGCCATCCACAGATCCCCCCACCCCATAACAATGCCATCCACAGATATCCCACCCCATAGCAGTACCATCCACAGATCCCCCATAACAGTGCCATCCACAGATCCCCCATAACAGTGCCATCCACAGATCCCCCATAACAGTGCCATCCACAGATCCCCCATAACAGTGCCATCCACAGATCCCCCATAACAGTGCCATCCACAGATCCCCCATAACAGTGCCATCCACAGATCCCCCATAACAGTGCCATCCACAGATCCCCCATAACAGTGCCATCCACAGATCCCCCATAACAGTGCCATCCACAGATCCCCCATAACAGTGCCATCCACAGATCCCCCATAACAGTGCCATCCACAGATCCCCCATAACAGTGCCATCCACAGATCCCCCATAACAGTGCCATCCACAGATCCCCCATAACAGTGCCATCCACAGATCCCCCATAACAGTGCCATCCACAGATCCCCCATAACAGTGCCATCCACAGATCCCCCATAACAGTGCCATCCACAGATCCCCCATAACAGTGCCATCCACAGATCCCCCATAACAGTGCCATCCACAGATCCCCCATAACAGTGCCATCCACAGATCCCCCATAACAGTGCCATCCACAGATCCCCCATAACAGTGCCATCCACAGATCCCCCATAACAGTGCCATCCACAGATCCCCCATAACAGTGCCATCCACAGATCCCCCGTAACAGTGCCATCCACAGATCCCCCGTAACAGTGCCATCCACAGATCCCCCGTAACAGTGCCATCCACAGATCCCCCGTAACAGTGCCATCCACAGATCCCCCGTAACAGTGCCATCCACAGGTCCCCCGTAACAGTGCCATCCACAGGTCCCCCGTAACAGTGCCATCCACAGGTCCCCCGTAACAGTGCCATCCACAGGTCCCCCGTAACAGTGCCATCCACAGGTCCCCCGTAACAGTGCCATCCACAGGTCCCCCACAACAGTGCCATCCACAGGTCCCCCACAACAGTGCCATCCACAGGTCCCCCACAACAGTGCCATCCACAGGTCCCCCACAACAGTGCCATCCACAGGTCCCCCACAACAGTGCCATCCACAGGTCCCCCACAACAGTGCCATCCACAGGTCCCCCACAACAGTGCCATCCACAGGTCCCCCACAACAGTGCCATCCACAGGTCCCCCACAACAGTGCCATCCACAGGTCCCCCACAACAGTGCCATCCACAGGTCCCCCACAACAGTGCCATCCACAGGTCCCCCACAACAGTGCCATCCACAGGTCCCCCACAACAGTGCCATCCACAGGTCCCCCATAACAGTGCCATCCACAGGTCCCCCACAACAGTGCCATCCACAGGTCCCCCACAACAGTGCCATCCACAGGTCCCCCACAACAGTGCCATCCACAGGTCCCCCACAACAGTGCCATCCACAGGTCCCCCACAACAGTGCCATCCACAGATCCCCCACAACAGTGCCATCCACAGGTCCCCCACAACAGTGCCATCCACAGGTCCCCCACAACAGTGCCATCCACAGGTCCCCCACAACAGTGCCATCCACAGGTCCCCCACAACAGTGCCATCCACAGGTCCCCCACAACAGTGCCATCCACAGGTCCCCCACAACAGTGCCATCCACAGGTCCCCCACAACAGTGCCATCCACAGGTCCCCCACAACAGTGCCATCCACAGGTCCCCCACAACAGTGCCATCCACAGGTCCCCCACAACAGTGCCATCCACAGGTCCCCCACAACAGTGCCATCCACAGGTCCCCCGCAACAGTGCCATCCACAGGTCCCCCACAACAGTGCCATCCACAGGTCCCCCACAACAGTGCCATCCACAGGTCCCCCACAACAGTGCCATCCACAGGTCCCCCACAACAGTGCCATCCACAGGTCCCCCACAACAGTGCCATCCACAGGTCCCCCACAACAGTGCCATCCACAGGTCCCCCCACAACAGTGCCATCCACAGGTCCCCCCACAACAGTGCCATCCACAGGTCCCCCCACAACAGTGCCATCCACAGGTCCCCCCACAACAGTGCCATCCACAGGTCCCCCCACAACAGTGCCATCCACAGGGCCCCCCACAACAGTGCCATCCACAGGTCCCCCCACAACAGTGCCATCCACAGGTCCCCCCACAACAGTGCCATCCACAGGTCCCCCCACAACAGTGCCATCCACAGGTCCCCCCACAACAGTGCCATCCACAGGTCCCCCACAACAGTGCCATCCACAGGTCCCCCACAACAGTGCCATCCACAGGTCCCCCACAACAGTGCCATCCACAGGTCCCCCACAACAGTGCCATCCACAGGTCCCCCACATGACAGTGCGTCATGCACAGACCACCATTAATTCAAAGCCCACCAAAAGCACAACTTTTGGTTAAAAATATTTTTTTCTTATTTTCCTCCTCAAAAACCTAGGTGCGTCTTATAGTGAAGTTTAATATTTGTATATATATATATATATATATATATATATATATATATATATATATATATGTCTCACTTGTGTTATTGGGCAACGGGATGTTGGGGGTCAGCAGTCATGAAACAACAATGTTGTTCTATGAAAATGTACGATTTTTTTTTTTTTTTTTTTTGATGCGGCCCACAAACTTAAATTTTGTTTTTTTGGCCCATGTTAGCCTTTGAGTTTGACATGCTTGATTTACACCATATTTTGGTCCAATTTATAGCAAGGTCCAGGTGCACTCCTATTGGTAAATGTGGGCTCCTAGTATATGTATGTGTGTGTATATATATATATATATATATGTGTGTGTGTTTAGCCCCTTCTTAGCAGCTATTGATGATAGTACACACTAAAACCTCAGGAAGGAGTTTCTATACTATAAATGGTCTCTACTATTAACGGCAACTTAAGAAAACATGTTCTTTAACTCTAATCATGCTTAGAGAGATGTGAATAACAGGGATGATCTCTCTTAAAGTCCCTTTACACGGGACGATGTACAAGCAGATTGTCTGGAAGGAAGGGTTTCTTCCTGACAGTCTGCTGATCACTAGTCGAGGAGACCGGTTCTCTTAGGCTACTTTCACACTAGCGTTCGGGGCTCCGCTTGTGAGTTCCGTTTGAAGGGTCTCACAAGCGGCCCCGAACGGATCCATCCAGCCCTAATGCATTCTGAATGGATGCGGATCCGCTCAGAATGCATCAGTCTGGCTCCGTTTGTCCTCCGCTCAGCAGGCGGACACCTGAACGCAGCTTGCAGCGTTCAGGTGTCCGCCTGGCCGTGCGGAGGCAAACGGATCCGTCCAGTCTTACAATGGAAGTCAATGGGGACGGATCCGTTTGAAGTTGACACAGTATGGCTCAATTTTCAAACGGATCCGTCTCCCATTGACTTTCAATGTAAAGTCAAAACGGATCCGTTTGCATTATCATGAACAAAAAAAAAAAAATAATAATTATTATTTTTTTTTTTTTTTTTGTTCATGGTAATGCAAACGGATCCGTTCTGAACGGATCTAAGCGTTTGCATTATAGGTGCGGATCCGTCTGGGCACATACCAGACGGATCCGACCTAAACGCAGGTGTGAAAGTAGCCTTACATGTGCCGGTATTCTCCAGCTCCTCCAGAGTATGGGCAGGAGCGATCGCTAATGCCATCGTTCTTCCCTATACAGACTTCTTGTTTCCTGGTGGCAGATCATGTTTACACAGCACGATCAGTCACCGGGCAAAGAGGATATTTATGCTGCAATAATAATCCAATTACCCGGTGAATGAGAGTTTCACTTGCTCATCGGGTAATCGGTGGTACATTTACACACCACAAGATCATCGCTAACAAGCGTTGCTATGAACAGTCGCTAGCGATCTTTTCAATTCTTGGCCCTTGTAAACGGTCCGTCAGTATGCCATATGTATCCATAGCCAAAAAGGACAGTAGCCTAACATAGTACACTAGCTTGTGTTTTGTCTTATTGCCATTACCTGATTTTTGTTCTTTTTCTTTTTAGAGTGCTTTACCAGTCCTGGATAATCCTGTCTCAAATAAAATGCATGCCATTATCAGAATGTTCAGAGCACAGAGACCGCGATACATGAAGGTAAGAAAATGGACCTCCCTATTTTTGATTTCTCTGGACCAAGCGTTTTCTTTTCCATCACAACCCAAGAGCCAGATCTAATTTTTCCATAGACAGTGACAGTGTGCCCACACATTCAAGTTTTTTGTATGCTGTATTTGGAGTCAAAACAAAGAGTTCGAAAAAGAGTAGTAGTATCTGTCCTTTATATTTTCTCTTCTTTATAATCTACTCCTAATTTTTAGATTTCAAACTGTCTAAAAAAAATAATAATAAATCTGAACTTGTGGCTGTACCCTTAGATGACTTGTCCTTCGCAGGAGATTTAGGGGGTCATTTATTAAGACTGGCGTTTAAGATGCCGGTCTTAATAACCCCTTGCACCCAAGTTATGTAGAGGCATCAGCGCCGGTCTGAATGTAAGCCATCTTCCTTGCTGACTTAAATTTAGACCATTTTCTATGCCTAAAACAGGCATAGAAAATGATAAATGAGACAGGCCTGCCGGCCCTTCCCCACCCACGCCATGTCCCCTTTTTTAGACCTGGCGTGAGCGGGGAAAAGTCGCAGATTGCAATGCAAATAACACAACTGGTGTATATCTGATAGTAGATGACCCCCTTTAGTTTTTATTAGCATCTTTGTGGGGTACTTATAATCTATTGATTTTTCATTTTTTTTTTTTATTCTTTTTTTTTTTTTGTGTGGGAGTGTTGTAAAATGTGGAAATTAGCGTTTGGGTGCTTTTTTTCACCCCAACGATGTGACATAACAATTTTTACATTCATTTTCGTTTTAGTAAATGATTGTATTCCACATAAAATTTCCATTCAGGAGCATTTATTCTTAATACACTATGATGTTGTCCCTCTTTTATTCCTACTAGAAGTTTATGAATTCATTGTTAATTGGATGTTACCAGTTGGGGGTGTCTCCCTGCACTGAAAGTGTCAGATTGTGCAGGCAAACACTCCAACAGGTAACACGCAATTCATTCATAAACTTCTAGTAGGAATAATTATTTGCATTAGTGCAAGTAGTTATTAAAATGGATGTGTTAAGAGAAGTGAGGGGTCCTCTTTAAAACCTGTTTTTGGTTAGGTGACCACAGCTAAGACATAGGGGCACATTTAGGCTGGGTTCAGACCTGAGCGTATTCGATATGCGCTTTTATCGGGTGTTTGTATTGGGCGTAAACAAGCAAACGCCCATTTAGGCGCGTTCCCGCTGAAGTCTATGGGCGGGAACGCGCGACAATACACCCCAAAGAAGCTCCTGTACTTCTTGAGGCGTAGGGCGTTTTACAGCGCGTTCGTACGCGCTGTAAAACGCTCAGGTGAGAACCATGCCCATAGGGAAACATTGTTTTTTGCCTGTTGAGTGTTTTACAGCGCGTAGGAACGCGCTGTAAAACGCTCAGGTCTGAACCCAGCCTTATTAAGACCAAAATTTTGGATCCGCCGCAGTCCTCTGCATAACTTTGGTGCTTCTAAATGTAATACAGCTTCCTAGCTGTCTTACAGTACATTTAGACCATTTTCTACCCCTAAACCAGACTTGGTAAATGAGGAGGGCTGCCGGCCCGCCCACACCACGACCACTTTTTTTTAGACCTGGCGTGAGCAGGGAAAAGACGCAGATGTATTTCTGTTTAATAAATGACCCCTATAAGGTTTACATCCATTTGCCTTAAATGTCTTAGTGATTACATTGCTGACCACATTCATTTACGGAAACTAATATCAATTTTCTCAATTTCATCTTCCAGTTGCTGATCATCAAGCAGGATGACAAGCTTGAGATGTTTTTCAAGCACCTATTGGTAGAAGACAAAAACCTAAATGGAGGAGCTTCCTATGTAGATTTCCTGTGTCACATGCACAAGGAGATCAGACAGCTTCTCAGTTAGAGGTAGATGAGGTGGTGGCTCCCACCTACAGTGACATTGGAGATATTATGCTAATCACCTTGGTCTTTTTACTATGCTACTACAAACAGGACACCAGATAACAGATGTGCTTTCTTTCTGATTGATCCGCCCTTGTCTTTATTTTAAGTGGCTCCTTCTTTCACAGCCTTCCTTGCCTTTTCCCTAAATTTACTGAAAAAAATTCAAATGGAATTGTTTACTTTAGAAAATGGCTCTTAATGGAGACCTGTTAAATATTTTCAGACATAATAAACAATGAAACAAAGTTCTGTCTAGAAATCCATTTATGCCGAGGACCGTACAGGTCACTAAGAAGTAGGCATCCACTGCAACTTCTATTATACAAAGGGATTTTTAACTGGGAGTAGTAAAGCTATGAGAATCGGTGGATTGAAAAGAAATGAAGTGAATGGATTGCTGTATTTATACCTAGGAAGCTTCGATAACTATGATGAATCTCTTATTGGAAACATCACTTCAATGTGTGTTCTTTATGCAATTCTGTAAAATGTGGAACCTCCCAAACTAAATTATTAAAATGTAATAGTTTTTAAAGATTGTGATATATGACCCTGCAGTTTAGAAAAGTAATGTATGTCCCATCAGCATGATTTCAGATCAGCGTCCCTTCCCATGGAAATAAATTTCTCCTTTTTAGATTGTGCTCCTGTCATTCAGAATAGGCTTTTACATGAGGGGTTATTGTTTGGGCCGGCTGCCCAGTAGAAATCAGAGCATTCATTCCTTTACTGCTCCGTTTGCCAATTACATTTCAGATTATTGTCATAGAGGAAAGCATGAGTGGAAGATCTGACTAAAACGGATGGAGAAAACTAGAACAATGGATTCCTACAGGAATAATTCTGTCCACCAGAAGTATAGCATAATGGCTAGATGGTTGATGAAGATCTCCACTTGTTATGTACACAAAGCTCTCGGGAAAAGATGGCCGTATATTATGGATATCAGCACTGAGGAAGTTCCTGAACCTGTGTGTTATGCTACTAAAAAATGGAGACTATATGTATGTATTTCTTTAGCTTGTGGTGTTTTTAAGGCTTTAATGTTGGGGACAAAATAAAAATCGGGTAGATTTTGTATTTTGTTTTTAGATAAAATTGTCTGAATACGGGAAGGTGAATTGATTTAAGGTTGACTGCCCCTTGCGTCGTCTTATACGTTCTAAAAAGAGAGGCAATGAGCTGGCGCACGCCTTAAGTATTCCGCATTCCGTGCCCCATACCATGTTTGCTGCCAGCTGTCCTGCACGTGTCGTTTGTTTAGTGGAAGGGACAATGATCTCTGAGAAGAGCCATGCTCAGATGAAGAGTCGTCTTCAAAGGAATCATCTGTTGCTTATGAAGTCCTACAGAAGTTTATTTATGTTAGAGGACTGTCAGTATTTCCCCCATTATAACAAGCATTAAAAAAAAACACCTAGATCCCTCAGTAAAAGAGCAAGGTCTTAGCAGCCTTGTACCAGTGCTTAGTATTAATTGCTGTGTTGATTTAAAGATGGAACAATATAAATTATATATTAAAAATCTTTTTTTTTCTTGTTTGTTTTGCCATTGTATCTTTAAATTTGTAAAGAAATAAATACAGATCTTTTTTTAGTTTGAATTGCTTGGAAAATTACTTAAAATGTGCCTTATTCTTGTGGTTCATCTAAGTAGCTATTGCTTAGGCATTTAGCGGTTGTCTGAGATCTAAAACATTTTAGTGGTGGTCATGCATGTCCTGTCAGAGCCTCCCGGTTCCAGCGCTGGCCCTCCGATCCCTAAATTCACAGATCGGATAAGTAGGCTATCAGAAAGCCATAATACACAAGGGAATGTCACTACCCAAAAATCATAACAACAAAAAACAAAAATTCCCTTAAAACTTAATAAAAAATTAGCATCCTACCCTAAAATACCCAAGGTATCCCTGTCTAAATCTAAACACCTGCCATGATTCGAGCAATCTCACTGTCTGGAACTGTTCCTATAACACCCTAACTAAAAAACCATAGGGGTGCTTAAAGAGGACCTTTCACAAGTCTGGACATTATCATATAACTAGCGGGTTATGTAGGGCATAGTGAAGTCATGTTACAGCACTTACTATTTTTCCTATGCGCCAATCCGTTTGCCCGCTGTGCCCTTCATACTGGTTTCCTGCCTGGTATGTAAATTCATACCATCGGTACAGAGGAGGAGGAGATGGCCCTGTTTCTCAATGGGCATCTCCTTCTCCCTGGTTGTGAGCTGCACAATCGCAGCGGAGAGCGTCGCAGCTAGGGAGAAGGAGATGCCCATTGAGAAACGGGGCCTTCTCCTCTGTACCGATAATATGAATTTACATACCAGGCAGCAAACCAGTATGAAGGGCACAGCAGGCAAACTGAGTGGCGCATAGGAAAAATAGTAAGTGCTGTAACATGACTTCACTATGCCCTACATAACCCGCTAGTTATATGATAATGTCCGGACCTGTGGAAAGTCCTCTTTAAACCAAAAGAGTTTAAGCGTGATCAACGCTATATCAAGTAACACAAACCAAAAATAATTCTTTGATGCTAAGCCAAAAAACAAGATTATATCACTGTATAATGGCTTATTATGATGAAATAGCCAGCCAGCCCAATAGTAGGGTTCATCAGAGGCTAAAGTGGTGAATGATAGACAATGCAAAAAGGAGATGTAATGGGACATTACACACACCAATGCTGATCCAAAACTGACCACTATATTCAATTTTACTCCTTGTAAATATATACCTTGCCCTCAACTACATTAGTACATATGATGAATATAAATTACAGGCAAAACCTGACCCTTATCCATAGCACCTAGTGATACACAATCGATAAGCAGAAATTGAGATGGTCTGTTGTCTGGAAATGAGTATATATGATGATCCACTGGTTGTAAGCTGTACATTGGTCCGCTGATGAAGGGAGGCGCTGATAGGCGGCGATGTGTAAGCCAGCGCATGTGGATGCTTACTGATATTTATGCAAGCCGCCAGACAATGATGCCGGGGGCTGCTCCTGTGCAGATTGTAAGCAGTGCTGAGCTAAGGGTGTAAGTGATATGCCCACCTTCATACTGCGTCTGCGCACAATAGAGATCATACGAGACTCACAGATATCTGAGCCTAGGTTCAGAATGAGCTGTGAACGAAAATAATGTCACCTAGTACCATACAGATTGCTATGAGTGACCGGCCCTGTCATCGGCTCATAAACTAACTCCCACTTAAATTAGATTACTCCCTCCCTCCTACCTATGACTACTAATGGCAGGAGAGAGCAGAGAGGAGGGGGCATGGCCAAGAAAAACAATGTAAAATACACACAGAGCTGAATAACTACCAATCTTGCCTAATAAAAATATACTCCACTAAGTGAATAATATCGGCAGTAGTATTGACAATCTTGCTAAATACAGCATTAGTGCAGGAGGGGGGGAAAAAGGTATACAAGTGCAATAGGAATTCCTTCCCAAAGGGGGAAGGGCACATACCAAAAGTTAAGAGGGGACTGGAGGTTAATGAAGACCTTTCAACACTCCTGACAAGTCTGTTTTAATAGCTTCATGCATTCCCCATGTAATAACAATTCTGGATCATCTATTCTTATGGCTGTATGTTGTGCCATTCCTTTATTATTTCTACTAGAAGTTAAGAATGAATTGCTAGCAGTCTGCAGTAAGGGTACAGAGGGGAGGTAACCAGTTGGGGTGTGTACCTGCACAGACTCACTCTATCCAATCAGTGCTGCCATTTTCAGTCTGTGCAGGTACACACCCCCAACTGGTTACCTCCCCTCTGTACTCTTACTGAAGGCTAATAGCAATTCCTTCATAACTTCTAGTAGAAATAATAAAGGAATGGCACAACATACAGACATAAGAATAGATGCTCCAGATTTGTTATTACATGGGGAGTGCATGAAGCTATTAAAACAGACATGTCAGGAGTGGTGAAAGGTCCTCTTTAACCCCTTAAGGATGCCCCCCTCATTCAGCGGGCATCCTGTCAACGCCAGGGATGTCATGACCCCCCCCTCCCCTGTATCGGCGATCGCCGCAAACCGCAGGTCAATTCAGACCTGCGGTTTGCGGCGGCGGTGCCATCGGGTCCCCATGCGGCTGTGGGGGGGACCCGATGGCATGGAAGGCATTGCAATGTCTTAAGGAAGGCATTGCGCTGCCTTCCGGTGACGAGCCTGTGAGATCCAGCCCGCTTGTGAGTTCAGTTTGAAGGCTCTCACAAGCGGCCCCGAATGGATCCGTACAGCCCCAATGCATTCTGAATGGATAAGGATCCGTTCAGAATGCATCAGTTTGGCTCTGTTCCGCCTCCATTCCGCTCAGGAGGCGGACACCCGAACGCAGCTTGCAGCGTTTTGGTGTCCGCCTGGCCGTGCGGAGCCAAACAGATCCGTCCTGACTTACAATGCAAGTCAATGGGGACTGATCCGTTTGACGTTGACACAATATGGTGCAATTGCAAACTGATCCGTCCCCTATTGACTTTCAATGTAAAGTCAGGAGTCCCTATTAATATACCATCGGATCAGAGTTTTCTCCAATCCGATGGTATATTTTAACTTGAAGCATCCCCATCACCATGGGAATGCCTCTGTTAGAATATACCATTGGATTTGAGTTAGATCGTGAAACTCAGATCCGACAGTATATTCTAACACAGAGGCGTTCCCATGGTGATGGGGATGCTTCAAGTTAGAATATACTAAGAACTGTGTATGTAACTGCCCCCTGCTGACTGGCAGCACCCGATCTCTTACAGGGGGTTGTGATCCGCACAATTAACCCCTCAGGTGCCAATTGTGCGTATCATAGCCCCCTGTAAGAGATCAGGTGCTGCCAGGCAGTAGGTGCCTGCCCCCCCTCCCTCCCCAGTTTTAAATTCATTGGTGGCCAGTGCGGCCTCCCTCCCTCCACAGTATTATATTCATTGGTGGCCAGTGCGGCCTCCCTCCCTCCACAGTATTATATTCATTGGTGGCCAGTGCGGCCTCCCTCCCCTGTATTATATTCATTGGTGGCCAGTGTGGCCCCCCTCCCTCCCCAGTATTATATTCATTGGTGGCCAGTGCGGCCTCCCCTCCCCCCCCTAATTAAAATCAGCCCCCCCCCCCCCATCATTGGTGGCAGCGGAGAGTTCCGATCGGAGTCCCAGTTTAATCGCTGGGGCTCCGATCGGTTACCATGGCAGCCAAGACGCTACTGCAGTCCTGGCTGCCATGGTTACTTAGCAATTTTAGAAGATTTATACTTGCCTGCGCTGTCTGTGACCGGCCGGGCGCTCCTCCTACTGGTAAGTGAAAGGTCTGTGCTATAAGCAATGCGCCACACAGACCTTTCACTTACCAGTAGGAGGAGCGCCCGGCCGGACACAGACAGCGCAGGTAAATATAATGCTTCTAAAATTGCTAAGTAACCATGGCAGCCAGGACTGCAGTAGCGTCTTGGCTGCCATGGTAACCGATTGGAGCCCCAGCGATTAAACTGGGACTCCGATCGGAACTCTCCGCTGCCACCAATGATGGGGGGGGGGGAAGGCCGCACTGGCCACCAATGAATAGAATACTGGGGAGGGGGGGGGCCGCACTGGCCACCAATGAATAGAATACTGGGGAGGGGGGGGGCCGCACTGGCCACCAATGAATAGAATACTGGGGGGGGGGGGGGCCGCACTGGCCACCAATGAATAGAATACTGGGGAGGGGGGGGGCCGCACTGGCCACCAATGAATATAATACTGGGGAGGGGGGGGGCCGCACTGGCCACCAATGAATATAATACTGGGGAGGGGGGGGGCCGCACTGGCCACCAATGAATATAATACTGGGGAGGGGGGGGGCCGCACTGGCCACCAATGAATATAATACTGGGGAGGGGGGGGGCCGCACTGGCCACCAATGAATATAATACTGGGGAGGGGGGGGGGCCGCACTGGCCACCAATGAATATAATACTGGGGAGGGGGGGGGGCCGCACTGGCCACCAATGAATATAATACTGGGGAGGGGGGGGGGCCGCACTGGCCACCAATGAATATAATACTGGGGAGGGGGGGGGCCGCACTGGCCACCAATGAATATAATACTGGGGAGGGGGGGGGCCGCACTGGCCACCAATGAATATAATACTGGGGAGGGGGGGGGGCCGCACTGGCCACCAATGAATATAATACTGGGGGGGGGGGCACGATGTGAAAACTCAGATCTGAAAAAAACAGTTATGCAGACGGATCCGTTCTGAACGGATGCAAGCGTTTGCATTATAGGTGCGGATCCGTCTGTGCAGATACCAGACTGATCAGCACCGAACGCAAGTGTGAAAGTAGCCTTAAAAGTTTCAAGTAAAAATTAACAAAAACGTCATTTTCCCCAAATAAAGTAAAAAAAAAAATAGGGGGGGGGGTAATACATATTAGGTATTGCCGCGTCCGTGTCGACCGGCTCTATAAACATATCACATGACCTAACCCCTCAGATGAACACCGTAAAAAAAAAAATATAATGCTAAATAAACCATTTTTTGGTCACCTTACATCACAAAAAGTACAACAGCAAGCGATCAAAAAGGCGTCACCTCATCCCGCAAAAAATGAGCCCCTAACTGAGACAATCGCCCAAAAAATAAAAAAACTATGGCTCAGAATATGCAGACACTAAAACATAATTTCTCGCCCAATTCCTTGGGGGACACAGGAAACCTTGGTATAGCTCAACTCCCTAGGAGGCGTGACACTAAGTGAAAACTGTTAAGCCCCTCCTCCAGCAGCTATACCCTCAGCCTGGAGAGAGACACTACCAGTTTTTTGCTTAGTGTCCAAGGAGGCAAGACACTTCCTGCTCTGCAGGGCTGTTTCTCCTTGTTTTTTTTAAATGTAGATTTTTTATTTTTCTTCCAGACATCTGGGACAACAGAGACGCACTAGACCTCTCTGCTTCTCCCGGGATTGAGCTGCGCCAGCGCCGGTCACCCGCACTGCTGCCTCCCCCACAGAAGGCAAGGAGGACCAGGGCAGCCCAGCTCCCCTGCATCCCGCCAGCGCAAGGGTCCCCTGCACGCCAAGTCCCTCTTCCAGCGTCCTGCCACTACGGTGCCAGAAGCTGAAGGGGCGACCCTGCTGGAACGGACCGAGGGTGAAGACGTCTGATGGTGAGAGAGTGGCTTCTCCAGCCCTACATTCCCCCCCCCCCCCCCCCCCGGGTCTCCCAATACTGGTCCCTGCTGGACTTAGGCTGGCCCCTGGGGTTCTGTAGGTGAACAGCCTTTTTTTCTGGAATCATACACTCCAGGGCTGTCTCATATTAACCTTTTATTAGCGCCCCTCCTGGATTCCAATAGGTTCATCTGCTCTGCCCCTTCTCCCTGCGGGAAATGCTGCAACAGGCCCCAGGGGCCTGCACTTAGCTGCAGGACATGATGGAGGGGTTATGTTGGCGTCCCTGTCAAGCCGCCTAGGGAGCTGCCTCTATCCTTCACGGGCACCCGGTCTCCCCCTACACACCTTACCGGTGCGCTGCTCAGGGCCAGGGGACCGCTCCTGACGGCCGAGGCGCAGGGCCCTTGCTTGCGGGGTGGGCACCCGCGGCCGGCATGGAGTTGTGTGGTGTTCCAGCATACCCCGGCCGACCGCAGGTGCATTTCGGGCACCGAGAAATTTTGTCACAGGCTTCGGCCTGCTGAGCCGCGATTCCGGCTCTCCTTCCCGGGGCCCCTAACTCTTCCGGCCCGCGGCCGGTATTGTGCATGCACCACTCCGCTCCCTCCAGGTCCCGGACGGTACCTCCCGGGCACCGCAAAAATTTAGGCCCCGGCTTCGCGGCCTACTAGGCCGCAAAATTCCGGACTCGATTAGAGGGGGCGGGAACTTCTCCAGGGGATCGCTGCGCCGCCCCCAGGCCGGATCCCTATTAACCTCTTGCGTACCGTATGACTTCCCTCTTAGGCGGAATACTGTACTCCCACCAGTTACGGTGCAGGCCATGTGCACGACCCCCTTCCAAAGGCGGAACGCTGCGCTCTCGCTGGATTCGCTGCCGGCCATATGCATAGCCTCCTTCCATAGGCGGAATGGTGCACTTTCTCTGGATTCGCTGCCGGCCATATGCATGACCTCCTTCCATAGGCGGAATGCTGCACTCTCTCTGATTTCACTGCCGGCCATTTGCATGACCTCCGTCCATAGGCGGAATGCTGCACTCTCTCTGGATTCATTGTCGGCCATATGCATGATCTCTGTCCACAGGCGGAATACTGCACTTTCTCTGCATTCGCTGCCGCCCATATGCATGACCTCCTTCCATAGGCAGAGTGCTGCACTCTCTCTGGGTTCACTGCCGGCCATAGGCATGACCTCCTTCCATAAGTGGAATGCTGCACTCTCTCTGGATTCGCTACCGGCCATACGCATGACCTCTGTCCATAGGCGGAATGCTGCACTCTCTCTGGATTCACTGCCGGCCATATGCATGAAACGCCACTGACTGTGTTGTTCTCTCGCCAGTACGACGCTAGTCATGTGCATGTCCCTCATCCATGGCGGTGTGCTTGCACTTTCACTGGATGCGATGCTGGCCTGGTGCGTGACAGAATACTGCACTTTTGCGGGCCATGAACATTGCCTCCTCATTCCATGGGCGGGTATTTGCACGCTCACGAGACTCATGGCTGCCCTTGTATATGCTGTACTGGACTCGTGGATGTTCCCCCTTCATTGCGGAGTAGTTGCACTCTCACGGAATTTCGGTGTTAGGTGGATTATTGCACAATCACTTAATCCTAGGATAACCCAGTGCATGTCCCCCTTTCACTAGGCGGACCTCCTGCGTTCCTGCTGGGTACTGTGCGGCCATGTGCATGGTCCCCTTCTGGGCAAAATACGGTATGTTCTACTTCTCTGAAGTTGATACTGGCCTTGGGCATCACCCCCCCCTTGGGGCGGGCCTTTGCATTCTTACCGACTGCAGTGTTTGCCAGGTACATTTCGGGGGGGCACTGCCTGCGTTCCATCGCATGCAGTTACTAGTCTTGTGCATAACTCCCTTTCAGGCTGCACTTTGCGCTCCCGTAGATACTGTGGGACTCTGTGGCTGGCCCCCTTCGCTGAGTGACTATTTTGCAGTGAGCGTATGTTTTTGTGCGCTCTGTGCGTTGTTTGGGCCGTGTATGCCTTTTTCCTCCCGTATGTGGGTTGGCCTTCTCACTGCTTCGGGGCTGCTCGTACATATGCCTCCCTTCCTCCTATGACATACGAGGAGATCATTCTGCTTCCACCTGACACGGATGGGCTCTACTTGCGCTCTACTGCACCAAGCTAGGCGGTACTCGTTTTCGGGCTTGGATTGTATATTGCGGTTCCGTTGCGACGGTATCCGCCATGTTTGTTGGTCCTTCCACTTGGGGAGTGTTTGTGATTCCTAGATGCGTACCTATTCGTCCTCCCGCGTCATTACTTTCCTGCGCAAGCGGTCACAGGGACGAGTGTGTTGTCTGCAGCGCCCCTCGAATTCTACGTTGGCTCTGGCGGGGCTACGGTTCCGTCGCCTACTACCATTTCCTCCTCTTCGGACGCAGTGTGGTATGAGTCCTTTCTATTGGCTCCCTCTGCACTTCAGTTATGTCTACCGGGTTCGGGACGCTCTTCTCAGGGAGGTCACCCAACTTTTCTTGGGTGCTCGGTTGTCCAGGTCCGGGGGACCTCCACTTTGGGTTCTTCAGGGTATTCGCCTTCTGCGAGACGGTGAGCCGGGCGTCTCACAGTGTAGCGGGTGTTCTACCTTTGAGCTGTCCTACTAGGACTTCCCTGTTGTCCACTCATCCCTTCGGTTGGAGGGTGTTATGCCGCTCTCTGTCTCGACAGTTTTTTTCTCGCCGGCTCTGTTTTGGCTTCCTCTCGGGGCATATCTCTCCGATATGGCGTCTGCCCGGCCAGGCTTCAGAGCCTGTTCCTTCACTGCCCTACCTTCTGGGGAGAGCTCGGTTGTTCTCTTGGATGGTTCCGGTGTTCCTTGTGGCCTCGTGCCGTCTCTCTCGTTCACACTGGCTGTACTAGCTGTACTAGCTGTGCGCACATTTACCGGGTCTACCACGTTTTGTCCTCCCGCTGAGTGCAGATGGCGTTTTCCATTCTAGGCGATGGTTCTGCTGTAGACTTACCTTCTCGGTAACTTGGGAGAACTACCCTTCGGGCCAGATGGTTCTTAGATCTCCCACACCGGGACTTTAGAATCCCTTCCTCTAATGGCAACATCGAAGTGGACCTTAGCCTGTCTTGTCCTGGCATCTGTCGGATGCTGGGAGGACCCTTTCGATTCCTTCCGTCTGTCCCTTGCTCCCCCCACTGGGGGGTACGGGACGACGTTGCTCGGGGGATGGCGGGACCAGTTTTTGTCGGTCTCTTCTGCCCGTGTTTCTGGTCTGCGCCTGATCACATCATCATCCAGCGTTCCTGGTCCCTCTTGGGCCTGTCAAGACATTCTTCCACGGAGTGGCTCATTGGTTCCTCTGTACCGTCCCCGGTACCGCCCTGGGAACTACATACTGAGCTCTCGGTGCTCCAGGTTTTCCTTTGGGGCCGTTACAGAAGTTCTCTCTACTTCTTCTGTCCAGTACTGTTGTTTCTGTAGCTATCGTGTCTCTCAGACGGGTGTCTGAATGGCGGCCCTTCTTGTTCCGGGCCTCCTGTCCTTCCCCAGGACAGGGCCGTTCTCCGTCCCTTCCTTCCTTCTGAAGGTGGTATCTGCCTTTCATCTCAACGAGGCCATCGTCCTCCCCTTCCCACCCGGGAACGGACACTTCACCGATTGGACGTTGTTCGCGCCTTGTAGTTTTTACTTGGAGATCACCGGCTCTTGTCGGCGCTCGTACTCTGGTGGTTCTAGGAGGTCCCCGCAACGGTTTGACGACTTCCAGGGTGGCTTTCGCCCGCTTCATCGGAATGGTTATTGCTGAGGTTACCGCGCCAAGGGCAGGGTTCCGCCTTCAGTGTCGCCATTCATTCCACCAGAGCGATAGGTGTCTCCTGGCAGGGATATTGAGCTTCAGCCGCGCAATTGTGCGAGGCGGCCACCGGTCTTCCTTGCACGCCTTACCATGTTCTACAGGGCGCATGCTCGGGCTTCAACAGATGCTGCTTGGGCCGCCTGGGTTTTGCAGGCGGCGGTTCCTTGGTGCCTTCGGGTGCTTCGCCTTGGAGCTGTTGTCTTCCCCCTTATTGGACTGCTTTTGAACATCCCAAGGTTTCCTGTGTCCCCCAAGGAATTGGGCGAGAAAACTAGATTTTTGTATAACTTACCAGTAAAATCTCTTTCTCGCTCTTCCTTGGGGGACACAGCACCCACCCATTGTTCTAGTTTACCGTTACGGTTTGGTTGCCCCTGTCGGGTAGTTGACTTGTTTGGTTTTATATGGTTGGTCATTGCCTTTCTTTCACTACTTGGACACGCAACTGGTAGTCTCTCTCTCCAGGCTGAGGGTATAGCTGCTGGAGGAGGGGCTTAACAGTTTTCACTTAGTGTCACGCCTCCTAGGGAGTTGAGCTATACCAAGGTTTCCTGTGTCCCCCAAGGAAGAGCGAGAAAGAGATTTTACTGGTAAGTTATACAAAAATCTCTTCTTTTTTTTTGTTTTAAAAAAGCTGTTATTGTGTAAAACTTACATAAATAAATAAAAAAGTATACATATTTGGTATCGCCGCGTTCGTATCAACCGGCTCTATAAAAATATCACATGACCTAACCCCTCAGATGAACACTGTAAAAGTCACATGCACCCCAAAATAGTGCCAATAAAACCGTCATCTCATCCCGCAAAAATCATACCCTACCCAAGGTAATCGCCCAAAAACTGAAAAAATTATGGCTCTCAGAATGGAAACACTAAAACATGATTTTTTTTTGCTTCAAAAAAGAATTCATTGTGTAAAACTTACATAAATAAAAAAGTATACATATTAGGTATCGCCACATCCGTGACAACCTGGTCTATAAAAATATCACATAATCTAACCTGTCAGATAAATGTTGTAAATAACAAAAAATAAAAACGGTGCCAAAACAGTTATTTCTTGTTATCTTGCCTCACAAAAAGGCCTCATGCACACGACCGTTGTGTGCATCCGTGGCCGTTGTTCCATTTTCCGTGATTTTCTGCGGACCAATTGACTTTCAATGGGTCCGTTGAAAACTCGGAAAATGCACCGTTGTTCATCCGCGGCCTAGATCCGTGTTTCCTGTCCGTCAAAAAAATATGACCTGTCCTATTTTTTTGACGGACAACGGTTCACGGACCCATTCAAGTCAATGGGTCCGTGAAAAAACACGGATGCACACAAGATTGGCATCCGCGTCCGTGATCCGTGGCCGTAGGCTACTTTCACACAGACGGATCGCAGACTTTTTCAGAGCGAAAACTCAGATCCGACAGTATATTCTAACACAGCGGCGTTCCCATAGTGATGGGGACGCTTCAAGTTAGAATATACTAAGAACTGTGTACATGACTGCCCCCTGCTGCCTGGCAGCACCCGATCTCTTACAGGGGTCTGTGATCCGCACAATTAACCCCTCAGGTGCCGCACCTAAGGGGTTAATTGTGCGTATCATAGCCCCCTGTAAGAGATCAGGTGCTGCCAGGCAGGAGGGGGCACACCCCCCTCCCTCCCCAGTTTTAAATTCATTGGTGGCCAGTGTGCCCCCCCTCCCTCCCCTGTATTACATTCATTGGTGGCCAGTGCGGCCCCCCCTCCCTCCCTGTATTACTGTACATTCATTGGTGGCCAGTGCGGCCCCCCCTCCTCCCTCCCCTGTATTACTGTACATTCATTGGTGGCCAGTGGGCCCCCCTCCCCTGTATTACTGTACATTCATTGGTGGCCAGTGGGCCCCCCCTCCCTCCCCTGTATTACTGTACATTCATTGGTGGCCAGTGCGGCCCCCCCCCCCCCCTATCATTGGTGGCAGCGGAGAGTTCCGATCGGAGTCCCAGTTTAATCGCTTGGGCTCCGATCGGTAACCATGGCAACCAGGACACTACTGCAGTCCTGGTTGCCATGGTTACTTAGCAATTTTTTAGAAGCATTATACTTACCTGCGATGTCTGTGACCGGCCGGGTGCTCCTCCTACTGGTAAGTGACAGGTCTGTGCTATAAGCAATGCGCTGCACAGACCTTTCACTTACCAGTAGGAGGAGCGCCCGGCCGGTCACAGACAGTGGAGGTAAGTATAATGCTTCTAAAATTGCTAAGTAACCATGGCAACCAGGACTGCAGTAGCGTCCTGGTTGCCGTTGTTACCGATCGGAGTCCCAGCGATTAAACTGGGACTCCAATCGGAACTCTCCGCTGCCACCAATGATGGGGGGGGGATTGTAATTAGGAGGGGGGGCTCACTGGCCACCAATCAATGTACAGTAATACAGAGGAGGGAGGGGGGCCGCACTGGCCACCAATGAATGTACAGTAATACAGGGGAGGGAGGGGGGGCCGCACTGGCCACCAATGAATGTAATACAGGGGAGGGAGGGGGGGCACACTGGCCACCAATGAAAGGTGCGGCACCTGAGGGGTTAATTGTGCAGATCACAGCCCCTTGTAAGAGATCGGGTGCTGCCAGGCAGGAGGGGGCACACCCCCCTCCCTCCCCAGTTTTAAATTCATTGGTGGCCAGTGTGCCCCCCCTCCCTCCCCTGTATTACATTCATTGGTGGCCAGTGCGGCCCCCCCTCCCTCCAGGGGGCAGTCATGTACACAGTCCATAGTATATTCTAACTTGAAGCGTCCCCATCACTATGGGAACGCTTTTGTGTTAGAATATACTGTCGGATATGAGTTTTCACGATCGAACTCAAATCCGATTGTATATTCTAACATAGAGGCGTTACCATGGTGATGGGGACGCTTCAAGTTAAAATATACCATCGGATTGGAGAAAACTCTGATCCGATGGTATAATAGGGACTCTTGACTTTACATTGAAAGTCAATGGGGGACGGATCCGTTTGCAATTGCACCATATTGTGTTAACGTCAAACTGATCCGTCCCCATTCACTTGCATTGTAAGTCATAACGGATCCGTTTGGCTCCGCACGGCCAGGCGGACACCAAAACGACTTTTTCTTCATGTCCGTGGATCCTCCAAAAATCAAGGAAGACCCACGGAAGAAGACACGGACCTACGGACCTACGGACCTTAAAAAAAACTGTTGTGTGCATGAGGCCAAAGTGTAATATAGAGCAACCAAAAATCATATGTACCCTAAACTAGTACCAACAATACTGCCACCCTATCCCATAGTTTCTAAAATGGGGCCACTTTTTTTGGAGTTTCTACTCTAGGGGTGCATCAGGGGCGCTTCAAATGGGACATGGTGTAAAAAAAAAAACAGTCCAGCAAAATCTGCCTTCCAAAAACCGTATGGCATTCCTTTCCTTCTGCGCCCTGCCGTGTGCCGGTACAGCTGTTTACGACCACATATGGGGTGTTTCTGTAAACTACAGAATCAGGGCCATAAATATTGAGTTTTGTTTGGCTGTTAACCCTTGCTTAGTTACTGGGAAAAATTGATTAAAATGGAAAATCTGCCAAAAAAGTGAAATTTTGAAATTGTATCTCTATTTTCCATTAATTCTTGTGGAACACCTAAAGGGTTAACAAAGTTTGTAAAATCAGTTTTGAATACCTTGAGGAGGGTAGTTTATAGAATGGGGTCATTTTTGGGTAGTTTCTATTATGTAAGCCTCGCAAAGTGACTTCAGACCTGAACTGGTCCCTAAAAATTGGGTTTTGGTTCTAAACGGACAACGGTTCACGGACCCATTCAAGTCAATGGGTCCGTGAAAAAACACGGATGCACACAAGATTGGCATCCGCATCCGTGGCCGTAGGCTACTTTCACACAGACGGATCGCAGATCCGTCTGCATAAAAGCTTTTTCATACCTTGCCATATGACGACAATAATAAGGAATGGCTTAGGGTACCTTCACACTTGCGTTGTTGGATTCCGGCAGGCAGTTTCGTCGCCGGAACTGCCTGCTGGATCCAGCAATCTGTATGCAAACAGATACCAATTGTAGATGGATCCGTCTCACAAATGCAATGCAATACCTGGGCAAATGAGGTGGCATGCCAGGACTCCAGAGCCTCAGGAGGCACTGCCAGCAGGGACACCAGTGTGAGCTGCTTCACTCCTAAGTCCACAGTGGACACTAACGGCAGCTGTTACGGGCAGAGACAATACCTGTCTTTCATGGCCCATTGGGTCAATGTTTTTTGCGGCAGTGAGGCAGAACCCCAGCAACAAAGTCAAGTCCTTTTGACACGTTTGTTTTGGCCTGGCTCCCACATCAAAGTGCATCAAGCAGTAAACATCCTTCTCTCCCCCCGCCAACTGCAGCCGGGAAAGGTCGTCCTTTCCCTGGTGCATACCCTGTGGATTTCTGGGCAGGCAGACTAGAACAGTGGCTTGAACTGGCCCTGTATGTTTTCTTTGTTCTTGCACATCTTAGAGAGATGGTTTTCTAGCAGCAGGGGGCCTAGTGACCCAAACTGCCCATGTTGTCCTCCGCAGTGTCCAAAACATCACTTTTGTAAAAAAAAAACTAAACAAGGCATGGATCCGCGAGGATTTTCACACTCTGGCTGAAGTCGATGAATAGATCTGGTCTTGCTGATGGTGCCCCATCTTGCCACTGCTCCTGCCTGCCATCATGGTCCATACTGTATAGCTGCTGCTGCCATTATGCCACTCCAGCTGTCTGCCTTCCTGCCAATATGTTCTGAACCATAAGGCTGCTGCTGCCACCATTGCTGCAGCTGAAACTCCTCACTGTAAGTTCCTTACAGCCACCACTATAAATGCCACACAGCAACCCCTACTACTACTACTTCTGACCCTAAACAGCCAATCTTCTGACTTGTCTGTTCTATGCTATGCTGCTACGGCTGCGGCCACATGCCTAGCCCCCAGGCTCAGTCTAATAGACGACTGTCAGTGTAATACTGACAGTTCCAGTGCAGTACAATACAGGGATCTGATCCTGAAATGTTGAAGTCCCATAGTGGGACAAAAATAGAAAGTAAAAAAAAGTGTTTTATAAAAGTTTCAGGGAAAAAAGCACTCTTTCCCCTCATCAAGCCATTCACAATTTTAAAAAAAATAGACATATTAGGGAATGGGCATTCGTAATTATTGGTTCTATAAAAATATCACATGATTCACCCTGTCAGGTGAACGCCATAAAAAATAAAATAAAAACAGTGTCAGAATAGGCATTTTTTGGTCACCTCATTTCACCTGAATGGTACCAATGAAAATGTCGACTCATCCTGCAAAAAATGAACCCTCACACAAGACTATCACCTGAAAAATGTAAAAAAAATATGGCTCACAGAAAACGGCAACAAAAAAATGTATTTTCAGAAATGCTTTTATTGTGTAAAACTGAACAAAAAACAATAGACATATTAGATATGGCTGTGTCCGTAATAACTTGCTCTATAAAAATTTCACATGACCTATCCTAAATAAAAACTATACTAGAACAGCTATTTTTTGGTCACATTACCTTCACAAAAAGCATAATATCGAGCAATCAAAAAGTTGTATCTACCATAAAAGAGTACCAATAGAAATGTCATCCCGTCATCTTCACACAAGACCATCTCCAGAAAAATAAAAATTGGAAAATGTCAACATAAATACATGATTTTTTCTTTCCAAAAATGTGTAAAACTGATAAAAAAAAAATAATAGACATTTGGTACCTGTGTTCGTAACAATGTGCTCAAAAAAATATCACATTATCTATCTACCCTGTCAGGTAAACGCCATAAAAAAATAAAAATGCCAGAGCAGCCATTTTTTGTCAGCTTACCTCCCAAATATCATAATATCAAGCGATATAAGGGGGGAGGTCTGCCCCAGGTTCCAGCTGTCAGCGGGGTGCCTGATGCAATGAGCATCAGTACAGATGGAAGTGCTCATTGCTTGAGTTACAGGAAGCTGGTGGTCCTTTCACTTACTGACCGCTCAGTTTTCGAGGTCCTTTCCTTCTCCAAGCTGGTGCACCAAATGTATCACAAAACTAAAAGAACTTGAGCTCATAGACAACCAATTAAGAAAAAATACTTTTTAGTTTTTTAATGGTGCACCAAATGGTGAAGCGGGTCTGCTCCCTGCTTTACCATTCAGCTCTGCAGACACAGATTGCGATGCCGGACTGTGTAGGAGCCAGGGAATCTACTTGTGCTCTCCTCCCATGCAGTGCTGCAGTGATATCTGTGCCTACAGAGGAGTTCTGGAGGAGAGCTAATCATCAGGAACATGACAAGGTGAGTACTGCTTTTTTATTAACCCCTAGGGAAGCACAGAGAAGGCGTTGCTACTGTGAAGAAGGCACAAAGAGGGCCTTACTACTGTGGAGGGGGCACAAAGAGGGCATAACTACAATGAAGGGAGCACATCGAAGGGAATAACTACTGTGGGGGGGGCCACAATGAGTGCATAACTACTGTAAAGGGGAACAGAAATTGCATAACTACTGTGAGGGGGACACAATGAGGCCATAACTACTGTGAATTGGGCACAGAGAGGACATATCTACTGTGAGGGGCACACCGTGAGGGAATAACTACTGGGGGCACAATAAGAGCATAACTACTGTGAAGGGGCACAGAGAGGGCATAACTACTGTGAGGGGGCACAGAGAGGGCATAACTACTGTGAGGGGGCACAATGAGGGCATAAATACTGTGAATGGGGCACAAGAGGGCATTTCTACTGTGAAGGGGCATAACAACTGATATTGGGGCACAGAGAGGGCATAACTACTGTGAGGGCACAATGTTGGCATAACCACTGTGAGGGGGGCACAATGTGGGCATAACTACTGTGAAGGGGGGGAAAAAGACATAACTGTGAGAAGGTGCATTGTTTTAAAGGGTTGGGGGGTACCAGAGAAACAACTTAGGCACGCCACTGCTCAGAGCGTTTGCAGTTGTCGGCCAGTGCTGTATAAATCACTAAACTAGGGCTCAAATGCAAATGGTGTTATTTCTTTTCTGAACCCCGCAGTGTGCCCAGATAGCAGTCTTTGACCACATACTGGGTGTGACTGTATTCAGGAGAAAATGGATAATAAATTGGGGAGTCATTTTATTCCTTTTAAAAATCTGGAAAACACTTTATTTGAAAAAAATTAATTTTTCCTTTTCACAGCCAAGTTTCTAAATTGTATGAAACACACATTGGGGTCAAAGCACTCACTACACCCCTCAATAAATTCCTTGAGAGGTACAGTTTCCAAAATGGACTCACTTTTTTGGGTTTCCTCAAGTTGTCTTCAAAAGCAATATGGCGCCTGAAGCCTATTCCAGAGAAATCAGCCCTGTAAAACACATATGGTGCTCTTACCTTTCTAAGCCCTGCTGTGTGCCCAAATAGCACTGTACAAGCACATATGGGGTGTTACCATATTCAGGAGAAAACGAGTAACAAATTATGGGGTGCTGTTTCTCCTGTTACCCCTTGTGAAAATGAAGAATCTGGGGTAAAATCAACATTTTATTGTTAGAAATGAAATTTTTCATTTTCACAGCCAGATGTTTCTAAATTCTATGAAACACCAGTGCGGTCAAAGTGCTCAGTAAAACCCTCCATAAATTCCTTGAGGGGTATAATTTCCAAAATGGGGTAACTTCTAGGAATGAGCGAATCAACTTCGGATGAAACATCCAAAGTCGATTCGCATAAAACTTTGAATACTGTACGGAGCGTGTGCTCCGTACAGTATTAGAATGTATTGGCTCAGATGAGCCAAAGTTATTGCTTTACGAAGTCTCGCGAGACTTCGGGTAATAACTTCAAAAATTAATTTCTACTGTTAAAAACCTTTTCCTGAACTTGGGTTCGGTTCCAAGGTACCAGAATCGGTTGGATTGCAGATTTTCAAAAATAGGCTCCGTCAGGAAGGTGAAAAATGGCGGTGTAAGTAAGGGGTAGAAATGAAATAAAAAAAGGTCTGGCAGCAAAAGGGTTAAACAATTTGTTGGGGAGGGGGGAGTTTAAAGGGAAAAACATATAAAACTAAATAATATTTATTACTCCAAATTTCTCATTCCTGTGTAAAATTAATATGCATATTCAAATATGCAGAATTTATAACGATTCTATTAGTAGAAACAAAAATAAAACATAATTCCTTATCGTAGATGACCTGGGGGGAAAAAGGGTCTACAAGAGGGTTAAACAATGACTATGCTGTGGCTTTGAAAAAACACTACAGAGTTCTCTGCTGGGGTCTGACATGCGGGCTAATACTGAGTCACCTATGGGTCAGTCTATACACACAGCACACTCCCCTCCCCCCCTTTACAAGTCAGTCATGTGACCGTGATGTCATTCTTTCAAGCAGAAACTCTATTCAGCCACATAGACAAGAGGCAGCAGTTCCAGTAACATGTAACTTCCTGCTGAAGCTGTGTCCATATGTAACGCACAGGCACATACAGGCTGATTGATGCAACCTGGCAGCAGAAGGGAAAGCTGACGGCGTGAACATGAAACCTTTGTGCACATGGACGGCTGGTAGGATCATATGTATACTCTATATTCCATCTCATCACCACCAACTCTTGTGGTGACAATTAAGTAGTTTAATGCATGAATATGTTAAGGATTTTTGGATTATAACTAACATGAGATGTTCCAGAGTCTTCTGCACTCACAGCATGGTGATGCGGTATAGCCCTAAGACTATGAATCCCCATTCTGCTCCATGGCAGACCATCTGGTACTTTATTGTGGGGGGTCTTTTACTGACTTGTACTTGGGCTGCTACTGAGTCGGAGCAATGGGACAGCCCTGAATATCTGGATATTGGAAACGGAGAAAGAGCGTGGATGGATTCAACAATGGATGACATGTCTCCGCATGGACATCCCGTGTACAGTGACGAATTTCCCGAGGATTCAACGATAGAACAGAATATAGCAGCAATGCCTGGACAATGGGAACAGTCCCCTTTTCAGCCACCTGGGGCGTTCTCCACTGCTGGACTGGGTGCAGTGATGGTGGACTCTTACCGTGGTCCAGGTAACAGTGACACTAGAAGCAACAAAGAGTTGCCCATTCTTCTGTGGTGGAGTGAGAACCTGTTCCCTCACTTTCCTGGCGAGACAGAGCGCATTGACTGTCCACTAAGTTCCTGCATGGTGACAAAAGATAAGAGAGTAAAACTCCACAAAAGGACTAAATCTATCATTTTTTATGGCACTGACTTTAGAGCGTATGAAGCTCCGCTGCCCAGACTGCCTCACCAGACATGGGCCCTGTTTCATGAGGAATCACCAATGAATAACTATGTTCTGTCACATTTGCCCGGAATTTGTCTTTTTAACTACACTGCCACCTTCAGACGAGAGTCTGACTACCCTCTCACCTTGCAGTGGCTGCCCACAATAGGTTATTTGCAGAAGCCAGCTGTGTCTATAGCAGAAAAAAACAAGTGGCGCGGAAAAGGGTATGCCCCCGTTTTGTACATGCAGTCCCACTGTGATGTTCCATCAGACAGAGATCGTTATGTGAAAGAGTTAATGAAGTACATTCAGGTAAGCATTGGAAAATTATCTGACATCACATTTATAAATTAATACGTGCATCACATTAGTTTCTTGTTAAGGTCCCTTTACACGGGCGACACAGCAGGCAATTTTTAGAAAAAAACATGCATTCCTGATAATTGCCTGGAGGTGAAAGCTGCATTTACATGCATCAATCACCTCTAGTATATGGAGACGAAGGATCGCTATGTCGATCGCTCATCCCCATACAGAAAGATTGTTTCTGATGGGCAGATTACTGTTTAGACTGATTTAAGATGCCTTTACATGGGCCTCCTAGAGATGTTTGTTCCCAATAATTGCCCTGTGTAAAGTTGCCACGATCACCCGAAGAATGAGTAAGCGCTTATTCATCAGGTGAAAGCGTTGCTTATGCACTCCTATAAATAAACATTTCTGTCTAAGCAGCAACTTCTGCCTAGAAATAATCATTCTCTATGTGGACGAGAAATTGCAGCAGAGATCCTTCGTCCCAATACATGTAAATTGAGCTCACACCTCCGCTGACAAGCAGGCAATTATTGGGAACAAACAGATTGTTCCCAATAATTGCCTGCTGTGTCAGCCAGTGTAAAGGGACCTGTAGGTGACCGCACCAGCGATACTTTCACCCAATGAACAAGCATTTGTTCAATCATTAGGTGATTAGCAACACCTTTATACCGGGCAATTACTGTGAAGGAGCGTTCCTAGGGGCCTTTAGAGAAAAACTCCAGTCAAAAAGTCCATTACCTGGGCTTGCAACATTTTTACATACAGTTCAGTTCATCAGTAAGTTTAAGGGATCCCCATGGCTTTTAATATTGATGACCTATCCTCATCACCCGACACTCCCGCCGATCAGCTGTATAAAGGGAAGGTGTGCACGTGCCGTTTCCTGTCTCTCTTCCTGCTCGCTGCTGCTTTGCATAGACATAGCAGCAGCAAGCAGGAAGAGACAAGGGAGACGGCACTCGCACATTGTGCGCTCCTTACCTTTATACAGCTGATCAGAGGGGGTGCCAGGTGTCGGACCCCCGCTGATCTGATATTGATGACCTATCCTGAGAATAGATCATCAATATTAAAAGCTGTGCAAACACAAAAGGTAAAATAAAGATGTTCTGTATTCTGCGTTTTTCACGCAGCTGTGGCTCCATAGAAGTGAATGGGGCTTTGCCTTCCTCTGGCAGGATAACAGGCTGAACTGGATGGACAGATGTCTAGTTTCAGCCTTACAAACTATGTTACTATGACTCACCACATCTGAACCCACACTCAGGTTGCATACATTTATGGACCTGTTATGAATAGGGAGGAGCGAATCGACTTCGGATGAAACTTCCGAAGTGGATTTGCATAAAACTTTGTTCTAATACTGTACAGAGCAGGAGCTCCGTACAGTATTAGAATGTATTGGCTCCGATGAGCCGAAGTTATTGCTTCGCGAAGTCTCATGAGACTTGCATGGAAGCCAAATCGCTCCTTAGTATGGAGCTGCACAACCTCTGTGTACTGAAGTACATGTTCTGTGAGGTGTGGAATTTACGGAGATATTATTCTTCTAGAGGAACATATGGACAGCCAATGCAGCATGCCACCCTTTTTTTTGTTAAAAATTCTCTATATGCCTCTGTACTCATCTAAGGCTTCATGCACAGAGTTGAATTATGGTTTCATAATAAGGCTCCTACTATTGTGCATGGGACCTTACTGTACCTCTGTATGCCTCCAATTCTTATGGTGGCATATGGAGGTTCTTTTGTCTGCTTCATATGAATGCAACGGGAATCAATTGTGGCATACTTCATCGGCTATGATATGTACATAGGTATTCTCCCCTAGAAGCAACTGTTTCAGTGGAAGAAACCTGTTCATATGGAACCAATTAATTGTTCTGCCATATGCATAGAGCCTAAGTCTACTTTCACACTAGCAGCAGCCTTCTCCGGCAGGCAGTTCCGGTGGGCGAACAGCCTGCCGGATCCGTGCTGCCGCTAGTACATGCGTGCCGCCGGTGGTCCGCTCCAGCCCCATTGACTATAGTGGGGGCGGGCCGGAGTTCTGGCGGCAGCACGGCAAACATGCCGAGAGGCGGCCGGAATAAAACTGCCGGAGAAGGCTGCCGCTAGTGTGAAAGTAGCCTAAGATCGATGTACGTCACTGACCTCTGGTTTGTATTTTTCAATATATGCTAGATTGACTCATATGGTCAGTGTTTAAAGAACCGCCAATTCCAAAGCAAGAGACTTGAGGACACTTCAACAGCCACCACAGAAGATCAAGAGTTCATGGCATTTACTGCAAGATACAAGTTCCATTTGGCAATGGAAAACGCTATATGTGCTGATTATATGACAGAGAAGCTATGGCGACCTATGCACCTAGGGGCAATTCCAATGTACAGGGGATCCCCTTCTGTCAAGGACTGGATTCCCAACAACCACTCTATAATATTAATTGATGACTTCACAACACCAAAGGACCTGGCTGAGCTCATCATTTCTTTGGATAAGGATGATGAATCTTACCTCAAATACTTAGAGTATAAGAAACCTGGTGGGATAAGAAACAAGCTGCTACTGGCCAGTATGGAGAAGAGAGAATGGGGGGTGAATGATATGACCGCACCAAACTACCTTAATGGCTTTGAATGCTTTGTCTGTGATCAGGAGAATGCTAGAGTCAAAGCTGAGAAGAAACATAAGAAGTCTCAGGACAAAAGTCCAGCTCCAGTTCCACATATCGCTGAGTATAATCATATGGGCTGTCCCGTGCCTGTGCCTGGTATAGGAAGTGCTGATGAGATCCCAGAAAATGACAGGTAATTCGTTATTAAATCTGAGGTTATCTGAGAAATTGTAGCAAATGTTTAATTACTTCTAACTGCTGTGTGAGCTATCTGCAAGAAGCTATCATTAGATGAAGGAGAAGGTGGAGAAGGCAAATTTCCTTCTGTTTTCAAGTTTGGCGTACAAGGTTCGGGTTATCTAAGAATTCCATTATGGATTCCATTACCACTGATCATAACTTATGGTCCATGGTAGCAGAATCCATAACGGAATTCTTAGATAACCTGAACCTTGTATGCCGAACTTGAAAACAGAGGTTCGCTCAACACTAGTAAAGATTTGCCCCTGCATTTTCACACTCCAGATTGAGATGAGCAAATTTCCTAGCCTAAGCAGGGGCTGTACAGCGCTGGGAACTTGGGTTCCCCATATGCTACAGTTGTAAATCCCTTGGGAAACATTGGGGTAGTCAGGTCCTGTAGTTAAAAAACTAAAGCACAGGATCTCCACCTACTTGAGTTGGACACATCACCTAACAGCACTCTGTTCCTGCGTGTGTGTACGCTTGTAAGGTTGTGCAAATATTTGCAGATACACATAATTAAAAGCACTGTACCTTGTATTTCAGCTGTCATGTAGCAGAAAACACAGCCACCCTGTGTGCCTAATTTTTGACGTTATGTTTGGTCAAGAATAAAATATTCATTCTTGCTCTGCTATGGTTAAGGGTATATTTTTTGCAGTGAGGAGTGGTGCCCAAAGAGAGGACAACTGTATCCTATGCTAAAAATGTAGTCTAGAAAGGATTTATCTTCTTAAAGGGGTTCTCTGGGAATGATTCAAAATGGCCACCAGCAGCCTGTCCTAGAATGTGAGTAGGACTGGTTGCCACAACTTGTAGAGCTGTCTAGGGAGGTGAGGGGATGCAACCTCACTACACATTACGCTCTGGCACTTTCACATACTACACATTGCTAAGCAGTCCTGTCAGGCTGCTCAGCCATGATGGAATATCATAGGTAGAATTGTATCATTACCATCTATTGTAGATCAGTGCAGTGTATACTGAGGCTACAATAGATGGTAATGCTACAATTTTACCTATGATTTGGCATCATGGCTGAGCAGCCTGACAGGAACGCTCACCAGTGTGTAGTATATGAAAGTGCCAGAGCGTAATGTCAGTAACTCAGTCACTCAACGATCCTCTTCTAAAAATCCTGGTTTTGCTAAACGTCACATCCTTCACCAGGTTTTCAGCCTGGGCTATGGATGACACATCACTTTCTCTGTTGATGGGGCCAGAACTATTCCTCTTCCAGATGTATGCACAGATTAAATGGATTCTGGACATGTACAAGGGAGAGGAATAGTTCTGGCCACAGTGGAAGTAACATGCCATGCATAGCATAGGCTGGAAACCCGCTAAAGGACAAGATGTCGGCAGAAGCAGGATTTTCCAAAGAGGAGTGTTATGTGACCAGTCTCCCAAGCAGTGATCCATGCAACTTTAGAACAGTAACTATATAAAACAAACTTTCTTATACAGGCGTGTTATGTGTATTTAAGGAGGGTTTGCATTACCTGCTGGGTCCTGGAAAAAAGATCATTGTGTTAATAGGAATAGATGGGGGTCTGGTTTTATTGCTTCAGGCAACTGGAAATTATATTGTTGATTACCGACCACCCATCCTGGGTCCATCTGGTATTGTGTGATGTTTTTATCACAGTGGCTTATGCTGGATGATACTTTTGGTGCATCTTTAGACGCTTTTGTCTAACTTTACACCACCAATTGGTCGGCTTATTTTGTGCCAGAATTTTTGGCACATGTCTAAAATACATAATAAATGTGGTACAAAGCTTGTCTGCCAGTAATATGTCACAAATTAAGCCAGAATTAGGGACAATCAAGGGGTTTTCCGGTAATATTGATTTTTAAGCAAGTGCCCACAGCCTGCCCCCTAAAATAGAAGATTCATACTTACCTGCTGCACGCTGCTTGGGTCCTCTGCGCTGCCTGAGGTGCTGCTTGTGTTCACATCACCGCTGAACCCAATCATTGGCTGGAGTAGTGCATGGGACCATGCCCATAGCCAGCCTAATGTAAACAGTACAGGGACCAGAAAATGGAGGCAGCGAGGAGGACCGGAGCGGCGTGGAGGAGGTAAGTCTGAAAATTCTATTTCAGGGGGAAGACCTCAGGCGCTTGCTTAAAAATCTAAATTACCAGAAAACCCCTTTAATGCCTGGACAACACCCTTACATATGCCTTACTGGTGCATATTGAGGGACATTAGCTTGCTTGGGTCAGATTGTAGAGCAACTGTAGATTTCAACAAATGGCAAGTAAGGCTAGTTTCATAGTAACGTTAAAGAGATTCGTCAGGCTGCGTGCAGCGGTTTTTCTCAAGCCGATTCTAGGCACATTTGCCAGCTTGAGGCTAGATCTCCGCTGGTCCCCATTATGGGGCTGGCAGGCATTCAGGTAGTATCCGGAACAGCCTGCCAGATCTCTTTAACGATAATGTGAAACTAGCCTTAGGCTCCATTTCTTTTGCAGCATTTATTTTTTAGAAAAAGAACGATTTTAGATGTAAATAAAAAATATATATACAACAGGAAAATAAGCAATAAGAGTTAATGACCATGGCATATACACTGACATAACATGCCAAAAGCTACATAATAGCACAGCAGAACATAAAGACAAATATAATATTTCAAATTACCAAAGAATACATAATGATACAGAGAAAAGACAATGCTTAGGGCATGGATGGGTGAGAAAGTAAGGATACACAGAGCTGCATTGTTTAACTTTCAACCACATACAAATTTAACAGATTTGAGTTTTAAAGGGATTTTCAGCTACTTTTTTCCTTATGATAGATCATCAATATCTGCTTGGTAGGGGTCCGACATCCCGCTCCCCCATAGAGATCAGCTGTTTGATAATAGCACCGGAAGTAGGTGCGAAACGAGACAGCTCCGTCCATTGTGTAGTGGACAGAGCTGTTTCTGCAGCAGTGCTTCCATTCATTTCCATATAAGAGGAGTGGACAACCCTTTTAATGTATTTGTACATGGAGGAAATCAACACAGGTTTGCCGAATTCAGCAACTCCGCCTCCTAACTGACACAAATTAAAGGATGTGACAATTCACACTCAGGACTAACTGTGTAGATGTATAATTGTACTTCAGGACAATAGGGTGTAACTTTAACCTAAGTAAGGCCTGTTTCACATTTGTGGTAAGCAGATCTGCGAACAGCCTGACAGATCCTTGAATACTGGGCGCTACCATGATACCATCCGGCCCCATTTACTATAATGGGGACTGGCAGAGATTCTGCCACTACTCAGCAAATATACAGAGAAGCGGCCAGACAAAAACTGATACATGCAGCGGTATTTGTCTGGCCGCTCCTCTGCATATTTGCTGAGTTGCAGCTGGTTCTCCGCCATTACAGTTAATGAGGCTGGATGGTATCTCAGCAGCGCATGGTAGCGCCCGGTATTCATGGATCTGCTTACCGCAAATGTGAAACAAGCCTAATATTTCCACCATTAGTATACATTATTGCCTAGATGTTTTTTGTAGGTATGGGTTGTCTAATTAAAATCCCAGCTTTCCACTCTTATTAGTGTGCTTTGGTTTATGCATTTTATACTAAAAATGTATTTTTTCTTTTGTGTTTTTTGTTTTTAGTTGGAAGCAGATGTGGCTACAAGATTACTGGCAAAGTTTCGATCAAGGAGAGGCACTTACCGCCATGATTCTACGAAACGAAACTAGTCAGGATAAATTTTGGGATTTCATGCATGAAATGTATATAAAGAGAAACATGAATCATTGACAGCTATTTTATACTTTTATATGACACTTGCTGGATACTTAACACCAAAAATAAAACCGTTGGAGAACTTGAAGGACTTTTACAGTCATGACATTTTCAGTTCCTCCATAGAAGGATGGAGGTATACCTCATGGTATTTATTTTTTTCTGTGTGCCAAAGCATTTTTGCTGACAAACCTTGAACTTTAATAGATATTTGAGAACATTTTCAGGATAGATCTGTTTTCTGTTGTTGTACTCAACATTTAAAAGATTACAAGCACTCCATAATACCAAAAACAACGCAAATACTATATGTGAACTAAAAAATGAGTAATTCTACTGAAGTTGTAAAAGGCTGTATTAGAAACCAAAAGAACACTGATCACGCAGGACAAGATAAAGATTTCAAAAATATAGATCTTTATAATGCCATTGAAATCATATTACAGGGGGAAATTTAAAAAATATATATAAAAAAACAACAACAGGAGGAACATACAGTGGATAAACAATGTAACAGTGCCCACCCAAAAGCAACTATACAAAATGTAGTCTAAATAAGATGTGTATAGAACCAAAAGACCCCAGAAGGTCTATATATATTTTTTATATTTTTTGCTCTGTGTGGATTCATTTTAAAATTTTCTCCTGTATTCCTATTTATCTGATTTTACTGACATTATAATAAAGATTTATAGTTTTTATTTTATCCTGGACCTACACGATCATTACTCTGGTGTATACCTATTTGTATGCATAAAGATCCTTACACGTGGGTCCACAATTGATGTTGCTTTATTTCTGTATTGGACATAACAAGAGATAAATGTGACTAGAGATGAGCTAATTTCTCAAAAATTTGTTTCGGCTGGTTTGCCAAATTTTTCGAAAAAATTCAGTTAAATCCGAATTTATTTGCGGCGATCGCATTAAAAAATGGCTATTTCCTGACTGCAGAGAGCCTTTATAGTGGGGTAGAACACTGTGCCTTGCAGTAACACGCATAGGGAGTCTGCTGTGGTAGTGAAACAATACTGTCAGTCAGTATGACATGCAGACGACAGGCATCGCTCTTAGAATCACTGCACACTTCACTTATTTGGGCAGTTACGGGGCTAAAACTGACCAAATAACTCAAGTGTGAACTCAGCCTTACAGGTCAATGTTAGCGTCAAGAAGAAGCGGACACCTTTTACACCATCATCAGCTGATTCCACATAGATGTCTACAGAACCTATTCTATTAAACGCTTAGTAAAGCCCCCCTCCACCTCCGACAGAGTGGAGAGGCTGTCACCATCAGCAGTAAATATGTGTTGACGCTAACGTCACTGATTATTTTGCCCTTTCTCTGATCCATCAGAACAATAACCCCCAAAAAACAGATCCTGTCTGTGGAGCATCCGACTTCATTCGGTCAGCATTTGGTCAGTAATCCATCGGTATTGCTAAAGCCCAAAAAAAACAGGAGTGGATCCAAAACGGAGATGACACGTGAATGGAATATTTGCATGTCTTCTGTGTTTTGTACCCAATCCTGCTTTTGACTACCAAATTACAAGCCAATTCTGATGGCCTTTAATACAGGCCTTACAGCTGCTACACAGAGAGGATCCGTTGTGTGTCTCATTTTTCCTTCCTTCTGACAGATCAGAAGGGTCAAATAAATGATTGTCAGCCAGGCCGAAAGGCAAAATAGTGGCCCAGTCATGAAGTGGGGAGGGTGGGAACAGCATGAGAAGTCCACAGAGTGGCCCAATGACAGAGTCTGGAGGTGGCAGCAGCATTATGAGGAGGCCACAGAGTGGCACAATGACAGTGTGGAGGTGGAAACAGCATCATCAGGAGGCCACAGAGTGGCACAATGACAGTGTGAAGGTGGCAGCAACAGCATCAGGAGGTCACAGAGTGGCACAATGACAAAGTGTGGAGGTGGCAGCAGCAGCATCAGGAGGAGGCCACAGAGTGTGGAGGTGACGGCAGCATCAGGAGAGGCCACAGGGTGGCACAATGACAATGTGGAGGTGGCAGCAGCAGCATCAGGAGGCCACAGAGTGTCAAGGGGACATAGTGTGGCAGCAGCATCAGGAGACCATAGAGTGGCAAGGTGACATAGTGTGGAGGTGGCAGCAGCATCAGTAGACCACAGAGTGGCAAGGTGACATAGTGTGGAGGTGGCAGTAGCATCAGGATACCACAGAGTGACCCGGTGACAGAGTGGGGAGGTGGGTGGCAATACCAGTACCAGCTGAAGATGGTGGGTGAAAGAATGAGCACTTGGCATCAGATGTGTGGCGTCAGGCGGGTGGCAGCATCAGAATAGTAGCTGAGGCAGGAAGCCAGAAGAAACCAGTCTCTTTTGTCAAAGTGTTGGTGTGGCACCATGGATGATCTAGTCTGGTGCATCAGGCATTGATGGGTGGAAATCCTGGCTGATCCATGCCTGAATCATCTTGACAAAGGTCAGTCTCTCCACATTTTGGGTGGACAGGCGAGTTCTTCTTGGGGTAACTATGGCCCCCGCCGCACTAAACACTCGCTCTGATGCCACACTACTGGCCGGGCAGGACAGCTTTTAAAGGGCAAACTCTGCCAGTTGCAGCCACAAAACCAATTTGGCTGCCCAGTAGTCCAGTGGATCTTCAATGTAGGGGGGCAGGGTGCTGTCCAAGTATGCAACCACTTGCTGGTTCAGGTCCTGCTCCAGGTCTAGCTGCTGCTGCTGCTGCTGCTGGTGAGTAGTTTCTTTACTAGGCGGGTGAAGAAAGCTGCTCATCAGCGACTCTATACTCAAGTTGCTGCTGATGGAGCTAGAACTGCTCCTACCCCCCCCCCCTTCCCTGCCACAGCAGCCTTGGCAGAGGAACGTAAGCACAGAGGGCCCCCCCCCCCCCCCCCCGGTCAGACCTGCGAGAGGATGGACGATGGCACAGATAGGCAGTGGCCAACTGACTACATAGAATCTCTATAGTAGTTCAGTCTATCCTCCCTCTCAGCAGGTGTAAAAAAAGGCCCCCATTTTGGACCAGTAGCGAGGGTCCAACAAAGTGGAGAGCCAGAAGTCATCCCTCTGCCGAATGGTGACAATTTGGCTGTCACTACACAAGCAATTGAGCATGCATCGGGCCATTTGTGCAAGTGACTCGGAGGGACTCCTTGCCTCCATCTCCACTGCATACTGCCACGGTGTGTCTGGGTCCTCTGCCTTGTCTTCCTCATCGCCCTGTAGCTCCTCTGGCTGCTCCTCCTCTCCTGTCACCTGTGTAGAAAAACCACCCATTTCGCTACACATTGCTGGTGCTCCAATGACCTACAGACCCCATTTAGATCTCCAGACCCCCAATCAGACCTCCAGACCCCCATTAGACCTCCAGACCCCCAATCAGACCCCCATTAGACCTCCAGACCCCCATTAGACTTCCACACCCCCAATCAGACCCCTAGACCCCTATTAGACCTCCAGACCCTCAATAGACCTCCAGACTCCCATTAGACCTGTCCAGACTCCCAATCAGACCTCCAGACCCCTCATATCAGACCTCAAATCAGACTTTGAAATAAATAAACTTACGGTACCTCTCCTGCTCTGCCGTCACTCTCCCTGTCCGGCGGTCTCCATGACTTTTCTCAGGGCCAGCGCTGCAGTCACCTGACTGCCTGCAGCCTCAGGTCACAGTGCAGTCTGTACATCGTGACGCTGCAGGCAGCCAGGACAAAGCAGCACAGAACCTGAGAAGAGCAAGCAGGAGGAGGGGTTAAGTGCTGTACAGCACTCACAGCACTTCTCTCTCTGCCCCCTGCATACTAGTGAGTGCTTCTATAATGGAAGCGCTCTCTAGTATTCCCTTTATAAGATGCACTGCTTATAAAGGGAAATATACAGCACCACTGGCAAGGGGGGCCCTCTGGCTTAGGGGCCCAGTTGCAACCGCGAACCCTGCAACCCCTATAGCTACGCCAGTGCCCCCATTGCTCCTAGAGCCTCATTTAGATATATTTAAACATCCTTTTTCTCAACAATGCATGCACATATGAACATGGGACCAATATACAGATGTCTTCAGCTGCCAATCGTACATGTAACAGGTCAGCCAGTTTCATAGGTACAAATCTCCTGACAGATGCCCTTTAAAGGTATGTGCATCTTCTTGTAGCCTTGAGCAGCATAGACCTCCTTGCCATGGAATGAAGGAGTAACTGACTAGGAATGTGGCCCTTCAATTGCTGTCAGCCTCCATTGGCTTCACTTTGGTTCATAAGCTACAATGGGCTAACAGTGTCTCTTCCAGGTGAAGCAAAGAGTTGTGGCCATCTGTGGAGGTCTCCGTGGGTGGACCAACTCTACCATCTTTTGACATGTAGGATGTGTTAGAAGATAGATGTTAGTGCACAAAGGAGGCACACATACTCCTTTGTGTTCCAAACAGATATAGAAAGAGAACAGCAGTCGTTTGGTTGGTTTGATATTGGCAGTACTTTCACTCTTTTGAAATGTCAGGTTGAGGAAGGAGTCAGTTTAGACCCCGAAACGTGTCTGGTAAAACTACGGTACCCGCATGTCCAGATAGAAAAGGACCACATATACCAACCCAATAGGAAGCGCTTCCCTACATCTACGTTAGCCCGCATATTCACTAACAGCCTCCCCGGCATATGTAACCAGCGCACACAAACCACGTGGGACGCTGAGTCAATCACCACGTGGGACGCCGATTTTGCAGCGAGCGCATTGAAAGAATACAGCGAACAGCAAACCTTGACCGGACAGCCTGCTGGAAGGAAACGGCTGCATACATAGAAGACGCCGGAAAGGTAAAGGCAGCCAGCGTATTACCTCCATGTGGGACGCCACAGGAGTGATACAAAGAATACCTGCCCGCCATAGATGATATCATCATTATCTAAGATAACAGCCGGACATTTATAAGTGGAAATAGCTGGGACTTAGTAACTCCGGTCCGACGGAGATATTTTAACATTATATTAATACCACACTGTGTATATATACGGAAACTAAATGACTATATCTATATATTCAGTGGACCACTTCTGTCTGCACAAATACTAACCTAATAACAACTAACCTGCTGATCAATTTATATATTTTTAACCTTTGTGGTCTGAAGTAGCTGTGAAGCAGCAGCTCTGGTCCACCAGGGACATTTGAACATTATATTATTGCTGCTATCGTAATTAAGGATATATAGCAATTTCATCACTATACTGATATATCCAGCGGATGATACTTGCCTGTACAGCTATCAACCTAATAGTGACTACCCTGTTGACCAACTGATACTCTCAACAGAAGAACTTGCTATTTACTTCTATTCCTATTTCTATTCTCCTTTGTGGAGACAGTCTTTTACTTATACTTCTATTTTATATATCATGTTGGATTATCTATATTTTTTATTTTTTCAATTTTTTCTATGTATTTTAATTATAAGAGGGAAAATAAATCAACTTATATCAAATACAATCTGTCTGCTCTCCACTTGTTACCAGATTTAGTGTGCCAGTCTATCAACCAAATTTACCTTTAGGCCTCTTTCACACGGGCGTCACGGACTTTTGTCTCTGCTTCAAAAATCTTCCTCTGATCCAGATTTTGGATTTTTAATAGAGATATTCTCCTCTAAAGCACAGAAAACCAAAAACAAATTCCTTTATCCGACAGGCCCAAAATAGGCCATATGTAAAACAGTAAGGCTAGTTTCATACTACCATTAAAATTTTCTGGCAGAGGAAGAACCTGTCAAAATTTATTGTAATCAGTATAGCCAGATACTATATTTCCCCGATGGAACCCATTGACTTTAATGGGACCCGGCGGGGATCCAGCCTGCTTCCAGCATTAGTGCCCGGATCTGGCAAGACATAAACCGCTGCAAGCACAGTTTTTTGTTCATCCGAATCCTGGCACTAATGCTGAAAACAGGCCGGATTACCCCCGAGTCACATTATAGACAATGGGGCCTGGCAGCGCTCTGGCCCCTTTCCAGCTATTCCGGATACAATGAACTCTGCCAGGCTGTTCCTCTGCGCTAGTGTGACACTAACCTTAGACTATCCTAGAGCACTGAGTGAGACTAGATGGCAATATGGGTTGTGATGTCACATGGATGGAAACAGATGTCTCCATGCAATGCTAGCCAAACACTAGCCACTGTCTCTATTAACCCTCCTCATTAGTCACAGAGGCCAAGCTGTAACAGAAAATGAAGTTGACTATACACCTCTGAACATACATCTGTTTACTGGAAATATATCTTTACAATTTAGGCTACCTTCACACTGGCGTTTTGGCTTTCCGTTTGTGAGATCCGTTCAGGGCTCTCACAAGCGGTCCAAAACGGATCCGCTCAGAATGCATCAGTTTGCCTCCGTTCCGTCTCCATTCCGCTCTGGAGGCGGACACCAAAACTGCTTGCAGCGTTTTGGTGTCCGTCTGACGAAACTGAGCCAAACGTCCTGACACACAATGTAAGTAAATGGGGACGGATCCGTTTTCTCTGACACAATAGAAAACGGATCCGTCCTCCATTGACTTTCAATGGTGTTTATGACGGATCCGTCATGGCTATAGAAGACATAATATAACCGTATCCATTCATGATGGATGCAGGCGGTTGTATTATTGTAACGGAAGTGTTTTTGCAGATCCATGACGGATCCGCAAAACGCTAATGTGAAAGTAGCCGAAAAGACACGCTCATTCAGATTTAGGGTCCATTCACACATCCGTAGAATGGGTCTGCACCCGTTTTGAAAATTGCGGAACGGGTGCGGACCCATTCATTCTCTATGGGGCAGGAAGTGTGCTGTCCACATCCGCATTTCTAGAGCGCGGCCCGATCTTCCGGTCCGCGGCTCCGGAGAAAAATAGAACATGTCCTATTCTTGTCCGCAATTGCGGGGATCCGCAATACACTACGGACGTGTGAATGGACCCTTATTTTGCATATTTAATCAGAAAATGTATGGTGAGTGCCAAATATATTGCGTTTTAGACACCGATCTTAATAACCACTATAGCTGGCAGTGGATCCGCCAAAGTTATAAAGAGGCGCCAGCCTCTACATAACTTTGGAGTATCCTGCGCCAGTTCTAAACGCTACAGTCTACACTTAAAACAGGCGTAGAAAATGATAAATGAGATGGGCCTGCCGAACCTTCCCCTTCCACACCACGTCCACTTTTTTAGACCTGGCATGAGCAGGGGATAGTCGCAGATTGCGGTGCAATAACCTTTGCGCCGCAATCTGAGTCAGATATACGCCTAATATAGGCGTATTTCTGGATAGTAAAATTGTAAATGACCCCCTATGTACCTACCTCAAAATATTTAATAAATATTTTATTGTCGCGCGACAAATGTCGTCGTGTAGACGTAGCCTAACTCTCACTAATCCCCACCCTTCCTGCAGCAAGGGGGACACGCCCACCACACCACAGAGGGGGGTTAGAATGGAAAGGAAAGCTCCATTCTCTGTACCTGTAGCTCTGCCATTTATGCTGCCACCTGCTGGTGAACCAGGCACATTACACGTCAACAGTTACATAATATTATTGTGAATACACATTGTGCAGGACCTGGAAATTAATACCTAGAATGACACGTGGTTAGCCATAGGAGATAGTAGCGAGGCGCAAAGGTGGTAATGTCTCTCTGGGGCGTTACAACTCAAATAAGCCCTTTCTCTCTGGAATCACTTGAACATGCACAAGATTTCAGGGCCGGGCATCAGAGCAGTGAGGATGCCTAAGGCTCAGTTCACACAGCAAAATCCACAAGCAGCAAAATCAGTAGCAGATTACTGGCTGAAAAGTTGTTTTTAGTGGCTGATTTCTAATTTGGTGGCGGATTTAGAGGAGTATTACAAGCGTTTTAGAAGAGTATTTGGTTACTAGCGTTCTTCTTATTAGCCCTTGGTTGGGAAATAATTCAGAAGCATTTTTGGTGGGGGGACGCCACTAAAACCGCTAGCGTTTTTTTCCACTTTTTTTTTTACTTCAATACAAAATCCTCTATCGATCTGCTTCAAAGAAGTAACATGCCACTTCAGAAGGGATCTTAATTTAGCCACGGATTTTTTATTTTTTTTTCCATTGAAGTCAATGAAAATCTATTGATGGCATTATGATGAACTTATGGATTTTATTCATGTGAACACAGCCTGACCCTGGCAATCTCACTGGGAGGGGGAGTGGCAACACTGAAAGGTGGAGGTGAAGTGGTGCTCTGAGCATCTTATTTCCATATAACTGCCTTCTCGCAACTTTCCCTACACCATGTGATGTCACTTTCATCAGTCACATGGCCTAGGCGCAGCTCAGACCCACAAAAGTTAATGGAGCTGACCTGCGATACCAGATGCTATAAAACGAATGGCGCTGTGTTTGGTGAGCTTAGTGAAAGCCGGGGTGCCACTGCGAGCGCTGCTGCCTTCTTGAACAGCTGTTGGACCCCCACCAATCAGATACTGATTACCTATCCAGAAGATAGGTCATCAGTAAAAAAAAAAAAAAACTCTTGGAAAACCCCTTTAAAGGGCTTCTGTCAGCCCACTAAACCGTTTTTTTTTTTTTTTGCTTAATAACCCCTACACTGCGATCTCTGCATACATAAGTAAAATAAGAATTTTGGTTCAGTAGAATTTGCTAAAACCCTATTTTTATAATATGTAAATTACCTTGCTACCAGCAAGTAGGGCGGCTACTTGCTGGTAGCAGCCGCATCCTCCGATGGTAATGACGCCCCCTCTGCTTGTTGATTGACAGGGCCAGCGGACGGGATCTTTCTCCGCTGGCCCTGCCTGTTTTCATTCAATATCTGGCGCCTGCACCGCGGCCGTACCTATCTTCAATCGGCGCAGGCGCACTGAGAGGCGGCCACTCACTCGGCCGCTTCATCCTCAATGCGCCTGCGCCGATGACGTCACATCTACACCCGGCGCAGGCGCATTGAGGATGAAGCGGCTGAGTGAGTGGCTGCCTCTCAGTGCGCCTGCGCCGATTGAAGATAGGTACGACCGCGGCGCAGGCGCCAGATATTGAATGAAAACAGGCAGGGCCAGCGGAGAAAGATCCCGTCCGCTGGCCCTGTCAATCAACAAGCAGAGGGGGCGTCATTACCATCGGAGGATGCGGCTGCTACCAGCAAGTACCAGCTAGTAGCAAGGTAATTTACATATTATAAAAATAGGGTTTTAGCAAATTCTACTGAACCAAAATTCTTATTTTACTTATGTATGGATAAATCGCAGTGTAGGGGTTATTATTAAGCAAAAAAAAACAAAAAAAAAACGGTTTAGTTGGCTGACAGAAGCCCTTTAAGGTTCCTCTAAAGATTTGTTACATCAACTTTGAAAATTGATGATGTGGAGGTTGAAGGTAATCCAAGGCAGAAATCCACAGATGAATTTTGTGTGTGGATTACCTCTATGGTAGTTCTGTGGAACTAATCCTCAACTTTTTAGTGGAATCAGTGCTGCTAGTGCTACTTTGGATTTTAAAGCCTGTAGCAAGATAATTATTCTGTTGGGGTTCTTATTCCAAAGTATGTGAAAAGGGCACAAATGGTAAGAGTGGGGACCAAAGATCCTCTGTGCAGATGGGAGAAATTTCCAGAAGGTCAACCATCACTGCAGCACTCCACCAATCTTGGCTTTATTGCAGGGTGGCCAGAAAGAAGTCTCTACTCAATAAAAGACACATAAAAGCCTGTTTGGCGTATGCAAAAATGCACCTAAAGGACTCTTAGACTGTGAGAAACAAGCTTTTCTGGTCTGATGACACCAATATTGCACTTTTTGGCCTCATGTCTGGAGGAAACCAGGCACTGCTCATCACTTGCCCAATACTATCCCCACAGTGAAGCATGGTAGTGTCATTATGCTGTGGGAGTGTTTTTCAGCGGTTGGGCCAGGTTTGAGGCAAAGCTAAATGGAGCAAAGTACAGAGATATTAATGAAAACCTGATCCAGAGTGCTCTGGGTCTCAGACTGGGCCAAAGGTTCACCTTCCAACAAGACAATGACCCTTAGCACACAGCCAAGACAACATAGGAGTGGCTTAGGGACAACTCTGTGAGTGTCCTTGTCTGGCCCAGTCAGAGCCCTGTCTTGAACCCAATCGAATATCTCTGGAAAGACCTGAAAATGGCTGTCCACTGACGGTCCCCATCCCACCTGACAGGATTTGAGAGGATTTGCAGAGAATAGTCAAAAATAACCAAATCCAGGTGTGCAAACCTTGCAGGATCAAACATAATGAGACTGAAGGCTGTGATCACTGCCAAAGCAACTTCAACTAAGTGAAGGGTGTGAGTACTTATGTCAATGCAAGATTCTAGTTTTTCTTTTTCAATAAGTTAAGAAAAATCTCTAATTGTTTTCACGTTGTAATTATGGAGTATTCAGTGCAGAAGGCCACAACATAACAAAATGTGAAAAAAGTGAATGGGTCTGAAGACTTTCCGAATGCATTGTATATACATGTCCATAGACATTATAGCGCTGAAATACTTCAAAGGGAAGTCCTTTAGCCATTGTTTGGACAGTATACAGTACATCAGGATCCAGTTACATATGTTGGAGCTTATATTCTAATGTAATGTGAACACAAGCCTTCAGGAATTTTCCGCTTTAGGGAATTCTTACTTGTTAGAACTGCTCCTTCATTCAAATGAACGGGTTAGACAAGGACACGTCACAACTCAATATTACAACAATTTTGAAAAATGTTGGCCAAACCCGCCAATCAGTGGTGTATCTATTGAGTATGAGGTTTCCTAGTAGATGTCAGGGGAAAGAAGGATCAGGTATGTTTATGGGTGAGTCCAGAAGAAGAGTCAACAGCTAGCAAAGAATATAAGCACCGTCTAGAATTGTTCTTATTTCATACTGGACCTTGCTCACTGATTTAGCCTGATTCTACTGATATGAGCATGTTGTGGTTGGATCCTTATCCTTACACAGTCAGTTATGGATCCGACTGGTTTATTAACCCTTTTATTGCTGTTAGATGATCTGCAGTTTCTGGTACAAGCCTATCTTGGGCGTATTATTAAAATTCCTTCCTAGCACCCGGTTCATGCCCCTAGATGGGGATGATGTCAGTATATCAATGAGATTCTGTCTGGAGACTTTTCCATTAGCTAATGAGTCAAAGCCGCCAAATGTCCATTGCTAAATACATTTTAACCCATTCCCTCTCAATAGTCTCACAAATATACAAAGTGAATAGTCATAGATACAGTCAGGGGCCACACCGCATTTTGCTGAAATTTTTTTTTTTGTCTTCTCTTGAAAAACTGGACACACAGGATTATGGATGCATACACTGGTAATATGGCAGTGTCCACACCACATTAGTATGCAGCTGCATCCAGTGTTCCCTCTTAGCTGCGCGGGTACACGGCCGTGCAGCAATTATTGTGCCATGTTCTATTTTTTTGCAGTGCGGACGGATCACAGACACATTCAAGTTGAATAGGTCTTGATCCGTCCTGGCCGCCGTACGGATGTTGCCCGTGCCCAAAAATTGCGGTCCCTAATGCACGGAACGACCGCACAACGGCCGTGTGCATGAGGCCTAAAAAAACATGAAAAAAAATTTGATACACACCAAATTGACACGAAATTGGTATCAATAAAAGTTACAGTTCACCCCACAAAAATTAGCCCTCACACGTAACTATAAAAAAAAGTTATGGGGGCCAAAATATAGTGATGAAAAGAAGAAAATAATTTTTTCCAAAGCTTTTATTTTTTTCAAGTATTAAAACAAAAAAAAAAAACATACAAGCTTGGTGTCGCTATCATAGTACGTACTGGCCCGCGTTCTGACCTGACCCTGTGCACATCAGGTCACGGTGGATAGGGCGCCACAGTCCTCAGAGCAGCAGCAGCAGAGGTACGGAGGATAAGCCTCCTTCACATGGAGAACAGTCCACAGTTTTTTATTGAACTACTGATCATGGGGGTCTTATCTGACATGGGGGAAGTATGAGCTCAGATAAGACCCCCAAATCCTCATCAGACCCACAAAATAAGCCCCCCAGTACATAAGACACCACATGCTCATAACTGCCCCCATGTCAGATCATCTGAGCATGGGGCGGTTGTCTGAGCATTGTGGGTGATCAGAGCATGGAGGTGTCTGATTTGTGATGACTCATCTGAGTATTAGAGGTCTCATTTTGGTGGTCTGATGAGGATTGGGTTTATTTTTTCATATTTTTCTCCTCTAAAACCTAGGTGTAACCATAGGATAAAAAATAGTTGGAGGAAACCAAACAAAACTAGGAATCCAAACAAAATCAAAGCCAGCCTCCACCCCTCAGTAAGGAGAACGCTGCAACGTCACCACACTAAACATGGCAGCAAGAAACATATGGAAACATAAAGCCAAGCGTAAATATGAAGATGAACACAGAACATTTCTACCGGAGTGGGAGGATTTGTATTTTTTCATTGAGAGGAAAGGGAAGCCATTCTGTCTGATATGCAAGACATCAATACCACATTTTAAAGCTTCAAATCTTCAGCGCCACTTTGCTTCACAACATGCTAAAATGGACCACGACTTTCCAGCAGGTACAGAACTTCGCAAACACAAGCTAAATGCATTGAAACGCCACTCAGAACAACAGACTCAGTTCTTTAAGAAACTTACAAACATTCAGAAACTGTCACTCTTGCATCCTATCAACTGGCATGGAATATCGCTCACGCCAAAAAACCATACAATGAAGGGGAATTTGTGAAAAGTTGCCTCCAGAAGATGAACGTTTGAAACGAATGGTATCAGACCTCCAATTGTCACGACATACAGTCGAACACAGAATATCAGACATTAACAGTGCAGTTGAAACACAGCTGTACTCTGATCTTGAGAAATGCCAGTGTTTCAGTATTGCACTGGATGAGTCTACTGATATACAAGACAAGCCTCAGTTGGCAATTTTTGTACGGTCTGTATCAGACAACTGTACAATAAAAGAAGAGCTACTTGATATTGTCCCGTTAACAGACAGAACTCGTGGCATCGATATGAAAGAGACCCTGATGACTGTAGTTGAAAAGGCAAATTTGCCATTATCAAAACTCACAGCCATAACCACAGATTGAGCACCGTCTATGATAGGATCTGTGAATGGCCTTGTCGGGCTATGTAAATGTGATGACCGATTTCCACAGTTTTGGACATTTCATTACATCATTCATCAGGAGCAGCTGGTGTCTAATGCCTGTTCTGGAAATTGTCAATTTTATTCGGACTCATGCGCTTAATCACAGACGGTTCAGAAATCTCATTGCAGACCTTGAGGAGAACCTTCCCAGGGATTTGCCACTTCACTGCTCTGTAAGGTGGCTTTCAAGAGGTAAGGTGATATCTCATTTTTTTGAACTTTTGAGTCAGGTAAAGTTGTTTCTGGAAGAAAAACATAAAGACTATCCTGTGCTCTCTGATTCCCAATGGGTTTTGGATCTGGCATTTCTGGTGGACATGCTGCACCACCTGGATAGACTCAACCTTGAGCTCCAAGGGAAATTAAAGATGCTGCCCGATCTAGTGCAAACAGTTTTTGCATTTATTAACAAGCTCAAGGTTTTTAAAACTAATCTGAGAAAGGGAGAACTAACACATTTCCCCTCTGTGTCAAGTGCAAGTGCACAAGCTGCTAAGATCCTAAAAAGCAGAACTTCTTACTACGCAGAACTTCTTGAAAACCTACAGCAGACCTTTGAGGACATATTCCAGGATCTACAACTGAAGAGACCATAAATTACATTCCTCGTTAACCCATTTGCTGCCGATGCAGATTGTTTGAAACCCCCGCTGGTGACAGATGAAGCAACAACACAAATTGAGATGATTGAACTTTTGGAAGATGACTGACTCAGGTCAATTCTGAGTGAGGAAACCTTGGAGTTTTGGAAAATCGTGCCTATGGAGAAGTATCCCAATGTAAAACGAGCTGCACTGAAGCTTCTGTCAATGTTTGGCTCAACCTATGTTTGTGAATCTGTTTTTTCCACCCTGAAACATGTGAAATCAAAGCATCGCTCTGTTCTTACTGACACACGTTAAAGAATTGCGAGTAGCAATGACTGAATACAAGCCAGATTTGAAACACATTGTGAAAGAAAAAGATTGCCAGAAGTCTCACTAAAGTTGTCTACATTACAGGTAGGAAAGGTGGTTTAAATACCGTACACTTTTAAATGTTTGAAAACTCAATTGCAGTAATACTGTCGTGTGCACGCATATTTGTGTAAATGTATATATAGCTTGTGGCTCCTGGCAGTCATACGCTTTTTTTGTGGCTCTTTGTGTCTTAAAGGTTGGCCACCCCTGACCTATAGCATCCCCATCTACCATGTCATTTAATCTTGCCAGGAACAACAGCGTGATGGCGCTATACATTACCGTGCTAAAGGTAATGGCACTATAGATGACTACAATATACATTATATACCCTGCACCATGCTGTACAATATACAGTATAATCCATACACCATGCTGTACAATATACAGTATAATCCATACACCATGCTGTACAATATACAGTATAATCCATACACCATGCTGTACAATATACAGTATAATCCATACACCATGCTGTACAATATACAGTATAATCCATACACCATGCTGTACAATATACAGTATAATCCCTGCACCATGCTGTACAATATACAGTATAACACCTACACTGTGGAGTTATTGTGTTATTATTATTACAGCAAGGGGAGAAACAGAACTGGATCGCACATCCACAATTCTATGCTTAGATCTAATTGAACTCGCTTCTCAGCGCAATATAAAGGTGTACAGCCCCCTATACTGCATGCTGTACAAGAGGCATTAGTGTACATTTTGATCAACAGGCATAAGCCCACTGCTGTATGAACTATACTATATATTGTACGGCATGGTGCAGGGATTATACTGTATATTGTACAGGATGGTGCAGGGATTATACTGTATATTGTATGGCATCGTGTATGGCTTATAATGTATATTGTTGTCATCTATAGTTCCATTAGTTTTAGCACGGTAATGTATAGCGCCACCTTTGATGGCGCTGTGCCCAGCTCTGAGCCGACCCCGCTCAGCAGCTGCCAAGGTTTAGAGGGAACACTGGTTGCCTCATGCCCTTGTTGTATTGTATCATTAACCCCTTCTCACGGTGATCATGTGGGCATAGATATAGCTGCACTTCCACTCTTACATTAGATCACAGCACTTAATTAGGCAGCCAAGTCCTTCTTCAGGCCTATTATCACTATTACTGACAATGTTATGGTGACAACCCAGAGCCTAGCATTTCATTACAGGGGTTTTCTGGTTTCTAGATGTGACCTATCCTCAGGATAGGTGATTCATATTGATTCGGTGGGCATCCAACACCTGGCAACCCCACTCATCAGCTGTTTTTGGCAGCCACAAGAGCCGGAATCAACACAGAAGGCAGGTCTAAAGGAAAAAGCTCTATCGTAGTGGCTGTGCTGGGTTGCTGCATCTCAGCTGCCATTCAAGTGTTGTGGTTTTACCATTCAGTAAACCAGTAGGCAGGAATCTCCCAAGCTCCCCCTAGTGGCAGTCTAAGGCAGCCAGAATTGTATACTTTTAGCACGAACCTTGGATTTCTCGCCAGTGTAAAAATACAGGGAGTAATTTACTACTAAAGTCGGGCGTTTCACACAACAGTATTATAAAGAACGCCACTGGAGTAAAATGCAACCAATTTATTAAGAGGCTAGGAGTTGGCATACACTTCATATATAATTTACTGCTGTACATTATTGTGCGTTGGGACTCAGTGGGGCACCCCTTATGCTAAGCTCTGCCCACTTTTTTAAAAAGTGTCAAGAGCAAGGATGAAAATTAATTTCTTATGCAAAATGCCCTTTTGCGCCAACCTTTTTTTTACCCCAAAACCTGGCGAAAAGCTTTTGCAAATGTGGACCCAAAAATGATGCAGTTTTAAAAGTTGGTGATTCACTTTCAGTTGAATGTACACATAGCAATTTTGCAAACCACCAAGAGAGCGCATTCAGATACCGCAATTTAACAATGGAAGTTCCATCAAAGTGACATATGTGTACTGTAAATGGAGGTTGTGTATCATTTAGGCTGCAATCACATTTGGGCTTGTATTGTCCCAAAAAAATAGAAGTACCAGACTTGTCATATGATGAATGGCTCCTGACAACTCCACTGACTGTTACAGAGTCTGTCGAGTGTCTTGTCTTGCGACCCTTTACTGGACACAATAGAACTGCATGCTGCTCTATTTTGGGCCACATTTTTGATGGAATCTACGACGGAGGCCCCTAACAGACCCTGGCATAACATATACATCATTTTTTGCGGATCAGCTGCGGACCCGTTCATTTTTAAAGGGGCCGCAAGAAATGCATACAGCTCTCCGAGTGCTGTCCGCATCCTTTACGCAAAAAGAATAGAACATGTCCTATTCTTGTCCAATTTAACATAGGGTGAGACACGTGGAACAGAAAATTGCTGGACGCACATGGCTGGGAAGAATCCACTATTTGTGAACTGCAAAACGAATATGATGGTGTGCATGAGACCTTAGGGCCAGACCCAGTAAATACGGGACTATTAGCAACTATGCTAGTCTGAGTATAGGTCATCCCCTTTAGGCCATTGTTTTGGTCTGCATCCGTTCCCCATTTTTTGTAGATCAGATTGCGGACCCATACATCTCAAGGGGGCCCCAAAAGATGAACACAGCCCACGGATGTCTGTTCCACGGCGCCACAAAAAAATAGATCATGTTCTATTCTTGTCTGTTTTGCAGACAAGAATAGCACATTTCTGCATCAGTAAAAAAAAAATGGCGGCATGCACTCGGCCAGTATCTGTGTTTTGCGGGTCTCATGACTTAAAAGGGTTTTCTGAGACCTAAATAGTGATGACCTATCCTCTAGATAGGTCATAAGTATCTGATCTGTGGGGTGTCCAACACCCGGGACCCCTTCCGATTAGCGGTTTGAGAAGGCATCGGCGCTCTCCTGTGAGATCAGCGGCCTTCACCCTGCTTACCAAGCAGAGCACTGTACACTGTATAATGGCTGTGCTTGGTATTGCAGCTCATTCACTTCTATGGGGCTGAGCTGTGCCTAGGCCATGTGACCGATAAATGTGATGTCACATGGCCTAGGAAAAGTTGAAAAGACGCAACTCTACTGCAAGCGCCGCTGCCTTTTCAAACAGCTGATCTGTGTGGGTGCCGGGTCTCGGACCCCCACTGATCAGATACTGATGACCTATCCTGAGGATAGGTCATCAGTATAAGGGCTCATGCACATGAACGTATTTTCTTTCCGTGTCCGTTCTGTTTTTTTTGTGGACCGTATGCGGAACCATTCATTTCAATGGGTCCGCAAAAAAAATCGGAAGTTACTCCGTGTGCATTCCGTTTCCGTATTGCAAAAAAATAGAACATGTCCAGCTGTTCCGTTCTGAATGCATACGGACATCATCCGTATTTTTTGCGGATCCGTTTTTGCAGACGCCAAAATACATACAGTCGTGTGCATGAGGCCTAAAACTAATAGAAAACTCCTTTAACCCCTTAGGGACTTAGGACATACCGGTACGCCATGTTTGCCGAGTCCTTAAGGACTCAGGACGTACTGGTACGTCCTAAGTTTAAAAGTAGATTGCGGCGCGGCGGGGGTTAATAGGAACAGGATGCCCGCTGAAATCATTCAGCGGGCATCCTGTCACAACGCTGGGGGGGGTGTCATGTGACCCCCCCGTATCGGTGATCGCCGCAAACTGCAGTTCAATTCAGACCTGCGGTTTGCGGCTTTTACCTGCGGATGCGGCGGCGGTGCCATCGGGTCCCCATGCGGCTGTGGGGCGGACCCGATGGCATGGAAGGCAGCGCGATGTCTAAGGAAGGCAACGCGATGTCTAAGGAAGGCATCGCACTGCCTTCCGGTCACGAGCATGTGAGATCCAGCCAACCAAAATACTACCAATCTAACCGTCACCTCATCCCGCAAAAAATGGGCCCCTACCTGAGATAATCGACCAAAAAATAAAAAAAATATGGCTCAGAATATGGAGACACTAAAACATCATGTTTTTTGTTTTAAAAAAGCTGTTATTGTGTAAAACTTACATAAATAAAAAAAAGTATACATATTAGGTATTGCCGCGTATGTATCGACCGGCTCTATAAAAATATCACATGACCTAACCCCTCAGATGAACACCGTAAAAAATTAAAAATAGAAACTGTGCTAAATAAACCATTTTTTGTCACCTTACATCACAAAAAGTGTAATAGCAAGCGATCAAAAAGTCACACGCACCCCAAAATAGTGCCAATAAAACCGTCATCTCATCCCGCAAAAATCATACCCTACCCAAGGTAATCGCCCAAAAACTGAAACAATTATGGCTCTCAGACTATGGAAACACTAAAACATGAATTTTTTTGCTTCAAAAAAGAAATCATTGTGTAAAACTTACATAAATAAAAGAAAAAGTATACATATTAGGTATCGCCACATCCGTGACAACCTAGTCTATAAAAATATCACATGATCTAACCTGTCAGATAAATGTTGTAAATAACAAAAAAATTAAAACGGTGCCAAAACAGCTATTTCTTGTTATCTTGCCTCCCAAAAAGTGTAATATAGAGCAACCAAAAATCATATGTACCCTAAACCAGTACCAACAATACTGCCACCCTATCCCGTAGTTTCTAAAATGAGGCCACTTTTTGGAGTTTCTACTCTAGGGGTGCATCAGGGGGGCTTCAAATGGGACATGGTGTCAAAAAAAACAGTCCAGCAAAATCTGCCTTCCAAAAACCATATGGCATTCCTTTCCTTCTGCGCCCTGCCATGTGCCCGTACAGTAGTTTACGACCACATATGGGGTGTTTCTGTAAACTACAGAATCCGGGCCATAAATATTGAGTTTGGTTTGGCTGTTAACCTTTGCTTTGTAACTGGAAAAAAATTATTAAAATGGAAAAATCTGCCAAAAAAGTGACATTCTTTAACCACCTCAGCCCCCAGTGCTTAAACACCCTGAAAGACCAGGCCACTTTTTACACTTCTGACCTACACTACTTTCACCGTTTATTGCTCGGTCATGCAACTTACCACCCAAATGAATTTTACCTCCTTTTCTTCTCACTAATAGAGCTTTCATTTGGTGGTATTTCATTGCTGCTGACATTTTTACTTTTTTTGTTATTAATCGAAATTTAAAGATTTTTTTGCAAAAAAATGACATTTTTCACTTTCAGTTGTAAAATTTTGCAAAAAAAACGAGATCCATATAGAAATTTTGCTCTAAATTTATAGTTCTACATGTCTTTGATAAAAAAAAAATGTTTGGGTAAAAAAAAAATGGTTTGGGTAAAAGTTATAGCGTTTACAAACTATGGTACAAAAATGTGAATTTCCGCTTTTTGAAGCCGCTCTGACTTTCTGAGCACCTGTCATGTTTCCTGAGGTTCTACAATGCCCAGACAGTACAAACACCCCACAAATGACCCCATTTCTGAAAGTACACACCCTAAGGTATTCGCTGATGGGCATAGTGAGTTCATAGAACTTTTTATTTTTTGTCACAAGTTAGCGGAAAATGATGATTTTTTTTTTTTTTTTTTCTTACAAAGTCTCATATTCCACTAACTTGTGACAAAAAATAAAAAGTTCTATGAACTCACTATGCCCATCAGCGAATACCTTGGGGTCTCTTCTTTCCAAAATGGGGTCACTTGTGGGGTAGTTATACTGCCCTGGCATTCTAGGGGCCCAAATGTGTGGTAAGGAGTTTGAAATCAAATTCAGTAAAAAATGACCTGTGAAATCCGAAAGGTGCTCTTTGGAATTTTGCCACCTAGGCTGCAAAAAAGTGTCACACATCTGGTATCTCCGTACTCAGGAGAAGGTGGGGAATGTGTTTTGGGGTGTCATTTTATATATACCCATGCTGGGTGAGAGAAATATCTTGGCAAAAGACAACTTTTCCCATTTTTTTATACAAAGTTGTCATTTGACCAAGATATTTATCTCACCCAGCATGGGTATATGTAAAAAGACACCCCAAAACACATTCCTCAACTTCTCCTGAGTACGGGGATACCAGATGTGTGACGCTTTTTTGCAGCCTAGGTGGGCAAAGGGGCCCATATTCCAAAGAGCACCTTTCGGATTTCACTCCTCATTTTTTCCTGAATTTGATTTCAAACTCCTTACCACACATTTGGGCCCCTAGAATACCAGGGCAGTATAACTACCCCACAAGTGACCCCATTTTGGAAAGAAGACACCCCAAGGTATTCCGTGAGGGGCATGGCGAGTTCCTAGAATTTTTTATTTTTTGTCACAAGTTAGTGGAAAATGATGATTTTTTTTTTTTTTTTTTTTTTTTCATACAAAGTCTCATATTCCACAAACTTCTGACAAAAAATAAAAACTTCCATGAACTCACTATGCCCATCAGCGAATACCTTGGGGTCTCTTCTTTCCAAAATGGGGTCACTTGTGGGGTAGTTATACTGCCCTGGCATTCTAGGGGCCCAAATGTGTGGTAAGTAGGTAAATGACCTGTGAAATCCGAAAGGTGCTCTTTGGAATGTGGGCCCCTTTGCCCACCTAGGCTGCAAAAAAGTGTCACACATCTGGTATCTCCGTACTCAGGAGAAGTTGAGGAATGTGTTTTGGGGTGTCTTTTTACATATACCCATGCTGGGTGAGATAAATATCTTGGTCAAATGCCAACTTTGTATAAAAAAATGGGAAAAGTTGTCTTTTGCCAAGATATTTCTCTCACCCAGCATGGGTATATGTAAAATGACACCCCAAAACACATTCCCCACCTTCTCCTGAGTACGGGGATACCAGATGTGTGACACTTTTTTGCAGCCTAGGTGGGCAAAGGGGCCCATATACAAAAGAGCACCTTTCGGATTTCACAGGTCATTTTTTACAGAATTTGATTTCAAACTCCTTACCACACATTTGGGCCCCTAGAATGCCAGGGCAGTATAACTACCCCACAAGTGACCCCATTTTGGAAAGAAGAGACCCCAAGGTATTCGCTGATGGGCATAGTGAGTTCATGGAACTTTTTATTTTTTGTCACAAGTTAGTGGAATATGAGACTTTGTATGAAAAAAAAAAAAAAAAAAAAATCATCATTTTCCACTAACTTGTGACAAAAAATAAAAAATTCTAGGAACTCGCCATGCCCCTCACGGAATACCTTGGGGTGTCTTCTTTCCAAAATGGGGTCACTTGTGGGGTAGTTATACTGCCCTGGCATTTTCCAGGGGCCCTAATGTGTGGTAAGTAGGTAAATGACCTGTGAAATCCTAAAGGTGCTCTTTGGAATATGGGCCCCTTTGCCCACCTAGGCTGCAAAAAAGTGTCACACATGTGGTATCGCCGTATTCAGGAGACGTTGGGGAATGTGTTTTGGGGTGTCATTTTACATATACCCATGCTGGGTGAGAGAAATATCTTGGCAAAAGACAACTTTTCCCATTTTTTTATACAAAGTTGGCATTTGACCAAGATATTTCTCTCACCCAGCATGGGTATATGTAAAATGACACCCCAAAACACATTCCCCAACTTCTCCTGAGTACGGCGATACCAGATGTGTGACACTTTTTTGCAGCCTAGATGCGCAAAGGTGCCCAAATTCCTTTTAGGAGGGCATTTTTAGACATTTGGATACCAGACTTCTTCTCACGCTTTGGGGCCCCTAGAATGCCAGGGCAGTATAAATACCCCACATGTGACCCCATTTTGGAAAGAAGACACCCCAAGGTATTCAATGAGGGGCATGGCGAGTTCATAGAAATTTTTTTTTTTTGGCACAAGTTAGCGGAAATTGATATTTTTTATTTTTTCCTCACAAAGTCTCCCGTTCCGCTAACTTGGGACAAAAATTTCAATCTTTCATGGACTCAATATGCCCCTCACGGAATACCTGGGGGTGTCTTCTTTCCGAAATGGGGTCACATGTGGGGTATTTATACTGCCCTGGCATTCTAGGGGCCCTAAAGCGTGAGAAGAAGTCTGGAATATAAATGTCTAAAAAATTTTACGCATTTGGATTCCGTGAGGGGTATGGGGAGTTCATGTGAGATTTTATTTTTTGACACAAGTTAGTGGAATATGAGACTTTGTAAGAAAAAAAAAAAAAAAATTCCGCTAACTTGGGCCAAAAAAATATCTGAATGGAGCCTTACAGAGGGGTGATCAATGACAGGGGGGTTGATCAATGACAGGGGGGTTGATCATCGACAGGGGGGTGATCAATGACAGGGGGGTGATCAGGGAGTCTATATGGGGTGATAACCACAGTCATTGATCACGCCCGTGTAAGGCTTCATTCAGACGTCCGGATGCGTTTTGCGGATCCGATCCATCTATCAGTGCATCCGTAAAAATCATGCGGACATCTGAATGGAGCTTTACAGGGGGGTAATCAATGACAGGGGGGTGATCAGGGAGTCTATATGGGGTGATCACCACAGTCATTGATCATGCCCCTGTAAGGCTTCATTCAGACGTCCGGATGCGTTTTGCGGATCCGATCCATCTATCAGTGCATCCGTAAAAATCATGCGGACGTCTGAATGGAGCTTTACAGGGGGGTAATCAATGACAGGGGGGTGATCAGGGAGTCTATATGGGGTGATCACCACAGTCATTGATCACGCCCCTGTAAGGCTTCATTCAGACGTCCGGATGTGTTTTGCGGATCCGATCCATCTATCAGTGCATCCGTAAAAATCATGCGGACGTCTGAATGGAGCTTTACAGGGGGGTAATCAATGACAGGGGGGTAATCAATGACAGGGGGGTGATCAGGGAGTCTATATGGGGTGATCACCACAGTCATTGATCATGCCCCTGTAAGGCTTCATTCAGACGTCCGGATGCGTTTTGCGGATCCGATCCATCTATCAGTGCATCCGTAAAAATCATGCGGACATCTGAATGGAGCTTTACAGGGGGGTAATCAATGACAGGGGGGTGATCACCACAGTCATTGATCATGCCCCTGTAAGGCTTCATTCAGACGACCGGATGCGTTTTGCGGATCCGATCCATGTATCAGTGCATCCGTAAAAATCATGCGGACATCTGAATGGAGCTTTACAGGGGGGTGATCAGGGAGTCTATATGGGGTGATCACCACAGTCATTGATCATGCCCCTGTAAGGCTTCATTCAGACGTCCGGATGCGTTTTGCGGATCCGATCCATCTATCAGTGGATCCGTAAAAATCATGCGGACGTCTGAATGGAGCTTTACAGGGGGGTAATCAATGACAGGGGGGTAATCAATGACAGGGGGGTGATCAGGGAGTCTATATGGGGTGATCACCACAGTCATTGATCACGCCCCTGTAAGGCTTCATTCAGACGTCCGGATGCGTTTTGCGGATCCGATCCATCTATCAGTGGATCCGTAAAAATCATGCGGACGTCTGAATGGAGCTTTACAGGGGGTTGATCAATGACAGGGGGGTAATCAATGACAGGGGGGTGATCAGGGAGTCTATATGGGGTGATCAGGGGTGATTAGGGGTGATCAGGGGCTAATAAGGGGTTAATAAGTGACGGGGGGGGGGTGTAGTGTAGTGTAGTGGTGCTTGGTGCTACTTTACTGAGCTACCTGTGTCCTCTGGTGGTCGATCCAAACAAAGGGGACCATCAGAGGACCAGGTAGCAGGTATATTAGACGCTGTTATCAAAACAGCGTCTAATATACCTGTTAGGGGTTAAAAAAAACACATCTCCAGCCTGCCAGCGAACGATCGCCGCTGGCAGGCTGGAGATCAACTCTCTTACCTTCCGTTCCTGTGAGCGCGCGCGCCTGTGTGCGCGCGTTCACAGGAAGTCTCGCGTCTCGCGAGATGACGCGTATATGCGTGACTGTGCGCAGGGCTGCCACCTCCGGAACGCGATCCTGCGTTAGGCGGTCCGGAGGTGGTTAATTGTATCTCTATTTTCCATTAATTCTTGTGGAACACCTAAAGGGTTAACAAAGTTTGTAAAATCAGTTTTGAATACCTTGAGGGGTGTTGTTGATAGAATGGGGTCATTTTTGGGTGGTTTCTATTATGTAAGCCTCGCAAAGTGACCAAAAAAATAGGGTTTTTGAAAATTTCGGAAAAATTTCGGAAAAATTTCAAGATTTGCTTCTAAACTTCTAAGCCTTGTAACATCCCCAAAAAATAAAATATCATTCCCAAAATGATCCAAACATGAAGTAGACATATGGGGAATGTAAAGTAATAACTATTTTTGGAGGTATTACTATGTATTATAGAAGTAGAGAAATTGAAACTTGGAAATTTGCAATTTTTTACAAATTTTTGGTAAATTTGGTATTTTTTTATAAATAAAAAAGTTTTTTTTTTACTTCATTTTACCAGTGTCATGAAGTACAATATGTGAAGAAAAAACAATCTCAGAATGGCCTGGATAAGTCAAAGCGTTTTAAAGTTATCAGCACTTAAAGTGACACTGGTCGGATTTGCAAAAAATGGCCAAGTCCGTAAGGTGAAATAGGGCCGAGTCTTTAAGGGGTTAAGATCATTAATAACAGGACACCAAAAATTCCCTTTAGGCCGCATGCACACGACCGTGGTGTGTTTTGCGGTCCGCAAATCGCAGATCCGCAAAACATGGATGGCGTCTGTGCGCGTTCCGCAATTTGCAGAACAGCACGGACAGCCTTCAATATAAATGCCTATTCTTGTCCGCAAAGCGCGGACAAGAATAGGGCAGGTTATATTTTTTTTGCGGGGCAGCGGAACGGAGCAACGGATGCTGTCCGCATCTTTAAGTGAATGGGTCCGCATCCGAGCCGCCGTTTCGGACCCAAACAACGGCCGTGTGCATGAGGCCTTGGGTATTGCCATCTGAGACAATGCAGGCTTATCACTAGGATACCTCCCCGTTGTCTGATAGCATCCGAAGCTCGCTTTGATCAACACTATCAGCAGGGACTCCACAATGTGAATGGGGCTTAAAAACAATTCACATGCTGTGAGGGCTTCGGATTTTCATATGGGGAACTTGCAGTGCAGTTTTCACCATTTGCAAATCCATGACATGTCCGTAACAAAAACGCTGCCAAGTGTGAACAGCCTTGAATACAGGTTTGAAATCTGCGTCTAATCCTCCATCTGAAAACCCAGACCAGTAAAAGGTGCTGAGCTTTCCCCTCAGCATGTATCTGGGGTATTGCATTGCACCGTGTTGTGCATGGAGGACTTGCGAGTCACGACCCTCGGGGCGGATGAAAACATAACGACTGATGACGTCACGCGAGTGGGCGGGGACACGGCGCAGCGCTTATGCCACTTCCCCTCCCATAGTCCTTTGCGGTGCCCTTGGCTGTCATGGCGTCCCAGGGTAACCTACTGAACGAGAGGGTTGCTAAGCTGGTGAGCCGGCGGTATGGGAAGCCTGTGCTGCAGCCTCGGCGGCCGCTGGCCCTGGCTGACGCGGTGGCTAACCGGAAGTACAAGGTGGGAGGTAGGTGTAGTGACATGTCTACCTGCCGTGGTGCCAGGTCCTGCAGGGCGTCATATGGTATCGGGGTCAATCACTATAGCCCTGGATTCGGAGAGGTTGGCATACTGTCCCATTGTCCTTCCTTGGTTGAACTTGATGGACTTAGGTCTTTGTGCCCTGGCATGATGTTATGGAGGAGGGGCACCCCTGGCAGTCCTGCCATATGCTGGAGCTCTGAAGGCGCACCTGCAGAGATCAGCGGGTTCAGTCTAAAAAGTGCCAACAGCTGGTGCCAGTTTCCAAAAAAGAGTGGGGTGTGGCTATTGGCCCCGGAACGTTTATCATCATTTACGCCAGTTTTTATGCAGTATATATTGGCAGAAATCTATGCCAGCTATGGTAGACTTCCTTTTTGGTGCATGGACTGCCAGAGGATATCAAAGACCAGCGTAAAACCCCTGTCTTTGATAAAAATGCAGCTGCTCCGTACCCATTGAAGTGACACTGCTCGCCATTGCGCTGTTGATGGTGAGCAGGTAAAGAGAACGCAGAACGCCGCGTTCTCAAACAGCTGATTGGCGGGGCTGCCAGGAATCGGACGCCCACCAATATGATACTGATGACCTATCCTGAGGGATAGGTCATCAATGTAGGATCAGCGGACAACCCCCTTAATTACTTCCCCCACTGTCTTCCTTTCCGGGTCATGCGAAGTGCGCAGAGAGCCGGCGCATACGCTCCTGCTTCCAAGAAGCTGCTGCCAGGACACCGCTCAGGCCCAGACTAGTGTATTCGGGGAGCATGCGCGAGATTACAGCGCATTGAAAAAAATATATAAGCGAGGAGAGGAGTGAATAATTAAGGGGCGGTGCTGGGCTCCGAGATAATGGGCTCCAATGCACAGAGGAACATCCCCTTGGGCTCCTTATAGAGGTAATTTGCATATTAATAAAAGCGATTTTTACCCTAAATGACTAGACAGACGGGGGTAAGACGAGTATATTTTAAACTAAATCGTGGAGACTGATGTAGTGATGTGAAAATCTCGGTAGATAAAATCCAGGTGACAGAATCCCTTTAATAGCGATAAAGGACCGGCACTCGCTCTTGAAATCTTGCGAATATTTCTTTATTGCCACATATCTGTGACGCGTTTCGGCACAAACTGTGCCTTTGTCAAACAGTGAAGAACTCTCATTACAAAGCAATTAAAATAGCCCGCCTAACAACCAAATACTGAACAAAAACCAAAACAAAAGTGAAAACAAAAAACATCATATAATAAAATGAAGTCTCTCCATGTCCAGAATAGAATTCTTCTGTAGTATAGATCAAATCGCCTCAATTGCGCTGTTGGAAACAATGGTACGGGTTAAGGATATATCATACACGAAAGAAAAATGATCATCTTTATTTTTTCTTTCTTTCGGAGGATACTTTATAATCTTTCCATCTTTGGCGCAGATAATTCTTTATTCTTCGTATTGTTTATGGCATAATCTTTGTCATCTTCTCTTCCAGAGGCAACCTGCATTAGTGAGATGTCCATATTAATGGCATGCTGGAAAGAAAATGCCTTCAGTGACACCGCTTGTTCAAGTGCAGTCAAGGTTTTCTATGATTGTGTTGCGCGAGAACAGGTATTGCTGTTTTTGTTTTTTTTATAGTTTAAAGAGGACCGTTCATCGGTCCAAACATTGTAAGATAATTATCGGGATGTGTAGAGCGGCGCCCCGGGATCTCACTGCACTTACTATTATTCTGGGGCACCGCTCCATTCTCCCGCTATGTCCCCCGGTATTTTCGCTGAATTGGTCTACTAGGCGGAGTCTGCCCCGTTTATCCCTGGGTGTTTCCTTCTCCCAGGCTGTGAGCTCTGCGCTGCGATTGGACAGCGCTACAGCCTGGGAGAAGGAACGCCCAGGGATAAACAGGGCAGACTCCGCCTAGTAGAACCAATTCAGCGAAAATACCGGGGGACATAGCGGGAGAACGGAGCGGCGCCCCGGAATAATTTTCTCCCCACTTTTCGGGGAAAAAGGGTGTCGTATAAAGCGAAAAATACAACCTGCAATAAGCATATGATAGTTATGTTATAATATGCAAAATTTGTGAAATCATTTGTCAGTTTTGTTTGGTACTTTCTTGCAGAAAGCTCGGAAATTAGGCGCTAAAGAAGAGAAACCTGCAGGCTGGATGCCTCCGCAACACGTGAACAAATTGCTTAAAAAATATCCAAATCTCAAACACGAGATCTAGAAATACAGACTTGACTTGCAAGAGTCTGGAAAATGTGCATCCAATGAAGACTGGGTTATAGACGTGCACTGATCAGACTGGGTTATAGACGTGCACTGATCAGACTGGGTTATAGACGTGCACTGATCAGACTGGGTTATAGACGTGCACTGATCAGACTGGGTTATAGACGTGCACTGATCAGACTGGGTTATAGACGTGCACTGATCAGACTGGGTTATAGACGTGCACTGATCAGACTGGGTTATAGACGTGCACTGATCAGACTGGGTTATAGACGTGCACTGATCAGACTGGGTTATAGACGTGCACTGATCAGACTGGGTTATAGACGTGCACTGATCAGACTGGGATGAAGAAGATGGGAAGATCACTTCTCCAACTTCAGCTGCTGATATAGAGGCCTACATTTGAAATGGCGGATGTTGTGTTTGTGCCTGTGGGAAACTCAGGTGCACATTTTGACAAAAAATACAGATGTGCATGTCCAGTGGTCTGTTTGTCATGATCATTATAGTGTAATGGTCTAAAAATATATATATTTTTTTTTATGCAGACTTGGGAAAGGGAAGTCTTAAGAAAGTTATGTGTTTCTGTGCGCACATAACATTTGTGGATAAGTGTAATCGCTTTTTAGCAAGCAATAAAGCTTTATTTCCACTTTCTCAACAAGTATTGCGACAATTTTAATTTTTTTTTATCCTAAGGGTAAATGAGGTTAATTTTAGTGAAAGTAATCTTGCCCTTCTGGTCCTCCGCTGTGTTATGTGACTGACAGACTCCCTGACACAGTGTCTTAGAGCTGTATTACATTAAAAGGTTTAGCGGACGATTGTTGGGAGAGAAGCGTTCCCTATTGGCAATTGCCTGCTCGTTAGTGGAGGAGATTGCTGCAATTACATGTAGCGATCTCCTCCACAGTGTGGGGAGCAGCGATCGCTAATGCCATTGCTCATCCCCATACTGAATCCTTGTTTGTCGGCAGCAGGTTGTGATTAGACATCATGATCTGCTGCCAGCAAACGATGATTTTTAAGCATGCTTATAAATCGCGATTGCCCAATGAACAAGCGTTTCCATGTTCAGGTAATCTGCGCCACTTTTAGGGCTGTATTGCATAGCTAGACCATCGTTAACGATAGTTTAGTACAAACGCTCGTTAGTGATGCTCTGGCTGACCGTCGGCTGGTCTAATACAGCCCTTCTATGTGAACAGGAAGTCAGTTTCTCTATTCATTCCTATGGGAGCCTCGATGTCTGCCTCATAGGAATCAATAGAGACACTGACTTCCTGTCCACACATAAGGCTCTGCGTCAGAACATTAGTCGCATGACACAACTGAGGACCAGAAGGGAGGTCCCCAATGCATGGGTAGCGGCCGGGGCGGATCCAGACCCATTCAACTTGAATAGGTCCGTGATCAGTCTGTCCATTCCGCAAAAAGATAGAACAAGTAAAAAAATGTTTTTGCGGAACGGAAGCACGTATCGGAACCCCATGGAAGCACTCCTTAGTGATTCCGTGGGGTTCTGTTCCGCAACGCATCTCCGGATTTGCAGACCCATTCAAGTGAATGCGAAATGCACACGGCAGGGGCCCCATGTATTGCGGAACTGCCGTATGCGGCCCGTGATACGGCCACAGGAGCACTGCGGCCGTGTGAAAGAAGCCTTGGAATCAGTTCATACTTCACTTATTTGGTCAGTTGCAAGTCAAAAACTTACCAAATAACTGAAGTGTGAACTCGTTGGCGTAGAAAGAACCGTGCAGAGGCCCAAGACTGTACTATAGAGTGAAAGAGCGCACTCCTTTTAGGCTACATTCAGATGACCGTATGTGTTTTGTGGTCCGCAAATTGCGGATCCGGAAAAAAAAGGGTGACGTTCCGTATGGCTTCTGTATTTTTTGCGGATCCATTGCAACAATGCCTATCTTTGTCAGCAAAACGGACAAGAATAGGACATGTTCTATCTTTTTTGCGGGGCTACGGAACGGACATACGGATGCGGACAGCACATGGTGTGCTGTCTGTATTTTTTGGGGACCCATTGAAATTAATGGGTCCGCAAAAAAAACGGAACGGACATGGAAACAAAGTTCATTCGTGTGAATGTAGCCTTACACTGTCTGCTGATTCCACATGATTTCTACAGAACCTGTTCTGTTACATGCTGATACAAGTAGTGTCCCCATGACAGAGTGGAGAGGGTGTCAGCACTAAGGCCACTTGCACACGACCGTATGTATTTTGCAGTCCGCAAAAAACGGATCCGCAAAAAATATGGATGACGTCCGTGTGCATTCCGTTTTTTGCAAAATGGAACAGCTGGCCCCTAATAGAACAGTACTATCCTTGTCCGTAATGCGGTCAATGATAGGATATGTTCTACTTTTTTGTGGAACGAAAACGCGGACATACGGAAACGGAATGCACACGGAGTAACTAAAAATTTTTTTGTGGACCCATTGAAATGAATGGTTCCACATACTGACGCAAAAAAAATGGAACGGACACGGAAAGCAAATACGTTCGTGTGCATGAGCCCTAAGTTTGTGTTGACATGACTGTTTGTTTATTTTTCCCTTCTTCTGATCTGTCACAAGTGCAACCCCAAGAAAACAGATCCTATGGGAATTGCGAATGTAAAAAACAAGGTGTAAAACGAAATACATGAAAAAATAGAACGCTGTTTCGCCTCCATTACAGAATCAAGGCCTAGTGGAATTACTTATGTTAAAAACAATGTGGACCACCTAAAATCAGTAGTATTAGAACGCTACTTCACCCCAATTACAGAATCAAGGCCTAATGGAATTCCTTATCTATAACACAAGATGTAAAAAAAAATTTTGAGCACTTTTTAACCCCAATTAGTGCATCAAAGTGTAATAGAATGGCTTATCTATTAACCAAGCGGGGCACTGTTCTATTAGCCCCTGTACTCTCCCTATAGTGTGGATAAAGTCTCCCTATGCTGTCCCTGAACTCTTCCAAACTAAAATTTTTACAAATAAAGTCCTAGCGCCTGTCACTAGGGATGAGCGAACCCGAACTGTATAGTTCGGGTTCGTACCGAATTTTGGGGTGTCCGTGACACGGACCCGAACATTTTCGTAAAAGTCTGGGTTCGGTGTTCGGCGCTTTCTTGGCGCTTTTTGAAAGGCTGCAAAGCAGCCAATCAACAAGCGTTATACTACTTGCCCCAAGAGGCCATCACAGCCTTGCCTACTATTGGCATGGCTGTGATTGGCCAGTGCAGCATGTGACCCAGCCTCTATATAAGCTTGGGTCACGTAGCGCTGCACGTCACTCTGCTGATTGAAGCATAGGGAGAGGTTGCTGCTGCGACGTTAGGGCGAGATTAGGCAGATTAACTCCTCCAAAAGACTTCATTCTGTGATCGATCTGCAGCTGTGGATCATTGAAGTGCTAATATCGACTTGCTCACTTTTTTGAGGCTGCCCATAGCGTTTTTAGATCACTTTTTTCTGGGGTGATCGGCGGCCATTTTGTGGCTTGTGGTGCGCCAGCACAAGCTATCACCAAGTGTATTTAACCATCAATAGTGTGGTTATTTTGTGCTATATCCTACATCAGCTGCAGGCTGAGCCTGTGTCACCGAAGTGCATTTAACCATCAACAGTCTGGTTATTTTTTGGCCATATACTACATCAGCTGCAGGCTGAGCCTGTGTCACCGAAGTGCATTTAACCATCAACAGTCTGGTTATTTTTTGGCCATATACTACATCAGGGGCAAGTTGAGCCTGTCACCCAGCGCCTAAAAAATAGACCTGACATTTCTATTCAACCAAATTTGTACTGTTTTAGCTGGTCAAGTTATTTGTAGTGACCGTAAAAGCACATTTTTTGTTCTGGGTTGAAAAACTATTCCCAAATTTGCCATTCTCAAAATAACTAGTTTCTGCTATATGAGGCCTACTTGAAATCTATCCCAAAAAGGATATCTTACATATTAGGTGCTGATAGTGTCATTCAGAAAAACCTAAGACACACTTGCTACCGTGCAGATAGAAGTCTAATTCTGTGATTAAACCTATACCTGTCACACAGCGCAAAAAAAAACAGGCCTCACATTTCTATTCAACCAAATCTGTACTGTTTTAGCTGGTCAAGTTATTTGTAGTGACCGTAAAAGCACATTTTTTGTTCTGGGTTGAAAAACTATTCCCAAATTTGCCATTCTCAAAATTGTGGTGAACGGGAACAATGAGGAAAACATCTAATAAGGGACGCGTACGCGGACATGGTCGTGGTGGTGTTAGTGGACCCTCTGGTGCTGGGAGAGGACGTGGCCGTTCTGCCTCAGCCACACGTCCTAGTGAACCAACTACCTCAGGTCCCAGTAGCCAGCAGAATTTACAGCAATATTTGGTGGGGCCCAATGCCGTTCTAAGGATGGTAAGGCCTGAGCAGGTACAGGCATTAGTCAATTGGGTGGCCGACAGTGGATCCAGCACGTTCACATTATCTCCCACCCAGTCTTCTGCAGAAAGCGCACAGATGGCGCATGAAAACCAAGCCCATCGGTCTGTCACATCACCCCCATGCATATCAGGGAAACTGTCTGAGCCTCAAGTTATGCAGCAGTCTCTTATGCTGTTTGAAGACTCTGCTGCCAGGGTTTCCCAAGGGCATCCACCTAGCCCTTCCCCAGGGGTGGAAGAGATAGAATGCACTAACGCACAACCACTTATTTTTCCTGATGATGAGGACATGGGAATACCACCTCAGCACGTCTCTGATGATGACGAAACACAGGTGCCAACTGCTGCGTCTTTCTGCAGTGTGCAGACTGAACAGGAGGTCAGGGATCAAGACTGGGTGGAAGACGATGCAGGGGACGATGAGGTCCTAGACCCCACATGGAATGAAGGTCGTGCCACTGACTTTCACAGTTCGGAGGAAGAGGCAGTGGTGAGACCGAGCCAACAGCGTAGCAAAAGAGGGAGCAGTGGGCAAAATCAGAACACCCGCCCCCAAGAGACTCCGCCTGCTACTGACCGCCGCCATCTGGGACCGAGCACCCCAAAGGCAGCTTCAAGGAGTTCCCTGGCATGGCACTTCTTCAAACAATGTGCTGACGACAAGACCCGAGGGGTTTGCACGCTGTGCCATCAGAGCCTGAAGCGAGGCATTAACGTTCTGAACCTTAGCACAACCTGCATGACCAGGCACCTGCATGCAAAGCATGAACTGCAGTGGAGTAAACAACTTAAAAACAAGGAAGTCACTCAGGCTCCCCCTGCTACCTCTTCTGCTGCTGCCGCCTCGGCCTCTTCTGCTGCTGCTGCCGCCGCCTCGGCCTCTTCCTCCGCCTCTGGAGGAACGTTGGCACCTGCCGCCCAGCAAACATGGGATGTACCACCAACACCACCACCTGCGTCACCAAGCATCTCAACCATGTCACACGGCAGCGTTCAGCTCTCCATCTCACAAACATTTGAGAGAAAGCGTAAATTCCCACCTAGCCACCCTCGATCCCTGGCCCTGAATGCCAGCATTTCTAAACTACTGGCCTATGAAATGCTGTCATTTAGGCTGGTGGACACACACAGCTTCAAACAGCTCATGTCGCTTGCTGTCCCACAGTATGTTGTTCCCAGCCGCCACTACTTCTCCAAGAGAGCCGTGCCTTCCCTGCACAACCAAGTGTCCGATAAAATCAAGTGTGCACTGTGCAACGCCATCTGTGGCAAGGTCCACCTAACCACAGATACGTGGACCAGTAAGCACGGCCAGGGACGCTATATCTCCCTAACTGCACACTGGGTAAATGTAGTGGCGGCTGGGCCCCAGGCGGAGAGCTGTTTGGCGCACGTCCTTCCGCCGCCAAGGATCGCAGGGCAACATTCTTTGCCTCCTGTCTCCTCCTCCTCCTACTCAGCTTCCTCCTCCTCTTCTTCCACCTGCTCATCCAGTCAGCCACACACCTTCACCACCAACTTCAGCACAGCCCGGGGTAAACGTCAGCAGGCCGTTCTGAAACTCATATATTTGGGGGACAGGCCCCACACCGCACAGGAGTTGTGGGGGGTATAGAACAACAGACCGACGAGTGGTTGCTGCCAGTGAGCCTCAAGCCCGGCCTGGTGGTGTGCGATAATGGGCGAAATCTCGTTGCAGCTCTGGGACTAGCCGGTTTGACGCACATCCCTTGCCTGGCGCATGTGCTGAATTTGGTGGTGCAGAAGTTCATTCGCAACTACCCCGACATGTCAGAGCTGCTGCATAAAGTGCGGGCCGTCTGTTCGCGCTTCCGGCGTTCACACCCTGCCGCTGCTCGCCTGTCTGCGCTACAGCGTAACTTCGGCCTTCCCGCTCACCGCCTCATATGCGACGTACCCACCAGGTGGAACTCCACCTTGCATATGCTGGACAGACTGTGCGAGCAGCAGCAGGCCATAGTGGAGTTTCAGCTGCAGCACGCACGGGTCAGTCGCACTGCGGATCAGCCCCACTTCACCACCAATGACTGGGCCTCCATGCGAGACCTGTGTGCCCTGTTGCGCTGTTTCGAGTACTCCACCAACATGGCCAGTGGCGATGACGCCGTTATCAGCGTTACAATACCACTTCTATGTCTCCTTGAGAAAACACTTAGGGCGATGATGGAAGAGGAGGTGGCCCAGGAGGAAGAGGGGTCATTTTTAGCACTTTCAGGCCAGTCTCTTCGAAGTGACTCAGAGGGAGGTTTTTTGCAACACCAGAGGCCAGGTACAAATGTGGCCAGACAGGGCCCACTACTGGAGGACGAGGACGAGGAGGAGGATGAGGATGAAGCATGTTCACAGCGGGGTGGCACCCAAAGCAGCTCGGGCCCATCACTGGTGCGTGGCTGGGGGGAAACACAGGACGATGACGATACGCCTCCCACAGAGGACAGCTTGTCCTTACCTCTGGGCAGCCTGGCACACATGAGCGACTACATGCTGCAGTGCCTGCGCAACGACAGCAGAGTTGCCCACATTTTGACGTGTGCGGACTACTGGGTTGCCACCCTGCTGGATCCCCGGTACAAAGACAATGTGCCCACCTTACTTCCTACACTGGAGCGTGATAGGAAGATGCGCGAGTACAAGCGCACGTTGGTAGACGCGCTACTGAGAGCATTCCCAAATGTCACAGGGGAACCAGTGGAAGCCCAAGGCGAAGGCAGAGGAGGAGCAAGAGGTCGCCAACGCAGCTGTGTCACGCCCAGCTCCTCTGAGGGCAGGGTTAGCATGGCAGAGATGTGGAAAAGTTTTGTCAACACGCCACAGCTAACTGCACCACCACCTGATACGGAACGTGTTAGCAGGAGGCAACATTTCACTAACATGGTGGAACAGTACCTGTGCACACCCCTCCACGTACTGACTGATGGTTCGGCCCCATTCAACTTCTGGGTCTCCAAATTGTCCACGTGGCCAGAGCTAGCCTTTTATGCCTTGGAGGTGCTGGCCTGCCCGGCGGCCAGCGTTTTGTCGGAACGTGTATTCAGCACGGCAGGGGGCGTCATTACAGACAAACGCAGCCGCCTGTCTACAGCCAATGTGGACAAGCTGACGTTCATAAAAATGAACCAGGCATGGATCCCACAGGACCTGTCCATCCCTTGTGCAGATTAGATATTAACTACCTCCCCTTAACAATATATTATTCTACTCCAGGGCACTTCCTCATTCAATACTATTTTTATTTTTATTTTACCATTATATTGCGGGGCAACCCAAAGTTGAATGAACCTCTCCTCTGTCTGGGTGCCGGGGCCTAAATGTGTGACAGTGGCCTGTTCCAGTGGTGGGTGACGTGAAGCCTGATTCTCTGATATGACATGAAGACTGATTCTGCGCTGACATAAGGCCAGATTCTCTGTTACGGGACCTCTCTCCTCTGCCTGGGCCTAAATATGTGACAGTGGCCTGTTCCAGTGGTGGGTGACGTGAAGCCTGATTCTCTGCTATGACATGAAGATTGATTCTGTGCTGACATAAGGCCAGATTCTCTGTTACGGGACCTCTCTCCTCTGCCTGGGTGCCTGGGCCTAAATATGTGACAGTGACCTGTTCCAGTGGTGGGTGACGTGATGCCTGATTCTCTGCTATGACATGAAGACAGATTCTGTGCTGACATAAGGCCAGATTCTCTGTTACGAGACCTCTCTCCTCTGTCTGGGTGCCGGGGCCTAAATGTGTGACAGTGGCCTGTTCCAGTGGTGGGTGACGTGAAGCCTGATTCTCTGCTATGACATGAAGACAGATTCTGTGCTGACATAAGGCCAGATTCTCTGTTACGGGACCTCTCTCCTCTGCCTGGGTGCCAGGGCCTAAATGTGTGACAGTGGCCTGTTCCAGTGGTGGGTGACGTGAAGCCTGATTCTCTGCTATGACATGAAGACAGATTCTGTGCTGACATAAGGCCAGATTCTCTGTTACGGGACCTCTCTCCTCTGTCTGGGTGACGGGGCCTAAATGTGTGACAGTGGCCTGTTCCAGTGGTGGGTGACGTGAAGCCTGATTCTCTGCTATGACATGAAGACTGATTCTGCGCTGACATGAAGCCAGATTCTCTGCTATGGCATGAAGAGACTGATTCTCTGCTGACATGAAGCCAGATTCTCTGCTATGGGACCTCTGTCCAATTGATATTGGTTCATTTTTATTTTTATTCATTTCCCTATCCACATTTGTTTGCAGGGGATTTACCTACATGTTGCTGCCTTTTGCAGCCCTCTAGCTCTTTCCTGGGCTGTTTTACAGCCTTTTTAGTGCCCAAAAGTTCGGGTCCCCATTGACTTCAATGGGGTTCGGGTTCGGGACGAAGTTCGGTTCGGGTTCGGATCCCGAACCCGAACATTCCCGGGAAGTTCGGCCGAACTTCTCGAACCCGAACATCCAGGTGTTCGCTCAACTCTACCTGTCACGTCTCTCCCTGCACTAAGTTTATAGTAAAATGGTGGAGACCGGGAAGGATGAGGCTTTTTATAGGGCTGTGACATCACAGAGGCTGGCTGAACGGCATTATTGGTGATCCCTAATTCCCAGGCTTCTTACTTTCACTTTGTAAAATGTGCAGCAGCCATTTTAGAAAAAAAAATCTGATTTGTGATAATTTGAATTTTTCCTCAAATTCCACTTCGTTAAAGGGAACCTGTCACAGCGATTTTGTGTATAGAGCTGAGGACATGGGTTGCTAGATGGCCGCTAGCACATCTGCAATACCCAGTCCCCATAGCTCTGTGTGCTTTTATTGTGTATAAAACCGATTTGATACATATGCAAATTAACCTGAGAGGAGTCCTGTACGTGAGATGAGTCACTTCTATAATTCAGTCTTCTGAAGATTTGGCACTAAGCCCCAAGATCCAGAAGGCTTCACAATTCAATACCCATCTTCTCCAACTGCCACCCCGTCCTGGATTGCTATATTTGACGGCACCTGACACATTTAGTTTTTTTCTGATATTTGCTCTGAAATTCAGTTTTTTTTACTCATTTTAGAGCTCATGCACACAAACGTATTTTCTTCCCATGTCCGTTCCTTTTTTTTTTGCGGACCATATGCGGAACCATTCAATTCAATGGGTCTGCAAAAAAAACAGAAGTGACGCCGTATGCATTCCATTTCCGTATGTCCATATTTCCGTTCCGCAAAAAAATAGAACATGTCCTTTTATTGACCGCATTACAGATAAGGATAGTACTGTTCTACGAAGGGCCAGCTGTTCTGTTCCGGGAAAATACGGAATGCACACGGATGTCATCCGTATTTTTTGCGGACCGCAAAATACGGTCGTATGCATGAGCCCTTAGGCTACTTTACCAGCGTTTTTACTGGATCTGGCAGGGTTCAGCAAAAAAGCTTATGTTACTGATAATACAACCATCTGCATCCGTCATGAACGGATCCGGTTGTATTATCTTTAACATAGCCAAGACGGATCCTTTATGAGCTCCATTGAAAGTCAATGGGGGGACGGATCCGTTTTCTATTGTGGCAGAGAAAACAGATCAGTCTTGCTCTGCATCCAAGGACGGAAAGCAAACTACAACATGTTGCGGTTTGCTCTCCGGTATGGGAACGCATCTAAACGGAACGGAATGCGTTTTGGAGCATTCCGTTCTGTTCAGTTCAGTTTTGTCCCCATTGACAATTAATGGGGACAAAACTGAAGCGTGTTTTTTTCCGGTATTGAGCCCCTATGACGGATCTCAATACCGGAAAACTAAACTGCTAGTGTGAAAGTAGCCTTATGGCACAGCCAAGATACAATTGCCTAGCACAATCTTCAGTATCACAATTAATAAAGTTCTTAAAGGGCTTGATGTGCCACGAAGAATATTGTGTATAGTTAAATCCAGCCTATAATTTTAAAGGGAACCTGTCACCAGTTTTATGGTGTCCTAACTAAGGGCAACATAAATAAGTGATTGATTCTCTTAGCACAATGCTGGGTCACTTTCTTTAACCACTTAAGGACCACAGGTTTATACCCCCCTAAAGACCAGGCCCTTTTTTACAAATCGGCACTCCACAACTTTAGCGGTTTATTGCTCGGTCATGCAACTTACCACCCAAATGAATTTTACCTCCTTTTCTTCTCACTAATAGAGCTTTCATTTGGTGGTATTTCATTGCTGCTGACATTTTTACTTTTTTTGTTATTAATACCACATGTGTGACACTTTTTTGCAGCCTAGGTGGGCAAAGGGGCCCATATTCCAAAGAGCACCTTTCGGATTTCACTGGTCATTTTTTACAGAATTTGATTTCAAACTCCTTACCACACATTTGGACCCCTAGAATGCCAGGGCAGTATAACTACCCCACAAGTGACCCCATTTTGGAAAGAAGACACCCCAAGGTATTCGCTGATGGGCATAGTGAGTTCATGGAAGTTTTTATTTTTTGTCACAAGTTAGTGGAATATAAGACTTTGTAAGAAAAAAAAATAAAAAATAAAAATCATCATTTTCCACTAACTTGTGACAAAAAATATAAAATTCTAGGGACTCGCCATGCCCCTCATGGAATACCTTGGGGTGTCTCCTTTCCAAAATGGGGTCACTTGTGGGGTAGTTATACTGCCCTGGCATTTTCCAGGGGCCCTAATGTGTGGTAAGTAGGTATATGACCTGTAAAATCCGAAAGGTGCTCTTTGGAATATGGGCCCCTTTGCCCACCTAGGCTGCAAAAAAGTGTCACACGTGGTATCGCTGTATTCAGGAGAAGTTGGGGAATGTGTTTTGGGGTGTCATTTTACATATACCCATGCTGGGTGAGAGAAATATCTTGGCAAAAGACAACTTTTCCCATTTTTTTTATACAAAGTTGGCATTTGACCAAGATATTTCTCTCACCCAGCATGGGTATATGTAAAATGACACCCCAAAACACATTCCCCAACTTCTCCTGAGTACGGCGATACCAGATGTGTGACCCTTTTTTTGCAGCCTAGATGCGCAAAGGTGCCCAAATTCCTTTTAGGAGGGCATTTTTAGACATTTGGATACCAGACTTCTTCTCACGCTTTGGGGCCCCTAGAATGCCAGGGCAGTATAAATACCCCACATGTGACCCCATTTTGGAAAGAAAACACCCCAAGGTATTCAATGAGGGGCATGGCGAGTTCATAGAACTTTTTTTTTTTGGCACAAGTTAGCGGAAATTGATATTTTTTATTTTTTTCTCACAAAGTCTCCCTTTCCGCTAACTTGGGACAAAAATTTCAATCTTTCATGGACTCAATATGCCCCTCACGGAATACCTGGGGGTGTCTTCTTTCCGAAATGGGGTCACATGTGGGGTATTTATACTGCCCTGGCATTCTAGGGGCCCTAAAGCGTGAGAAGAAGTCTGGAATATAAATGTCTAAAATTTTTACGCATTTGGATTCCGTGAGGGGTATCGTGAGTTCATGTGAGATTTAATTTTTTGACACAAGTTAGTGGAATATGAGACTTTGTAAGAAAAAAATTATAGTTTCCGCTAACTTGGGCCAAAAAAATGTCTGAATGGAGCCTTACAGAGGGGTAATCAATGACAGGGGGGTGATCAATGACAGGGGGGTGATCAATGACAGGGGGGTGATCAGGGAGTCTATATGGGATGATCACCCCCCTGTCATTGATCACCCCCCTATAAGGCTCCATTCAGATGTCCGTATGTGTTTTGCGGATCCGATCCATGTATCCGTGGATCCGTAAAAATCATACGGACATCTGAATGCAGCCTGACAGGGGGGGGTGATCAATGACAGGGGCGGTGATCAATGACAGGGGGGTGATCAGGGAGTCTATATGGGGTGATCACCCCCTCTGGAAGGCTCCAGGGAGACGCCTGTATGTGTTTTGCGGATCCGATCCATCTATCAGTGGATCCGTAAAAATCATGCGGACGTCTGAATGGAGCTTTACAGGGGTGTGATCAATGACAGGGGGGTGATGAGGGAGTCTATATGGGGTGATCAACACAGTCATTGATCACGCCCCTGTAAGGCTCCATTAAGACGTCCGTGTGCGTTTTGCGGATCCGATCCATCTATCAGTGGATCCGTAAAAATCATGCGGACATCTGAATGGAGCTTTACAGGGGTGTGATCAATGACAGGGGGGTAATCAATGACAGGGGGGTGATCAGGGAGTCTATATGGGGTGATCAGGGGCTAATAAGGGGTTAATAAGTGACGGGGGGGGGGGTGTAGTGTAGTGTAGTGGTGCTTGGTGCTACTTTACTGAGCTACCTGTGTCCTCTGGTGGTCGATCCAAACAAAGGGGACCACCAGAGGACCAGGTAGCAGGTATATTAGACGCTGTTATCATAACAGCGTCTAATATACCTGTTAGGGGTTAAAAAAATCACATCTCCAGCCTGCCAGCGAACGATCGCCGCTGGCAGGCTGGAGATCAACTCTCTTACCTGCCGTTCCTGTGAGCGCGCACGCCTGTGTGCGCGCGTTCACAGGAAATCTCGGCCATCGCGAGGTGACGCCAATCGGCGTTAGTGTGACCTGGGAGCGCCGCAGAAATGACGCCTTTCGGCGTTAGTGTGACGGTAAGTGGTTAATTGACCCAGTCAATCTGCCAACATCTTGTATTGAAAAGCTCCAGCTGATAATGATGAGTCATGAATATTCATGAGCTCCTGACTCTTCCCGCCCACCTGCTGCCTAATGACAGTTTGTTTCCATATGAATCAGCAGCAGGTGGGTAGGGTAGTGGCTATAGCTCTGAATTAAATATATGCTGGACTCCATGACATCACGCTGGACTCCAATCAGCTCATTAGCATGCGGCATCTTTGTGTGTATATTATGAGGTAACCATCTGTCACACCAGTAAGTGAATACATCTAAGGTACTTTTTAGTAGTTAATGATTGTATATAATTAGTTAGATTATAATCAAATATCCACATGAGAGGTTCCCTTTAAACCTTTTGCTGTATTTACACTTATTTAAAAAATGCTTTTATTAGCAAATATTCCAGAAAAATGTTACAATAGCGCTGCATTTTGTGCTGAAGTGGACACACATGCTTAGGCTACGTTCACATTACCGGCAGCCTTCTCCAGCAGGCTGTTCTGGCGGGTGAACAGCCTGCCGGATCCGTGCTGCAGCTAGTGCACGCGTGCCGCCGGAAGTCCACTCCTGCCCCATTCACTATAATGGCAGTCGGAATAAAAATGAATTCCTACTGTTAAAAACCTTTTCCCAAACTCGGGTTCGGTTCCAAGGTACCACTTGGAACCGAAACCGAGTTCGGTAAAAGTTTTTTAACAGTAGAAATTAATTTCGTAAGTTATTACCCGAAGTCTTGCGAGACTTTGTGAAGTAATAACTTCGGCTCATCTGAGCCAATACATTCTAATACTGTACTGAGCACTCGCTCCGTACAGTATTCAGAGGAAGTTTGCACTCGCGCGGAAAAAACTGAATAACTGAACGCAATTGCAGACAAAACTGCCTGAACTTACTTGCAAAATGGTGCGAGTTTCACTGAACGCACCCTGAACACATCCGGACCTAATCCGTCACGCTCGTGTGAAAGGGGCCTTAGGCTTAGAAAATGGTCTAAATATAAATTATCAAGGATGCTAAAACGCTGACCCCCTATATTTCTGTACATACTAGGGGACAGAATATCCCCCATTATTGTATTCCTTTATATAGCACTTTCATATTTCCCAGCGCTGTACAGAGATTGACGTCACTCACATCAGTCCCTGCCCCCATTCGGGTTCACAATCTACATTCCATTACACTTACATTTATGTTTTCGGAGTGTGGGAAGAATGTACAGACTCCATGTAGATGTTGCCCTTGGTTGGATTCAAACCCAGGACCCCGGGTTGACTGGATCTATATGTAAGCGGTATTACGCAAATTTGGCATACCCGAGACCTTCCTCGGCTTCATCTCAGCTCTGTACTTTTGCCCTTCGGCAATGATAAGAGTTAATGGCACTTTGTCCCCCTCTTTTCAAATATCTAACGGAACAAGACAGGGTTGCCCCCTCTCCCCACTCCTTTTTGTGCTCACAATGGAAACCCTCATCCAATCAATTAGACAACATCCGTAGATAAAAGGGTTCAAAGCAGGATGCACTGAGCATTCCACTGCAGCTTACGCGGATGACTTACTGGTTATCACCTTTAACCTAGAATCCTCCTTCCCCGCCTTGTCCCGTCTTTTCGACCAATTCCACCTGCTGTCCAACAAATCCATCAAAATCTGAGGCATTGAACATCACTTGCCCAACCTCCACAATCTCAGCAGTCAAAAAGGTCACATCCTTCCCATGGTCCTCCTCATCAATCAAGTATCTAGGTCTACAGATATCCTCAGTACCTGAAAAATGGTACTCACTAAACTATGCACCCTTATTGCAGACAATAGAATCCACTCTCAACTCCTGGAAGATCCCGTTCATTTCAAGGATGGGACGCTCCAACTTGCTTAAAATGATAATTACCCCTAAAATATAATATCTGATGCAGACACTGACTATCTATCTTCCTCCCTCCTTCTTCCTGAAACTTCTCAGATTATTTCTGAAATATGTCTGGGACTCATCCCATCACAGAGTAGCTTATAGCACCCTGATCAAGAGAAAGAGGGAGGGATTGGATTACCAGATATGCAGGCAATATATGAATCCAAACAGATAGTAACATAGTACATAAGGCGAGAAATTCTCGATTGGTACAAAAGACCTAGCCCAAAACTATATGTCCCCATTGAAGAAGAAGCAAATAACTTTTCCCTAACCCTAGCACTAATATTTATTGCGACTCAGACGTGCCCCATCCCAAAACATAACTTACTAACAAAAGCCTCTCTGCACCTTTGGAAAAAGCTATCTAAGAATCAAACTTTTTGGCCCACCCCCTGCCCACTAACGAGCCTGGGAGATCTGCTAGGTCTTCAAGATTCATACTCCTCACACTGGCTCCCACAACAAAAGAAACTGCGGTGTCATCTAATAGGTGACATTCTACAAGAAGGTGCATTCCCAGACCAGACCACTCTTCAGTTAGCTGTCAGGGGATCCAAAATAGATGATATCACATACAACCATCTATACCTAAACTTAAAAAAGCTGATCAAACTGGGAGATATCACTAGAGAATTAACATGGCTAGAGAAACTAGCGGCGTCTCGTCCATGGCTACGGAAAGTTGTGACGAAAGTCAATGCAGGCCTGTGCTCGGACGTCTCAGGAGACTATGTACTACTATACATTTCAGCGTGGGAGAAAGAATTATCTCTCGATCTCAGAGGCAGATATCAAACAGATATACAGATTTAGCACGGGACTATCTAATTGCGTTCTGTTACAAGAATCCACATACAAACTAGTAATGGGTGGTACCGGACTTCGGTGGCGCTGAACCGCATGAACCCTACAATCCCAGCCAATTGCTGGAGGTGCACAAAAAATGCCGTGACATACATCCACCTATGGTTATTTCCAAAGTATGCCCGAACGCCCCTCCTCTGACCCCCGAGGTAGTGTTTCTCAACCTCATACCAACCCTCAACGCAAAACTATATTAAAACACATTGGTCCCAATTAGTACTATTAGCCAAAGCCATGATCCCATTATACTGGAAACAACCAACCGTCACCCCCGATATCTCACTGGATCAACAAGATTGGCCAAATCGCGAGGTTTGAGGAATTATGCTCATATGCGAATGGACAACACAACAAATACAAGCTTACCTGGGCTCCCTGGAGATCCTTCACACAGAGTCCAGATATTCTTCCATATATAGAAAATATGGGCTAGAGGATGAGTCCACACATGTAAAACTTCTAAACATGCAGAATTGGGACTATACAGCTGCAAGAAAAAGTATGATAACCCTTTGGAACGATATGGACTTCTGCACAAATTGGTCATAAAATGTGATCTGATCTTCATCTAAGTCACAACAATAAACAATCACAGTCTGCTTAAATTTATAACACACAAAGAATTAAATGTTACCATGTTTTTATTGAACACACCATGTAAACATTCACAGTGCAGGTGGAGAAAGTATGTGAACCACTAGACTAATGACATCTCCAAGAGCTAATTGGAGTGAGGTGTCAGCCAACTGGAGTCCAATCAATGAGATGAAATTGGAGGTGTTGGTTACAGCTGCCCTGCCCTATAAAAAACACACCAGTTCTGGGTTTGCTTTTCACAAAAAGCATTGCCTGATGTGAATAATACCTTGCACAAAAGAGCTCTCAGAAGACCTACGATTAAGAATTGTTGACTTGCATAAAGCTGGAAAGGGTTATAAAAGTATCTCCAAAAGCCTTGCTGTTCATCAGTCCAAGGTAAGACAAATTGTCTATAAATGGAGAAAGTTCAGCACTGCTGCTACTCTCCCTAGGAGTGGCCGTCCTGTAAAGATGACTGCAAGAGCACAGCGCAGACTGCTCAATGAGGTGAAGAAGAATCCTAGAGTGTCAGCTAAAGACTTACAAAAGTCTCTGGCATATGCTAACATCCCTGTTAGCCAATCTACGATACGTAAAACACTAAACAAGAATGGATTTGATGGGAGGATACCAAAGAGGAAGCCACTGCTGTCCAAAAAAAACATTGCTGCATGTTTACAGTTTGCACAAGAGCACATGGATGTTACTCAGCAGTACTGGCAAAATATTCTGTGGACAGAGGAAACTAAAGTTGAGTTGTTTGTAAGAAACACACAACACTATGTGTGGAGAAAAAGAGGCACAGCACACCAACATCAAAACCTCATCCCAACTGTGAGGTATGGTGGTGGGGGCATCATGTATTGGGGCTGCTTTGCTGCGTCAGGGCCTGGACGGATTGCTATCATGGAAGAAAAAATGAATTCCCAAGTTTATTAAGACATTTTGCAGGAGAACTTAAGGCCATCTGTTCACCAGCTAAAGCTCAACAGAAGATGGGTGTTGCAACAGGACAACGACCCAAAGCATAGAAGTAAATCAACAACAGAATGGCTTAAACTGAAGAAAATACGCCTTCTGGAGTGGCCCAGTCAGAGTCCTGACCTCAACCCGATTGAAATGCTGTGGCATGCCCTCAAGAAAGCGATTCACACCAGACATCCCAAGAATATTGCTGAACTGAAACAGTTCTGTAAAGAGGAATGGTCAAGAATTACTCCTGACAGTTGTGCACATCTGATCTGCAACTACAGGAAACGTTTGGTTGAAGTTATTGCTGCCAAAGGAAGTTCAAACAGTTATTAAATCCAAAGGTTCACATACTTTTTCCACCTGCACTGTAAATGTTTACATGGTGTGTTCAATAAAAACATGGTAACATTTAATTCTTTGTGTGTTATTAGTTTAAGCAGACTGTGATTGTCTCTTGTTGTGACTTAGATGAAGATCAGATCACATTTTATGACCAATTTGTGCAGAAATCCATATAATTCCAAAGGGTTCACATACTTTTTCTTGCAACTGTATAAACTTTGTCCTTGCACATGCGCAGTGTCGGCATCATGTTCATTCCCTGTGCTGGCATCAGCACAGGGAACGAACTACGCATGCGCTAGTTCGCGCATCGCGAGATTTCGGCGCTCCAGCTCTGTGACGTCAGCCGGCAAGGAGGAGATTCGGAGGACGCGGGGCGGTGCTGGGCTCCTTTCCGCTTGACTCATCTCCGGCTACAGGACTCATATCAGGTAATTTGCATATCACTCAAAACGGTTTTTTAACATAATAAAAGCGCAGAGAGCTATGGGACCTGGGTACTGCAGATGTGCTAGTGGCCATCTAGCAGCCCATGTCCCCAGCTCTATGCGCAAAATCATGGTGACAGGTTCGCTTTAAGGACCAGGCCATTTTTAGCAAATCTGACGTGTCACTTTATGTGGTAATAACTTTAAAACGCTTTTACTTATCCAGGCCATTCTAATATTGTTTTCTCGTCACATATTGTACTTCATGACAGTGGTAAAATTGAGTCAAAATATTTCATTTTTATTTATAAAAAAATACAAAATTTACCAAAAATGTTGAAAAATGTGCAAATTTCAAAATTAAAATTTCTCTACTTTTATAATAGACAGTAATACCTCCAAAAAGAGTTAGTACTTTACATTCCCCATATGTCTACATCATGTTTGGATCATTTTGAAAATTATGATTACTTACCGGTAATTTGATTTTCCAGAGCCCATGACAGCACCACGAGAGAGAGGATCCGCCCCCAGAGACAGGAAACCTGCAGAAAATAAAAGGGCGGACACTCTCCTCCCAATTCAGTGTGATATCCAAGCATTGGAGGAAGGCTGCCATATACATTAGAGACACATTTACTTTCTATTTATATATATATATATATATATATATATATATATATATATATACTGTATATATTTTTTTTTATTTTTTTGCTGCTACACCCAAATGAACATAGGATAACCATAAATGCCAAAGGGAGGGAATATAAGGGTGCTGTCATGGGCTCTGGAAATCAAATTACCGGTAAGTAATCATCATTTTTCCCTTCAACCATGACAGCACCACGAGAGACAACAGAGGAACAATTCAGGGTGGAAGAGTAGAAAGAAGTACCTTTTCACCAAAGGAAGACCCCGAAGAAGAATTTAAGTCCAAACGGTAGTGCCTATAAAAGGTTGAAAGAGAAGACCAGGTGGCAGCTTTGCAAATATCCTCAATGGGAACTGAGGATCTTTCTGCCTAAGAGGTAGCCACCGCCCTGGTAGAGTGTGCTCTGAGACCCATTGGTGGAGATAAACCCGAAGACAGGTAAGATAAAGAGATAGACGAAACAATCCACCTGGCAATAGAGCTTCTTGAAGCTTCGCCTCCCTTATTCACTCCTTGGAATACAATAAAGAGTGAAGAAGATTTGCGCCATTCTTTTGCACAGGAAATATAGTTAATTAAAGCCCTTCTGACATCCAAGCAGTGAAGGGACTTCTCTTCCTCAGAACCAGGATTTTTAAAAAGGGTAGGAAGAGTAATCTCTTGTGATCTATGAAATTTGGAAGCGACTTTTGGTAGAAAAGCCGGGTCAGGACGGATCACAACCTTGTCCTCTAAAATCGTGGTGTGCGGAGGGTTAATGGAAATAGCCTGAATTTCATTTATTCTGCGGGCAGATGTCAATGCCACCAGGATACATAATTTCAGGGTGAGACATTTTATGGAAATGGAATCTATAGGTTCAAAAGGGGGACAAGTTAAGGCTTTTAAGACTATGTCCAAATCCCAAGGAGGAGGCCTGACTGATGACACCAAGGAAGGCCTGTCAACTGCTTTAAAAAATCTAGATACCCATGGACATGCTGCAATCTTCTGATTGAACAAAGCTGACAAGGCTGAGACATGTACTTTTAAGGTACTACCTGCTAGACCCAGGTCTAACCCTTTTTAGAGGAATTCTAATACCAAATTTATGGGAGCAGAGGGTGGAATATCATTAATCTGGATTCGTGCAAAAGCAAAAAAATTTTGCCATACCCTAGTATAAATGGCAACAGTAACCTTCTTCCTACTCTTAAGAAGGGTCGAAATTAGGGCCTCAGAAAAAAACCTTTTCCTTAGCAAGTACGTCTGAAGTTCCAAACAGTTAAGTGGAGGTTCTTTATATGAGGATGCAATACTGGTCCCTGGCTCAACAGGCCCCGGTTCGCCGGAAGCACCCATGGGTCCGAGACTGACAGGATCCGGAGCCACGTGAACCAACATCTTGTTGGCCAAAAGGGGACAATGAGGATCACTCTTGCCCTCTCTTCCCAGATTTTTTCAGCACACTGGAAATTAAAGGAAGGTGAGAAAAGGCATAGGCCAGGTGAAAATCCCATTTCTAAATCAAGGCATCTATCCTATAAGGGGATCCGGTCTGATCTAGAGAGAAAAATGTCTGGCCTTTCTTGTTCAGTGAGTTGCGAATAAATCTATGTCTGGTTGCCCCCAGAGGTCCGTTATCATTTTGAAAATGGATTGGTCGAGAGACCACTCGGTTTGAGAACGGATCTGACGACTTAGAAAGTCCGCCTGTTTGTTTTCGATGCCCTTGATATGGACTGCCGAGATCGAAGTACATACTCTGCTAGATTTAGGATTCTGTAGGCTTCTTGCATTAGAGTGCTGCCCTTTGTGCCTCCTTGTTTGTTCAAATATGAAACTACCGTCTTGTTGTCCGTTAGAATTCTTAAATTTCTTCCCCTTATCCTTCCTGGGAAGGACAGAGTTCATTGCTAGGCGTACGGCCATCAGCTTTTTCAGGTTGGAGGACCCTTTTTCTTGGACACTTCCCCAAAGGCCCTGAAGGCAGACCTCCTGAATATGAGCTCCCCATCCCCATCGGCTTGCGTCCGTGGTCAGACAAATTAGTTCTTCCATTTTCCATGGAATGCCCTGGATTAGATTTTCTCTTTCCAGCCACCATGTCAAGTTCTGGAGGGTCTGGTTGGATATTTTAATCTTTACCTCTAGTGAGTTGCTTCCTTTCCATTGGGACAAGATCTCCCATTGTAGTACCCTTGAATGGAGCTGTGCCCATCGTACTGCTGGAATACAAGATGTGAGAGACCCCAGGATAGACATCCGCTTCCTTATTGAAATTACAGGGTTTCTGATCAGGCCCCTGATTCTTTCTTGGATGAGACTCACTTTTTCCTCCGGCAAAAAACATCTCTGGAGGGATGAATCCAAAATTAATCCCAGAAAGGACTGCCTCTTTGTGGGACGTGGTCTTGATTTTTCTTGATTTACTATCTATCCTAAACTGTTTAGGATGTTCACTACCTCCGCTACCACTGTTCTGCAAGCATTTTCTGTATTTCCGACAATTAAAAAATCGTCTAGGTAGTGAATTAAAAGAATATCCCTCTCCCTTAAATGGGCTGCCATTTCTGCAATTATTTTCGCGAATACTCTTGGAGGTGCCTGAAACTGGAAATGTTCTAACTGACCCCCTACACTGACAGCGACTCTTAGGAACTTCTGATGATCTGCAAAAATTGGGACGTGATAGTACGCATCCTTGAGGTCGAGTACTGCCGTGAGGTGAAAGAAGGTTTATGGCTGATCTGATCATTTCCATTTAGAATTTTTTGAGCTGGAGGAACCGATTTAACTTCTTTAGGTTTATAATAGTTCTTAAAGACCAGTCTGGTTTTTCTACCAGAAATAGGGGGGAATAAAACCCTTTGCCTTTCTCTTCCTCCATTACCGGGATTAAAACTGATTTTTCTATTAAATTTTGTACCTCTCTTTCCATGGCAGATTTTCCCAGACTTGAAGTTTGATTTTTTGTAATAAATAATCTTGCTGGAGAGACCAGACGGAATTCTAATTTTAAACCGCTGCGGATTGTGTCTAAAATCCAAGGACTTGGAGAAATTTGGTTCCATTCTATGAATTTTTTTTTAGTCTGCCCCCCACTGGATATCTGGCGTCATTGTTGATTTTGTTTATTTTTATCCCCAAAGGACTTGTTGAAGAAGTAGTTTCTACCCTTCCTCTGGTTCCTAAATTTGTCATCTCTGGATTTTTTATCTGAGTCTCGATTTCCTCTGAAAGTACGAAAGGACTGGTTAAACCTATTTCCAGAAAAGGAAAAATTCTGGAACCCAGGAAACGTCCTCCTTTTTATCGGCCGCCTTATTTAATAGATCGTCCAAAGTGGGACCGAACAGGTGTTCTCCTTCGCATGGGACACCACAAAGTGTCCCATGCAACAGGAGATCGCCACCCCAATTTTTTAACCATAGCGCTTTTCGTGCCGAGTTTGATAATGCTGCAGATTTGGCCGCCAATCTGACTGAATCAGCGGAAGCATCAGCTAGGAAGTCCGCTGCTTTCTTTATTGTTGGAAGGGAAGCTATAACTGCTTTCCTGGGACATCTATTTTTAAGTTGGTTTTCGAACTCCGAAAGCCAGACTATAAGGAACCGGGCCGTACAGGTAGAGGCTATACTTGGCCTAAAGGAGGAAGTTGATGCCTCCCAAGCTCCTTTTAAAAAGGTATCAGCCTTTTTATCTAAAGGATCTTTTAATATCCCCATATCGTCGAATGGAAGGGCTGTTTACCTAGAGACTTTAGAGATAGCTACGTCTATCTTTGGGGCTTTATCCACTGAAGCGGAATCTTCCTTTTTGAATGGATATTTAAGCTTAAATTTTTTTTAGATGAACACTCTCCTGTTAGGCTTTTTCCATTCTCCTTTGATTAAGGCTGAAACATTTCTGTGGACTGAAAACGTGTTATGGTGTTTGGATTCTAGGCCCCCAAATATGATGTCCTGAATAGATCCAGGCTCTCTCGTCTCCTCAATGCCCATGGTTGAGCGAATCACTTTCAGGAGTTTCTCTGTGTCCTCTAAGGGAAAACAGGGTCTTCCACTAACCTCCTGTCACGGATGTAGTAGGGGGGAACACCAAAAGACAACCAGAAGGAAGGGAAAAGACAATAGGCCTCACCGCTAGGGAAGGAAAAGGCTCACCACCTATAAAACCCTGCTCCTGGCCCTAACTCCTATCCGTATGGGCACCTCTTGATGGTAGAGATGCCCATACACAGGAACCTAGAAAACCCTGGTGGCCCTCGGATGCCCTAATGGTAATGACAGGGCAGAGACAACCCGCTCCTTCCCTGGTGAAGGAACCAGCGTCTCACTGAGGCCTAGTAAACAACAAAGGTAGGGGGGAATACAAAATACAACAAGCGGAACACTTAACTTCTGAAGCTGATGGATGATGGATGAACAGGACTTCAACTAGAACCATACTCCAGCTCTTCCAAAAACTAAATTAAGCTATCCAGAGCAAGGAGTGATGGGTAAAGTCAGACTAAATAGGGGGAGGTAAAGGTCACATGATCCTGAACAGGAGGTGCGGACATACAAGCAACACACAGACAAAGTAAAACCAAAACCAAAAGAGGCTGTCAGATAACTAATGTGCAAATAATCTTTCAGACCTTCTAAAACCTGTCACCGGTGTGACACCTCCCCATCCTCAGGGGAGGACTGTGAAGAATTTTCAGATTGTTCAAACAGAGAGGAGTGTATCTCTTCCTCCTCAGGGTCAGAGGATATATACTCCTGTACCGACTCCCGGAGCTTTGCTCTAGGGTCTTTCTCCCCCAGTCCCTTCCTGGATGATAGTGTAGAGTTGACCTTGGATCTAACCAAGGTCTGGAGACATTTATAAAAAGAAGGAGACTCTTCAGCTACTGTTCTAGCTATACAAAATTGACACATCTTCTTTTCCCAATCTGAGGACAACATGGATTTACATATGGCACATTCTTTATTATTCTTTTTAGAAAACACTTTTTTAGGTCTTGTCTGAAAAGGTATTAACATAAATACATCAGTATAAGGAAGAATAATAAAGAGAGACCCAGGCACTCACCCCCTCAGAGGTACCGAGACTGGAGGGACTGTAGACTCCTCAGTAAGTTTTTCCTCCTCCATGCTTCCCCTTGCTGGCTACCAGGAACGTTTGGAACGCCAGGAAAATTGAAAGTGCGCTCTTCTCATAGGCACACCTGAATTACGTCACTCGCGACGCAGTGCGCCGATCACGTGACCTTTTTCCCTGGCCTACTCACTGCTGGAAGCTATTACTACTACTACTACTACTCCTCCCCCTGGGGTTCGGTGTCCGTGCCTCTAGCGCATCAAGTGATGCCGCCAAGCACTTCCAGCTCCAGCACACTATCACCCCCTCCGGAGTTCAGCTGTGCCTCTGCTTGTCCCAGTGCGCACCAACTGATGCCGCCTTACTTACCCCGGGACCTCAGGTATGAAGAGAGCACCACCAGAGGGAAGGACCTGAAAAGAACAAACTGCAGGCTTCCCCAGAGACAGAAAACCACACTGAATTGGCAGGAGAGTGTCCGCCCTTTTATTTTCTGCAGGTTTCCTGTCTCTGGGGGCGGATCCTCTCTCTCGTGTTGCTGTCATGGGTGAAGGGAAAAATTACATTTTATTTTTGTTGGACGTTAGAAGGCTTAAAAGTTTAGAAGCAAATCTTAAAATTTTTAAGAAAATTTCCAAAACCCAATGGGCCAGATTTATCATTAGCTCAGGTCAGAATAATGGAGTGAAAAATTCCCCCAAAAAGTCCCAAACGCTAAAACTGCGCACAAATTTGCGACTTTTTTTCTGCTCTGCACTATGCTTGCCAGTTTTCTGAAAGTGGGCGTGTTTTCTTATGTAAATGAATCTCTAGACAGATTTACTATTGGGACTATTTAAAAAGTCGCAAAAAAGTCACAATTTCACTCCAGTGAGGACCATGCTTATCTTATGAGACTTTTTAATAGAACATGCGACTTTTTCATAAAAACGTGCGACTTTTTCGTAAAGTTGTGCGACTTTTGTAAAGCTGCTTACTGACGGATAAACTGCTACCGTCAAACCACATTTATTACAATCTTAAAGGGCCGATCATAAATCTGACTTGGCTAAAACTGACTTTAGCCATATGTTAAAGTGGAGTGAGCTGTCAGAGTAATGATAAATCTGGCCCAATGTTTTCAGGACCAGTTCAGTTATGAAGTCACTTTCTGGGGCTTACATATTAGAAACCACCCATACATCACCCCATTTTAGAAACTACACCCCTCAAGCTATTCAAAACTGATTTTTACAAACGTTGTTAACCCTTTAGGTGCCCCACGAGAATTTAAGGAAAATGGTAATGACATTTCAAAATTTCAGTTTTTTTAGCAGATTTAAAATTTTTATCTATTTTTTCTGCAACACATCAAAGGTTAACAGCCAAACAAAACTCAAAATCTATTACTCTGAATCTGGAGTTTACAGAAACTCAAAAACTGATGTATGGGCGCACAGCAGGCTTCAGAGTGGAAGGAGCACCATATGGCTTTTCAATAGCGGATTTAGCCGGAATGGTAATTGGGAGCTATGTCGCATATGAAGGACACCCTGAGGTGGCCCTACAGTGGAAACCCCCAAAAAGTGACCCCATTCCAGAAACTACACCCCTCAAGGAATATTTCAAGGTTTGTAGCTCGCACTTTGACCCATCAGGTGTTTCACAGAATTAGGAAATACTTGGCTGTGAAAAGGAAAAATTATTTTTTTTTCCTGAAAAGTTGCTTTACACCCACATTTTTTACTTTCACAAGGGGTAACAAGACAAAATGCACCCCACATTTTGTTCCCCATTTCCCCCCAAATACGGCAACACCCTCTTGTGCTCAAAAAATTATGTATGGGCGAACAGCAGGCTTCAGACTGGAAGGAGCACCATATGGCTTTTAGAGAGTGGATTTATGTTGCATATGAAGGACACCCTGAGGTGGACCTACAGTGGAAACCACCAAAAAGTGACCCCATTCCGGAAACTACACCCCTCAAGGAATATTTCAAGGTGTGTAGTGAGCACTTTGACCAATCAGGCATTTCACAGAATTAGGAAACACTTGGCTGTGAAAAGGAAAAATTACAATTATTTCCCGAAAAAGTTGCTTTACACCCACATTTTTCACTTTCACAAGGGGTAACAGGACAAAATGCACCGCACATTTTGTTCCCCATTTCCTCCCAGAATAAGGCAACACCCCATATGTGCTTAAAAATGATGTATGGGCGCACAGCAGGGCTCTAGAGTCAAACAGCAAAATATAGATTTTGCTGACCTGAATTGGCAGACATTGATTTTAGGTGCCATGTCGCATTTAAAAGATTCCTGAGGTCCCCATGAACTAAAAACCCCAAGGAGTAACCCCATTTTGGAAAGGTATAGAAGAAATCCCAGAAGTCATGTCTTGATAATATGATGTTTTTTTATTGCATCAAATCAAATCGATGTGTCCTACACCCAGTGGGTGTAGGACACATCGATTTGATTTGATGCAATAAAAAAACATAATATTATCAAGACACGACTGTTGGGATTTCTTCTATACCATTAGTGGAGATTGCTCCTATCCCGTGCGGCGTGCACAGGGTGAGTGCTGGCTGATCCATTTACCCATTTTGGAAAGAGCACCCCTGTATGAACATTTTAAGTGGTGGAAAGGGTACTTTTGATCTAACAGTTGTTTCACAGAAATGAATATGTAGTGGTTGGTGAAAAGTGGATCTGTAAGCTATGCGGACTAAATCAGAGATATAAGGTGGTAAAACTACAGGATACATCATGGATGAAATTAAATTAATGGATGAGTAGTAGATTTTAAAACACTCCTGCATGCACAGGCCAGGTTTTTCAGGGCATGTTTCACAGTGGTAAATGGTTTCTTTCTTTATCCCCCTTTTGTGACACACCCTGCATCTTTTTTGGGTCCTTCCCTTCCTTGCTGTCTGTGGGACTTGACCTGGAAAATGTTGTCCTGGTACAATACGGGCACCATAACTTCCTGAAGTACTGGGACCCTCCCCGGCCTGGGTTTGAAAAATTAGGGCGTTGATTACCGCCTCTTGGAACTAAAGGAAAGTTCCTGTGTGGCAGATTGAAATAGCATGTATGCATTGCACATTGCCATCTGTACAATGTGTATGGCCAGCTTTTTGAACCGCACTTTCGTTTTTCGTGTGGCACTGTAGGGCTTCAGAAGTTCATCTGAAAGATCCACCTCTTCCATGTGCCTGTTGTAGTCCAGGATACAAACTGGTTTGGGGGTAGTGGTTGTGGTACCTCGTACAGGAGCAGGGGAGCTGGGGTTAGTGTGAATGGTGGTCAGTACAAGGACGTCCCTCTTGTCCTTGTACTTAACTACCAGCAGTGATGGCCAGTTTGCAGTGTTCACCGATGAACACATGCGATCTGCCATCATTATTCCCAAGCCCGGCGATGCAGAGGTAAGTCCTTACCTGTGCCTGCGCCGCGAGCCTCTCTGAAACACATGCGGTTACCAGGAGCAGGCAGTTCCGAGAACAGCCTGATGAAGGCTGTTCTCGGAACTGCCTGCTCCCGGTGACCGCATGTGTTTCAGAGCGGCGCAGGCACAGGTAAGGACATACCTCTGCATCGCTGGGCTTGGAAATAAAGATGGCAGATCGCATGTGTTCGTCGGCGAACACTGCGAACTGGCCATCACTGACCACCAGCATGTTCTCATAGAGGAGAGCTCTGCTTTCACCCATTCTCAGTGGTTGCCCTACCAGGGATCTAGGGAGGCCTCTCTGATTTTTGCGCACTGTGCCGCAAGCAGTTAGGGACATGAATAGGGGTATGCTGGTATAATAGTTATCCACATAGAGGTGGTAACCCTTATCCAGCAGTGGGTGCAGTAAGTCCCACACGATTTTCCCACTAACTCCTAGGATGGGGGGGCATTCTGAGGGTTCTATATGGGAATCTTTTCATTCGTAAATGCAGAACTTGTGGGTGTACCCGGAGCTACTCTCACAAAGTTTGTATAACTTTATGCCATACCTTGCCCATTTGCTAGGCAGGTACTGGCGGAATCTAATCCTCCCTTTGAAAAGTAATAGGGACTCATCTACACTGACATTTTTATCTGGGTTGTACACCTCAGCAAACTTGGTGTTAAAGTGGGCAATGACAGGCCTAACTTTGAACAGACGGTCAAATGTTGGGTCGTTTTGGGGTGGGCACTGTGCATTGTCGTTGTAGTGTAGGAATTTCCTAATTGACTCAAATCGCTTCCGGGTCATGGTCTTACTGTAAATTGGAGTCTGGTAGAAAGAACTCCAATTTTGCCTAACGTATGTTTTTTTTACAATGCCCATATGCAGCACGAGTCCCCAAAACGTCATCATCTCTGCTGCACTTACTGGGGTCCAACCTTGGGGTCTAACATATGGCAATGTAGGGTTCTGATCAATGAATTGTTTGGTGTATAAATTGGTTTGGGCCACCATTAAATTTACAAAATCTTCAGAGAAGAAGATTTTGAAAAAATCTAGTTCAGTGAAGCCCGCACAGTCTATCTGTATTCCGGAATTTGGGGCTGATAATCGTCAGGGGGTGGGGTCCATAAGGCTTCACTCTGGGGGGCTGCCTCTGCTGCTACCCTGGGGCGCCTTCTAGAGGGTCCCTCATGGGCGGCTGATGATGATGATGAGGGGGTAGAGGAGTAGAGGATAGTGGCATCCTCTTCTCCCTCACTGGCAGACTCAGTACCGGAGGCAAGGATGGCGTATGCCTCTTCAGCTGAGTTAACTCGTTGGGATGGATGGGCCATTTTTATTTTATTGGGGCGTGACGTATGAAATGTGTAAACCTTTATTTCGTGTGAGGGGTGTGTATGTTGTGTTTTCACACATAAAGGGGCATGTAATAAATGTGAAATAAAATTTAGAAGAAAAAAATTGTAAAAAAAAAAATGCATGCGTGCAAAAACTGTAGTATGAAAATTTACTACAGTGTTAAAAAAGTGAACACTGGCTCAAAATTAACTTATATCTATATATATAGAACTTTATATATATTTATATAAAGCCCTAACTACAATTTCTTCTTTTTGAACCAAAAAAAAGGAAAAATTGGCAAAAAAAATCAACAAAGATGTAAAAAAAAAAAAAAAAGCGCAAAGAATAATCCCCAGGTGCTGATCAGGCAGGTATGCACTGAACAGCACTTGGCGGTCACAGCTCGCACGCAGAAAAAGTGGTGCAGAGCTGGAAAATTGGAATTTTTTTTAAATAAAAAGACCCAAAAAAGCGAACTGACCAAATGGCGTCCGTAAAAAAAAGGACGGGGGTAAGGGAGGGGGGGGGGGGCGGGAAGGGACAGGGACAGGGAAGGAGGGTGGTTTAGGGATCTGGAACTGCTGAAAATGAAGAAAAAAATCAGTGCAGCAATTCCAGATGTTGTTCTTCTTTTCTTCTTTCAGCAGGAAAGGGTTAAAAGCGCAGTGGTGGTGTACCACAAGTCCCAGCAAGCCAACAGCAGCGCAGAAAAGCACAGAACCTCTCTGCATGCAGTCACCAGCTAGAATGGCTGCATGTAGGGAGGTTCTGCCTCTTCCTTTGCAGCTATAGCTCTGCCATTGGCTGGAGCGTTGTTCCAGCCAATCGCAGCGCTGGCAGGGGACCCCAAACACCGGTGTCCCCTGCCTCACCTTGGAGGAGACCGGTGCTGACCAGTTCAGCACCGGTCACCTCCCCCTGACCTCTCCCTGCCCCGCAGATGTATACAGCTTCCGGCGCTGCGATGTGCCGGTCTTCATTGGAGCTGCAGGGGGGCGGTGCAGCACCATGTTGCCCTTACCCGGCATGGATGCCTGTCGGTAAGAGCATGTACGTCACTGGTCTTTAAGTCCCGTCCAGATAAGACGTACATGTACGTCACAGGTCCTTATGGGGTTAAATATCACACGTCCTAATTTATAGGACATCAGTATAGTACATTTTCTATTGTTCGGGAACAACTACATTCACAATGATTCGTCATCATCATCATCTTGTACTCATGTGACCTGATGAAATAGGGAACCCACAGTTGAGCCATACTATCCCTTTGCAAGGACTAAAGTAGCTATACAATGCTAATGCTGCTAAATGACCCACATTGTCTGACCAGAATGAACAGCAAAGGTTAGATGTCAAGCATTTATCATGAGCGTGAGTCATTCTAGTCCATGTCCTTCAGAAGGGAAATCTGAAAGTCTGCATTTTATGCATAATAACTAAAGCCCACTGTCCATTGCTTGTAGACAAGAACTATAGACAGATGGCTGTTTTAAATTTTAATGTTCTATTTTTAATGAAGAAATTCTTGAAGATACATTCTTATGACACATAACTTAAATATTCTCCTAGGAGTCTCGTTATGAGGAAAATATTGCATTGATTTCAACATTAGGGAACCTAATGGAGCTTTAGTTATGGCTCTGATTTGAATACATTTATTAGTCTGTTTGCTCTGAAATATTTCCATAACGTAAAACTACATTCTGTTATCTATTTACAAATTATTTGAAGTAATTTATATTTATTATATTTACTTATTGTTATAAGTAAGAATGGTCCTTTACAGGACATACTCATGGGTATGCGCAAATTGTAGTTTATGGCTGCGATAACTGCAAACACTTTTTTTTTCTTGTTTGTCTTTGTTTAGTTTATTTTTTTGCAAAACTGGTTGACAGTTATGTTATTGTGCTGTGATTTTGCACAAATTCCAGCAATAAAACACAATTTTACTGTACCAAGTGACTGGATCCACAAAATCAGCACATGGCCAGGGAAATTTTTATCCACAGGAGTAGAGATGAGCGAATTGATTCATGAGAATCAAGATTCAGTTTGTACCTGTGATGGGGTGCCCCTGAAGCTGAGGACGCTGCCGCTGCCGCTTGGTTGACACATTTGGACATCTTGGCTGGCCCTATTCACCTTTAAACAATTTTTGTAAAGTTGGAGGAAACCAGAGCACAAAGTTGGTACCCACACAAACTTGGGGAGAACATACAAACTCCATGCAGATATTGCCTCTGGTTGGCATCAAACCCAGGATACCAGAGCTGACCAGTAAGCCACCATACTATGTAGAGATGGAGGAAGATGCAATACACCTCTTTCACCACTTAGCATGTGGAATTTAATAGTGTGTATATATATATATATATATATATATATATATATATATATATATATATATATATATATATATATACACTGCTCAAAAAAATTAAGGGAACACAAAAATAACACATCCTAGATCTGAGTTAATTAAATATTCTTCTGAAATACTTTGTTCTTTACATAGTTGAATGTGCTGACAACAAAATCACACAAAAATAAAAAAAATGGAAATCAAATTTTTCAACCCATGGAGGTCTGGATTTGGAGTCACACTCAAAATTAAAGTGGAAAAACACACTACAGGCTGATCCAACTTTGATTTAATGTCCTTAAAACAAGTCAAAATGAGGCTCAGTAGTGTGTGTGGCCTCCACTTGCCTGTATGACCTCCATACAACGCCTGAGCATGCTCCTGATGAGGTGGCGGACAGTCTCCTGAGGGATCTCCTCCCAGACCTGGACCAAAGCATCTGCCAACTCCTGGACAGTCTGTGGTGCAACGTGACGTTGGTGGATAGAGCGAGACATGATGTCCCAGATGTGCTCAATTGGATTCAGGTCTGGGGAACGGGCGGGCCAGTCCATAGCATCAATGCCTTCATCTTGCAGGAACTGCTGACACACTCCAGCCACATGAGGTCTAGCATTGTCTTGCATTAGGAGGAACCCAGGGCCAACCGCACCAGCATATGGTCTCACAAGGGGTCTGAGGATCTCATCTCAGTAACTAATGGCTGTCAGGCTACCTCTGGCGAGCACATGGAGGGCTGTGCGGCCCTCCAAAGAAATGCCACCCCACACCATTACTGACCCAATGCCAAACCAGTCATGCTGGAGGATGTTGCAGGCAGCAGAACGTTCTCCACGGCATCTCCAGACTCACGTCTCCAGTCACGTCTGTCACATATGCTCAGTGTGAACCTGCTTTCATCTGTAAAGAGCACAGGGCGCCAGTGGCGAATTTGCCAATCTTGGTGTTCTCTGGCAAATGCCAAACGTCCTGCACGGTGTTGGGCTGTAAGCACAACCCCCACCTGTGGACGTCGGGCCCTCATATCACCCTCATGGAGTCTGTTTCTGACCGTTTGAGCAGACACATGCACATTTGTGGCCTGCTGGAGGTCATTTTGCAGGGCTCTGGCAGTGCTCCTCCTGTTCCTCCTTGCACAAAGGCGGAGGTAGCGGTCCTGCTGCTGGGTTGTTGCCCTCCTACGGCCTCCTCCACGTCTCCTGATGTACTGGCCTGTCTCCTGGTAGCGCCTCCATGCTCTGGACACTACACTGACAGACACAGGAAACCTTCTTGCCACAGCTCGCATTGATGTGCCATCCTGGATAAGCTGCACTACCTGAGCCACTTGTGTGGGTTGTAGACTCCGTCTCATGCTACCACTAGAGTGAAAGCACCGGCAGCATTCAAAAGTGACCAAAACATCAGTCAGGAAGCATAGGAACTGAGAAGTGGTCTGTGGGCACCACCTACAGAACCACTCCTTTATTGGGGGTGTCTTGCTAATTGCCTATAATTTCCACCTGTTGTCTATCCCATTTGCACAACAGCATGTGAAATTGATTGTCACTCAGTGTTGCTTCCTAAGTGGACAGTTTGATTTCACAGAAGTGTGATTGACTTGGAGTTACATTGTGTTGTTTAAGTGTTCCCTTTATTTTTTTGAGCAGTGTATATACAGTATAATATTTTATATATATTTCTCTAGGTAACATTATAACATTCAAATTAATTGGTCTGAGCTGCAATACCAGACACAAACCATGGACAAAAGTGGCGCTGTTTCGAAAAAAAAAAAAAAAAGCAGGACCTGATTCTAAGAGCTTGTGCACACGGCTGTAGCGGTTTTTGCAGTCTGAAAATTGTGGATCTGCAAAACACGAATACCGGCCGTGTGCATTCCACATTTTGCGGAACGTCCTGCCATCTTTAGAACTGTCCTATCTTTGTCCGTAAAATGCTCATGTATAGGAGATGTTGTATTTTTTTTAAGGGTGCCACGGAACAGACATGTGGGCAGCATTTTTGCGGCCCCATTGAAGTGAATGGGTCCACATCCGACCAAAAAAAAAATGCGGATGGGGACCAAAAACACGACTGTGTGCATGAGCCCTAAGGCCTCCTGCACACGAACGTGTGCGCCCCGTGGCCGTCCTGTGGCCCGCAAATTGCGGGCCGCAATGCACGAACATCGACCGTGGGGCAGCCGCAGCGGATTGCCGACCCATTCACTTTAATGGGTCCGCGATCTGGCCGTTCCGCAAAAAGCTAGGACATGTTCTCTCTTTTTGCGGAACGGAAGTACGGGACGAAACGCCACGGAAGCACTCCGTAGTGGTTCCGTTCCGTGCTTCCGTTCCGCACCATTCCACATCTCTAGATTTGCGGACCCATTGAAGTGAATGGGTCCGCATCCGTGATGCGGAATGCACACGGAACGGTGCCCGTGTATTGCGGATCTGCAAATGCGGTCCGCAATTTCGGCAACGGGCAGCACACGTTCGTGTGCAGGAGGCCTACAGCTGTAACACCTAGTTGCTATTCTCCTGTGACTGCCGGCGAGACCTTTGCTCCCTTTCAGAATCAATCAAGGTGCAATTTTCCACCACCTACTAAGGAAACAATGGCTCACAAATGGCAACTGCGAATACACCGTACTGAAAGAATGGGATAAGATACCGCAGAGCGTAAATCGCTTCAGTGTCAGGATGAAGAAACCGTGCTATTTATCGGTTCAGAATATGCCGTTCACTATTACCGCTATAGGTGATCCGCAGCCCGGATGACATTGTAGTACCCCTTTAAGGAAAATGATCTAATTGATATTGTACGGTAAGCACAGATCACGGCTTTGACTTGAACGTGACATCACTGCCTTGAAATGGAATTTAGAACGTCCCACTCCAGAGATAATTAAAATTGTCACATAGGGCGCATCTGCCAGGGTGGGCGTGATGGAATTGTGTAGGAAATGACAATGTAAGGTATGCATCCCGTATAGTATGAACAGTAGGGGTTTATGCATTACACGGTAAGCAGTTCTACATTATTAGTATTATATGTATTAGCATTGTTAATGGAGGGTGAGGTAGAGGGACTGGAGTGCAGAATAAGGGTGGGACAGAAGAGAAAGGAGGCGATTGACTTAGACCTACAGTAGGAGAGTGGGTGGAGGGAGATCCTGGTACAGTCACACACTGCCTCTGCTAGCCTGCACTTGTCTAATACCTCTCTGGGTGATGATCACAATGCAGCAGTACTACACTAGCCACTACTAGAGCGCTGCAGCCTCAATGAAGATCAGACAGCTGCCAGAGAGAAGAAGAGGAAGCAGCCGCATCCCACTGTCACCATGAAACCTGTGGACGTCCATGGAGTGCTGGCCATTCTCTTGTGCATCTGCCTTGCATCTGGAGATCACCAGGTATGAATTTATGACCTCTTAATAAGTCACAGGCTTCCCACTATCAGTTTGTCAGACTTTGACCCACTAATGATGCAGTCTTCTTTGTATTACTATACCTACGGCATATGACAAAGCAAGGGCTATGCTGTGGTGTAGATCAGGATTCTGCTGCAATAGGTTCCCTCATGCTGTAAGCACTGCAGTAACATCAGAAAGTAGAACGGCTAGCTTCATTTGGAAATTGGGGATGACCACTTACATTCCCAATAAAACTGTACACAGCGATTCCTCAGCCACGGGAATAAAGAGGGATGGGTATGGGTTCCCTATGGAATCCGGAAGCTCCTGCGGGCACTCAGCTAAATCAGTTTTAGACTTATCTGAGGGGTAACCATGTATGAATTCTCTAGGATGCTACAGATTAGATGATAGGGTAGAGCTACACCGCACCATTTTTTGTAATGATAGTCAATGGTGTCGTACTGCGACATACTGTGACTGCGATGCATCAGTCGCACAAAAATCCAACTTGGATGGATTTTAGTGCAACTCTTCCGTCACAGTCGCAGCATGTAGCAGTGCGACACCATTGACTATCATGACAGAAAATGTTGCACGACATTGCTGCGACATAACCGGCACACTACAAATTTCGTTGTGTATCCGAGCCCTTAACGTCATCAGTTTTCAAGCTAAACAACTGTCTTGTACGTACGAAGACTGGAGACACAGAGACGAAGTACAGGCCACACTGCCATAACTGCCGCCAAGGTGTCTCCATTAGGGCTACTTTATCATCTGCGCTTTTGCTGTCCAGTTTTCAGATCCGGCATGGGATCTCAAAATCGCAGCAAAACGCTTCAGTTTTTTATAATACAACCAGCCGTATCCGTTCAGAAAGGATTCGGTTGTATTATATAGAAGATGAAGAAAATGCCAGATCCAGCACTAAAACCAGTGTAAGTTTTCGTGTCCCTAAAAACTGGATCCGACACCATTGACTTACATGGTTTTTGGTGCCGGATCAGTGGCATGCTCAGTTTTCCATGCCGCACACAAAAAAGCTGCTGGCAGCAGTTTTGTGTCCAGCATGGGAACGCAACAAACCGGAACGGAATGCATTCTGGTGCATTCCGTTCCGGTTTGTTCCGTTTTGTCCCCGTTGACAATGAATGAGGACAAAACGGAAGCGTTATGCTGTGGTTTTGAGACCCTGTGCCATACCTCAAAACTGGACGATATAATGCAGCCTTAAGGGCTCATGCACACAAACGTTTTTCGCGTTCAGTATACTGGCCGTTTTTTCAGTTTAGCATGCGTTACTTATACTGAACCATTCATTTCAATGGGTCAGCAAAAAAAACGGAATTGTCTCTGTGTGCATTCCGTTTCTGTATTTCCGTTTCTGTATTTCCGTTCCGTTCAAAGATAGAACACGTCCTATTATTGCCCGCAAATCACATTCCGTGGCTCCATTCAAGTCAATGGGTCCGCAAAAAAAACAGAACACATACGGAAGGTACTCCGTATGTCTTCCATATGTCTTCCATATCTGTTCCGTTTTTGCCGAACCATCTATTGGAAATTTTATGCCCAGCCCAATTTTTGCTATGTAATTACTGTATACTGTATATGCCATACGGAAAAACGGAACAGAAAAACCGAATGGAACCGGAAACACTACTGAAACAAAAAACAGAAAAACGGATCTGTTAAAAATGGCCTGCAAAACACTGAAAAAGCCATACGGTCGTGTTCATGAGCCCTAACAGAGACATTAAAATGGACATATAAAAGAGGGCCCCCCCCATAAGCAGTATGGCCAGCAAAGTATCCCACGTAAACTGATCCAGCAGAGTGCCCAGCCCAGTATACAACCCTTCACAATTCCATGGAATCCATTAGACAGATCTGGCTGCCGGCGGATGCCACAAGAGGAAGCTCATTGAATACATATTTTACTTATACAGCTGTCAATAGGCTGATTTTTGCAGCGACATCACTGACGAGATTGTCAGTGCAGCCTAAATTGTCTGAAGACCCACAGCACCAATCAGATTACGTTGCGATTACGTCGTCTCCACAGTGTGTGGATGAGATTTCTAAAATCACCCCCACTTTGCTTGTACTGTAAATGCTGCGGATTTTGCACATCAAATTCTGCTGCATTTGATGCCTATCTAAACCAACCCTTGGAGGACTTTCAGATGCTGCCCAGTTTAATCATGGCATCACAGTGTATGGATTAATAATGACCATGTGCCTATGAAGGTGGCCGTCAGCATGTTCTATATTCTGCGTTTTTAGAAGTGAATGCGGCTTCAGTGAAAACACATTGCATCCGGAAACAAGTGCGGATGTGATGCATTTTTCACTGATGGTTGCTAAGAGATCAAAACGCATCAAAACGCATTGCACTCGTGCGGGAAAAACTGAACAACTAAACGCAATCGCAGACAAAACTGACTGAACTTGCATGCAAAATGGTGCGAGTTTCACGGAACGCATCCGGACCTAATCCGTCACGCTCGTATGAAACTGGCCTAAGGGTTTAGCTACAAGTCAGATTTAGTTGTGACTGGTCGCAGGGGCAGCATGTCACAGTGCAACACCATTGACTATCATTACAAAACAAAAAGTTGCGCAACTTTTTTTGTAATAATAGTCAATCGTGTCGCAATGCAACATGCTGTGACCGCGACGCGACAGTCACAAGAAAAACCGACTTGGATTGATTTTTACGACTGTCACAGAATGTCATATGTCACACTGCAACACCAATGCCGATCATTTAAAAAAATGTTGTGCGATTTTTCAGCGATAAATGTCGCAGTGTAGCTAGATCCTAGTTCATGCTCATTGTATGGATAATCACTGACTGATGCACTTGCAGTTTAGTCAGTATTCACTCTATAGGTAATCTATCTTCATTCTGCAGGACCTGCGCTGACGTCACCGCGCTCACCATGTGGTGAGCGCGATGACGTCAGCGAAGGTCCTTTTGCAGGTCCTTCAAGAAGAACAAAGAAGAGGATCCCGCGATCAAGTGGATGGGGTGAGTAATGTTTTTATTATTTTTTTACCCTCAATTGACATTTGACTTTGCATTCTGTATAAAAGAATGCTATTATTTTCCCCTATAACCATGTTATAATGGAAAATAATAAAATCTACAGAACACCAAACCCAAACCTGAACTTCAGTGAAGAAGTCCGGGTTAGGGTCTGGGTACCACATTAAGTTTTTTATCACGCGCGTGCAAAACGCATTGCACCTGCGCGATAAAAACTGAACAACTGAGCACAAACGCAGGCAAAACTGAATGACTTTTGCCTGTGAACTCGCTCAGTTTTCACTGAACGCAGACGCAACACATCCGGACCTAATCCGGACACACTCGTCTGCAAGGGGCATTACCTCTGTACTTGCAGTTTAGTCAGTATTCACTCTATAGGTAACCAGTTACAGCTGCACATGCACTTTAGTCAGTATTCACTCTATAGGTAACCAGTTACTGCTGCACATGTACTATAGTCAGTATTCACTCTATAGGTAATCAGTGACCGCTGCACTTGCACTTTAGTCAGTATTCACTCTATAGGTAACCAGTTACTGCTGCACATGCACTTTAGTCTGTATTTACTCTATAGGTAACCAGTTACAGCTGCACTTGCACTTTAGTCAGTATTCACTCTATAGGTAATCAGTGACCGCTGCACTTGTAGTTTAGTCAGTACTCACTCTATAGGTAATCAGTGACCGCTGCACTTGTAGTTTAGTCAGTATTCACTCTATAGGTAATCAGTGACCGCTGCACTTGCACTTTAGTCAGTATTCACTCTATAGGTAACCAGTTACTGCTGCACATGCACTTTAGTCAGTATTCACTCTATAGGTAACCAGTGACCGCTGCACTTGTAGTTTAGTCAGTATTCACTCTATAGGTAATCAGTGACCGCTGCACTTGCACTTTAGTCAGTATTCACTCTATAGGTAACCAGTGACCGCTGCACTTGCACTTTAGTCAGTATTCACTCTATAGGTAACCAGTTACAGCTGCACTTGCACTTTAGTCAGTATTCACTCTATAGGTAATCAGTGACCGCTGCACTTGTAGTTTAGTCAGTATTCACTCTATAGGTAACCAGTTACAGCTGCACTTGTAGTTTAGTCAGTATTCACTCTATAGGTAATCAGTGACCGCTGCACTTGCACTTTAGTCAGTATTCACTCTATAGGTAACCAGTTACTGCTGCACATGCACTTTAGTCAGTATTCACTCTATAGGTAACCAGTTACAGCTGCACATGCACTTTTTAGTCAGTATTCACTCTATAGGTAATCAGTGACCGCTGCACTTGCACTTTAGTCAGTATTCACTCTATAGGTAACCAGTGACCGCTGCACTTGTAGTTTAGTCAGTATTCACTCTATAGGTAACCAATTACTGCTGCACTTGTAGTTTAGTCAGTATTCACTCTATAGGTAATCAGTTACTGCTGCACTTGCACTTTAGTCAGCATTCACTCTATAGGTAATCAGTTACCGCTGCACTTGCAGTTTAGTCAGTATTCAGTCTATAGGTAATCAGTTACCGCTGCACTTGCACTTTAGTCAGTATTCACTCTATAGGTAACCAGTTACAGCTGCACTTGCACTTTAGTCAGTATTCACTCTATAGGTAATCAGTGACCGCTGCACTTGTAGTTTAGTCAGTATTCCCTCTATAGGTAACCAGTTACAGCTGCACTTGCAGTTTAGTCAGTATTCACTCTATAGGTAATCAGTGACCGCTGCACTTGCACTTTAGTCAGTATTCACTCTATAGGTAACCAGTTACTGCTGCACATGCACTTTAGTCAGTATTCACTCTATAGGTAACCAGTTACAGCTGCACATGCACTTTAGTCAGTATTCACTCTATAGGTAATCAGTTACTGCTGCACTTGCACTTTAGTCAGTATTCACTCTATAGGTAATCAGTGACCGCTGCACTTGTAGTTTAGTCAGTATTCACTCTATAGGTAATCATTTACCGCTGCACTTGTAGTTTAGTCAGTATTAACTCTATAGATAATCAGTGACCGCTGCACTTGCAGTTTAGTCAGTATTCACTCTATAGGTAATCAGTGACCGCTGCACTTGTAGTTTAGTCAGTATTCACTCTATAGGTAATCATTTACCGCTGCACTTGTAGTTTAGTCAGTATTAACTCTATAGATAATCAGTGACCGCTGCACTTGTAGTTTAGTCAGTATTCACTCTATAGGTAATCAGTTACCGCTGCACTTGCAGTTTAGTCAGTATTCCCTCTATAGGTAATCAGTTACCGCTGCACTTGCACTTTATTCAGTATTCACTCTACAGTATAGGTAACCAGTTACAGCTGCACTTGCACTTTACAGGGAGTGCAGAATTATTAGGCAAGTTGTATTTTTGAGGAATAATTTTATTATTGAACAACAACCATGTTCTCAATGAACCCAAAAAACTCATTAATATCAAAGCTGAATATTTTTGGAAGTAGTTTTTAGTTTGTTTTTAGTTTTAGCTATTTTAGGGGGATATCTGTGTGTGCAGGTGACTATTACTGTGCATAATTATTAGGCAACTTAACAAAAAACAAATATATACCCATTTCAATTATTTATTTTTACCAGTGAAACCAATATAACATCTCAACATTCACAAATATACATTTCTGACATTCAAAAACAAAACAAAAACAAATCAGTGACCAATATAGCCACCTTTCTTTGCAAGGACACTCAAAAGCCTGCCATCCATGGATTCTGTCAGTGTTTTGATCTGTTCACCATCAACATTGCGTGCAGCAGCAACCACAGCCTCCCAGACACTGTTCAGAGAGGTGTACTGTTTTCCCTCCTTGTAAATCTCACATTTGATGATGGACCACAGGTTCTCAATGGGGTTCAGATCAGGTGAACAAGGAGGCCATGTCATTAGATTTTCTTCTTTTATACCCTTTCTTGCCAGCCACGCTGTGGAGTACTTGGACGCGTGTGATGGAGCATTGTCCTGCATGAAAATCATGTTTTTCTTGAAGGATGCAGACTTCTTCCTGTACCACTGCTTGAAGAAGGTGTCTTCCAGAAACTGGCAGTAGGACTGGGAGTTGAGCTTGACTCCATCCTCAACCCGAAAAGGCCCCACAAGCTCATCTTTGATGATACCAGCCCAAACCAGTACTCCACCTCCACCTTGCTGGCGTCTGAATCGGACTAGAGCTCTCTGCCCTTTACCAATTCAGCCACTGGCCCATCCATCTGGCCCATCAAGACTCACTCTCATTTCATCAGTCCATAAAACCTTAGAAAAATCAGTCTTGAGATATTTCTTGGCCCAGTCTTGACGTTTCAGCTTGTGTGTCTTGTTCAGTGGTGGTCGTCTTTCAGCCTTTCTTACCTTGGCCATGTCTCTGAGTATTGCACACCTTGTGCTTTTGGGCACTCCAGTGATGTTGCAGCTCTGAAATATGGCCAAACTGGTGGCAAGTGGCATCTTGGCAGCTGCACGCTTGACTTTTCTCAGTTCATGGGCAGTTATTTTGCGCCTTGGTTTTTCCACACGCTTCTTGCGACCCTGTTGACTATTTTGAATAAAACGCTTGATTGTTCGATGATCACGCTTCAGAAGCTTTGCAATTTTAAGAGTGCTGCATCCCTCTGCAAGATATCTCACTATTTTTGACTTTTCTGAGCCTGTCAAGTCCTTCTTTTGACCCATTTTGCCAAAGGAAAGGGAGTTGCCTAATAATTATGCACACCTAATATAGGGTGTTGATGTCATTAGACCACACCCCTTCTCATTACAGAGATGCACATCACCTAATATGCTTAATTGGTAGTAGGCTTTCGAGCCTATACAGCTTGGAGTAAGACAACATGCATAAAGAGGATGATGTGGTCAAAATACTCATTTGCCTAATAATTCTGCATGCAGTTTAGTCAGTATTCACTCTATAGGTAATCAGTGACCGCTGCACTTGCACTTTAGTCAGTATTCACTCTATAGGTAATCAGTGACCGCTGCACTTGAACTAATTATAGGTAATTGGAACAGGTACTTACCAATGTCTGCCTGCCTGCTCCTTTCTGAAACTGAGAACCAGTGGAAGAGATGCATTGGAGAAGGGTATTTTAGATTTTTTCCTCTTCCAGTGTGGTGATTAATATACGCCATTAGGATTGGGGGGCTGCACCTGGGCTCAACAGTGGTTTTAAAAAGATTTTCCAGTTTGCATAAACATCCTTCAAAATAATCATTTATGAAGGTAGCTGTAATGATGTAATGTATTTCTTTAACCCTTATTGCTCCCATCTTCTGTTTTGGGCTGTGGTCACATGACCATGTCCATACATCTTTCTTATTTCCTGCGATGTCTTGTCCATGGGCACGTCAAAGCAGCAGCAGGGGCAGTGATAGGTGAGTGTTTATCTAATTACCTGGTGGGAGGAGCTATAAACTAGCTGGCCGTTGTTAGGGGGCGGTGCTGCAGCTGTGGCAAGGAAGGAAGAAGTGCATCATGGGTTCGGTTGGATACAGCAACAGGAAGTGCTGCATACAGGATGTAAACCAACCAAAGTGATTTGTTTACATGATGAAAACATGTCAGGAGAGTCCAAATTGATAAAAGGAGGGAGAAGTGTACACTAAGTAACCAACTACATGAGCATATCTGTTAAAAACCACAGTAATCCCAGAAAACTCCTTCATTTTATCATATGATTGACCCACTACCCTGAAATAAGAAATAAATTCCTTGGTTTGGAATTTGTCACATAAATGATTTGAAGGATACCATATCTCCTCATGGAGAGCGCCTAAACCGTGTGAGGAGTCTTATAGACCAGACAAAATTTCTCTGGAATTCTGGGAAGAAAGGAAGCAAATGAGCTCTTAACAAGCTCTGCCTCTGATGCCACCATGTAAGGTAGTTATCATATAAGTCAGTGTTTGACCTTGAGACAGGCCTTGAGACATGACTCGGATAATAATTAAGCCAGGACCTCATCTACAGACAGCTGCCTGCCTCATCTGCAGACCGGTGTCTGCCTTACAGTTTTAAAAGCACTACAGTATAGGTGCGCAACTATAATCCATATAGCAAAATAAGTTGGGGCCCCCACCGCCTAGTGTAAGAAAAATTTAAACTGCTGTATAAGTAGCAATGATTAAGGCCTCTTTCACACGACCGCATGGCTTTTTCAGTGTTTTGCGGTCCGTTTTTCACAGATCTGTTGTTCCATGTTTTGTTTCCGTTGTGTTTTCGTTTCTGTTCTGTTTTTCCGTATGGCATATACAGTATACAGTAATTACATAGAAAAAATTGGGCAGGGCATAACATTTTCAATAGATGGTTCCGCAAAAACGGAACAGATATGGAAGACATACGGATGCATTTCCGTATGTGTTCCATTTTTTTTTGTGGACCCATTGACTTGAATGGAGCCACGGAACGTGATTTGCGGGCAATAATAGGACATGTTCTATCTTTCAACGAAACGGAAATACGAAAACGGAATGCATACGCAATACATTCCGTTTTTTTGCGGAACCATTGAAATGAATGGTTCCGTATACGGACCATATACGGAACGCAAAAAACGGCCCGTAAATGGAAAAAAAAATGGTTGTGTGAAAGAGGCCTAAAAGTATGTATAAGCAGCACAATATAATCAGAAAACTGCCATCTTGTTATTCTGTACAAAAGGGTACAACTTTCTTGCACCTGATTGGGCCCCCTCTACTTTTGGGCCACATAGCAAGTGCTATGGCTCTAGTTATGCCTACATGTCTTTAGTTTGTACTGTACGTGATACAGGAAACTTCCTCATGTATTACAATTCTGCACTAGCATTTGTCCTAGGGCAGGGGTGCTCAACCTGCAGACCTCCAGCTGTTGCAAAACTACAACTTTCAGCATGCCCTAATAGCTGTAGGCTGTCCAGGCATGCTGGGAGTTGTAGTTTTGCAACAGCTGGAGAGTCACAGGTTGAGCATCCCTGTCCTAGGGAATAAATGCACAGGGCAGACTACAAATACATACACCGTTTCAAAAAGGGTCCTCTATTGGTCTCAGACTCTCAGGTTTTTTATGTTGTATTTATAGCATGCAAGGCAGTGAAATCATATAAGTTCATACCGGGCCTGTCCTAACCTCTATTCTACTTTGGCCTGAGCTCTCACAGTGTTTATAGACACAACTTCTGCATACTTGACATAGGAGACAAAACTACATGATAGCACACGAGGACATGCTGTTTGTTGACTTTACATTAGGATACGGACTAAAATGACCCTGTTCTTGAGTCACAATAGGAAGCAAGAGCTATGGAAAAATTGCAGGTCTTTTCATTCAACGGTAAAAAGAACCATAATGTACTATCTTCACTCTTGGGCTACCAAAAAGTATTGTGTGATCTTTGCATTTAGCCTCTCCTGAATGGTCAGTTAGGTAAGAAAATGCCATGGTACAGACATAGAAAGCTGCTAGAGATTTCTTATATACAATTTACTCTATATGTGATAGTTAACTCCCAAAAACAAGAGTTGTTCTGGATAGGATTCATCCATGTGAAACCTTTTATGGTTGCTTCATGCCTAGCGCTAGCGTAAATCCATTGTTTATGTGCAGGACATTATCTGAGTCTTAGTACAAAGGGACATATCTGTCAATGCATTGGAAAAGAAAAAATAGTTGTTGGTTGGTCCCTTTAGCATCTATTCAAAGCTAGATAGTCCAGTGTTCCTCAAAGTTTCTAAGCAAAGTACCTCCAGTCAAAGAGAAGTCACAGAACAACCCACAAGGCTACCATCATTTAAATATTGCCGAACTAACATCATATTACATTATATTTTGTTACTGCACTTTTTACTAGTAATGGTTGTCATTGTCTTGATTTTTCTTTGAACTCTGGGGCAATGGGAGGGCACCATCTTAGTTCACATGGCGACCCATCATAAAGGACTGTGGATGTGTAGGGGGATAGAGTGAGTGCACATTTCGATTTTTAGGAAAAGAGTGTATCTATATAAGAGCCATCTAACAATGGAGCTCTCACTTTAGTGGCAGCCTACAATAATGCCCTTGGAACAGAGGCATCCTGAAGCAGTGCCCCGATGAAATAGCAAATCTACAGCAGTGGTTTTATAACCATTGACTGCATCATTACACCATAGCACATCCAGTCTGCAAGATGGCCACCATAACAATGGTAGCAGAGGAAATGAAAAGTTGTTTGCAAGAAATGCATTGCATGTGGTTCCAAGAGAGCACCAGTGGCACAGTGTGGGTTACCAGAGCCTGGGGCAAGCCACCTAACTTTTGGACATGCCACTTTTTATACAGCCACACTCTACAGTATAACAAGACCAATATTACCAATAATAAAACTATATAAAGTGCAAATAATACCCCTACATAATGACCACATATGATCAGAATGTCACCACCATACTGATAATGAATAAAAAACACTATACAATAACCAACAATAACACTATATAAGAGAAAAATAATACTGCCAAGACCATGATAACATGTATTACCACCTCACAGTGACTATACCAATACCGATATACACTATACTAATACTGCACATGATGTACTATACAAAGAGCAATATTACCGCCACAGCAGTGGTAGACACCAGTTAGTGCATACACAAAGAATACAATGCAGGTAAATCCACTTAATTACAGGAGATATCTCCTTTGACTGGAACTGAAGTCATTCTCTTTTCTTTTCTTTCCAGTCCAAAACACAATTTCTTCAAGCATCTATAATGCCCCCAGTAGTGCCCCAGTATTCATAATGGCCTCCATATTGGCAGTATGTATAATGCCCCCCATAGTTTCCCCAGTATTTATAATGCCCTCTGTAGTGCCTCTAGTATGTTAAATGACCCCAGTGATGCCCCAGTATTTATAATAACCCCCTGCAGTGCCCCCAGGCACTTATAATGCCCACCTATAGTGCTCTGGCCAGTTGTAATGCTCGCTGTATTGCACCTAGCCATTCATAATGTCCCCTGTAGTACCTCCAGGCAGTTATAATGCCCCATGTAGTGCCCCAGACAGTTGTAATGCTATGGCTCTTGGGTCCCACCAGACTGGTATGATTCCCCCTGTAGTGCCCCCAGTCAGTGAATATGCCTCCTGTAATGCCTCCAGCCAATTATAATGCCCCCTAGCCACCAATTGCCTACTGCCTTGCAGGCTTTAGGCTTTGTGGCCTGTGGCAGATGCAGCTCTATCCAGCTCTCTTGTAGGCCACAAGCCTAAACCAGCCTGCAACCACCCCTCTGGTCGCTCCACGCTATGCCACTTGGGTACATGTACTGTAACTGAGATATAAGATCAGACTCTTAGTGTAAATGTGAAATGATAGTGCAAAAAATGATAAATATTTTAAGGAAAAATGTGTGCATTTGTGGCCTGGTAGCACAATTTTAGTTTAAGTGGTACATTAGGGATTGCTCAATATAAACTTACTACTGTACTGTACCTAATAATACCTTTGCAACTTATATACTTACATTAGATCATATAAACATGGCCTAATGTTTACATTAAATAGAGTATAAAAAAATCGGACAGTTTTTGATAAATCTTCAGAAAAATGATTTTGCATTCACTTTGTGCGGTAATGAAGATAATCCAGGGCTTCACCATGTCAAACCCAAACATGCTGAGATCCAGTAGGTGTTCTCAGCTATGCTAGAGAAGTTCTGGTAGCATATTTATAAGCTCTGAGCAGAAGATGGCCATTGGTTCCAGGAGCTGAGCCCTAGATTTTCTTTTATTATGGTGGCTTTTTAGGGATCAAATTAGACTGCTGGGAAGATGAGATCAAATTTCACTCACACGCACACTAATATAGAGCAAAGATCTTCTGAGAATTTTAGTTTCCCAGTATGTTCTCTGCAGAAAATCATGTATGTTGTACAAGTGAGGGTCTCCAGCCTGTAGTCTTCAGATTTATGGAGAAACTGATGCTAGGACCAACTTCAATAACCTAGAAAAGACTCCATCATTGACTCTGGCAGTCAATGTAGTATTTTTTTATTTTATTACACGAAACAAACAACCATTTAGTGGTGTGCTACTGCCAGCCAGGGGCAAGTGCTCACCTTCTGTATACAGGTGAAACGCGAAAAATTAGAATATCGTGCAAAGTTCATTTATTTCAGTAATGCAACTTAAAAGGTGAAACTAACATATGAGATAGACTCATTACATGCAAAGCGAGATATTTCAAGCCTTTAGTTGTTATAATTTGGATGATTATGGCTTATAGCTTATGAAACCCCAAAGTCTCAATTTGGAGGTACCCTTTGCTCAGGGGATATGGATTAATTTGCTGACTAGAGTGTGACACTTTGAGCCTAGAATATTGAACCTTTTCACAAAACTCTAATTTTAAGTTGCAATAATGCAATTCCTTTTCATTTGCATTACTGAAATAAATGGACTTTTGCACGATATTCAAATTTTTCGAGTTTCACCTGTACATTACCATACATGCTCTCTTCTGCCCTGCTGCTCCTCTGTCCACTGCTGTATGCAAAATGTTTATATGCTGGAAAGTAGAAAACAGCTTTGAAGCAATCTTGTGTATGGGTGTCTGAGTTATTTTGTGTGGGTACCAGCAGCACTAGTACAAGAGGGATTCAAATTACGTGGCAATTCAAACAGGGGTCTCAGTTCCTCTTTTGGCTACATGCACATGGCCGTCACATGGCCATTTGAGCACCAAGGAAAGTCTATGGGTTATTCAGATGGCATTTTTTTTAACGGCCGTCAAAAAATTGGACATGTCCTATTTTGGGCCGTTTTCACGACCAGATGGACCTCATTAAAATCAATGGGACCATTTTTAACGGCCACTTAGACAGGAGTGCACCCGTCTAATGGCCATTACAAAAGGGTACACTAGGACAATATGGCCTTTTAGGGGTTACATTTTATTTTTATTTTTAAAGTACTCACCTCACCCACTTGCATGCGCAGAGGCAGTTGCTCCTCTCTTCATTGAAAAGGACCTGCCAAAGGACCTGTGCTCAGCGTGATGACGTCACCATGCTGTCACGCTCGTGTGTGGGAGGAAAACACCACACCGAGTATAGGAGGAGAAGGGGATACCGGAATAAGGCCTGGAAACTAGGGAAGGAATATGGACACCTCCTAGAGAAAACCCTAACTCCAGTCCTGACAGACTACCAGTATGAACAGGCCCCAAAGGTAGGCAAGTTCATACACTGGATACCTAGAATCCTATCTCACCCTATAGGACCCTGGAACTAATGTCAGGACTGAGTCTACCTGTTCCTCCAAAGGGAAGAACGAACAGGAGTCTCCCTCAGGCCTAATGATAAACAACAGGGAAAGGCAACACACACATACAGTACAGACCAAAAGTTTGGACACACCTTCTCATTCAAAGAGTTTTCTTTATTTTCATGACTATGAAAATTGTAGATTCACACTGAAGGCATCAAAACTATGAATTAACACATGTGGAATTATATACATAACAAACAAGTGTGAAACAACTGAAAATATGTCATATTCTAGGTTCTTCAAAGTAGCCACCTTTTGCTTTGATTACTGCTTTGCACACTCTTGGCATTCTCTTGATGAGCTTCAAGAGGTAGTCCCCTGAAACGGTTTTCACTTCACAGGTGTGCCCTGTCAGGTTTAATAAGTGGGATTTCTTGCCTTATAAATGGGTTTGGGACCATCAGTGGCGTTGAGGAGAAGTCAGGTGGATACACAGCTGATAGTCCTACTGAATAGACTGTTAGAATTAGTATTATGGCAAGAAAAAAGCAGCTAAGTAAAGAAAAATGAGTGGCCATCATTACTTTAAGAAATGAAGGTCAGTCAGTCAGCCGAAAAATTGGGAAAACTTTGAAAGTAAAGGCTATTTGACCATGAAGGAGAGTGATGGGGTGCTGCGCCAGATGACCTGGCCTCCACAGTCACCGGACCTGAACCCAATCGAGATGGTTTGGGGTGAGCTGGACCGCAGAGTGAAGGCAAAAGGGCCAACAAGTGCTAAGCATCTCTGGGAACTCCTTCAAGACTGTTGGAAGACCATTTCAGGGGAGTACCTCTTGAAGCTCATCAAGAGAATGCCAAGAGTGTGCAAAGCAGTAATCAAAGCAAAAGGTGGCTACTTTGAAGAACCTAGAATATGACATATGTTCAGTTGTTTCACACTTGTTATGTATATAATTCCACATGTGTTAATTCATAGTTTTGATGCCTTCATAGTCATGAAAATAAAGAAAACTCTTTGAATGAGAATGTGTGTCCAAACTTTTGGTCTGTACTGTATATCAAAACAAAATACAAAAGGGAACGGAAACACTTATCTTCAATAAAGCTATGGTAGCACCAGGAACTCAGCCGAGAACTAAACACAAGCTAACCACAAGTCCAACAGAAGCTATAAACCGCATAGCATAGTGGGAGAAACAACAATAAATAGAGAAGGTAAAATGACCACAATAGCCACACCTGGGAAAAGAAGGTGTGGCAAGCACCAGAAACAACACAGGCGTCATTTGATCCAAAAGTAAAACATGTCTCCTGCCACGTGTTACCAGTCTTACAGGTCTCCTGCCACCTTCGCGGGAATGTCCGTATGTCTCGGTACGTCCGTTACACACGTGCTCATGCTGGGAGTGCACGGTGACGTCATCAAGTTTAGTGCAGGTCCTTTTCAATGAAGAAAGGAGCGACTGCCTCTGTGAATGCAAGTGGATGAGGTGAGTATTTTTTTTAATTCCTTTTTTGCGAACCGTGTATTTTACCAATACTTACAATTGAGACATGCCATGCAGACTCAGGAACGGAAGACTCCTTCTTTGACTGTGCACTCCATGCCGGTGATTGATTCAGTGGTGCAGGCCAGATTATTGCGCACGATTATCTCCATGGCTTATGCCAGTCTACTAGATAAAGTAGTATGTGATCCATTAACCAGTCTTAAGGCTAAATGGGAGAGGGATGTTGGAGAACTGTCGGAGGAAAAATGGAGGGATGTTTTGGGGGCAGTACCCACGATATCTATGAGTGTGGCACATAGGCGATCGCAATTATTCCTTATTCATGGGGTATACAAGACGCCGCGACTCCTGTTTAAGATGGGTCTACGTGCGGACTCTAACTGTCCTAGGTGTGCTGCCCCGGATGCAGACTTGGCTCATATGTTTTGGTCCTGCACAGAACTGGAGCGTTTCTGGTGTGGAGTGTATAGACAAATAGAAAACAGCTATGGAGTTATTTTACCAAAGACTCCACTGGTGGGGTATCTTGGGTATGTAGAGGACCTAACAACCACCAATGATTATAAATTAGCAATTGCTAAATTATTGTACATTGCACGTAAATCCATTGCAAAACACTGGATACAGCCGATCTCTCCGACTAAATCAGAGTGGATAAATATGGTCAATCATATGATATCCATGGAGAGTGGCATCTATATTAAAAGAGGCACTGTACAGAAATTTAAGAAGCAATGGCAGGTGTGGCTGGCTGGACCTGGGGGAAGTCTCAGAGATTGATGCATATTTGGAATGGAATGGTCCTAAGGGGATTTGGAAGTTAAGATGTAAGAGAATTAGAGCATTTTTGTCCATGTCGAGGGAGATGACCACACGGAGAGGGGGAGGTGGGAAGGGAGTTGGGGGGGACTGGGAGATTTAATAAAGGTTTATTTGATGCAGTGTTATTGCCGTGCTGATTTGGATAAAGTATGATTGATTTTACTGTATTGATATCCTAATGTCATATAATGTATGGTTTATCTGAATAATTGGCTGTATGTCAAACCTTTAATAAAAATGATCTGATTAAAAAAAAAATCCTTTTTTGCTAACAAAACATTACATCTGGGGGCCACTATGGGGGGCATTATTACAGATGGGGGGCACCATGGAGGACATTATTACAGATTAGTGCCACCAAGGGGCGACATTATTACACATGGGGGCCACCATAAATCGTATTATTACTGCTGGGGGCCATTATGTGGAACATTATGTGTACTGAGGGCTAAGGATCGACCGATTATCGGATTTACCTATATTATCGGCCGATATTCATGATTTTCAAAGTTATCGGTATCGGCATCTAACCTTGCCGATATGCCGATAATGCGTCCAGCGCTGCTCTCTTATGAGAAAACATGGCGCTTGGCGCGCGCCACCATGTTCAGTGGCCAGAGTCAGTGGAGAAGGAGGGAGGGAGGGTAGGAGGGAGGGAATCCCTCCCTCCTATGACGCGGCCGCCACAGAGCTCAATAAAATGAGCGGGCTCTGAAGCTGCCCACTTCACTGTCACCAATGAATGTCTGGCTAATATTAAAGCAGGAGGAGGGACAGGGGAGGGTTTACCGCTGCGCCATCTCAGCTAGTGTGCTCGGCAAACGGCAGCAGCATCCTCCTCCTGAGTGTCCTCCCCAGAGACAAGCAGCCAGCATAGAAGGTGCCTGGCTACTGTGCCACCAATGATAATTTTAATACAAATACAGGAGGCGGGTGCTGGCTGTACCCGCCTCCTGTATCTGTATTAAAGGTTAATTATCATTGGTGGCGCAGTGCACCCCCAACCCCCAGTATTAAAGTCATTGGTGGCAGTGGCCACAGGGTTCTATGCACAGGGCAGCAGGGACAGTGTAAGATCCTATTCACCCTAATAGAGCTCTATTAGGGTGAATAGGGAATATCGGTATAAGTTATCGGCTATCGGCCTGAAAGTTCACAGGTTAGGCTACTTTCACACTAGCGTTCGGAGCGGATCCGTCTGATGTTTCATCAGACGGATCCGCTCCGATAATGCAGACGTTTGCATCCGTTCAGAACGGATCCGTCTGCATTATAACTTAGAAAATTTTCTAAGTCTGAAAGTAGCCTGAGCGGATCCGTCCAGACTTTACATTGAAAGTCAATGGGGAACAGATCCGCTTGAAGATTGAGCCATATAGTGTCATCTTCAAGCGGATCCGTCCCCATTGACTTCCATTATAAGTCTGGACGGATTCGCTTGCCTCCGCACGGCCAGGCGGACACCCGAACGCTGCAAGCAGCATTCAGGTGTCCGCTCACTGAGCGGAGCGGAGGCTGAGCGCTGGCAGGCGGATGCATTCTCAGTGGATCCGCCTCCACTGAGAATGCATTGGGGCCGGACGGCTGCGTTCAGGACCGCTCGTGAGCCCCTTCAAACGGAGCTCACGAGCGGACACCTGAACGCAGGTGTGAAAGTAGCCTTATCGGTATCGGTATTGGCTCTAAAAAATCTATATTGGTCTATCCCTACTGAGGGCACTGCAGGGGTTATGATTTTTATTTTAAAATTTTAAAGATTTTTATTGAAATTCATCAGGTTTTCATGGCCATTTTTAACGTCCATGAAAAACGAATGGAAAACGGCCATTAAAAACTGACAGACCGCCAGAAAATGGATGCACAAATGGTTTAAAAATGGCCATAAAAAACTGACAGTGTGTCCGTTTTTAACTGATGCATGTAGCCTTAGTGGTAAGGTGGCCGCACATGTGCACTCTATTACAGTAAGGGTACATTCACACGCCCACAAGTGTTTTGCAGTCCGAAAATTGTGGATCTGTGAAAACATGGATACCGGCCATGTGCGTTCCGCATTTTGCGGACTGCACATAGCCGGCCCTGTGATAGAAATGCCTATTCTGGTCCGTGGTTGCGGACAATAATAGGAAATGCTCTATCTTTTTTGCAGGGCCGTAGAATGGAACTACGGATGTGAACAGCACACAGTGTGCTGTCTGCATCTTTTGCGGCCCCATTGAACTGAATGGGTCCGCGCCCGTTCCGCAAAATTGCGGAACAGGTGCGTACCTATTCATACGGACGTGTGAATGGACCCTTAATGGGAGATATGAGAGAAAGTAAGCATGCTTAGGCTGTTCCTGTATCGCCCATAGCGAAAAATGGAGTCACAACTGAATATAATGTACAGCTCAACAGAGACCACCATACTGTAGTGAGTAGCCACCAGCAGTATAGATTGTTGTAATGCAGCCTGAAGCTTGCTAACAGGGAACACTGATCTTGCTCTATTTTCAGATAGTTCCCACAGCTAAAAGGTACAATGCATTATTCCCATTATATGTGAGAATTGCTGTTTGAGCATGTCCCTAATTCTGAAACGTCATCTGTAAGATGGAGGCATTATTTCACTATGTTATGCAGATAACTACAAATTTAGAATATATATAGTCATAATGATCACTGACAAATGCATATCTGCTGTTATATATAAATTATTCAAGTGTTATATATATACGTTGGCCACATTTAGAGAGTACTTCCAGTAACACTGTCAGCTAGGAGCATTCTAGCAGGTCACAAGCTGCAAAATGTAAGTAGTCGCAGCACCCCGTGAACCTGACGTTATATAGCTCTAATGTGATGGTATGGTATTTTCACTTGTTACGTTGTACTTAATGAAAGTAAAAAAATAAAATGGCATAAGCCAAGATCTTGGGCTTCAGTGCTGTATATATAGTATATAGGGGACATTTATTATGAATTATATGCCACTTTTTGGCATATTAATGTCGCACATTTTGTTGCAATGTTTTTTTGCAGCAAAATCTGCGACTTTCTGCCGCTCACACCATTCCCGAGTGCCGAGAAAAGGCGGCGTGTTGTGGGTGGGGAAAAGGGCAGGCTGTCAGGACCATCTGATTTATCATTTTCCATGCCAGATTTTAGTATGTCGCACAGCCTGCTGGAGGAAGCACCAAAGTTATGTACAGGCCTGTGCCTCCATATAACTTTGGCGAATCCACCGGCAGCGCAGAGAGACTAAGACGGTGTCTAAATTGCCGATCTTAATAAATGTCCCTCTATGTTTTAATCTTACACTTGCGTACACAGTTACCATTTTTTTTACGTGGCTCCTTCTGTTACCTCACTGTACTTCTCCAGAAAGTGTCTAGTTTCTAACTATACATTAGCACTCATCTGTATTTTATTTTATTTTATGATTTGATTTGTTACATATACTGTAAGTTGGCATATTTAATTTAAGGGGTTGTTTGGCCTAGGATCTGACAAGCTCAGTGGATGGAACTGGTGCAGCCCTGATGTTCCTACACTGCTATCCCATTCCCAGGGGCTTCCAGTTTCATACCGGCTTGATCTTTTGCTGATCACTGTCATTGTCAGTCTCATGTGCTAGAACGATGTGCTAGTGATACAGTTCAAGCAAGTGACCGCTGAAATCAGTAATTGGCCGTCGTAGGCATGGGGCCAAACCCCTTTTGGTCTGCCAGGGACCATAAGTGGCTGGAAATGTGGCAGCAGCTTGTGGCAATGGGGATGCAGACATGTAAGTGTTTTTTAATTGCCACTGGTTCTGTCCATTGGGGTTGGCAGCTCCTAGGCCAGACCACCCCCTTAAGTTTTGCAACTTGTAAATTGGATTACTAATTAAATCAACTAATTAAAGTGGAAAAAGTGGATCTTTTGCACAATGAGTCACAAATCTACAGCACTGAGCACGTTGTCATTTTGTAGATACTGTGTGTATTGTAAGTGTGACAAATATGGCAATTTATATGGTCACCAATTCCCTTGAACTATGCTTGAAAATAAAAGTGGCCCCAATTTGTTTATTTGCTATGCATGTGCCTGGTTTGCCGTAAGAGATTGTCTGCTTTGGAACAGCCTTTTTTGTTACAAAGGCCCCTGATGGTAAGATATCTACAGTATTTACCATGGAGCCAGACCTATGGGGCCTTGGTGACGGGAGGTGGCATTGACATTCTGCTTCCAACATAATACAGTGATTATTTTCTGCAGCTGTCACTAGAGGGAGCTCAGTGCATAGGAATTTTACAACGGTACAACTTACTAAGCGTTGAATATCCCCTACTTGTGGGTGTAGGCAGACAGTATTAAAATATATTAAAATAAGGGAAGCAGAGGGTTTAGATCTGTATGGGAGGAGATTTATCAATGTATTTATACCAGTTCCCTGGTGAAAATACACTGAGAAATTTACTGTTCAGATTGAGCTCCATATCTATAAAGCACCTGTTCTACTTTTTCTGACATACAGGTTTGGTAAAGTGTATGAACGTATTTTATTATTATATTTTTTTGTTGTTAAAAGATTGTAAATTCATCCCAAATCTCTCAGCGTGGCAAACTTACTAAATTTAGCTATGGGGCCATATGCTATCTGTGTGCTCCCCTGGTTTCACTGATGGAACCCACAAGAGAAAACAGCTGTGATACATGGGAGAACCTGACAACAAGTGTTTAGTAATCCAGAAAGGCCGGACGCTGGAGGTAGGCCCTGCATGAAGGGTTTTGGGCTCCGGGGCCGAGGAGGGGCTAGGAAGGGTTAAGATAGTGAGGTGGGCGGAGTGGCGCGGGAGGGCTGGAGTTTCAAGAGGGGGCGGAGCAAGCGGACCGACGCCATTTTGGGAGAAGAGGAGCAGGAGAGCGGACATCTCGGCATCCTCTCCAGCTCCCAGCTTACCATGTCCGGTGTCGAGGAGGTCCTAGCGTGGCTGCGAGCAGCGGCGGAGGCCCGTGGTCCGGGCTGGCTTGAAGACCAGGTAGCCGGCTTGCTGCAGGGGGAGGCGGCGGGTGCAGTTTGCCCGCCGTCATATGAAAAACGGCCGTGGCGGGCTAGGCCTCCGACGCGCCTGATAGAGGAGGACACCCCCAGAGTCCAGCGCCGAGTTAGGAGCCCCTCTAGGGACCCTCCGGGCCGTGGGGGACACTCTCAACCCCTCCCTAAGTCCTCACCGCTCGGGAGGAATCCACAGGCACGGCGGGATTCAGTGAAGGGAGGGGGGCGGCCCCCTTCATCGCGTGCGGCTGCAGACGGCGGGAATGCAGGACCAGGTAATGCAGGCTCCTCTCCTAGGCCTGGGGGGAGGCCTGCTCGTCATGGGAGAGCAAGTGGTGCGAGGGTCTGCGGGGCTGTGCACCGGGAGGCGGAGCGGGTGCACAGGCCCCTTATGGATGACGGACAGCCGACGGCTGGTCCTATTAAAGAGTCGAGCGAGCAGATGGCAGGGGCTGAACAGGACGCGTCCAGCCCTGAGAGTGCTGGGACACCGGGCTACAGTGGAAGATTACCGGAGGGGGAGTCCAGGATGGTGCGATCTGAAGTGGAGCGGCGGGAATCCAGATCAACGGCTGCGGGGTTCACAGCGCCCGGGCAGCCAGGTGAGGCAACCTTGGGGACACTGTTTACATTATTGCAAGGTGTGGGGGTGGGGGCCAGCGGGGGGTGGTCAGTCTGATTTAATTGGGGGTCTAGGGCGATTACTGTGCGGGTTAGCTGGTATAGGGCACGGCGGGGCAGGGCCTTTGCAAGCTTGGGGGTTGGGGAGGGGAAGTGAGGGAGAAGCGGTGGCTGGGGGATCTGGGCAGGTTTTGGGGGGGTGGGCCCCGGGGCGAGTGGGGGGGGGGTTCAGTGCAAACTCAGGTAGGCGGTGAGGAGGATAGGCCGAGGGTAGATGATGCGGCGAGGGGTGAGGTGTATGTGTGCTTTGAGGGCCCGTTGGGGGCGCATTTAAAGCAGGAAGTGAGGGAGCGGATTTGGAAGGGGGAGTACGTGGATATTTTTTCGCTACTCCCGTTGGAGCGCTTTAATTTGGATGTGGTTAGGAAGGATTTGGGAAAGGAGGAGGAGGAGGAGGAGAAGAGACGGTATAGGCTGATCCCCCGTACTTTTAGTAATTGGCTTCGTTTGCTATTTTGGCGAGTGTGATCGGGGAGAAGGCGCAAGATAGTTGTTCACCTCAGTTTTGTTACGTGGATGCGATAGGGGTGGCTTATCGGTTTTATGGTGGATACGGGTGGTTGCGGTATGACGAGCAGTTTCGTCAGAGGAAGGCGGTCCGCTCCAGTATGCGGTGGGACCATAAGGACATAGGGCTGTGGATGAGGGTGATGGGGGCTGGTAGACAGGGGCAGCCTTTTCGTGCAGAGCAGGGGGGGTGGACAGTCGGGTTTTGCTGCTGCCTCGGCCAAGGGCTTGTGCTTTTTATTCAATGAGGGGAGTTGTAAGTTCGGTCAAAAATGCAAGTTTAAGCATGAGTGTTCGGGGTGTGGGGGAAGTCACGGGGCCAGCCGTTGCTTCCGGGAGCCTAGGCCGAGGGGGGGAGAGGCGGTTGGAAAAGGGGCGGACTCCGGTCAGGGTGGACGCGATGGGGCCGTATTTAAGTAGGTACCCGGATAGGGTGGGGGCGGAGCTGTTACGGAGGGGGTTTGAGGAGGGGTTTGTGATTCCGTCTTGTCATGAGGATGCGGGGGGTGGAAGAGGTAAGAATTTGAGGTCGGCTTTGATGCACCCGGAAGTGGTGTCTCAGAAGCTAGCTAAGGAGGTGAGTTTAGGGAGAATGTACGGGCCGTTTGGGGAGTTACCTTTGGGGAACTTGGTGGTTTCTCCGTTGGGGGTGGTTCCAAAGAAGGAGCCGAATGCTTTTCGGCTGATTCACCATTTATCTTTCCCAAAGGGGTCCACGGTGAATGATGGGATTGATCCGGAGTTGTGTTCGGTTGTTTACACCTCTTTTGATACGGCTGTTAGTTGGGTTAGGTAGTTGGGGCCGGGTGCGCTGTTGGCAAAGGCGGACATTGAGGCCGCGTTTCGCTTATTGCCGGTCCACCCGGATAGTTTGCGCTTGTTGGGTTGTTTTTGGGAGGGGGGGTATTTTGTGGAGGGGTGTTTGCCGATGGGGTGTTCGATCTCTTGCGCTTATTTTGAGAAGTTTAGCTCCTTCTTAGAATGGGTAGTGAAGGATGTGGCGGGGTGTCATTCATTATTTGGATGACTTCCTTTGTTTGGGGCCGGCGGGTTCCAGGGTGTGTGGGTTGCGGTTGGCTTCGTTGCAGGTGGTGTTTAGAGAGTTTGGGGTGCCGTTGTCGGCTGAGAAGACGGTCGGCCCCACTACAGAGTTGTGTTTTTTAGGCATAGTGCTGGATACGGTTCGGATGGAATGTAGGTTACCTGAGAACAAATTGGTTGATGTGAGGTCGGCGGTGCGGTTGGCGAGGGGGGGGGGGGCGAAGATTCGGTTGAAGGAGTTGCAATCTTTGTTAGGGAAGTTGAATTTTGCTTGTAGGATCATTCCGATGGGCAGGAGATTTTGTAGGAGATTGGCGGCGGCGACTGCAGGGGTGGTGTCGGGTCACCATTTTATTCGGCTGGGGAAGGAATTGAGGAGGGATTTGCAGGTTTGGGATGTTTTTTTGGGACAATTTAATGGCAGGGCATTGGTCATGGGAGAGGCGGTGGAGAGTTTTGACTTGTTTTCAGACGCCGCTGGGGGGGTGGGTTTTGGGGTGTATTGCGAAGGACAGTGGTGTGCGGGTGAATGGCCGGTGAGTTGGTTTGAGAGGGGTTGGGTTAAGAACGTGGCGTTGCTTGAATTGTTCCCGATAGTGCTGGTGGTGGTGCTGTGGGGGGGCAAGTTCAAGGATAGGAAAGTAAGGTGGCATTGCGATAACTTGGGTGTTGTGCAGGCAGTTAATAGTCTTACGGCATCTTCGCCTCCTGTGGTTAGGTTGTTGCAGCACTTTGTGCTGATGTGTTTGCCTCTGAAAACGTGGGTTGTGGCAGTGCATGTGCCGGGTGTTAGTAACGGGGTGGCTGACTCTCTTTCTCGTTTGCAGTGGGAGCGTTTTCGTCAGCTGGCTCCAGAGGCGGAGGAGGAGGGGTTGGAGTGCCCGGTTTGGCTCTGGGACCTATTGGAGGTACTTGGTCGGACTATGGTAAGGCGTGGCGTTCTTGGGAGCAGTGGTGTGTGAGGGTTGGGGTTGATGGGGGGGAGATCCCATTGGTGTTGTTTTTGGGGCACATGGTGGAGGAGGGTTGGTCGGTGGCGAGGGTTGGTCGGTGGCAAGGGTTAATCGGTGTTTTGCGGGTTTGGTTTTTGGTTTTAGATTGAGGGGCCTTCCGGATGTTACCAAATCCTTTTTGGTAAAGCAGGTGCTGAAGGGTTTACGTGGGGGCCGGGCGGCGGACGGTCGTAGGCCGGTGTCCTTTGAGTTGCTGTTGAGAGTGGGGGTTTGTGTGGAGTCGGTTTGTAGCTCGGAGAGTGAGGTCCGTTTGTTTAGGCTGGCATTTTCGTTGGCCTTTTTCGGGGCTTTCCGGCTGGGGGAACTGGTGAGTAAGAGTACGGTTTGCGGGGGCGGTTTTTGGGAGCGAGGATGTGGATTTGTATGAGGATAGGGTGGTGGTACGGATTAGGGTATCCAAGACGGACAGGGAGGGAAGGGGTCGTAATGTGTCTCTGTTTGCAGTAACAGGGTGCTTGGTTTGTCCAGTTAATTGTTTAAAGGAGTATAGGGCTGGGGTAGGTTGGGTGGGGAAGGGGCCGTTGTTGAGGCATGAGGACGGTTCGTGGTTGTCAAGATTCCAATTTGTGGCGGTATTCAGGAAGTGTATGAGTTCGGAATGGACTCCAGTGGCTTTACGGGTCATTCCTTTCGTATTGGGGCGGCGAGATTGGGGTTGGGGGACGAGGTGATTAAGAAGATTGGGCGGTGGGAGTCGGCACGTTTTAAGTCATATGTGCGTTTGGGGGCTTTGTGAGTTGGGGTTTGGAGGGCGCAGTGTTTTGTTTGTGTTTTTATCCTCTTTTTTCTTGTTGCAGGTGGTGAGGCAGCGTTAGTCTGGATCCTGGGACATTTGTTTGTTTTTTGGGGTGCTTTGCGGGCGGATGTGAGGCCCAACGGACGCCAGTTGGGGATAGGCCGGGATGAGGCGGTGGTGAGATGGATTGGACGCAGAGGGATGTTGTGGGGGAGTGTGATGGGGGAGGTTCATAGGCATGCGAGATTGGATAGGGCCCCGGATATTCTGGTGCTGCATGTGGGAGGTAATGACTTGGGGGTGAGGTCTTGTCGGGATTTGATCAAGGATATCAAGTTTGACTTGTTGCGCTTGTGGTCTTTGTTTCCTGGGATGATCTCGGTTTGGTCTGACATGGTGTATAGGCAGTGATGGCGAGAGGCCAGGTCGTTCGAGAGGGTGGATAAGACAAGGGTGAAGGTGAACAGGGCGGTGGGTAAGTTTGCGGCCAGGAATGGGGCGGTGGTGGTTCGACATGTTGAGTTGGAGGCGGGTACAGGTGGATTTTGGAGGGCTGATGGTGTTCGTTTGAACGCGGTAGGAATTGATTTGTGGTCCTTGGGCCTGCAGGGAGGCTTTGAGAGGGCGCTTTGCATGTGGAGGAACGCGCTGGCTTGAGGGAGGAGTCAAGCCGCGCGTCGTTGGCGGGGGAAGGTCATAGAAGCTGGTGGTCTTGGATGGCGTGGAAAATGGGAGGGCCCCCAGGAGGGGGGGGCTGGACTCTCATAGTTGGGGCATTTTTGGTTCCATCAGTTGGTGTCTCCGAGCTGGAGTTTTGCAGCTGGAGGCAAGATGGAAGTGCCGGGTTGGCGTGTTTATAATTATATGTTTGAAATTTGGGGGTTCTATGACCTCCCTCATCAGGGGATATGGAAAAAGTTATTGTTATATTTATATATATATATTTATATATGTTATGTATTTATTTATTAATAAACGGCTGCTGTGGCCGATTTAATCCAACTCAGACTGTGTGTATTCATTTAAGGGACAAGAGAGGGTTGGGGGGTGAAGGGGGAGTTTATATGTGGGGAAAGTAGGCCCCGGGGAATGCACAATAACCCATTCAAGAAAGGCCGGACGCTGGAGGTAGTCCCTGCATGAAGGGTTTTGGGCTCCGGGGCCAAGGAGGGGCTAGGAATGGTTAAGATAGTGAGGTGGGCGGAGTGGCGTGGGAGGGCTGGAGTTTCAAGAGGGGGCGGAGCAAGCGGACCGGCGCTATTTTGGGAGAAGAGGAGCAGGAGAGCGGACATCTCCCTCCCACCCGCCCTGTTTTTTGGGTGTTCTGTGGGGGGATGATGGTGGTTAGTGATGTCGCGGCAGTCGTGGCGGGGGAAGGTTATAGAAGCTGGTGGTCTTGGATGGTGTGGAAAATGGGAGGGCCCCCAGGAGGGGGGGCTGGACTCTCATAGTTGGGGCATTTTTGGTTTGTTCAGAGAGGCGTCCATCAGTTGGTGTCTCCGAGCTGGAGTTTTGCGGCTGGAGGCAAGATGGAAGTGCCGGGTTGGTGTGTTTATAATTATATGTTTGAAATTTGGGGCTTCTATGACCTCCCTCGTCAGGGGGTATGGAAAAAGTTATTGTTATATTTATATATATATATTTATATATGTTATGTATTTATTTATTTATTAATAAACGTCTGCTGTGGCCGATTTAATCCAACTCAGACTGTGTGTATTCATTTAAGGGACAAGAGAGGGTTGGGGGTGAAGGGGGAGTTTATATGTGGGGAAAGTAGGCCCCGGGGAATGCACAATAACCCATTCATGCAGCTCCGCCACAATGGGAAAATGAAGTGGTTCCGTCAGGTCTCCTGTGCTAGCTTTTTGTAGGCAGTACATTATAGTGGATGCATTTAATTCAGCATGTAAGAGAGTCAAACCTTACAGACAAAATCTTTTTGGTCCTGAGTGGTGTGTGTGGCTCCCAACTCTAGGTGGGATGGAAACAGGCTGTTAAATTGGCAGCATGGGTGCCGCTCCACTGACCCTCCTGTTGTCCTTCCTGTGACCCAGACCCGCTGGTCTTCCGCAGTTTCCTTGCACACGGCCATCAAAGTCTTCTGTGGACCCCCCACTCCCAAAAAGCCTCTCCCTGGCTTAGAAGGCTAGCGCGCTTTCACCCTAATTCACGCCTGAGCAATAGGTTGTCTGAATGCTTATTAACTCGATTCTAGCTGCTTCCTGTTGACTGTATTGCGTGTAATCCTCCAGCCCTGACCTCAGCCAGTTCATGACTACAATTTTGCCTGACTCCTCTGTGCTCCACACCGGTGCCTCTGACCCCCGTGGGTCAACTGTCAATCACATTGTAACTACTCCAGAAGGTAGTGGCCTGGTGGTTCCCCTGAAGCAAATTCCAGATCCCTGTACAGGGGTTAAAGGATGAAAACCAGGGAACGCCAATATTATGCCCTTAGTAGTAGCCCAAATTCAAATCAGTTGGTTGACACAGCAGTTCCACACCCACTGCTAAAACAACCCAGTTGTGACTTATTGAGATTTTTACTGGTCTCTTGTGGCAAAACAGGTTTAATGGTTACAAAGTCTTTTGACAGGCAACAAGCTTAGTGATTACAGTCTCTCAATAATAGCACATACTTAATTAGAGGAAACAGGTTAATTAAGTACACTGTCTTTTTATGTGGCAACAACTTTCCTTCTGGCTTGGGTTGCTCCCTGGTTGTCGACATTCTAGCTCTGGTCTCCACACTAATAAAGATGGCTGCATCTTTACTTATAACCATGGTTTTCTTTCCATGTGGCATAATACTGCATAATCTGCACAGTTTTGAACTTCTCCCAGGTTGCATTATCTCCATCTTCACAACCACTGTGTACATTCTTCTCAGTTGTGGTATTATCTTCTATGAAATACAAAGTATTGCACACAGTCTCTCACACCATGTTTGCTTACAGGCTGCAGGCTGGACGGTCTTTGTTAAAGGTCTGACTATTATACCTGCCTTGGTTGCTTCCAGAATGCATGAACTTGGCAACTTCTTTCTATCCCTTATCTGTGGCCTTAACTCCTCTGTGATATTTGGCTTCAGATGCCCTAGCTAGTCCCATAGGTGTCGTACACGTATTATTAGTACCAGTCACCTCCACCATCAAGCTAGTTACTTGCAGGATCATTACTGGCTTTGTTTTCAGCAGTAACTTCCCAGTTCACTCCTTTATTTCCTACCTGCTTCCAACTATGAGGTCTGAAGAGCACTGCCATGTCCAGGGCCTGTGTACACAAGCCATTTTGCTTTCTTTAGTGCAGTACCTTCTTTTGTCATATCCCAGCTAGTGTTTCCTCAGTAGCATAAGACCCACATAGCACACATGTAACACATAATATTACATATGAAACATATAGTACATGTCATCTCATGGTTCTAGAAAGCACCCCATTTATTGCTCTGATTGTTGCTAGATTTATTTCCGGCTGGCAGCTCAGGGGGCATGTCCTTTCTGCTGTAGTTCTTTCCTTGTAACTGCCACAGCTTCAACAATAGATACAGCTGGTGGCAGTTGAAGAGTTAAACTGAGCACGTGCAACTATCTCAGTGAGGTGGACAAGAAATAACGTAAAGGGGGGCGGAGCCTGGCCACGGAGCTGCATGGCTGCTTGTTCCTGAGCTCCTCTCCCTGGCAGCCAATGTAACCCCTGTTATCAGCTAATACCTCTGCTCAAATGGGGAAAACAGGCAAGGATCGTCATTCTGAAGCACCGGAGCTGACTGTGGCTTGCTCCAAACAGCCTGATATGGATCAGTTTCTTAAAAAGCAAAACAGAACTCCCACCGCGGAGGTGACCAAGATGGCGCGGCAGCTCTCGGACGCAGAGGAGGGCTCAGAGCCAGGAAGTGCCTCAGATGTTTCGGACCGTAGACCGACGCGCAGAAACCCTCCTTTTTCTAAAGCGGTCCTCAGGGATCTATCGGAGTCCGCACTGGCGCCTTTGAAGAAGGACCTGGAGGAAATAAAAGGAGACCTCCGCCATATTGGGCATCGGAACAGGAAGCCATCATGGAGCATGAGGGGCAGACAAGCGTGGCCTTACAGGCGCACAGGGACTTACTGAATGACGCTCTGCTTCGTATCGAAGATCAGGAGAATCGGGGCCGACGGCGCAACATTCGCATCCGCGGCCTACCTGAGTCAATTGCGGTGGAAGCACTACACTCGGCTGCACGTGAGATTTTCTCCTCCCGGCTGGGCCCGGAAAAAGCAGCGACTGTCACGATTGAGCGCATCCATCGGGCCTTGCGGCCTAAACCTAAGCCCAACGAGCCGCCATGGGATGTAGTTTGTGGCATTCTCAGCTACGTGGACACTGCTGCACTTCTTAAAGCGGGAAGAGAGGCAGATCGAATCATGTATGGTGAGACACCCATTTTGTTCTTTCAAAATCTGGCCCCTTCCACTCTAGCCAAGAAATGCATTATACAGCCCCTCTTGGAGGCTCTCAAGGCCTCAGACACGCCATTCCGGTGGCTATATCCCTTTGGCTTGGCCATTCTAAAAAACGGCAAGCAGTTTACCTTGCGGACCCCGGGGGATCTTAAAGCTACAGTCCTAATCAAAAGTTTAAGAATCATATTTAGCTTGGCTGGATCTTAACAAGATTCCAAGTAGAGCTTCAACATGCAACAAGAAGAAATGGGAGCGAGACAAAACATTTTTTGAGCATTCAGTTTAATGAAAACAACAAATAAACTGAAACAGGCTGTTTTTCAGCTGATCAAAAGTTTAGGACCACACCTCCAAAAAAAACTAAACCCCCCCAAAACAGAAATCCAACTTCCAAACATGAACTCAGTAAGGAGTAGCTCCGCCGTTATTGTTTATCACTTAAAAAATTCGTTTCGGCATGCTTGATGCAAGCGTTTCCAAGTGGTGAAGACAGCCGCACGAAGGCCATCTACTGTTTGGAACTGTTGTCCATTTTTGTAAACTTCTCTTGCCATCCATCCCCAAAGGTTCTCAATTGGATTTAGATCAGGGGAACACGCAGGTTGGGCCAAAAGAGTGATGTTATTCTCCTGGAAGAAGTCCCTTGTCCTGCGGGCATTGTGTACTGTAGCGTTTTCCTGTTGAAAAACCCAGTCGTTACCACACAGACGAGGGCCCTCAGTCATGAGGAATGCTCTCTGCAACATCTGGACATAGCCAGCGGCCGTTTGACGCCCCTGCAGTTCCTGAAGCTCCATTGTTCCACTGAAGGAAAAAGCACCCCAGACCATTATGGCGCCCCCTCCACTGTGGCGCGTAGAAAACATCTCAGGTGGGATCTGCTTGTCATGCCAGTAACGTTGGAAACCATCAGGACCATCAAGGTTACATATTTTCTCATCAGAGAATAAAACTTTCTTCCACCTTTGAATGTCCCATGTTTGGTGCTCTCTTGCAAAGTCCAAACGAGCAGTTTTGTGGCGTTCAAGGAGACGAGGTCTTTGAAGACGTTTTTTGTTTTTGAAGTCCTTCAGTCTCAGATGCCGTCTGATGGTTATGGGGCTGCAGTCAGCACCAGTAGGGACTTAATTTGGGTCGAGGATCGTCCAGTGTCTTGACGGACAGCCAATTGGATCCTCCGGCTCAGTGCTGATGAATTTTTTTTGGGTCTTCCATTTGACTTTTTTGTTCCATAACCCTTAAGGATCATTTAAGAAATTCCAAATGACTGTCTTACTGTGTCTCACCTCAGCAGCGATGGCGCGCTGTGAGAGACCCTGCTTATGCAGTTCAACAACCCGACCACGTTCAAAAAGGGAGTTTTTTTGCCTTTGCCATCACAACTTGTGACTACCTGACAGAAAATGACAATGAATCCACATCTTTGCACAGATTAGGCATGTGGTCCTAAAATTTTGATCAGCTGAAAAACAGCCTGTTTCAGTTTAACCGCTATTTTCAATTAATTGAATGCTCAAAAAATGTTTTGTCTCACTCACACTTCTTCTTGTTGCATGTTGAAGCTCTACTTGGAACCTTGTTAACCACCTCAGCCCCCTTAGCTTAAACACCCTTAATGACCAGGCCACTTTTTACACTTCTGACCTACACTACTTTAACCGTTTATTGCTCGGTCATGCAACTTACCACCCAAATGAATTTTACCTCCTTTTCTTCTCACTGATAGAGCTTTCATTTGGTGGTATTTCATTGCTGCTGACATTTTTACTTTTTTTGTTATTAATCGAAATTTAACGATTTTTTTTGCAAAAAAATGACATTTTTCACTTTCAGTTGTAAAATTTTGCAAAAAAAAATGACATCCATATATAAATTTTTCTCTAAATTTATTGTTCTACATGTCTTTGATAAAAAAAAATGTTTGGGTAAAAAAAAAATGGTTTGGGTAAAAGTTATAGCGTTTACAAACTATGGTACAAAAATGTGAATTTCCGCTTTTTGAAGCAGCTCTGACTTTCTGAGCACCTGTCATGTTTCCTGAGGTTCTACAATGGCCAGACAGTACAAACACCCCACAAATGACCCCATTTTGGAAAGTAGACACCCCAAGGTATTCGCTGATGGGCATAGTGAGTTCATAGAACTTTTTATTTTTTGTCACAAGTTAGCGGAAAATGATGATTTTTTTTATTTATTTATTTTTTCTTACAAAGTCTCATATTCCACTAACTTGTGACAAAAAATAAAAACTTCTATGAACTCACTATGCCCATCAGAGAAGACCTTGGGGTGTCTTCTTTCCAAAATGGGGTCACTTGTGGGGTAGTTCTACTGCCCTGGCATTTTAGGGGCCCAAATGCGTGCGAAGTAGTTTTAAATCAAAATCTGTAAAAAAATGGGCGGTGAAATCCGAAAGGTGCTCTTTGGAATGTGGGCCCCTTTGCCCACCTAGGCTGCAAAAAAGTGTCACACATCTGGTATTGCCGTACTCAGGAGAAGTTGGGCAATGTGTTTTGGGGTGTCATTTTACATATTCCCATGCTGGGTGAGAGAAATATCTTGGCAAAAGACAACTTTTCCCATTTTTTTATACAAAGTTGGCATTTGACCAAGATATTTATCTCACCCAGCATGGGTATATGTAAAATAACACCCCAAAACACATTGCCCAACTTCTCCTGAGTACGGAGATACCACATGTGTGACACTTTTTTGCAGCCTAGGTGGGCAAAGGGGCCCACATTCCAAAGAGCACCTTTCGGATTTCACCGGCCATTTTTTTACAGATTTTGATTTCAAACTACTTACCACACATTTGGGCCCCTAGAATGCCAGGGCAGTATGACTACCCCACAAGTGACCCCATTTTGGAAAGAAGACACCCCAAGGTATTCCGTGAGGGGCATGGCGAGTTCCTAGAATTTTTTATTTTTTGTCACAAGTTAGCGGAAAATGATGATTTTTATTTTTTTTTCTTACAAAGTCTCATATTCCACTAACTTGTGACAAAAAATAAAAACTTCCATGAACTCACTATACCCATCAGCGAATACCTTGGGGTGTCTTCTTTCCAAAATGGGGTCACTTGTGGGGTAGTTATACTGCCCTTGGATTCTAGGGGCCCTAATGTGTGGTAAGTAGTTTGAAATCAAAATCTGTAAAAAATGGCCGGTGAAATCCGAAAGGTGCTCTTTGGAATGTGGGCCCCTTTGCCCACCTAGGCTGCAAAAAAGTGTCACACATCTGGTATCCCCGTACTCAGGAGAAGTTGGGCAATGTGTTTTGGGGTGTCATTTTACATATACCCATGCTGAGTGAGATAAATATCTCGGTCAAATGCCAACTTTGTATAAAACAAATGGGAAAAGTTGTCTTTTGCCAAGATATTTCTCTCACCCAGCATGGGTATATGTAAAAAGACACCCCAAAACACATTGCCCAACTTCTCCTGAGTACAGGGATACCAGATGTGTGACACTTTTTTGCAGCCTAGGTGGGCATCGGATTTCACCGGCCATTTTTTACAGATTTTGATTTCAAACCACTTCTCACGCATTCGGCCCCTAAAATGCCAGGGCAGTATAACTACCCCACAAGTGACCCCATTTTGCAAAGAAGACACCCCAAGGTATTTCGTGATGGGCATAGTGGGTTCATGGAAGTTTTTATTTTTTGTCACAAGTTAGTGGAATATGAGACTTTGTAAGGGAAAAAAAAATTAAAAAAAAATCATCATTTTCCGCTAACTTGTGACAAAAAATATAAAATTCTAGGAACTCGCCATGCCCCTCACGGAATACCTTGGGGTGTCTTCTTTCCAAAATGGGGTCACTTGTGGGGTAGTTATACTGCCCTGGCATTTTCCAGGGGCCCTAATGTGTGGTAAGTAGGTAAATGACCTGTGAAATCCTAAAGGTGCTCTTTGGAATGTGGGCCCCTTTGCCCACCTAGGCTGCAAAAAAGTGTCACACATGTGGTATCGCCGTCATTTGGTTTTCTTTTACCTCTCCCTCTAACCCCTCCCCCCTCCTCTCCCTCTCTACTCCGTCCACTGCTCTCCAGATTTGCTGTCCTTATGTTGAGGGCCAAGTGGCCTTACTCGCTTTTGCCATGGCTTCTGTTGTAATTGCCTCATTGAATGCCAGGGGTCTGAACGAGCCATGCAAGCGGTCTCAGGTGCTCTCACTGCTACAGAAAGATGACGTTTCGATTGCATTTCTCCAGGAAACTCATTTTAAGACGGGAAAACTCCCAAAACTGTCCCCAAACTTATTCCCACAATGGTATCATAGCTCATATACCTCGGCTAGCAGGGGTGTCAGCGTGGCCATTCACAAGTGTCTGCCCTTTAAACACTCTGCAGTGCTTTCGGACACAGAGGGTCTCTTCTTGTTCGTGAGGGGACACATCGCTGACACACCTGTCACCCTAGCCAACATATATGCCCCTAACAGGGGTCAGATCCCTTGGCTTGTTCAGACCCTAGCACAACTATCTGCTTTTAGCGAGGGAATGCTCATATTGGGCGGTGACTTTAATGCCACTCTGGAGCCAGTCCTTGACTCGTCCTCCCAGAGATCCGAGTTATCCCAAAAGCTTCTACGCCGTCTGAAGACTGCGTTGAAAAGATTACAGGTTATAGATGTTTGGCGCATTATGCATCCCTCTAGCTGGGACTACGCGTTTTATTCCAATGCTAAAACCTCTTTCCACAGACTGGATTACATATTTCTGTCCTCCCCCCATGTTTCTCAGGTGGTAGATACGAGGATAGGTAACATCACGCTGTCTGACCACGCCCCTGTCTTTTTCCATGTATCTATGACCGCCCTCCCCAGAAGGGAACGGCTGTGGCGCCTTAATGACACCTTGATCTCTGACCCTGCCAATGCATCTAGAATCTCCTGGGTTATGTCAGAATTATTTTCCCTTAATACTGCAGGAGCCCCCCCCCCCCCCCTCTCCCTCCGTCCTGTGGGAAACCCATAAAGCAGTAGTCAGAGGTGAACTAATAGCCCTGGGCTCCCATATCAAAAAGGTACGCTCCCAAGCGGTGAACGACCTGCTGTCCCGTATAGCACGTCTAAAACTGACCCATAAGCAATCCCGGGCCCAAGCTGTGGCCGTTGAATTGGTGGAGACCAGGACGGAATTGAAAAACTTGCTTAATGCCAAATCTGCGAAGCTTATCTTTCGCTCCAAATTTAAAGCCTATGCTCATAGGAACAAAGGGAATAGACTGATGTCTGCCATGGCTAAGCAGCGTCACGTGGATTCCTTTATTCCGGCAATCATAGACGCAAAAGGCAATATGTGCGTCTAGAGCGCTCCCTGCTTACTACTAGGGACACGGATCCTTTGGGGTTTATCCCCTTGCTCACCAGGTGGCTCCTCCTTCTCACCCGTATGGAAGGGCATGTTAGTAGAATGGGCTAGACCAGTGATGTCCAACCTACGGCCCGCGGGCCGCATTTGGCCCGCGAAGCCGTGTCATGAGGCCCACGCAGTGACCGTACTTTATCAGCGCAGGGCGCGTTGCGAACGGCACAGGCAGCAAAGCGATGCTGCCTGTGCCTGCAATCTCCCCGCCCAGCCCCGCCTCCTAGCTAATTTATTTACTGCACTTGCCTCTGTGAATTTGAAGAGAAGCGCCGTAATCTCGCACAGGCGCACTGGCAGAGGCATCGAAGTGCGCATGCACCGTCTTCCTGGCCTCTGCCAGTGCGCCTGTGCGAGATTACGGAGCTTCGCTTCAATTTCACAGAGGCAAGTGCAGTGAATAAATTAGCTAGGAAGCGGCTCTGGGTGGGGGGATATCTGTGGAGGACACTGAAGGGGGAGGATCTGTGGAGGACACTGAAGGGGGGATCTGTGGAGGACACTGAAGGGGGAGGATCTGTGGAGGACACTGAAGGGGGGATCTGTGGAGGACACTGAAGGGGGGGGTCTGTGGAGGACACTGAAGGGGGGGATCTGTGGAGGACACTGAAGGGGGGGATCTGTGGAGGACACTTAGGGGGGGGGGTCTGTGGACGACACTTAGGGGGGGGGGGTCTGTGGACGACACTTAGGGGGGGATCTGTGGACGACACTTAGGCTGGGTTAACACGGGCGTTGCGGGAAAATGTGCGGGTGCGTTGCGGGAACACTCGCAATTTTTCCGCGCGAGTGCAAAACATTGTAATGCGTTTTGCACTCGCGTGAGAAAAATCGCGCATGTTTGGTACCCGAACTTCTTCACAGAAGTTCGGGCTTGGGATCGGTGTTTTGTAAGATTGTATTATTTCCCCTTATAACATAGTTATAAGGGAAAATAATAGCATTCTGAATACAGAATGCATAGTAAACTAGCGCTGGAGGGGTTAAAAAAATAATAATAATAATTTAACTCACCTTAGTCCACTTGATCGCGGCCCGGAATCTCCTTCTGTCTCCTTTGTTGAATAGGACCTGTAGTGAGCATTAATTACAGGAACAGGACACTTAGGGGGATGTTGGGGTGGGAGGTCCTGGAGGGGTGTTTGGGTGGGGGCTCTGGAAGGGGTGGGAGGTCCAATAGGTATGTGGGGGTGGGAGATCCGGGAGGGGGGGGCCATAATTTTTTTGCTATGGGGCCCAGTAATCTCTAGCTACGCCCCTGATTGTTAAGATTGGGCGGGCACTGGAGCGATAGAGCGCCCTGCTGTAGGAGAAGCCAGCGGGAGATGAAAGGAGGAGGGGCCAGCTCCTGGTGGTGTCGGGCACACGGCGCAAGCATGGCGGTGGAGGATCTGATTGAAGCCTAAAGACCAGACATCAAGGTAGACCTGCAGAAGAAGGTGACAGCGCAGTATGTGATGTATACATGTGTGTAATGTATGTAGTGCAGTGTGTGATCATCACATACTGCACTACATACATTACACACATGTATACATCACATGCCCCCTCACAGTAATAATGCCAAGATATGTGCCCCCTCACAGTAATAATGCCAAGATATGTGCCCTCCTTACAGTAGTTATGCCCTGATATGTGCCCTCCTCACAGTAGTTATGCCCTGATATGTGCCCCCTCACAGTAGTTATGCCCTGATATGTGCCCCCTCACAGTAGTTATGCCCATATATGTGCCCCCTCACAGTAGTTATGCCAGATATGTGCCCTCTTCACAGTAGTAATGCTCACTCGTGCCCCCTCACAGTAGTTATGCCCTGATATGTACCCTCCTCACAGCTCACAGTAGTTATACCTTGATATGTGCCCTCCTCACAGTAGTTATACCCTGATATGTGCCCTCCTCACAGTAGTTATACCCTGATATGTGCCCTCCTCACAGTAGTTATGCCCAGATATGTGCCCCCTCACAGTAGTTATGCCAGATATGTGCCCTCTTCACAGTAGTAATGCTACGTGCCCCCTCATAGCGTTTGCATTTCTTTCTGGCAAAGCTACCTGGTTCCGGCCCGCAAAATTTATACCAAGTCTAGTGCGGCCCTCAGACGAAAAATGGTTGGCACCACTGGGCTAGACAATATAAGACCAAGGTACTCACATTCCCAAACACATGCACCCCACTCTCCTCCTTGCAGTTTTACATACACCCGGAAGCAAAGGTGCCTTCGGGCATCTGGCCCCTCCCGGCTGAGATTCCCTTGAGTAAAATCCGAACCCCAGATGGAAACCTAGATTGGAGTTTGGTCTTAAATGATCCCAGAGTCAAAAACGCCTCTTTTCTCCAGGTATTCGCCTTACAAAAAGATATTAAACTGCTTAAACTACCACCCCCAACTTCCTCTGCCTCCCCCTCCTGGCTGGAAAAATGGCTATCAGACACCCGTAAGCTCCCTAAACCGCTCTCCACTATATACAAGGAGTTGCTCTCAGCCTCCCCTCCTGTACTGCATTTCCTCAACTCTTGGGAAGTGGAACTCTCCATCCGCCTCTCAGACCCAGAAAGAGCATTTATCCTCTCCCACTCTCATGGTTTTAGTCGTTGTATTAGAGTACAAGAGAATTCATATAAGCTACTTACAAGATGGTATAAGACCCCGGAATTTCTGCATAGGCTTAACCCGGACATTCCAAGCACGTGTTGGAGATGCGGAAAAGACATAGGCTCGCTTTCACACATTTGGTGGTACTGTGAGAAGTTTGACCTATGTTCTGGTCAAACATAGAAGCTTTGATAAACGTGGTCTGTGCTACTCAGGTCGAATTGGATCCCAAACTGATCCTTCTTTGGTATCCCAATGACTCGCTTTCTCCCTCTAGATCTGACCTACCCACTATGCTTATCACAGTGGCGAGACTGCTTTTTCCGCTGCTTTGGAAAGATGTTGAACCTCCATCTGTGCCGATGTGGAGAGATAAGGTCGATCAGATCTATAGATTTGAGTAACTTGCTCACTGGGAGACTTTCACGTGTCCTCGCTTTCTCAAGATCTGGTCGCCATGGAAAAACTATCGAAAGTTTAACTAACAGAGTAGAAAGGTCCTCAAACCTATGTTCTGGTCAAACATAGAAGCTTTGATAAACGTGGTCTGTGCTACTCAGGTCGAATTGGATCCCAAACTGATCCTTCTTTGGTATCCCAATGACTCGCTTTCTCCCTCTAGATCTGACCTACCCACTATGCTTATCACAGTGGCGAGACTGCTTTTTCCGCTGCTTTGGAAAGATGTTGAACCTCCATCTGTGCCGATGTGGAGAGATAAGGTCGATCAGATCTATAGATTTGAGTAACTTGCTCACTGGGAGACTTTCACGTGTCCTCGCTTTCTCAAGATCTGGTCGCCATGGAAAAACTATCGAAAGTTTAACTAACAGAGTAGAAAGGTCCTCAAAGTTCTTCATTGAAATCAATGGGCTCTCTCTGTAATATGCAAAAGTATCAGGTTCGGTGGAGTGAATGATGCTCTTCGTAGCCTTTCTGCTACATAGTTAATAGTGACATTGCAATGTAATTTAATTACACTAACAAATAGCAAAGCCATACCTTTTATTGGAGGTATTCTGGTGGGCTAGTCTGACTTTGTATACATGTCCCCTGCGCAATAGCTTAAGCCCTACATTTCTGTATATATTTATTTTATATATACCTGTTTTATGGTGTATTTTACTTCAAAATAGTGTCTTAATCTGCTGTGCAACATTTTTATTAAACATTATGCCCCAGAATTTAGAGTCATTTGCGCTATAGTAAAAATTGAGTGTGGATTGCTGGTTGCTCAGGATTTAGAAAATACAGTATATAAAATGCCCATGGAAAACTGTCATATATCACTGGGCACAGGGATTATTGTCTATTTGTATTTCTATTTTAAACATTTGCCTTAATCCTGGTGATTTTTATAAATTTTTCTACAGCCTTTAGGTATTACTTTGTAAAAACCATTATTAGCGAACATCCCTATGGGTCCGTTTTGGAATCTGGTGAAAATCAGCAGGGAAATCCACAAGATAACTGTGTACCAAATTATGTCGATTTTTGTGCAGACTTACTGTAGAAGTTAAAAACAGCATTGGTTTAAAATGATGCTATTGTAAATTGCGCTACAAACATTTGCAGCATTCTGTTCAGTGTTGGCATACCTCTACGGTATGTCCACAAAGCATGGATATTCTGCAGCATTTACCGTAGGAGCAAAGTGGATGCTATTTTATGAAATTTTATCTAAACATTATTCAAAATTGTGTGCCGAACCTGCATGCAAAATGACCTGCTGTGTGGATTTTGAATCCGTAGGATGTCAATTTATGTTTTGCTGATTTTCACATTTTGCAGTGCATAGCGTGAAATTCACAGCAAATCTCCCAACAAAAATTGCATAGAAAACATTGCGATTTTACAGCAGATTTTGTCGGAAATTTAGTGGCGAATATGCAATGTATAATTGCCATTGCAAATTACATCTTGTATTGATGCATCGTTGCAGTCTTTGTTACTTTTATGTTTTTTTTATCAGTTTCCATTCTATGTTTGAGTGCCAAGTAATCAATATTATACCTCTGTACACCTCTTTTAAGATTTTTTTGAGCTTTGATTTAACAGTATACTTATTAATTTAATACATCTATGAAGTTTAACTTTTTTAAGCCATTAATGTGAAAAAAAAAAAGAAATCTCTTTTCCACCCCTACCCCAGTACAGAAAAAATACATTTAATGTAAATGTTAATGGCCAAGATGTATGTTTTGAAAAATGTATCGAGTAGGGCACATGGAGTCAGAAATTAGTTGGTACACATAAATAAATTAGCCTAGCTTTAAATAAGACAGTGGCTAAAATGATGTAACTTTTGATAAATGTGGGCCAGACTTATAAAATTTGAATTTCCATGAGCCACGCAAACATTTTTGGAATATATATGCAACTCAGTAATACATTAGTGTAGGTTCAACAAAGGTGACCCATGCTGTAACCTGAGTGCAGCAGTCTGGTCTGTATCTTATCGGCATTTTTCAGGCCTCTCAAGTAATTTGCCTATGGCATAAGATGACCCTTGAGATAATGTCACATTAGTTTGATGTAAATGCAAAAGACATAGGTCAGTCATTTTACCTCAGTAGCTGTAATAGCTCCATAAATATGTATATATCTGTAGGAATAGGTCATATTTTTCATAATGGATGTCATGTATAAAGCGTGTCATGTTAATGTGAAATTGGAAAATATCTCAAAGCCACAAAAATGTCTAATATTGTGTAAGCAATAAGTTGCACATGAGCCTACTACTTGCTGTTTTCACATACATTTCCATATTTAGATGAAATTCATATATCCCAATGACTGACCAATGCTGCTTTTATATATATATATATATATATATATATATATGTGAACCCTTTGGAATGATATGGATTTCTGCACAAATTGGTCATAAAATGTGATCTGATCTTCAAGTCATAACAATAGACAATCACAGTCTGCTTAAACTAAATTACACACAAATAATTAAATGTTACCATGCTTTTATTGTACACACCATGTAAACATTCACAGTGCAGGTGGAAAAAGTATGTGAACCCCTAGACTAATGACATCTCCAATAGCTAATTGGAGTGAGGTGTCAGCCAACTGGAGTTCATTTAATGAGATAAGATTGGAGGTGTTGGTTACAGCTGCCCTGCCCTATGAAAAACACACACCAGTTCTGGGTTTGCTTTTCACAAGAAGCATTGCCTGATGTGAATGATGCCTCGCACAAAAGAGCTCTCAGAAGACCTACGATTAAAAATTGTTGACTTGCATAAAGCTGGAAAGGGTTATAAAAGTATCTCCAAAAGCCGTGCTGTTCATCAGTCCACGGTAAGACAAATTGTCTATAAATGGAGAAAGTTCAGCACTGCTGCTACTCTCCCTAGGAGTGGCCGTCCTGTAAAGATGACTGCAAGAGCACAGCGCAGACTGCTCAATGAGGTGAAGAAGAATCCTAGAGTGTCAGCTAAAGACTTACAAAAGTCTCTGGCATATGCTAACACCCCTGTTAGCGAATCTACAATACGTAAAACACTAAACAAGAATGGATTTCATGGGAGGATACCACAGAGGAAGCCACTGCTGTCCAATAAAAACATTGCTGCACATTTACAGTTTGCACAAGAGCACCTGGATGTTCCACAGCAGTACTGGCAAAATATTATGTGGACAGATGAAACCAAAGTTGAGTTGTTTGGAAGAAACACACAACACTATGTGTGGAGAAAAAGAGGCACAGCACACCAAAATCAAAACCTCATCCCAACTGTGAAGTATGGTGGTGGGGGCATCATGGTTTGGGGCTGCTTTGCTGCGTCAGGGCCTGGACGGATTGCTATCATCGAAGAAAAAATAAATTCCCAAGTTTATCAAGACATTTTGCAGGAGAACTTAAAGGGTTTCTGTCACCCCACAAAACTCTTTTTTTTTTTTTTTGGATAGTTAGATTCCTTATAGGGCGATATTGGAGAATATAATAGTCTTACTTACTTTTATGCGGCCGATTCTTTATAAAACGAAGTTTTATAATATGTAAATGAGGGCTCTACCAGCAAGTAGGGCGTCTACTTGCTGGTAGCCGCAGCAGCAATCCGCCCCCTCGCCGTGTTGATTGACAGGGCCAGCCGTGATCTCCTCCTCCGGCCGGCCCTGTCAGTAATTCAAAAATCGCGCGCCTCTGGTCATTCGGCGCAGGCGCTCTGAGATGAGGAGGCTCGTCTCCGCCGATGACATCACCGAAAGAGAAGACGTCATCGGCGCAGGCGCACTCAGGGAGTGCTGAGGAGACGAGCCTCCTCATCTCAGAGCGCCTGCGCCGAATGACCAGAGGCGCGCGATTTTTGAATTACTGACAGGGCCGGCCGGAGGAGGAGATCACGGCTGGCCCTGTCAATCAACACGGCGAGGGGGCGGATTGCTGCTGCGGCTACCAGCAAGTAGACGCCCTACTTGCTGGTAGAGCCCTCATTTACATATTATAAAACTTTGTTTTATAAAGAATCGGCCGCATAAAAGTAAGTAAGACTATTATATTCTCCAATGTCGCCCTATAAGGAATCTAACTATCCAAAAAAAAATATATGAGTTTTGTGGGGTGACAGAAACCCTTTAAGGCCATCTGTCCACCAGCTGAAGCTCAACAGAAGATGGGTGTTGTAACAGGACAACGGCCCAAAGCATAGAAGTAAATCGACAACAGAATGGCTTAAACAGAAGAAAATACGCCTTCTGGAGTCGCCAAGTCAGAGTCCTGACCTCAACCCAATTGAGATGCTATGGCATGACCTCAAGAAAGCGATTCACACCAGACATCCCAAGAATATTGCTGAACTGAAGCAGTTCTGTAAAGAGGAATGGTCAAGAATTACTCCTGACCGTTGTGCACGTCTGATCTGCAACTACAGGAAACGTTTGGTTGAAGTTATTGCTGCCAAAAGGAGGTTCAACCAGTTATTAAATCCAAGGGTTCACATACTTTTTCCACCTGCACTGTGAATGTACATTGTGTGTTCAATAAAAACATGGTAACATTTAATTATTTGTGTGTTATTAGTTTAAGCAGACTGTGATTGTATATTGCTGTGACTTAAAGATCAGATCACATTTTATGACCAATTTGTGCAGAAATCCATATCATTCCAAAGGGTTCGTATACTTTTTCTTGCAACTGTATATAGCACGTCTATGCACCTTTCCTTATTGTCTGTAGCTTTTTCATCTCACTGGAATATATTTTCTATTTTCTAAATTCCTAGGATATCGTAAATTCCCTCCAACCCCAGAAGCACCTGCTGCTTACAGGTAAGGACAGGACTCTGCCCCGAGTCACGTCTAACATGTCACAACGTCTGTTCTTCCAGGTTATTTGTCTCTTTATTTCACTTTTAGATTACTTTTGCATTGTGTTTCTTCTGTAGCGTCAATCTAGACACACAGAGTTGATTTGCTGCAAATCCGCAATTAAACTATTATCTATTTATCCTGCCTATGCATACACACTTTTTTGCCTTTTGTGTAAATTTTTTTTGTACATGTTGCATCTATCAACAGTGTTAAAAATACAACCGTTATAGGTATCCTCTCAATTAACAAACCTAGCTTATACCCACGGGGTTCATAAACATGCCAGGCCTGTATGGGAATGAATCAGCTGCTATATGTGATGTCATGAGCACAAACTTAAAACCTATAAATGCATTCACGGCATAGTAGTAAGAATAAACAGACTGTCATGACACTGTACTGGACATAGTTCTTGCTTTCCGGTTCCAGTAGAAGAGTGCTATAAATGTTTGATATTATATTTGCCTGGAAACACAAAAATGTTGTGTATTCTGCCAGAGCAGGAGCAGCTGAGCAGATTGATATATAGTTTGTGGGAAATAATATTATAATATTTACAGTACATATATAGCGCCACCATATTCTGCAGAGCTTTACAATTCAGTGGGTTCATGTACAAAACAAAAGACATCACAAAGTTACTGGCTAATATACAACTGAAAAACTAGGAGTGAGGGCCCTGCTCACAAGAGCTTACAATCTATGAGGAAGTGGGGGTGACACATAAGGTAGTTGATTGTGATATGTACAAACCGGATTCCAAAAAAGTTGGGACACTATACAAATCGTGAATAAAAACTGAATGCAATGATGTGGAGGTGCCAACTTCTAATATTTTATTCAGAATAGAACATAAATCACGGAACAAAAGTTTAAACTGAGAAAATTTACCATTTTAAGGGAAAAATATGTTGAATCAGAATTTCATGGTGTCAACAAATCCCAAAAAAGTTGGGACAAGGCCATTTTCACCACTGTGTGGCATCTCCCCTTCTTCTTACAACACTCAACAGACGTCTGGGGACCGAGAAGACCAGTTTCTCAAGTTTAGAAATAGGAATGCTCTCCCATTCTTGTCTAATACAGGCCTCTAACTGTTCAATCGTCTTGGGCCTTCTTTGTTGCACCTTCCTCTTTATGATGCGCCAAATGTTCTCTATAGGTGAAAGATCTGGACTGCAGACTGGCCATTTCAGTACCCGGATCCTTCTCCTACGCAGCCATGATGTTGTGATTGATGCAGAATGTGGTCTGGCATTATCTTGTTGAAAAATGCAGGGTCTTCCCTGAAAGAGATGACGTCTGGATGGGAGCATATGTTGTTCTAGAACCTGAATATATTTTTCTGCATTGATGATGCCTTTCCAGACATGCAAGCTGCCCATGCCACACGCACTCATGCAACCCCATACCATCAGAGATGCAGGCTTCTGAACTGAGCGTTGATAACAACTTGGGTTGTCCTTCTCCTCTTTGGTCCGGATGACATGGCGTCCCAGATTTCCAAAAAGAACTTTGAATCGTGACTCGTCTGACCACAGAACAGTCTTCCATTTTGCCACACTCCATTTTAAATGATCCCTGGCCCAGTGAAAACGCCTGAGCTTGTGGATCTTGCTTAGAAATGGCTTCTTCTTTGCACTGTAGAGTTTCAGCTGGCAACGGCGGATGGCACGGTGGATTGTGTTCACTGACAATGGTTTCTGGAAGTATTCCTGAGCCCATTCTGTGATTTCCTTTACAGTAGCATTCCTGTTTGTGGTGCAGTGTCGTTTAAGGGCCCGGAGATCACGTGCATCCAGTATGGTTTTACGGCCTTGACCCTTACGCACAGAGATTGTTCCAGATTCTCTGAATCTTCGGATGATGTTATGCACAGTTGATGATGATCGATGCAAAGTCTTTGCAATTTTTCGCTGGGTAACACCTTTCTGATATTGCTCCACTATCTTTCTGCGCAACATTGAGGAATTGGTGATCCTCTACCCATCTTGGCTTCTGAGAGACACTGCCACTCTGAGAAGCTCTTTTTATACCCAATCATGTTGCCAATTGACCTAATTAGTGTCAATTGGTCTTCCAGCTCTTCGTTATGCTCAAATTTACTTTTTCCAGCCTCTTATTGCTACTTGACCCAACTTTTTGGGGATTTGTTGACACCGTGAAAATTGGAATCAACGTATTTTTCCTTTAAAATTATACATTTACTCGGATTAAACGTTTGATCTGTCATCTACGTTCTATTACAAATAAAATATTGACATTTGCCATCTCCACATCATTGCATTCAGTTTTTATTCACAATTTGTTTAGTGTCCCAACTTTTTTGGAATCCGGTTTGTAGTGGTTGAGCCATTATTGAACTGAAAGCAGTAGTGTAGGCTGAGAAGATGTGTTTTTAAGGCACATTTGAAGGTAGGGAAGTTGGGAATTGACCTGCTATTCTGGGGGAAGAGCATTCCAGAGAGTAGGTGCAGCTCGAGAAAAGTCTTGAAGACGGCAGTGAGAGGTATGAATTATGGAGGTTATTAATCTTAGGTCGCTAACAGAACAGAGAGCACGAGTAGGGTGGTAGATGGAGATGAGGGAGGAGATGTATGGAGGTGCAGCACTGTGGAGAGCTTTGTGGGTGAGGGTGAGAAGTTTGAACTGTATTCGGTGGTGGATGGGCAACCAGTGATGTGACTGGCACAGACTAGTGACATCAGTCTAGTGGGTGGACAGATAGATGAGCCTGGCTGCAGCATTTAGGACAGACTGAAGGAGAGAGTTTAGTGAGAGGGAGACCAATTAGTAATGCGTTGCAGTAGTCAAGACGAGAATGAATCAAGGCAACTACAAGAGTTATGGCTGTTTCCACCATAAGAAAATAAATACACTGCTCAAAAAAATAAAGGGAACACAAAAATAACACATTCTAGATCTGAATTAATTAAATATTCTTCTGAAATACTTTGTTCTTTACATAGTTGAATGTGCTGACAACAAAATCACACAAAAATTAAAAAATGGAAATCAAATTTTTCAACCCATGGAGGTCTGGATTTGGAGTCACACTCAAAATAAAAGTGGAAAAACACACTACAGGCTGATCCAACTTTGATGTAATGTCCTTAAAACAAGTCAAAATGAGGCTCAGTAGTGTGTGTGGCCTCCACATGCCTGTATGACCTCCCTACAACGCCTGTGCATGCTCCTGATGAGGTGGTGGACGGTCTCCTGAGGGATCTCCTCCCAGACCTGGACTAAAGCATATGCCAACTCCTGGACAGTCTGTGGTGCAACGTCACGTTGGTGGATAGAGCGAGACATGATGTCCCAGATGTGCTCAATTGGATTCAGGTCTGGGGAACGGGCGGGCCAGTCCATAGCATCAATGCCTTCGTCTTGCAGGAACTGCTGACACACTCCAGCCACATGAGGTCTAGCATTGTCTTGCATTAGGAGGAACCCAGGGCCAACCGCACCAGCATATGGTCTCACAAGGGGTCTGAGGATCTCATCTCGGTACCTAATGGCAGTCAGGCTACCTCTGGCGAGCAGATGGAGGGCTGTGCGCCCCTCCAAAGAAATGCCACCCCACACCATTACTGACCCAATGCCAAAACGGTCATGCTGGAGGATGTTGCAGGCAGCAGAACGTTCTCCACGGCGTCTCAAGACTCTGTCACGTCTGTCACATGTGCTCAGTGTGAACCTGCTTTCATCTGTGAAGAGCACAGGGCGCCAGTGGCGAATTTGCCAATATTGGTGTTCTCTGAAAAATGCCAAACGTCCTGCACGGTGTTGGGCTGTAAGCACAACCCCCACCTGTGGATGTCGGGCCCTCATATCACCCTCATGGAGTCTGTTTCTGACCGTTTGAGCAGACACATGCACATCTGTGGCCTGCTGGAGGTCATTTTGCAGGGCTCTGGCAGTGCTCCTCCTGTTCCTCCTTGCACAAAGGCGGAGGTAGCGGTCCTGCTGCTGGGCTGTTGCCCTCCTACGGCCTCCTCCACGTCTCCTGATGTACTGGCCTGTCTCCTGGTAGCGCCTCCATGCTCTGGACACTACGCTGACAGACACAGCAAACCTTCTTGCCACAGCTCGCATTGATGTGCCATCCTGGATAAGATGCACTACCTGAGCCACTTGTGTGGGTTGTAGACTCCGTCTCATGCTACCACTAGAGTGAAAGCATTCAAAAGTGACCAAAACATCAGCCAGGAAGCATAGGAACTGAGAAGTGATCTGTGGTCACCACCTGCAGAACCACTCCTTTATTGGGGGTGTCTTGCTAATTGCCTATAATTTCCACCTGTTGTCTATCCCATTTGCACAACAGCATGTGAAATTGATTGTCACTCAGTGTTGCTTCCTAAGTGGACAGTTTGATTTCACAGAAGTGTGATTGACTTGGAGTTACATTGTGTTGTTTAAGTGTTCCCTTTATTTTTTTGAGCAGTGTATATTTCATTCATTTAAATTCTTGCTCATTCTAGGCTCTGAAGACAAGGAGGCGGTCCTATCAGTGATTGACAAATACATGTTTTACTGAATCCCCCCCCCCAAAAAAATAAAAATAAAAAATACATATCAATCTGCTCAGTGCCTCCTGCCCACAGCTCAGACACCATGTGACAGTTTCCTTTTAAGTATTAATTCTGTATTAATTAACTTCATATATTCTAAATGTATAGTTGTGTTGTCAAAGTAGGTACCCCAACCCAGCATGACATACATGTGGACAAGTTGATAAGGATTGGTAGCACCAGGAGGGCCAGCAATGCATACTCCACTTGATTTTCCTGTTTGATATAAATGAAGCTTAATTACTGTATAAGGCAAAGTTATGCAGCCGCCTGCCATATTTATGAGAGCTTTGCTTGCAGTTATTTACATTTTGAGACTGTGTTCTTCTTAAGCCATGTGTTGTGAACCCTGGCAGTCTGTTCTGGTGGACAAACAGGCTGCCAAAGTTCACTGTATTTGACATAGATGCCGGCCTTTGGCCGGAAAAGAATACTGCATCCAACATTTTTTGTCTGGCTGCCGCTACTGTTTGGCCGCTGCTCCAGTCCCTGCCTTATTCCACTTCCTGTTCTTGGGCTACACCCCTGAAACAGCTTGTCCGCTTAGTCAATCGCTGGCTGACCCGAGTGATCACTGCAGCCAGTGATTGGCTGAGCTGGTGGTTCAAGTCGTTTCCAGAGTGTCAAGCCAGAGAACAGGAAGTGGAGAGGAGCGGTTACAGGGCAGTGTTGAAGAACAGCGGTGGGGGTAACATGAGTACTTCTGTTACCCAACTCTGATCACATTTTTTATAAAAAATTATACCCCTTTCTAATGTGGAGATGTCTGTGCATAAACGACCATATGCAGCATACTCAACTCAATTATACACTCACCTAAAGAATTATTAGGAACACCATACTAATACGGTGTTGGACCCCCTTTTGCCTTCAGAACTGCCTTAATTCTACGTGGCATTGATTCAACAAGGTGCTGATAGCATTCTTTAGAAATGTTGGCCCATATTGATAGGATAGCATCTTGCAGTTGATGGAGATTTGAGGGATGCACATCCAGGGCACGAAGCTCCCGTTCCACCACATCCCAAAGATGCTCTATTGGGTTGAGATCTGGTGACTGTGGGGGCCATTTTAGTACAGTGAACTCATTGTCATGTTCAAGAAACCAATTTGAAATGATTCGAGCTTTGTGACATGTTGCATTATCCTGCTGGAAGTAGCCATCAGAGGATGGATACATGTTCTCATTCTGTTTACGCCAAATTCGGACTCTACCATTTGAATGTCTCAACAGAAATCGAGACTCATCAGACCAGGCAACATTTTTCCAGTCTTCAACAGTCCAATTTTGGTGAGCTCGTGCAAATTGTAGCCTATTTGTAGTGGAGATGAGTGGTACCCGGTGGGGTCTTCTGCTGTTGTAGCCCATCCGCCTCAAGGTTGTGCGTGTTGTGGCTTCACAAATGCTTTGCTGCATACCTCGGTTGTAACGAGTGGTTATTTCAGTCAAGGTTGCTCTTCTATCAGCTTGAATCAGTCGGCCTATTCTCCTCTGACCTCTAGCATCCACAAGGCATTTTTGCCCACAGGACTGCCGCATACTGGATGTTTTTCCCTTTTCACACCATTCTTTGTAAACCCTAGAAACGGTTGTGCGTGAAATTCCCAGTAACTGAGCAGATTGTGAAATACTCAGACCGGCCTGTCTGGCACCAACAACCATGCCATGCTCAAAATTGCTTAAATCACCTTTCTTCCCCATTCTGACATTCAGTTTGGAGTTCAGGAGATTGTCTTGACCACACCCCTAAATGCATTGAAGCAACTGCCATGTGATTGGTTGACTAGATAATTGCATTAATGAGAAATAGAACAGGTGTTCCTAATAATTCTTTAGGCGAGTGTATATCTCATACCAAAACAGTCCATAAACCGCATAATAGTGTAAAATAGGAATAAATGTGCCAGCTTATATTATTTCCTGTTATTGCCATGCAAGAGTGATTAGTCAGTGTAGGGTGCAGCATAATAAACAGGAGCTTTCTTACGACATTTTATAGTACAGCTACCTGGAAGGAGTTCATGACAGAGATAATATGGTCATGATAATCAACTGCTGCATGAGTGTTGTGTTCTGGAGACGTCGGGGCACTTTCCTCCAGCCTAGATTGTCACATATTGAATGTAACAGTTTTCGGCAGGATTAACCACCTTTATCATTTTGACCATTACCTTCCTGGTAAGGAAAGGCATCTGTTATTTTGTTTCTAGGCTCCTACGAATTGTCGAATCTTCATGCTGGGGTCAAGACTTCATTTTCTGATGGATCAATGGTGGATCCATTTTTAATATAACAAAATCTAGGCTGAACTTTAATTGACTTTGACTTTAACGGGATCCATTAGGTTCCTGTTTGTTTACTTGGTAGCTATGATATTCTGCCTGTCAAAAGAAGCACAAACCTGACGGAGCAGCCCTGACAGATGCCAACTTTCCAGGACAATGCAAATAGCATATAAAGATTGTCAAATGCTTTCCACATCCCAAATGTCAGTACTGCCTTGCGCTATCCTTCACTCAGTTGGCTGTACTAGCAGAGTGGCTTGATGGCTCCTCACTCGTAGCACACAGCATCTGGGGTAGGCAATTTTTCTAATTTATTAATTACAGACAACTCCTTTAAGGCTACTTTCACACTTGCGGCAGAGTGATCCAACAAGCAGTTCCATCGCCGGAACTGTCTGCCGGATCCGGCAATCTGCATGCACTAATACATTCCTATGTAAAAAAAATGCCTGATCCGGCATTCAGGCAAGTGTTCTGTTTTTTTGGCTGGAGATAAAACCGTAGCATGCTGCGGTATTATCTCCGTCTTGAACAGTCAAAAAGACTGAACTGAAGACATCCTGATGCATCCTGAACGGATCGCTCTCCATTCAGAATGCATGGGGATAAAAAAACTGATCCGTTCTTTTCCGGTATTGAGCCCCTAGGACGGAACTCTATGCCGGAAAATAAAAACGCTAGTGTGAAAGTACCCTAGGGGTAAAGTCCATATGCTGATTGGGTAGCAAATCTTCATAGAAAATCTTATAATTAGTGCTCCTCTCTACCATGACCACCTTTGGGAGCAAGTAAACTGAGGGCAAAAGATTAAGATTGTGGTCCCATGTCGCTTCCTTATTTCCTCCATTTTTGGTGATCTACAGTACTTTCAGTTGTCTGTTGCTTCTTTCTATGCTCATCTGCCATAATTTATAGTGATCACATGGGGCAAGGTGGGGGCCAATATATATGTCTGATACTCTGGTAATAACCCCCATGCTACAGTGACACATAGGCAGCCACATCAGAGTGACACTGTCTTCTGCAGTGGATTGCCTCTTAATCCAGAGGTTAGGCAGCCCAACTGTTAAATTAGGGCATACCTTGCTGAATCTCCATACAAGAGCACACAAACGTAAATTGCTGACCAGTGATGGTCAGTTCGCAGTGTTCGCCAGTAAGGTAGACTCACCCGTCCGGCGATGCACAGGCAAGCCCTTACCTGTGCCTGTGTCGGGAGCCGGTCTGAAATCATATGCAGTCACCGGGAGCATGCATTTCCGAGAACAGCCGTCAGGGGCCTTCATCGGGCTGTTCTCGGAACTGCCTGCTCCCGGGGACTGCATTTGATTTCAGACCGGCTCCCGGCACAGGCACAGGTAAGGGTTTACCTGTGCATCGCCGGACAGGTAAGTCTACCTTACTAAAGATGGCAGCTTGCATGTGTTCGCTGTCGAACACTGCGAACTGACCATCACTGTTGCTGACATTTAAGCCCTGCCTTGGACACCCCAAACCCACCAAACACCTTCTTTTGGGTGGAGTTTACATAAGCCTTGCCCATTTTCAGTAACAAAATTTACTGGGATTGTCCATGAAATTTGGGACAATTACAGCAAATTCCGGACAATTGGAAACTATGCAACAGTGACTTCAGTACAATGGGTCTGGATCTGTCTGCAGGCGCCGCATGGATGTTGCCGTGCATTGGGGACCGCAAATTGCAGCCCCCAATGCACGGAATGGCCAGCAAACGGTCCTGTGCATGAGCCCTAACTGTCTCATTGTATTTCCTGTTTGGTAAGGATGCATTCATTATTCCAATGTTGTACTCCGGTAATTGCTGGATTAATTTATTAACAATAACTATACAAATGAAGGCATCTGTTATGTCTTGGGCAGGTTACAACCTCTGCTCTGATGGGATAGATTCTCTGGGTTATTACAACGGTTCCATTTCTGTAACGGAGTTTGGCTTGGATTGTCTGAACTGGGCCGAATTTCCTGACTACATGAAGCAGTATCCAGGGCGAGGACTTGGGTATCACAACTACTGCCGAAATCCAGATGGATTAAGTACACCATGGTGCTTTTATCGTCAACCGTCAGGAATGATAAGCTGGGCTCGCTGTGACTGCAGCCAGGGTATGTAGCTACTTAATGCATCTACTATTGAGATGACATCACAGATCCTACAGATACTTTGCCTTTGTTAAAATGCACTTAATTATTACACACAAAAATTGAAGTTGACCAATTTTTGGGCTGAACCAATCTATTCTCTTGTTTAGCATATCATTGCACATGTCCATGGGTTCTGTTCAGCCGGTATCATAGCTCAACTCCATTGAAGAGAATGGTATTGAGCTCCAATACCAATCACAACCTGAAAAACAGGTGTGGCACTTTTTGGAAGAATGCTGCTGTAAAATGCCATGATCATTTGCTATTTATATCATGCTGATAAATGCATACCGGTATATTCCTTACAGGTGCTATTCATCTGTTGGGTGACCCTTCTTCCCAGAGCAGTGGAGTTCAGCTCTATTTAAAAGGAGTTTGGGGAAACATATGTAGCGACTACTGGACAGATTGGGATGCAAGTGTGGTTTGCAGACAGCTCGGAATCAGGTCAGTTTAAAGAGCTGGTAATTTAGACATGGCTGGTTGCTCTAAAGGTGGTCCTGGCTTTGAGAGCCTCATTTGGTCTTGTCTTGAAGTGTTTTTATCAGTGAATTGTAATCTAGCCAATCTAACACCACCCAGCTATAACATTAAAACCACTGACAGTTCAGTCAATGGCATGCTGGAAGCAGGAAAATGGACATGTATAAGGATCTGAGCGACTCTGACAAGGGCGAAACTGTGTTGGCTTGATGACAAGGTCAGAACATCTCCAACAGCAGGTGTTGTGTGCAGTGTTCCCAGTATGCAGAGGGTTGTAGCTACCAAAAGTAGTCCAAGGAAGGACAACTGGTAAAATGGTGACAGAGTCAAGGGGTGCACGTTGGGATTGAAGCATAGCCTGTGAGGTCCGATCTCACAGGGGAGCTACTGTAGCGCACATTCTGGGTTGGTTGCAAAGTTCTTAGTATGGCGGGAAAGGATACTCCAGTACTCAGGAGGAGAGTTTAGCAGTTTCTCTAAACAGTAGCCCTGGGCCAAGCACTCATATTGTGAATGGGTGGGGGTCAAGCTCCAATACACCACTCTCTGTCCACAAAATACAGCTTCCCCTCAGAAAAGAACCTGCTCACTCGCTCTCTGGTGCCACTATGCACTGTGCTAATGAGGTGCCAGTTCAGCTCTCCGGTAGCCACTGGGTTGCACACCAGTTCTTTACGCACCAGTCACCTGCTGCTAATGATGACTGTGCATATGCTACTGCTTTGGCAGGAACAGGAGACTTTTAATGTCACCCTTGGTATCCCCCTGGATAGGTCATGCTCACCCCATCATCCTCTAAGTGGGCCATACCAACTCTTCCAAGGCACTGCTGACACTATCCCATCCCAACATTGCATAAAAATTACTTTATTAGGGTACTTTCACACTAGCATTGCTGGATTCCGGCAGGCAGTTCCTTCACCGGCACTGCCTGCCGGATCCGGCAATCTGTATGCAAACAGATAGCATTTGTAGACTGATCCGGATGCGGATCCGTCTCGCAAATGCATTGCAATACCGGATCTGTCTCTCCAATTGTCATCCAGAAAAACGAATCCGGTATTTATCTTTTTCACATTTTTAAAGGTCTGCACATGCGGATCCGACATTCGGTCAAGTGTTCCGGCATTTTGGACGGAGAAAGTACTTCAGCATGCTGCTGTATTTTCTCCGTCCAAAAACCGTACAGTGACTGAACTGAAGACATCCTGATGCATACTGAACAGATTGCTCTCCATTCAGAATGCATTAGGATAAGGCAAACTGCGGATCCGCAAAAAACAGAAGCCGCCCGTTTGCCTTCCGCAATTTGCAGAACGGAACGGGCGGCCCATTGTAGAAATGCCTATTCTTGTCCGCAAAACAGACAAGAATAGGACATGCTATATTTTTGCGGGGCCACGGAACGGTGCAACGAATGCGGACAGCAAACGGAGTGCTGTCCGCATCTTTTGCGGCCCTATTGAAGTGAATGGGTCCGCACCCGAACCGCAAAAAATGTGTGCATGAGGCATAAATCCGTTTTTTTCCGGTATTGAGCCCTAAGGATGGAACTCAATACCGGAAAAGTTTAACTCAAGTGTGAAAGTACCCTTAGGCTTCGTTCACATCACCATTCAGCCTTTCCGTTCTCCTGCTCCGTTTAGGTGCAGGAGAAAGGAAAGGACGGAAAAGGCACATAACTGACGCCAAACTGAGTCAAACGGAGCCCTTAGGACCCCATAGACTATAATGGGGTCCGTTATGTTTCCGCTCAGAAGATGATTTTTAAGCGGAGACAAAAGTTGTGACTCAGTTTGGCGTCAGTTATGTGCCTTTTCCGTCCTTTCCGTTCTCCTGCTCCTAAACGGAGCAGGAGAACGGAAAGGCTGAATGGTGATGTGAACGAAGCCTTAGTCAGTACAATCAAAACATGAAATTGCAAAAACTCCCAGAAATGGAGGGGTGCTCTTTCCCACAACCTTGTGCATTGTTAAAAAAGTGAATTCTGCCTGATGGAAATGTTTCACAATACACAGTGCATCACAGCTTACTGTGTTTGGGGTCCATATTGATACCCGTCCAGCCTCAGAGTGCCTACAATATGTATATGAGCATCAGAACTGGAAGACATAGCAATGGAAAAAGGTGGCCTGGTCTGATGAATCATGTCTCATTTTACATCATATGGATGACAGGGTACGTTAGCATTGTTTACTTGGGGTAAAGATGGCACCAGGATACACTATGGGAAGAAGGCAAGCCAGAGGATGTAGTATAATGCCTGGGCAATGTTCTTGGGTCTGGTATTCATATGGATGGCAGGGTACATTAGCATTGTTTACTTGGGGTAAAGATGGCACCAGGATACACTATGGGAAGAAGGCAAGCCTAGGATGTAGTATAATGCCTAGGCAATGTTTTGGGGTCTGGTATTCATATGGATGGCAGGGTACGTTAGCATAGTTTACTTGGGGTAAAGATGGCACCAGGATACACTATGGGAAGAAGGCAAGCCGGAGGATGTAGTATAATGCCTGGGCAATGTTCTTGGGTCTGGTATTCATATGGATGGCAGGGTACGTTAGCATTGTTTACTTGGGGTAAAGATGGCACCAGGATACACTATGGGAGGAAGGCAAGCCGGAGGATGTAGTACAATGCCTGGGCAATGTTCTTGGGTCTGGTATTCATATGGATGTTATTTTGACATATACTATCTACATATACATGTCTATATAATTCTAATGGCTGTGGCCTCATTCAGCAGGATAAGGCATTTTGACACACTGCAAAAATTGTTCAGTAATGGTTTGTTGACTTAGCCTCCAAATTCCTCAGATATTAATCCATCTGTGGAATCTTCTTGACAAACTGGAAAAGCACATTTAATCCAATTCTGCTAACATTTTACCACAGGACACCTTCAGAGATCATGTGTAGGTCATGCCTCAACAGGTTAGAACTGTTTTGGCGGCACAAGTGTCAACTTCACAATATTAAGCAGGCGGATTTCATGTTATGACTAATTGGTTTTAGATTTATTAATATTTAAGGTTATTGAAGGAAGCCAACCTCATGTCTATGGTTACTATCAGACTGGACAAGTGGTAACCTAACCCGTGCAATCCAGTTGTTTTCCCAAGATAAGCTCTTCCTGAGTTGTCTGGTTGCTGGTTATACTATATAAATAACATCTTCCTTTCAGCTGCTTGTGGTGGAATCAGGGTAGTAAACTGTAAATTGACCACCAGTTGTCCCATGCCAGTCATCTATTACTGTAAAAGCGAACTGATATGGCTGGAACATTCCTTGACAAATTAAATAAATGTTTGGTAAATCTGTACAATCGGAGTAAACTGATATAACATAAAGACATTGTATAAAAGACTTACAGCAAACAATGAAAGAAAGGGTTCTATCCATAGGATAGTCCATTGATGTTTGATTAAAGGTCTGTCTATCCCTGAGATCCCTATAATCATCAGAACGAAAGGCTTGTCTCACAGCTCGTATGTACAGTGTACATGCAACCACCATGCACAGCTGCATGTATGAAGGAACGTATGAGCCTAGATAACAGTGAAGGAGCAGCTGCATTCACTATAGTCCCTTTGTTCTGATGAACAATGCTTGTCCCTCTGGTCAGACCCACACCGATCAAACACTGATGGCCTATCCTACATTTTGTAGATAAAGTTTTAAGAATTATTGACCCAAGCAAAAAGACACAGAGGGAGACATTGAGACAAATTTCATACAAAATATGCATAAGAAAGTTTAATTTCAGGACATTGTTGAAGTTTTGGTCATCACTGTATCTGTCCTGGTTATAATGGAAGCCCTATATTCTGCTAATGATTTTAACAGTGAAATTGGCACAGCTAAAAAGATCCCTGATCATGCTCCTTGGACAACCCCTGTACTTCTGGAATCTGCCAATTGCCGAGGGGATGAGAAAGCCTTACTACACTGCAGCTATACCCAGGGCAAAGGTTGCAGGAATAAGGAGGTATCTGCCATTACCTGCTCTCCTCCTGAAGGTAAATTTTTAACACTTGGCTAGCTTTACAGAAAACTTCATAGCATGATTCAGACCACAATTCTTGAGTCTGCCCTCCAGTTTCTGAAGTTACTAATCACCACTGCTAATAAGATTTTATTTTTCATTCTCTGAAGAGCAGGTTTAAAGCCCCCTCTACGTCTGGTGGGAGGAAAGGACCGGTTTGAGGGGCGTGTTGAAGTGTTTTTTAAGGGTCAGTGGGGAACAGTTTGTGATGATCACTGGGATGACAAAGATGCTGAAGTCATATGCAGACAACTAGGATTTAAGTGAGTACCATCCACTTTATACTCTGTTATATTAGTTGCAGTACTCTTTTTTATATTAGTAATTGAAATGTTACTGCTTGAGTTCCTTTAAAAAGATTCTACGGGAATTAAGAAAATGATAATACCTAAATATTACCTCATTATAAATATATTCCCAAATACCTTACATTAGTTATAATGGCTTGTTTTGTCTATGGAGCAATCATTAGGAGAAACAAAATGTCCACTGTCCTATTACTACACACACAACCTGTCCTAATCACACAGCAGGACAAGTTACTTCACAACACTAAGATAAAGAGCTGCCTCATCCTGCTTGTCAGGGAGCAGCACTTGTATGCATTCTCCATTACCACAGTCTGTCCTGTCCATCTTCTCTGTACTTCATGTCTCCTCATGAACTCCATTCCCACAAAGATTCAGCTAAATGTCATATTAAACTGTATTCAGGATCATAATCCCTGACAAGCAGAGCAGAGAGGAGGATGATGTAGCTCCTTACCTCAGTGTTGTGAAGTAACTTGTCCTTCTGTGCGATTAGGACAGGTTTTGTATGTAGTAATAGGACAGTCGACATTTTGTTTTCTCCTAATCATTGCTCCCTAGACAAAATAAGCCATTATAACTAATAAAAGGTATTTGGGAATATATTTATAATAAAGCAATATTTACATATTTTCATTTTCTTAATTCCTGGAGAACCCTTTTAAGAACTCGACAATCAGCTGATCAACGCGGGTCTGGCTCCTGTAACAACTGGCCATTAACTATTATCACTGGGAAAGTTCTGTCTTAGTACATACCGTATATTACTGGCTGCCGCAGGGGTTATGTCATATTGCATGCTGATCATTCAGTCCATGGGTGGCCCGGGTTTGCTACAGCATGAACCTCTTCACTTAGCAGCTCCCCGCTTTGTCTTTTCTATGACGTCTTTGTGCTCTATAGGCTTTTTGATATAAATTGTCTTTGTAAAACAGCTCCTTAAAATAATCAATTTACAAAAGATGTCATGTGATTTAATATTTCAGTGGGAAGCCTAAAGCCTGGGTATGGGCTCATTATGGACAAGGCAGTGGTCCCATATTACTTGATGAAGTAGAGTGTTTGGGCAATGAGTCTTCATTAGATTTTTGTCAGAAGAATAATTGGGGACATCACAATTGTGACCATATTGAAGATGCTGGAGTTTCCTGCAATCCTTATATAGGTAAGTTAGTTTTGGCTTGATATGGAAACCGTGACAATGTGAAATATGGATAATGTATTTTATGCCTTCTACAGATGGAGCTGTAAGATTATCTGGTGGTCAAAATGCTGGTGAAGGACGAGTGGAAGTATATTACAATGGAGAATGGGGAACTGTATGTGATGATGGTTGGACTGAACGTAATGCACAGGTGGTTTGCAGACAAATAGGCTTCAGGTATTGAAATAAATATTAAAAGTGGTTGTATGTAGGGACTGGAGTAAAACAATGGGCCATCACTAATTCCATTGAAGATGGTCAGCCAGAGACTTAAATTGATTTTCTTGGGATTTTCTTGGGCCCTAGTGCAAAATCTGTAACAAGAATTCAAATTTTCATGCGCTATGTATGATATTAGTGTCCTCTTATGTGGGAAAGAGACCACTGGGCCCTTACGGTACCAATGCCAGCACCATGCTAGAAACTACTTTTTGTCCAAATGGTCAGCATATGACAAATGGTCATCATTTGGAAAGATCCAGACAACCATAGTTTAGAAAAATGGCTTAGCATTAATTGTATTGGTGGTATATTGTTGCTGTTTGCATTGCCTCCGTCTCTGCCCTGCAGGGGTATGACCACACAGTCAGGTTTCCGGTAGCAGGACGCTCGCCGCCTGCCGACTTCCTTATTGTGCCTGCGCCGAATGCTGAACGGCACAGCACAGGCACGATATTTACCCGGCACTCAGGGCCGGCAGGAGGAGCCGAACCCTGACCTGATCTGGCTCTGTCAACCAAGACTTGGATGGCTTGGAATGTGGTGGGAGAACGGAGCCTCTAGGAGCAGGAGCAATGCCCCTCCCCTCTCATAGAGGCTTATTTGCATATTATAAAAGTACTAATTCTGGAGTAACGGGGGCATGAATAAAAACAAGAATAGGCTAGTTAGGTTTAGCTGACATCAGCACATCGCTAATGTCAGCCAGGTTAATATTGATCATCCTGGTGACAGAAACCCTTTAAATTCTATTCCCATGAAAATAGAGGGAGATTTGTCAAAATTGTTGCAGCGCAAAACTGGCTTAGTTGCCCATAGCAACCAATCAGTGATCTTTTAATTTTACAAAAGAGCTCTGAAAAATGAAAGGAGGAATCTGATTGGTTGCTATGGGCAACCAGGCCGGTTTTCCTTTGCACCGCTTTTGATAAATCCTCCCCTATAATTTGCGTCCATCTGTGGCACATGGACACATAAACGTACGGTAAATGGTGCTATTCACACCTCAGTGTGCATGCACTATTCTGGTCCTTGTTTCACAGAAAGCATGGAAAACAATTGTTTCCAGTGTTTGTCAGGTCAGTGTCCTACATGGACATATGGTCCTCACTGTGTATAAAAAAAACCAAACATGCATTACGGCTGTAACATGGACGATGTTTAATACATTCATGTGAATAAGGACCAAATCCTAATTTTTTAAAGCTTGGCAGGGAGAAGGGAAGTTGAAAGTGACATCTGGAAGAAACCACTCCCCTCCAGTAACCACATCGATTTGCTGCGATTTTCATAAAATTGAAGCACAATATTCAGGGGCGGACCGGGAACTTAAAGTGGCCCTGGTAAAAAATAGAAGTGGCCCCATGTTTTAGGCTAATCCAAACTGACATAAGGCAGGACCAACACAAGTAGGTGGGGGCCAGCAATACCAGTGCAGCACAATATACTGCCCCAGCAGAACCAAATACCACAGCACAGCACAATATACTGCCCCAGCAGAACCAAATACCACAGCACAGCACAATATACTGCCCCAGCAGAACCAAATACCACAGCACAGCACAATATACTGCCCCTGCATAACCAAATACCACAGCACAGCACAATATACTGCCCCAGCAGAACCAGATACCACAGCACAGCACAATATACTGCCCCAGCAGAACCAAATACGACAGCACAGCACAATATACTGCCCCTGCATAACCAAATACCACAGCACAGCACAATATACTGCCCCAGCAGAACCAAATACCACAGCACAGCACAATATACTGCCCCAGCAGAACCAAATACCACAGCACAATATACTGCCCCAGCAGAACCAGATACCACAGTGCAGCACAATATACTGCCCCAGCAGAAACAAATACCACAGCACAGCACAATATACTGCCCCAGCAGAACCAAATACCACAGCACAGCACAATATACTGCCCCAGCAGAACCAGATACCACAGTGCAGCACAATATACTGCCCCAACAGAAACAAATACCACAGCACAGCACAATATACCGCCCCAGCAGAACCAAGTACCACAGTGCAGCACAATATACTGCCCCAGCAGAACCAAATACCACAGCACAGCACAATATACTGCCCCAGCAGAACCAAATACCACAGTGTAGCACAATATACTGCCCCAGCAGAACCAAATACCACAGTGCAGCACAATATACTGCCCCAGCAGAACCAAATACCACAGTGCAGCACAATATACTGCCCCAGCAGAACCAAATACCACAGTAAAGCACAATATACTGCCCCAGCAGAACCAAATACCACAGCACAGCACAATATACTGCCCCAGCAAAACCAAATACCACAGTGTAGCACAATATACTGCCCCAGCAGAACCAAGTACCACAGTGCAGCACAATATACTGCCCCAGCAGAACCAAATACCACAGTGTAGCACAATATACAGCCCCAGCAGAACTAAATACCACAGTGTAGCACAATATACTGCCCCAGCAGAACCAAATACCACAGTGCAGCACAAATATACTGCCCCAGCAGAACTAAATACCACAATGTAGCACAAAATACTGCCTGAGCAGAACCAAATACCACAGTGCAGCACAATATACTGCCCCAGCAGAACCAAATACCACAGCACAGCACAATATACTGCCCCAGCAGAACCAGATACCACAGTGCAGCACAATATACTGCCCCAGCAGAAACAAATACCACAGCACAGCACAATATACTGCCCCAGCAGAAACAAATACCACAGCACAGCACAATATACTGCCCCAGCAGAACCAAGTACCACAGTGCAGCACAATATACTGCCCCAGCAGAACCAAATACCACAGCACAGCACAATATACTGCCCGAGCAGAACCAAATACCACAGCACAGCACAATATACTGCCCCAGCAGAACCAGATACCACAGTGCAGCACAATATACTGCCCCAGCAGAACCAAATACCACAGCACAATATACTGCCCCAGCAGAACCAAATACCACAGTGTAGCACAATATACTGCCCCAGCAGAACCAAATACCACAGTGCAGCACAATATACTGCCCCAGCAGAACCAAATACCACAGTGCAGCACAATATACTGCCCCAGCAGAACCAAATACCACAGTGCAGCACAATATACTGCCCCAGCAGAACCAAATACCACAGTAAAGCACAATATACTGCCCCAGCAGAACCAAATACCACAGCACAGCACAATATACTGCCCCAGCAAAACCAAATACCACAGTGTAGCACAATATACTGCCCCAGCAGAACCAAGTACCACAGTGCAGCACAATATACTGCCCCAGCAGAACCAAATACCACAGTGTAGCACAATATACAGCCCCAGCAGAACCAAGTACCACAGTGCAGCATAATATACTGCCCCAACAGAACCAAATACCACAGTGTAGCACAATATACTGCCCCAGCAGAACTAAATACCACAGTGTAGCACAATATACTGCCCCAGCAGAACCAAATACCACAGTGCAGCACAAATATACTGCCCCAGCAGAACTAAATACCACAATGTAGCACAAAATACTGCCTGAGCAGAACCAAATACCACAGTGCAGCACAATATACTGCCCCAGAAGAACCAAGTACCACAGTGCAGCACAATATACTGCCCCAGCAGAACCAAATACCACAGTGCAGCACAATATACTGCCCCAGCAGAACCAAGTACCACAGTGCAGCAGAATATACTTCCCCAGCAGAATCAAATACCACAGTGCAGCACAATATACTGCCCCAGCAGAACCAAATACCACAGTGTAGCACAATACACTGCCCCAGCAGAACCAAATACCACAATGTAGCACAACATACTGCCTCAGCAGAACCAAATACCACAGTGCAGCACAATATACTGCCCCAGCAGAACCAAGTACCACAGTGCAGCACAATATACTGCCCCAGCAGAACCAAATGCCACAGTGCAGCACAATATACTGCCCCAGCAGAACCATATACCACAGTGCAGCACAAAATACTGCTCCAGCAGAAAGAAATACCACAGTGCAGCACAATATACTGCCCCAGCAGAACCAAATACCACAGTACAGCACAATATACTGCCCCAGCAGAACCAAATGCTACAGTGCAGCACAATATACTGCCCCAGCAGAACCATATACCACAGTGCAGCACAAAATACTGCTCCAGCAGAAAGAAATACCACAGTGCAGCACAATATACTACCCCAGCAGAACCAAATACCACAGTGCAGCACAATATACTGCCCCAGCAGAACCAAATGCTACAGTGCAGCACAATATACTGCCCCAGCAGAACCATATACCACAGTGCAGCACAAAATACTGCTCCAGCAGAAAGAAATACCACAGCACAGCACAAAATACTGCCACCCCCTGCCGCAGTATTCAACTATATCACCTGTCTGAGGATGCCGATACAGTTGAATTCAGGAGGGCACCCATGGCCATCGGACAGGTGCATATGTACCTGGTTCTAATAGCATTAATTATGCTGTGAAAATTGTTACTTACCATACCCAGTCGGCCCCTGACAACATTGTGGTTTTGCATTGAGTTTGAGGAAATGTGAGTAACATGCAGCAATACTGTATGATGGCACTGTGTTAATACACTACTATGTACAGGGATATCACAGGAACATAGTAGTAATTAATATCATATATTTAGGGCTCATTCAGACGGCCGTATGCTGTTCGCAAAAATACTGAATGCTATCCATTTTTTGCGGATCCGCAAAAAAACTGATAGCATTCAGTATTTTTGCGGACCCATAGACTTCAATGGGGCCATGTCCTGATTTTTACGGACAAGTATAGGACATGTTTCATTTTTTTTGCGGAACCGTGGAATGAAAAGGGCCCCATAGAAGTGAATGGGTCAGCATCTAATCTGCAAAAAAACGGATCCGCATTTTTGCGGATAGCACACAGCCGTCTGAATGAGCCCTTAGACTGAGTAACATTATATATATATATATATATATATATATATATAAAAAAGCCCCTCAGTTTTTTTGAGTTAGGCTAAGTTCACACGAACGTGTGTGATCTGTGGCCGTATTGCGGCCCGCAAATCGCGGACCGCAATACACGGCCACAGTTCCGTGTGAATCCCGCATCATGGATGCGGACCCATTCACTTAAATGGGTCCGCAAATCCGGAATCGCGGAACGGCCGCACGGGACGGGACCCCTCGGAAGCACTACGGAGTGCCTCCGTGGGGTTACGTCCCGTACTTCCGTTCCGCTAAAAGATAGAACAAGTCCTATCTTTTAGCGGAACGGCCGGATCGCGGACCCATTAAAGTGAATGGGTCCGCGATCCGATGCGGCTGACCTACGGCCGGCGATCGTGCATTGCGGCCCGCTATTTGCGGGCCGCAGCATAGGCACGGGTCACACACGTTCGTGTGAACTCGGCCTTAGGGTCTGTTCACACAGTGTTTGCAGGGTATGTTGGATGTTTGTTGCAGCAAATGCTCCCAACATATGTATATGCCAAGCATGTCTGAAGGACACCATTGACCCGATGTATGCCAAAAGAATTTTCTTTTGGCACACATCAGGACCATATGTGCCTGATTAAATTTTTAGGAAAAATGTACTGAATAAGGTAGTTAACGACACTATTTAATGCAGAGGCATCCATCCAAAACTGTATATTATGCGGTATATGTTTCTTTTTATAATGGGAATCAATGGAAGACTGTGTGCCATACAGAAGCATATGTCAGAGGCTTCCCGATATATACATCCTACATATGCTGATGAGTCAGTTATTATATATATATATTATAGTTATCATTATTATTATTATATAGGAGCTTTAGTTATTCATTAGTACTATTACCCCCTCTGACTCTACTCTAAGGGCTCATGCACAAGACCGTATGTATTTTGAAGTTCGCAAAATGCAGATCCGCAAAATACGGATGCAAAATATGGATGCAACACAGACAGATCCATGTTTTGCGGATCACTAAATACATACGGTCATGTGAATGTAGCCTAACTTGCAGAGCAGTAGTGGCCTTATACAGATCAAGGTGATTTGGTGTGGGAATAAAAGTGTTGCAAGTAGAGATGAGCGAACTTCTGTTTTAAGTTCGGCGTCTAAAGTTCGGCTTCCGGTTAGCGGAGGATCCCGATATGGATTACGAATTTCGTTGTGATCCGTGGTAGCGGAATCAATCATGGCCATTATTGACCACGGACCACAACGGAATTCGGAATCCATATCGGGATCCTCCGCTAACCAGAAGCCGAACTTTAGACGCCGAACTTAAAACAGAAGTTCGCTCATCTCTAGTTGCAAGCAATGTATCAGACCATGCTTTCTTGCTGCGTTGGTGTGGAAATAGAAGCGATTCAAGCAATTTGGTCATTGTTGATATTCCTTTTATTTCCAGACTAAATCAGAATGAAACTATGGCCTGATACAATATATTGCTTGCTATACATTCTCAGGGAACTTGGAGACCCCATAAGTAAAATTTCTAGATTTATAGGTGGGGGTCCTGTTAAAGGGAACCTGTCACACTGAACATGGTGTCTAAGATGCAGGCAGTATGTTATAGAACAGGAGGAGCTGAGCAGATTGATGTATAGTTTTATGGGAAAAGATTCAGTAAAACTTGTATTTTATACATTTACTGTCACTACCAGAGTTTTGAGACGCTCTCACAGCTCTGTTTCTCCACCCCTGTGATGATGTCACTACTAGAGCTTGGAGGAGTCCTCCCAGCTGTTCCTCCTGCGTTTGATTTCCCTGCCTTTAAATCACCCCTCCTCCTTTCTAGGCTGTGGATTATAGTTCTCATTTGAGTTGTAGCTCTTGCTTGAGTATCTTCACTTGTTAGCTTTCATTTCACTGGACCTGTGTTCTGCTGCAGCAAGCACTCCGGATATTGCCAGCTGTCTTTGGATCCGTCTTCTCTGCGGCTGCAGCCCCTTCAGCTAAGTGTGCAGACATTGTTGTGTACCTGTTTATTTTCTGACTGGATCTGAGGCGGCCACGGTTCCCTCCTTATACTGAGCAGGGCACCGGTGGCCGTGCCCCTTCCACTATTGTAGGGGTTACAGTGGTCATCAGTCTTAGGTACGTGGGCATGCCCCGTTCCACCATTTGGATCCGGGCATGTGCTTTAGCAGCATAGGGAGAGCTTTGAGGGTCTGACAGGGGTCACCCTTTATCCTCCCTAGTTTGGGTCCGGTCAGTAGCTCTATTAACTGTGTATGCTCTTGTTGCTCACATACAGCCGTGACATTATAATCCACCAAAACCGTCCTTTTTGACATGGATCCGCTTTCTGGCCTGGTTGACCGCATGCAGGGTCTTTCTTTGGAAGTAGCGGATCTCCGTCAATCTATGTCTCGGCTTCAAGCATTGGGCTCTGCTCCGGCTCATGGAGTCTGTTGCGAGCCAAAGGTCTCACTTCCGGAAACGTTCTCCGGGGGCAGTGAGAATTTTGATTGCTTCAGAGAGGCATGCAAACTCCATTTTTGCTTGTGTCCCCACTCCTCTGGTAAGGAGGAGCAGAGGGTGAGGATTGTCATCTCCCTGCTCAGGGGTAATGCTCAGACATGGGCTTTTTCGCTGCCATCAGGGGATCCCTCCCTTCGATCCGTGGAAAGATTTTTTGTGGCCCTGGGGCAGATATATGATGACCCGGATCGTGTTGCTCTGGCCGAATCTAACTTACGTGTTTTATGCCAGAACAAACTGTCTGCGGAGCTTTATTGTTCTGAATTTCGGAGATGGGCAGCTGATTCAGGTTGGAATGATGCTGCACTCCGGAGTCAGTTCTGTCATGGTCTCTCAGAGAGATTGAAAGATGCGTTTGCTTTCCATGAGAGACCAACGTCCTTAGAGTCTGCCATGTCATTGGCGGTACGCCTTGACAGGCGTCTAAGAGAAAGAAACGAGACCTCTCTGTCCAGCCATTGTCAGTCTAGGGGCAGTGGTGCGGACTCATTCAGTGTGCAGGGGCCTCATCCTGTCTCGCTCCCCTCTGAGGAGGAGCCCATGCAGCTAGGTCGACTTGCCCCTGATAAAAGAGGATTTAGTCCTCAGAGTATGGTGTGTTTTTGTTGTGGGGGCATAGCTCATTTGGCAAATGTTTGTCCGTCTAGGAGATTCTTGAACTGTACTAAGAGCAATAATAAGAGAAATACCTCAAAAGGTAAATCATCAAATTCTGCTTCATCTGCTACTTTGGGCAAAGTTGATGTAGGAATTGATGCTTTTCCTCTGACCTGCAGTTCCCGTTTTCTCCTGTCTGCCAGGGTGGCGCTAGAGAGCAAAGTCATTTCTTGTGAGATTTTTGTCGATAGTGGAGCGGCCGTCAATCTTATTGACACTCAATTTGTAGCCATGCATGGTTTTCAGGTTTGCACATTAGAAAAGGATATACCTGTTTTTGCTATTGACTCTGCTCCACTCTCACAGAGATCCCTGAAGGGCATTGTTCACAATATCCGGCTAGCTGTAGGTGACACTCATGTGGAGGATATATCTTGTTTTGTCCTTAACGGATTGCCTTCTCCTCTAGTTTTGGGGTTACCCTGGCTCACTAGACATAACCCCACTATTGATTGGCAAGGAAGGCAAATAAATGAGTGGAGTGACTTTTGTAGAGAAAATTGTCTCACAGCGACTTTTGCAGAGGTGTCTACTAAAACTGTGCCATCATTTCTCTCTGATTTCTCGGACGTGTTTTCCGAGAGCGGTGTTCAGGAGCTACCTCCTCACCGGGAGTTTGACTGTCCCATTAACCTCATTCCCGGCGCCAAGCTGCCAAAAGCACGCCTCTACAATCTCTCATAACCGGAAAGAATCGCAATGCGAACCTATATCTCCGAGAGTCTCGATAAGGGGCATATTCGTCCCTCAAAATCACCTGTTGCCGCGGGGTTTTTTTTTGTTAAAAAAAAAGATGGCTCTCTGAGACCTTGCCTAGATTTTAGGGAGCTGAACCGTATCACGATTCGCGATCCCTATCCCCTTCCTCTGATCCCGGACCTCTTCAACCAAATTGTTGGGGCCAAGGTTTTTTCCAAATTGGATTTGAGAGGCGCGTACAACCTGGTCAGGGTCAGAGAGGGGGATGAATGGAAAACGGCCTTTAATACTCCTAACGGGCATTTCGAGAATCTCGTTATGCCTTTCGGCCTGATGAATGCTCCGGCCGTCTTTCAGCATTTTGTTAATAGTATTTTCTACCATTTAATGGGGAAATTTGTATTGGTGTATCTTGATGATATTTTGATTTTTTTCCCCTGATGTTCAGACCCATCAGGATCATCTTTTTCAGGTTCTGCAGATTCTGCAGGAAAATAAATTGTACGCCAAGCTGGAGAAATGTCTTTTTATGGTATCGGAGATTCAATTTCTGGGTTTTCTCCTCTCTGCTTCTGGTTTTCGCATGGATCCGGAGAAGGTCCGTGCTGTACTTGAGTGGGAGCTTCCTGAGAATCAGAAGGCATTGATGCGCTTTCTGGGTTTTGCGAACGATTACAGAAAGTTCATTTTGAATTATTCCTCTGTTGTCAAACCCCTTACTGACATGACAAAAAAGGGGGCGGATTTTTCCTCTTGGTCGGAGGAGGCGCTTGCAGCTTTTTCTAAGATTAAAGAGAGTTTTGCGTCTGCTCCCGTCTTGGTGCATCCCGATGTTTCCTTACCTTTTATTGTTGAGGTGGATGCTTCCGAGGTGGGTGTGGGTGCGGTTTTGTCCCAGGGCCCTTCTCCTGCCAAATGGCGACCCTGTGCCTTTTTCTCTAAAAAACTCTCCCCGGCAGAGAGAAACTATGATGTGGGAGATAGGGAGTTGTTGGCCATCAAGTTGGCTTTCGAGGAATGGCGCCATTGGTTGGAGGGGGCCAGGCACCCTATCACCGTTTTTACCGACCATAAGAATCTGGCATACTTGGAGTCGGCCAGGCGTATGAATCCGAGACAGGCCAGATGGTCTCTGTTCTTCTCCAGATTCAATTTTGTCGTTACATTCCGCCCTGGGATCAAAAATGTGAAGGCTGATGCTCTCTCTCGCTGTTTTCCGGGAGGAGGAAACTCCGAGGACCCGGGTCCCATTTTGGCGGAGGGGGTAGTTGTTTCTGCTCTATATTCCGATTTGGAGGCCGAGGTCCAGGCTGCCCAGACTGAGGCACCTGCCCGTTGTCCTTCTGGGAAGTTGTTTGTGCCTCCTGAGCTACGTCACAAACTCTTCAAGGAGCATCATGATACTGTTCTTGCTGGTCACCCCGGGAGTAGAGCCACGGTAGATCTCATTGCTCGGAGATTTTGGTGGACGGCTCTTCGTAAGTCGGTGGAGGGTTTTGTGGCTGCTTGTGAGACGTGCGCTCGCGCTAAGGTCCCTCGTTCACGGCCTTCAGGTTCCCTTCTCCCGTTACCCATACCTTCCCGTCCTTGGACACACCTGTCCATGGACTTTATCACGGATCTTCCTCGTTCCTCAGGGAAGTCGGTGATCCTGGTGGTGGTGGACCGTTTTAGCAAGATGGCTCATTTCGTACCTTTCCCTGGTTTACCCAATGCTAAAACGTTGGCGCAAGCTTTTGTCGACCATATTGTTAAATTGCACGGCATTCCCTCTGATATTGTTTCCGATAGAGGCACGCAGTTTGTGTCCAGGTTCTGGAAGGCTTTCTGTTCTCGCCTGGGGGTTCGGCTGTCCTTCTCTTCTGCTTTTTACCTGCAGTCGAATGGTCAGACTGAGCGCCTCAATCAGAATCTGGAGACATATTTGCGCTGTTTTGTAGCAGAGAACCAGGAGGATTGGTGTTCATTTCTCCCTCTTGCTGAGTTTGCTCTGAACAACCGTCGTCAGGAATCTTCTGATAAGTCACCATTCTTTGGTGCATATGGGTTCCATCCGCAGTTTGGGACATTCTCGGGAGGGGCTCTTTCTGGTTTACCTGAGGAGGAGAGATTTTCCTCGTCTTTGTCTACCATTTGGCAAAAGATTCAGAGTAATCTTAGAAAGATGAGTGAGAAGTATAAGCGTGTGGCTGATAAGAGACGTGTGCCTGGTCCGGACCTGAATGTGGGTGATCTGGTGTGGTTGTCTACAAGAAATATTAAACTGAAGGTTCCCTCCTGGAAATTGGGTCCCAAGTTTATTGGGCCTTATAAAATCTTGTCAGTCATCAATCCTGTTGCCTTCCGTCTTGATCTTCCATGGGTTTGGAAGATACATAATGTATTTCACAGATCTCTCTTAAAACCATATGTCCAGCCCACGGTACCCTCCTCTTTGCCTCCTCCTCCGATTTTGGTTGATGGCAATCGGGAGTTTGAGGTTTCCAGAATTGTGGACTCTCGCATTGTCCGCGGTTCTCTTCAGTACCTCGTTCATTGGAAGGGTTATGGTCCTGAGGAGAGGATGTGGGTTCCGGTGTCGGATATTAAAGCCACTCGCCTCATCAGGGCATTTCATAGGGCTCATCCTGAGAAGGTGGGTCCTGGGTGTCCGGAGTCCACCCGTAGAGGGGGGGGGGGGTACTGTCACTACCAGAGTTTTGAGACGTTCTCACAGCTCTGTTTCTCCACCCCTGTGATGATGTCGATACTAGAGCTTGGAGGAGTCCTCCCAGCTGTTCCTCCTGCGTTTGATTTCCCTGCCTTTAAATCACCCCTCCTCCTTTCTAGGCTGTGGATTATAGTTCTCATTTGAGTTGTAGCTCTTGCTTGAGTATCTTCACTTGTTAGCTTTCATTTCACTGGACCTGTGTTCTGCTGCAGCAAGCACTCCGGATATTGCCAGCTGTCTTTGGATCCGTCTTCTCTGCGGCTGCAGCCCCTTCAGCTAAGTGTGCAGACATTGTTGTGTACCTGTTTATTTTCTGACTGGATCTGAGGCGGCCACGGTTCCCTCCTTATACTGAGCAGGGCACCGGTGGCCGTGCCCCTTCCACTATTGTAGGGGTTACAGTGGTCATCAGTCCTAGGTACGTGGGCATGCCCCGTTCCACCATTTGGATCCGGGCATGTGCTTTAGCAGTATAGGTAGAGCTTTGAGGGTCTGACAGGGGTCACCCTTTATCCTCCCTAGTTTGGGTCCGGTCAGTAGCTCTATTAACTGTGTATGCTCTTGTTGCTCACATACAGCCGTGACATTTACATCCCTGCTCATTCTGGGCTTTGAAGTCAAGGAGGCGGAGCTATCAGTGATTGACAGCCGTCCCTCTATGACTGTGTATACAGAAATAGCTGTCACTGACAGGACCTCCTCCTTGACTTCAAAGCCTAGAATGAGCAGGGATGTAAATGAATAAAATGCAAGTTTTACTGAATCTTTTCCCACAAAACTATACATCAATCTGCTCAGCTCCTCCTGTTCTATAGCCTGCTGCCTTCAGCTTAGACACCATGTTCAAAGTGACAGGTTCCCTTTAAACATACTGCATTGGGGTCCAGGATCTTCATGTTACGCCTCTGTCAGATATTATCATATAACTGATGAGACAGATTAGATGTGCCGAGATTAATGATAATTATCTGTATATCATGGATATATTAACTCATGATCTTTTACTCTTTTCAGTGGCCCCTCCAGCTTGGCATCGAAAGCAGAGTTTGGCCCTGGAGATGGGTTGATTTTCCTGGATGATGTGGCTTGCGCAGGCACAGAGCGCTCTCTAGTGGAATGTTCACATAGCAGCTGGGGCCAGCATGACTGCTCTCATTCTGAAGATGTTGGTATCCGCTGCTCAAATGACAGCAATGACATAACTGAAACACCACCTGGTAATGGCCTAGTTCATCTGAATATCGCCATGGTGTTCATATTTTACTGGGGGATCAGAGTTGTTGCCAGTGGCTTTTTTCTATATTTTTGGCACATGCTGGATTGCCAGGATGGCAGCTCACTGTATTGTTATATATAACATTATTACTACTGTTGAGCAAATCGAAGTTAACAAAGTGGACTTCCATCCGAATTTCAGGAAAAATTCGATTTGTCATGAAGGCGAATTTCCTTGTACTTCGTGGCAACGAATCAATTTTTTCTGAAATGGCAGTAAAAAAAACAGAAAACATACTGACCTCATCCATTTGATTGTAGAGAGGCCGTCACAGCCAGCTTGAATGAAGAAAATGCGCCAAATCTCTAGCGCGCTGACGTGTGACATCATCACCCTGGCCAGGAGCAGCAACGTCATAGTGATGATGTCACCGTGTCTGCCTTGTGGGATGACGTTGTGACGGCCTCTCCGCGATAAAATGGATCAGGTGATTATGTACTTTTTTAACCCCTGAAATGCCTCAATATGATCAGCGTTGAACCTGGCATCTGAAGAGTTCAATGACGGCCGGTGGTGAGATCGCCGTTTCCCATCATTGCGCCCGCTATAGACAATGGAATGCACTTCCTAACAAATCAAATTTCTTGTTGAAGTTCGGGTGAAGCAGCTGAATAGAATTTTATTATTACATACTGTAGACTGTTTAATATTAATATTAATGTTTGGTATGTTTTGATGTGGTCTTTGAGGGGTAATGTCGTCAAAGATTGTTTAGAAAGTGCAAAGTAACAGCAGTAATGATCCTCAATATTACTATTCTTATTATAATCAGTAAAATTCCATTAAGGCTACTTTCACATCTGCACTTTCCCTTTCCGCCATTGAGATCCGTCATAGGATCTCTATAGAGGAGGAAAACGCTTCAGTTTTGTCCCTATTCATTGTCAATGGGGACAAAACTGACCTGAAGGGAACGGAGAGCACCAGAATGCATTCCGTTTCATTGCGTTCCCGTGACGCACATAAAAGCGCTGCAAGCAGAGTTTTTAAGTGCGTCCTGGGATGAGGAGCAAGACGGATCCATCATGACTCACAATGTAAGTCAGTGGTGATGGATCCGTTTTCTCTGACACAAATAAAACTGATCCGTCCCCCATTGACTTACAGTGGTTTTAGAGACGGATCTGTCTTGGCAATGTTAAAGATAATACAACCGGATCCATTCATAACGGATGCAGACGGACGTATTATCATGACGGAAGCGTTTTTGCTGATCCATGACGGATCCAGCAAAAACGCAGATGTGAAAGTAACCTTACATAGTACCTGATGGTCCAGAAAGTTAGGTAAACCTGCACAAAAAATGGCCTTGTGGTGTTTTCAGCACTGGGATGAGAGAGATTTAGTGTAAACTGCAACGGGTACAAGAAAAACATGATAGACAGACTGATTGGATAGATACATAGATAGATAGATAGATAGATAGATAGATAGATAGATAGATAGAAGATAGATTAGACAGACAGACCGATTAGAGACAACAGAAAATAGACAGACTGATTGGATAGATAGCTAGATAGATAGATTAGATGGGTTATACAGACCGATTTACAGACAGATTAGATAAATTGATGGATTAGATATATTAGACAAACAGATTACATATATTAGAGAGATAGACCGATTAGATAGACTGATGAGATAGATAGATAAATGATAGATTAGATAAATTAGACAGACCGATTAGATAGATTATATTAGATAGATAGACCGATTAGATAGGATATATTAGATAGATAGATAGATAGATAGATAGATAGATAGATAGATAGATAGATAGTGGAGGATGCCATATTGTTTTTTTCCCTCAAATTCTGGATGCTATTTTGAATCCCTAAGAAAAAAAAGGTTCTTGTATTCTTTGTATGAGGCCCACAGAGGAACTATAAAGTAGAGGACAAAAGATTTCAATAGTTGTAATTTTAGAAATGTATGGATCTTTAATATGGTGCTGTGCATGTGACCTCTGTATAGATTTACAAGCAGCACCACCATAGTTCTATGTGATAATACCACATTTGATTATAATTTTAATGTCTCTGTGGAAACAGTATAAAAATAGTTTTAAAACTGTTTTCCACTGTTGCACATGTAGTTTAGCAATGAAAAATGATACTGACATGGTAATTGTATGGAGGATATACACTGCTCAAAAAAATAAAGGGAACACAAAAATAACACATCCTAGATCTGAATTACCGTAATTAAATATTCTTTTGAAATACTTTGTTCTTTACATAGTTGAATGTGCTGACAACAAAATCACACAAAAATTCAAAAATGGAAATCAAATTTTTCAACCCATGGAGGTCTGGATTTGGAGTCACACTCAAAATTAAAGTGGAAAAACACACTACAGGCTGATCCAACTTTGATGTAATGTCCTTAAAACAAGTCAAAATGAGGCTCAGTATTGTGTGTGGCCTCCACGTGCCTGTATGACCTCCCTACAACGCCTGTGCATGCTCCTGATGAGGTGGCGGACGGTCTCCTGAGGTATCTCCTCCCAGACCTGGACTAAAGCATCTGCCAACTCCTGGACAGTCTGTGGTGCAACGTGACGTTGGTGGATAGAGCGAGACATGATGTCCCAGATGTGCTCAATTGGATTCAGGTCTGGGGAACGGGCGGGCCAGTCCATAGCATCAATGCCTTCGTCTTGAAGGAACTGCTAAAACACTCCAGCCACATGAGGTCTAGCATTGTCTTGCATTAGGAGGAACCCAGGGCCAATCGCACCAGCATATGGTCTCACAAGGGGTCTGAGGATCTCATCTCGGTACCTAATGGCAGTCTGGCTACCTCTGGCGAACACATGGAGGGCTGTGCGGCCCTCCAAAGAAATGCCACCCCACACCATTACTGACCCAATGCCAAACCGGTCATGCTGGAGGATGTTGCAGGCAGCAGAACGTTCTCCACGGCGTCTCCAGACTCTGTCACATCTGTCACATGTGCTCAGTGTGAACCTGCTTTCATCTGTGAAGAGCACAGGGCGCCAGTGGCGAATTTGCCAATCTTGGTGTTCTCTGGCAAATGCCAAACGTCCTGCACGGTGTTGGGCTGTAAGCACAACCCCCACCTGTGGACGTCGGACCCTCATATCACCCTCATGGAGTCTGTTTCTGACCGTTTGAGCAGACACATGCACATTTGTGGCCTGCTGGAGGTCATTTTGCAGGGCTCTGGCAGTGCTCCTCCTGTTCCTCCTTGCACAAAGGCGGAGGTAGCGGTCCTGCTGCTGGGTTGTTGCCCTCCTACAGCCTCCTCCACGTCTCCTGATGTACTGGCCTGTCTCCTGGTAGTGCCTCCATGCTCTGGACACTACGCTGACAGACACAGCAAACCTTCTTGCCACAGCTCGCATTGATGTGCTATCCTGGATAAGCTGCACTACCTGAGCCACTTGTGTGGGTTGAAGACTCCGTCTCATGCTACCACTAGAGTGAAAGCACCGCCAGCATTCAAAAGTGACCAAAACATCAGCCAGGAAGCATAGGAACTGAGAAGTGGTCTGTGGTCACCACCTGCAGAACCACTCCTTTATTGGGGGTGTCTTGCTAATTGCCTATAATTTCCACCTGTTGTCTATCCCATTTGCACAACAGCATGTGAAATTGATTGTCACTCAGTGTTGCTTCCGAAGTGGACAGTTTGATTTCACAGAAGTGTGATTGACTTGGAGTTACATTGTGTTGTTTAAGTGTTCCCTTTATTTTTTTCAGCTGTGTATAAAGAGGCCATAAGGAAAAAACAAAAAACATATACAATGCATTCAGAAAGTCTTCCTACCCTGCCTTGTGCTAAAATAAAGTTTTCCCCAACGATCTGCATTCAATACCCCATAAATAGAAAGTGAAAACTGAATTTTAGACTTTTTGCACATTTAAAAAAAAGGAAAAACTTACATTTTGCATGGACATAAGTATTCAGACCTTTTGCTATGACACTTTAAATGCAGCTCTGGGGGACTCCCGTTTCTCTTGACCATCTTTGATCTCTGCAGCTTAATTGGAGTCTACCTGTGGAAAATTCAGTTGGTTGGACATGATTTGGAAAGACAGATCCCTGTCTCACAGCTGACAGCAAAAACCAAGTCATGATGAGAAAAGAACTGCCTGTAGAGCTCAGAGACATGATTGTGTGGAGGCACAGATCTGAAGGGGACAAAAAAATTCTGTTGCACTGAAAGTTCCCAAGAGCACAGTGACCTCTAAAATTTTTAAATGGAAGATGTTTGTACCAATCAGGACTCTTCCTAAAGCTGGCTGTCCCACCAAAGTAATTGGGGAATAAGGACCTTGGTAAGAGACGAGACCAAAAACCAAGATTGAACTTTTTGGCCTCAATTATAAGCATCATGTCTAGAGGAAACCAGGCACTGCTCATCACCTGCCCAATACCATCCCTACAGTGAAGCATGTTGGTGTCAGCATCATGCTGTAAGGATGCCTTTCAGTGACTGGGACAGGGAGAATGGTCAGGATTGAGGGAAAGCGAACAAAGTACAGAGATATTCTTAATAAAAATCTGATCCAGCACCCTTTGGACCTCAGAGTGGAACCTTAGATCACCTTTGAACAAGAAAATGACCCTAAGCACACAGCCTAGACAACAAAGGAGTGGCTTAGCAACAACTCTTTGAATGTCCTCGAGTGGCCCAGCCAGAGCCCTGACTTGAAACCAATCGAACATTTATGGAGAGACCTGAAAAAGACTGTCCACCGACGGTCCTCATCCAACCTGACAGAGCTTGAGAAGATCTGCAGAGAAGAATTGCAGAAAATGCCATAGTCCAGGTGTGCAAACCTTGCGGCATCATACCCAATGAGACTGGAGGCTGTGATCTCTGCCAAAGATGCATCAGCTAAGTACTGAGTAAAAGGGTCTGAATACTTATGTCTGTGCAATGATTTTAGTTTTTCCTTTTTGATAAATTTGCAAGATTTCACTTTCTCCTTACAGGGTATTGAGTGCAGATTGTTGGAGGAAAACTTTTTTTTTTTTCTTTTTTGCACAAGGCTGCAAAATAAAATGTGAAAAAGGTGAAAGGGTCTGACGACCTTCCGAATGCATTGTACAATTGGAGGCACATAGAAGTTACGGTAGAAGCCAACAGTGCCAGGCTACGAGAGCTGTATTATGGATCTGTACGACGCAGATATAGCTAGGCGCCTAATCCCTAAAGTAATTTTACTGTGGTGACATTTTCAGGACCCCCTGTTCGGCTGATGGAAGGGGAAAGTACCAAGGAAGGCAGAGTGGAGATATTCCTGAATGGAGAGTGGGGCAGCGTGTGCGATGATGGCTGGACTGACAATGATGCTGTTGTTGTGTGTCGCCAGCTAGGACACAGGTGAATATTTTTTTTTTATGCTCCCTGTATACGCTGCAGCCATGCATGTTTACGGATGATCTCTGCAACTTTTATGTAACTTTTTTCTTCTGTTTGTGGACAATACCAGCAGGACTGCACAACGTATATGTGAGGGACTATTTTCTATGCAGGGAAGAAAGGGCTTAACAAGAGCTGATTGCAGTGCTTCTTGGTAGATGCAGGTGCCTGATGAGCTGCTGCCCACTCACAGAAAGAGAAGAAAGTCCAGATAAGCATATGAGAAAAAAAGAGTTCTTAATTTATGGGATAACCTTATTAATGGTCGTTGCCCAATATATAATGATGCAGCGAAACAGGTAGCTGCCATCTGACTGAAGTGCATACCTGGAAGAATTCAAGTTTGCAATTTCTTTTATTTAGGGGCCCTGCAAAGGCAAGAACAATGGCGTATTTTGGCGAAGGGCAAGGGCCGATTCACTTGGATAATGTAGATTGCAATGGTACAGAAAGCACATTAGCAGACTGCAAGAAGCAGGACAGTGGAATCCACAACTGCTGGCACAGTGAAGATGCTGGAGTGATATGTGATTATTTAGAGAAGAAGATAAGTGGCCTCACAGGTACCTGCTTATATAATGCAATTCATTTCCGTCATATAGTAAATGTAATTCAAATAACTCTGGCTAATGATTTATTTGGGTATAAAATGTCTAATAGATAATTAATAGGTAATATTTTGCACACGTGTGTATTTTTTCTTCATTTATCTTATCATTATGCAACGTTCAAATACATAATGGCTGATGCTAGGCCACAATATGTGTCATACACAGCTCCGGAATGCTGTACCACAATTAATTTAGTGCTTATGATTTCTATGGAGTTTGACTATCATACAGGTTGGATTGCAGTGGGTTTAATGGCACACACAACTTTTGGTGACTGCTACATTGCAGATAAATTCAGTCACACACATAGTCATGACCTTGTCTTTGTGCAGTCCTTTTGAGAGAGGTGATCATATGGCATCGGTAAAGACAGTCAAAGTCTAAAGGCCCCCATGCACATTAGTGTTACCACCAAGAACGGTGGGTTCGGACGACAGTTGAATGTTTAAGGGGAGCTCCTGACTCTCCCCAGATAGATCTATAGTCGGGGAAGATAAGGATAGGAATTCTGAGCCAAACATTCACGCATATGACATGACAGAGATAGCTGTCAAGCAAACTGCTATTGTATGTGGGACCCATATGTGCTATTGTATCTGGGACCCATATTGTTTAATATCTTTATCAGCGAAATTGCAGAAGGCCTCGATGGTAAGGTTTGTCTTTTTGCTAATGACACAAACATTTGTAACAGGGTTGATGTTCCTGGAGGGATACACCAAATGGAAAAGGATTTAGGAAAACTAGAGGAATGGTCAAAAATCTGGCAACTAAAATTTTATGTGGATAAGTGCAAGATAATGCACCTGGGGCGTAAAAACCCAAGAGCAGAATATAAAATCAGTGATACAGTCCTAACCTCAGTATCTGAGGAAAGGGATTTAGGGGTCATTATTTCAGAAGACTTATAGGTAGGCAGACAATGTCATAGAGCAGCAGGAAATGCTAGCAGAATGCTTGGGTGTATAGGGAGGTGCTCATGCCGCTCTACAGAGCACTAGTGAGACCTCATTTGGAGTATTGTGCTCAGTACTGGAGACCATATCTCCAGAAGGATATCAATACTTTGGAGAGAGTTCAGAGAAGAGCTACTAAACTAGTACATGGATTGCAGGATAAAACTTACCAGGAAAGGTTAAAGGACCTTAACATGTATAGCTTGGAAGAAAGACGAGACAGAGGATATATGATAGAAACTTTTAAATACATAAAGGGAATCAACAAGGTAGAAGAGGAGAGAATATTTAAAAGAAGAAAAACTGCTACAAGAGGACATAGTTTTAAATTAGAGGGGCAAAGGTTTAAAAGTAATATCAGGAAGTATTACTTTACTGAGAGAGTAGTGGATGCATGGAATAGCCTTCCTGAAGAAGTGGTAGCTGCAAATACAGTGAAGGAGTTTAAGCATGCATGGGATAGGCATAAGGCCATCCTTCATATAAGATAGGGCCAGGGGCTATCCATAGTACTCAGTATATTGGGCAGACTAGATGGGCCAAATGGTTCTTATCTGCCGACACATTCTATGTTTCTATGTGTATGGCTGCCTTTAATCTGGCCTCAGACTACATTAACACAACAGTGAAAAATGGCCAAGTGACGGACATTTTATTTACTGCTGTCACGCGGCCATTTTCAGAACCAATTGAAGTCAATGGGGGTCCAATTTTTGACCATTTCCAGGGCCAGGCGGACCCCAATGAACTCAATGGGGCAGTTTTTAAAAACAGGAGTGCACCCGTCTAACGGTCATTAAAAATGAAAAATGGCCTTTTAGGAGTTAAAATAATTGAAAAAAATGACTCACTTGCATGCACAGAGACAGTCGCTGACGTCACTATGCATTCCCAGCATGATGATGTCACAGTGCTAGGAGTGCATGATGACGTCATCATGCTGAGAGCGCAGGTCCTTCTGCATTGAGTCAGGAGTTACTTCCCTGCCCCTGCAAGTGGATGAGGTGAGTAATAATTTTTTTTTAACACAAGCATAACAGGGGTCACTAATGGGGACAATATTAGTACTGGGGCCTCGTTATATTGGAGGCCACTAATGGGGGCCATTATTCACATTGTGGGGGACTATAGGGGACATTATTCATACTGTGGAGGCACTATGGGGGCCATGTGATGCCCATGAGGCACTATCGAGGGCATTATATATACAGTGAGGGCACTGTGACGGTTGGGATGTTAAAAAAAAAGTCAATCAAATTCATACTTTTTTAATGCTCGATTTTTAGTGGCCATTAAAAACAGATACAAAATGGCAAAATGGATGCAAAATGTCCGTTAAAATGGACAGATGGCCAGAAAATGGACACATGGATGCCAAATGGCGAGGAAAGACCTGTGCAGAGTTCACTGTGCAGGGAGGGGAAGAAGGTGAGCTGTGCTCATCACTTATCGTCAATGGTGTGACACTTTGGCGTTACCTTTCATTGTAAGGCTACTTTCACACTAGCGTTTTTGCTGGATTCGCCAGGGTTCAGCAAAAACGCTTCCGTTACTGATAATACAACCATCTGCATCCGTTATGAAAGGATTCGGTTGTATTATCTTTAACATATCTTTAACATTGCCAAGACGGTGCGTCATGAACTCCATTGAAAGTCAATGGGGGACGGATCCGTTTTCTATTGTGGAAGATTGTGGCAGAGAAAACGGATCCGTCCCCATTGACTTACATTGTGAGTCATCTTGCTCCGCATTGTGAGTCATCTTGCTCCATCTTGCTCCGCATCCCATTACGGAAATCAAACCGCAGCATGCCGCAGTTTGCTCTCCGGTATAAGAAAGCAACTCACATTGGAGCATTCCGTTCTGTTCAGTTACGTTTTGTCCCATTAACAATGAATGGGGACTAAACGGAAGCAATCTCAATAACGGAAAATATTAACACTAGTGTGAAAGTAGCCTAATTCTGCTTGTGATGATAACTAGATGACTGCTGAGAAGTAATGAGGCATCAGCCTAGTATAAGTCTCAGTGCTCAGTGTAAAATTAGATAGTGACACGGAACTTCAGGAAAAATAATCACTAACAATTCTTAAAAAATGGCTAACATGCCCTTTAATTAAAACGACTCATTGCTGTTCCATTGAACTAATGTTAAAGCCAGTCATACATATAAGATAGCTTTCATTTGTAAGATATTAGAAATAAAAAGTTGCCCTCCAACCCCTTCAGATAATTGTCCTCCCCATCTTCCTTTGTTAAAAATGCTAGATGTTTCCCTAGCATGCCAACCACTTCTAAGATGCGGCCTGTCAAAGCATTAAATTGAGCATGTAGTGATGACCCATCGCAGTGACCCCCAACATTCTCCTACTGAGCTGGAGGAGGGACAATGAATGTGTAACTAAGGCAACAAGAAATGTTCCTTTGGGAATGACCTATGAAGTCAGCCTTTGTAACTTCACACATGCCAACTAATTCCCTATATTAATGTGGTAAACCCAGCTACCACGCGTTTCTTTAGGAACCTATTGGAGATTGACAATATGCATAAAATCCCTGAAGGGATCGGGTCCCTGGTTCATAATGAGTTAATCAGAGGGAAGTCACCATTGTCAGCTGATACATACGTGATGAATGTGGCCGATAATATAAATATGACTAATATCAATGCCTTGGATATATGCACATTGCTTTATAATATATTACTCAAGTGTCCTTCATCAGTTTGACTCAAACTGCACTAATCTTGTGTATTGTGTAGAGTGGGTACTTGGGTTGGCACCATTTGAATGCAGAACAAATGAGGCATCAGTGGTAGTGACATCACATTCCATCCTTTTCTTTCATTGTGTTACAGAGAACATAGAAACAAAGAGAAAAGACTGTGATCTCTGTAATGTTGTGTGACACCCTGTCATGTGCTGATGGAATAAAGTGGTGAATAACCCAGTCACAGCTATTGTTAGCTTATCTATTGAAAACCTGGAATAATTCAAAGTGATTTAATGAAAGTTTCAACATGAAAAGTCGCTTTCAGGCTTGTGTCCAATCGGGTATGCAGGTTTAATGCAGAGAGATAAAATACAAGTAGGATGGATAGATAGATAGATATGGGGTAGATAGATAGATATGGGTTAGATAGTGTGACACAATGAGGGGTTGTATCTGGCAAGGCAGGTATTTTCCTCCCAGCATGTGCGGCTGGGCTGGTTTCCAGCCAGGTGAGGTCAAATACCGGACCGGAGTTTAAGTGCCGGTCGGGTATTGGCAGCACCTGGCTGTCCTTAAATAGGCAGCTGGGCTCAGCAGAGAGATCTGTTTTTGGGATCTGAGGCTTTGTGCCGTGCTGGAGGGAGGAGATCCGCATGCTGGGGAAACAGGTCCCCTAAAGCCTGCTGTGAACTACTGGAGGCAGAACTGCCAGCAAGGTGACTTGTGTTATATAAACTTTTCATTGTGTGTGAACACCAAGACTGCAAAGTTACGTGCTGTTTTGTGCAATTGCCTCAAGTGTGAATAAACACTGATGTTTTGAGTTAAGAACTTGTATTTTTGCCTCTGTACTGCGCCCACTTACCCTATCTACCAGAGCGAAACCCCACAATTGGTGGAGGATGCGGGCAAGAGCAGTGAGGCTGGCGTGAACACCGATATTTTTGGTTTCTGCATTTTTCAGGCACGGTTGTATGTCGTACATTAAACCAGCTGTATTACAACCAGTGTCCCACGTGGAGGCTGTTGTGTAGGCCCTCATGGAGGCTAATCTGCAGCAGTGAGAGACAAACCTGCAGCAACGCGAGGCTAATAAGCAGCAGCAGAGACTAACCAGTTGCTGCTATAACACGTGATGGCTTTGCAGACAGCAGGAGCAACCCTGAGCGTTTACACGATGCCCGGAAAGCAGTCCGTGCCGTGATTACTAAGATGAACCCCGCAGACGACATCAAAACCTACCTGGCGATGTACGAGAAAGTGGACATCAGAGAAAAGCTACCCCGTGACCAGTGGGCTGAGGTCGTCGCTCCATTCCTGGCATTTGATTCCCAGTGGGTGTATTTCGACTTGCTGAACGATAAAGCGGCCGACTACCAAGAAGTAAAGGGTGAGATTTTGGCAAGACTGGGGGTGAATGTGTTGGTCCGGGCCCAGCGAGTACATCAGTGGAGGTTTAAGCCAGCTGAGCCTGCGAGGACCAAATATTATGAGTTACTCCACCTCTTGCAAAAGTGGCTACAGCCTGATGTGCTGAGTCCCACGGCTATGCTCGATAGACTATTGGCTGATATGTTCTGGAGGGCTCTGCCACCCCCTCTCCAGCACTGGATAGGCCAGGTGTCTCCTGGCAGCGCCCTAGAAATGGTGGACCTGGTGGAGCGCTACGAGGCTACTAAGACTGTTACAGAGGGTTCTTTTGGGAGGGGGGCAGTCAAACCCCGTAAATCTCCATCCCAGATCTGGAGTCTTGTACCAACCAAACCCACCCGAGGTGTACCCTCTACGGACCTGGCTCCGATAGTCTGCTGGCGGTGTCAGGAGCCGGGCCATGTAAGAGCTGACTGTCCCCATCAGGTGGAACCCATGGATACTAACTATGGCTACCGTCAGTCGCTATATGCCAGGAAGCTGTTTGCAGCAGGTTCCCCAAAAACCCTAAACCACCTGTGCCAGGTGGTGGTAGGAGACAATCCAGCGGAGGCTCTGCTGGACTCTGGGAGTCTGGTGTCCCTAGTAAGGGCTCCCCTGGTACGGTTAGCAGAGTATACTGGCCAGAAAGTCGGTGTCATGTGCATCCATGGAGACTTAAAAGACTATCCCACCACCCTGGTGTCTCTAACCATAGGGGCTGGCAGATAGACTCACAAAGTGGCAGTTGCCCCAAATTTACACTACGAACTTATAATAGGGAGAGACTTCCCGGGCTTCCCGGCACTGTGGCCTGCTATGAGAGTGACTGATACCCATGAGACAGGGGTAACACTAGCAGAGTGGCCTGGCTCAGGGGGGAGACCAGAACCCTGGGAACCTGAGACCAAAGGGCCAGCGGTAGGGGTGACCGCCACTTCGGTGGAATAGGGGGAGACAACCCCGCTAAGTGTGATAGTGGGAGACATGGAGGACTTTCCTCCGTGTCCTGAATTGGAAGACCTCAATGTCTCTGGGGATAATTTTGGTACTGCCCAACGTCGGGATCCAACCCTATCCCGCGCTTGGAAAAATGTGTTAATAGTACATGGTGAACCACAACAACCTGGGGCAGAGTCAGTGTTTCCCCGTTGTGGTTCATCAGGATATGTTGTATCGGGTAAAGCAACTACAGGGTGAGCCTATTGAACAGTTAGTGGTCCCTAAGGCTTATCGCAAGCTTGTGTTAGATCTAGCCCACCAACACATTCTCAGGGTGACCTGGGGCTGCAGAAAACTCAGGATCGCATTCTACAGCGGTTTTACTGGCCCAGCATAATCAAAGAAGTGGAAGAGTTTTGTAAGTCTTGCCCGACCTGCCAGATAACTAGCCCCCAGCTACATTTCCGTAGTCCCCTAGTATCTCTCCCGATTATCGAAGTACCGTTTGACCAAATAGCTATGGACCTCATAGGCCCAGTACCGAAGTCCGCCAGAGGGGATCAACACATATTAGTCATTCTAGATTACACCACTCGGTACCCGGAGGTGGTGCCACTGCGACATACCTCGGCCAAACTCATAGCTAAGGAGTTAATGGAGATGTTTTCCCGAGTAGGACTACCTAAAGAGGTTCTGACCGACCAAGGGACCCCTTTTATGTCCAAGGTCATGAGGGAACTCTGTAAGTTGCTGCACATAAAACAACTACGGACGTCCGTACCGAAAAGGTAGTGTCTAAAGATGGGAAGGACTGGGACCTCCTTCTGCCCTATCTCATGTTCGCAGTGCGAGAGGTACCCCAGGCTACTACTGGGTTCTCGCTCTTCGAACTGCTATATGGCAGACACCCTCGCGGTCTCTTGGACGTGGCAAAAGAGGCGTGGGAACAACAACCCACTCCACATAAAAGTGTCATTGAGTACATTACCCAGATGCAAGATCGGATAGAGACAGTGTTGCCTCTGGTTAGGGAGCATATGGAGGCACCTCAGCAAGCCCAGAGTCGGGTCTATAATTGGCAGGCTCGGGTCCGGATCTTTAACCCGGGTGATCTGGTTTTGGTTCTGGTGCCGACCGTGGACAGTAAGTTCTTGGCTAGGTGGGAGGGGCCCTACGAGGTCCTCAAGAAAATTGGAGATGTAAACTACAAGGTACACCAGCCAGGGCGGCGAAAGTCGGATCAGGTTTACCATGTTGAATTTACTCAAACCGTAGAAAGATAGGGAAACCTGTACAGAAGACAGCCCGCGGCCGGGTTTTTCTAGGAGAAGAGGTACCGGCCCCTCTGTCTGAGGCAAGAGAGGTGGCTGCCACATTAAAAATTGCTGACAGCCTCTCCTCTAAACAGACTCAGGAGGCCATAGAGTTCGTTAGTCGGAACACGGGTGCGTTCTCGGACCCCCCCTGGACGCACTTCCATAATCCAGCATGACATTGTCACTGAGCATCAGGCAAAAGTCCAAATAAAACCATATCAGGTACCCGAGGCTCGGCGACAAGCCATATCGGAGGAGGTGCAGCTAATGTTGCATCTAGACATCATTGAGGAGTCAAAAAGTGAGTGGGCCAGTCCTATAGTATTGATATCCAAGCCGGACGGGACGTTGCAGTTTAGTAACGACTTTCGAAAACTTAACAAGGTTTCCAAATTCAATGGGTATCCCATGCCCCAGGTGGATGAGCTCATCGAGAGGTTAGGACAAGCCCGGTATTTTTCTGTTTTGGACCTCACGGAAGGGTACTGGCAGGTGCCCTTAACGGAGGCTGCCAAAGAGAAAACTGCCTTCATCACACCTGAGGGGCTCGAAGGTCTTACCCTTTGGTCTGCATGGCGCCCTTGCCACTTTTCAGCGACTAATGGACATTGTGCTTCGTCCACATCGTAGGTACACTTCGGCTTACCTGGACGATATTGTCATCCACAGTACCGACTGGGAAAGTCACCTACCCAAAGTGCAGGCTGTAGTGGACTCCCTTTGGAAAGCTGGCCTAACCGCTAACCCAAAAATATGTGCGATAGGGTTAGAAGAGACTAAGTACCTAGGGTATGTCATTGGGCACGGAGTCATCAAACCCCAAGTGAACAAAATAGAGGCGATAATTGGCCCCGACCTTTCACCACTAGGCAAATAAAGTCATTCCTGGGAATGGTGGGCTATTACATGAGGTTTGTTCCCCACTTTGCTACTCTAACCGCGCCCTTGACAGGGCTCTTGAAGGGACGAAAATCTATGATGGTTCGCAGGGATGATTGGGCGGAAGAGGCTTTTGCCGCTTTGAAGTCGGCCCTGTGTGGGTCACTGGTTTTGGTTGTGCCCGACTTCAAGAGGGAGTTTGTGGTACAAACGGATGCCTCCGAAGTAGGCCTTGGTGTGGTACTGTCTCAGGAAGTCAACGGGGAGGAGCATCCCGTTGTCTTCCTAAGCCACAAGCTCACCCCAGCCAAAACCGGGTACAGTATAGTGGAGAGAGAGTGCCTGGCTATCAAGTGGGCACTCAAGTCTCTCCGCTACTATTTGTTGGGGAGAAAGTTCCGCCTGGTGACCGACCACTCCCCTCTCATGTGGATGAGCCAGGCTAAAGACAGGAATGCCCAGGTCACCAGATGTTTTTTTTCTCTGCAGAACTTTAAGTTCTCGATAGAACACAGAGCAGGCCGGTTGCAGGGAAACGCGGATGCCCTGTCCCAGGTGCATTGTCTGACGTGTGTCCAGCCCCTCAGGAGTGAACAAAGGGACGGGGGGGGGGGGTATGTGACACAGTGAGGGCTTGTGTCTGGCAAGACAGGTATTTTCCTCCCATCATGTGCGGCTGGGCTGGTTTCCAGCCAGGTGAGGTCAAATACCGGACCGGACTTTAAGTGCCAGTCCGGGTTTTGGCAGCACCTGGCTGTCCTTAAATAGGCAGCTGGGCTCAGCAGAGATGTCTATGTTTTCGAGATCTGAGGCTTTGTGCCGTGTTGGAGGGCTGAGAGCCGCACACTGGGGAAACAGGCCCCAAAAGCCTGCTGTGGACTACTGACTTTTTGAGGTAAGAACTTATATTTTTGCCTCTGTACTGCGCCCGCTTACCCTATATACTGTACCAGAGCGAAACTCCACAATAGATAGATAGATAAATAGATATGGGATAGATAGATAGATAGATAGATAGATAGATAGATAGATACAGCTGAAACTCGAAAAATTAGAATATCGTGCAAAGTTGATTTATTTCAGTATTGCAACTTAAAAGGTGAAACTAACATATGAGATAGCCTCATTACATGCAAAGTGAGATATTTCAAGCCTTTATTTGTTATAATTTGGATGATTATGGCTTACAGCTTATGAAAACCCCAAAGTCTCAATTTGCTCAGGTACCCTTTGTTCAGGGGGTATGGATTAATTAGCTGACTAGAGTGTGACACTTTGAGCTTAGAATATTGAACCTTTTCACAATATTCTAATGTTAAGTTGCATTACTCAAATAAATGAACTTTTGCACGATATTATAATTTTTCGAGTTTCACCTGTAGATAGAGGAGATAGATAAATAGATAGATAGATATAGATATGGGATAGATCGATAGATAGATAAATATAGGGTAGATAGATACTTTCAAATTATCTTCACAAATATTTTATTTATAAGAAACACCAAATAGGAATGCTAGATTTAGGGGCTGCTCAAATAGTGCTTTTTCCAGCAGACTTTTGGTGCGGACACCGTGTGTTGAAAATGGACATGACCATTTATTGCGCCATCACAGCTTTAAACCTACGCTCAGTGATCTTCAGTGCTGCCTCCCATTGAAAAAATGGAAGGCAGAAATGACGTGAACACCGGCAGAATATCAGCACAGAGTTGCACCAAAATTTCACTGGAAAAAAGATGCTGTGTGAACAGCCCCTCAGTAAAATAACTTCCATCATTCTTCTGGATTAACAGAAATTCTTCATACTGTGCTATTTCCAATGCTGCTGAACAAATTGGCAGATATTTATCAAGACTGGTGCTTTCTGCGCCAGTCTTGATATCTCCTGCGCAGGCCTTGCCATAAATCCGTTTTCAACTTAAGAACATCTTATTCGAGCCTTCCTCACCCCTTAAGTCAACTAAAATACTAATGCATGCACTAAAATACTAATGCATGCTCTCGTCATCTCCCGCCTGGACTACTGCAACATCCTCCTGTGTGGCCTCCCATCAAGCACTCTCGCTCCCCTCCAATCTATTCTCAACCCTGCTGCCAGGTTAATCCACCTCTCCCCTTGTTTCTCCTTTGCCTCCCCCCCTCTGCCAATCTCTTCACTGGCTCCCCATTGCCCAGCGAATGTAAAATACTTACAACTACATATAAGGCCGTCCACAACCTGTCCCCTCTTTACATCTCTGACCTGCTTTCTCGATACATCCCCACATGTAATCTCAGATCCTCACAGGACCTCCTCCTCAGTTCTCCTCTCATCTGTTCCTCACACAATCGACTACAAGATTTCTCAAATGCTTCTCCCCTACTCTGGAACTCACTACCCAACACATCAGGCTCTCCCCCAACATCCAAAGCTGCAAGAGTAACCTGAAAACCCACCTTTTCAGGAAAGCCAACCATCTGCAATGAGCATGCTGCCGCCACAAGAGAAGCCTATACCCTCACCTACTGTGTTCTCCCCTTCGCTTATAGATTGTAAGCTCTTGTGGGCAGGGTCCTCTACCCCTCTGTACCAGTCTGTTATTAGTTTCTTGTTTACGGTGTTTTTTATTGTTGTGTAACCCCGGCTGGATGTACATCGCCATGGAATTAATGGCGCTTTAAAATAAATAATATTAATAATAATCCTCCGGCAGTCCATGTGCCTAAACAGAAATCTACGGCAGGATTTTTGGCTTCGTTTGGCTTTCTGGCTTTATTTGCACCAGAAAAACTGGAGTAAATGAAGATAAATTTGTTGCGGAGCACTGCCCCTTACAGTCCTTGCCACATGCCTTTCTGTGGCAAGGGAGGCATAAAAAACTCCACTTGCAACGATTTATAAAAAAGTTGCATTTTAAAAGCCACAAACACACAATTTGTGACTTTTTAACGGCAGGAAGATGATACATTTATGTTGTTGCTTAGCCTTACAAAATAGTGGGGGAAGGGAAGAGACAACACGTCTAAGCAAATCTGTCATTCAAGCTTTGGCCAGATAAGCTACATGTAAAATGACTGAATTACCTGGTTTGTCCGGCCAGTATATGTATTCTTTTAAACAGGCTCAGACAAAATAAAAAAAAGGTATACTCGCCTCCTTGCTCCCCCGCTACTCCCATTCCGATATTTAGCGGATCCCCACTGGTCTCTGCTTCCTGGTCTCGGAATTCATCAAATGCCTGCTCCCCTAACCACTGGCCGCAATGATGATCTACCTTAGCCAGTGATTGGCTGAGCGTTGTCACGCTAATACTAATAGTGCCCCAAAGCACAGCAATATGGTATGTAAAGTACATATTTAATTGTTCAAATATACAAAAATATCTAAAATCCAGTACTAGCAGCATACATACATACACACACAGGAATAAAGCAAACCAGACCACATCAAAAGTGTCATATGTCAATCTATACAACCTCTAGATGAAAAATATTCATGTTCAAATTTTTTGGTGTTAATACTAATAGTGGTAAACTCTCTCTAGGAAATCCAAAATTTTAAGGGACATTCACATTCACAACACTGTATCTGTTTTGCGGTCCACAAATTGCGGATTCACAAAACGCTGATACCGGCCGTGTGCATTTAAAATTCTGCGGATCAGCAGGTCCCACCTTTTCTTAGAAATGCCTATTCTAGTCTGCAAAATGGAGAAGAATAGGAGATATTCAAATTTTTTTTTTTGCGGGGCCATGGAACAGACATATGGATGCTTACAGCACACGTCTTTTGTGGCCCCATTGAAATGAACGGGTCGACATTCGATCTGCAAGCCAAGGTCAATACCATATGGAACAACAAGTACCAGGATCCGGAGTCCAATGGTTAACATTAGCTGCAAGTACTAGCTTCAAGTACTACATTAAGTACTAGTAAAGAGATATTGCAGGAGACTGAAGAGATTCAAGAGATACTGCAAGAGATTGGCTTAGAGTCTCCAACTGGCTCATTTGTGTTGTTTTTGCTGATCATTGCTTGAGAAGAGGTAAGGAATTCGGTCAGCTGTTTGCTATTGTGCGTTTGCTAATGAGCCTAGCTCACTAAGGTGTTACATTTGTTGCTGGGGGAGGAGTTTGGGAAGGAGTGTGTGTATATATAGAGACAGACTCATTAGCTGGCCTAATTCATTAGCTGCAAGTACTACATTAAGTACTAGTAAAGAGATATTGCAGGAGATAGTCAGGAGGTAGGCTGGAAGGTGGAAACAATACAAAAAAAAAAGGTAAGATTTGTTTGATTTAAAGTTACAAATTTTTTTTTTTTTTTTTTTCTCCTCTTTAAAATGGCAGACTTGGTTCAGTGCAGGAATTGTTGTGCATTTATTTCATGTTCCACTCTTTGGAGATTCGGATGCTGTCAGATCTGTAGACAGTTCTCCTTACTGCAGCAGGAAATTGCATTTTTGAAAGCTGAAATATTTAAATTATCTGTTAAACAAACTCCAGCTAGGACTGCTGCAATGCCACTGCCACAGAGGACCCCCAGAAATGGCAGATGGGTTAATGTAGGTTCTGGAAGTCTTAGAGTGGTGGATAGAAGACATGTCCCACAGTCGGTGGTTCTCCATAATTCATTTGCAGCACTCTCAGAATGTAAGGACAACATGGATATGGACTCAAGCACAGAGGGTGAGAAACCATCGACTCCTATGTCTAATGTATGCAACAAAAAAGATAAAGTGAAGTCTCAAAGGATGCAGCTGTTGCTGGGTGATGCAATCATAAGAAGTGTGGAGCTTAAAGAAAATGGTTTTGTGAGATGTCTCCCTGGGGCTACTGCTAGAAGAGATAGAAGACGTATTATTAATATTGTTAAGCAAGCAAAGCAGGAAGGGGACGTGGATGTTCTTGTCCATCTAGGGACAAATGACCTGGCTTGCAATGAAGTGTCAGAGGTGAAAAAATCTTTTATCACACTTGGTAATGACGTACAGGATTTTGCATCCACCATTTCATTTTCTGAAGTTCTGCCTGTGCATAATGTTCAGAATGATAGGCAGAGGCGCATAAAGGAGTTCAACATATGGCTTGGTAAATGGTGTCAAGAGCAAGGATTTGGCTTTGTTTCTCATGATAGCTCTACTTGGAATAGAAAGGAACTGTACAAAAAAGATGGTTTGCATCTTTCTCTCAAAGGAACAAATGTACTTAGTGAACAACTCCAAGAATTTGCGAAATAGTATTTAAACTAGGAAGGGGGGGGGGGCAAAAGAGTGAAAATAAAAGAGTCCAATTGCCCCCCGAAACAATGCCAGAACAGGTCAGAAGCACAGAGGTTAAGAAATGATAAGCTCAGAGTCCTGTCTACAAATGCTCGCAGTTTAGGTAAAAAAATCAATGAACTTGGGTCAATAATGGCATCTGAGAATGTAGATTTAGTGGCTGTTACGGAGACATGGTTTAATGAAAGAAATGACTGGGACATAACCATACCAGGGTACTCTTTATACAGAAGAGACAGAGAAGGCAAGAAAGGAGGAGGAGTGGCCCTGTATGTGAAAGATAGCATTAAATCTAACCTAATACAAGTTGGTGAGGCCAACATAGAGTCAGTTTGGGTTACGTTGCACTTTGCTAACCATGCAGTAACTCGTGTAGGTGTGATATATAGACCACCTGGTCAAGTTAAAGAACTAGATGATCTACTAGTTGAAGAAATAGCTAAAATGACAATGAAAGGAGAAGTTATCATTATGGGAGATTTCAATCTTCCAGATATAAACTGGAAAACCAAAATAGCAAGTTCTACCAGGAGTACAGATATTCTAAATTCCCTACTGGGGTTATCTCTACAACAAGTGGTTGAGGAGCCAACCCGGAGGGAGGCCATTTTGGATTTGGTATTCACAAACGGGGATTCGGTATATGATGTCATTGTAGGCGAAACCTTGGGATCTAGTGATCACCAGTCAGTGTGGTTTAATATAAGAACTGTGAAAGAGTCCCACCACACAAAAACAAAAGTTTTAGATTTTAGAAAAACAGACTTTTCAAAAATGAAATTAGTCATAAATGAGTCCTTATCAGACTGGAACGGATTACATGGAGTCCAGGAGAAATGGGACTACTTAAAAGGTGCATTATTGAAGGCAACAGAAAATTGCATTAGACTTGTCAGTAAAAGCAAAAAAAGGAGGAGACCAATGTGGTACTCAGCAGAAGTGGCCCAAATCATTAAAAATAAAAAGCTAGCATTTTGTAATTATAAAAAACCCAGAGCAATGAAGATAAGGAAATCTACAAGATTAGGCAGAGAGAGGCCAAGCAAGTTATAAGAACTTCTAAAGCGCAGGCAGAAGAAAAACTAGCTCAGTCTATGAAAAAAGGGGATAAGACATTCTTCAGATATATAAATGAAAAAAGGAAATTAAAACAAGGAATAACTAAATTAAAAACAAAGGACGGAAGGTATGTAGAAGAGAATAAAGGGCTAGCCGACTGCCTTAATGAATACTTCTGTTCAGTTTTTACAAAAGAAAAAGGACCTCCACTAGAAAGAATGACTATTAAATCGTTTGATGCATGTATCTTTACAGAGGAAGATGTTCTAAGTTTGCTGTCTAAGGTGAAGACAGATAAGTCACAGGGGCCTGATGAGATACACCCAAAATTATTAAAAGAGCTTAGTGGTGAGCTGGCAAAACCGTTAACAGATTTATTTAACCAATCATTAGTAACAGGAGTCGTCCCGGAAGATTGGAAATTGGCAAATGTCGTGCCCATTCACAAGAAAGGTAGTAGGGAGGAATCGAGCAACTATAGACCAGTGAGTCTGACATCAATAGTAGGCAAATTAATGGAAACCCTATTAAAGGATAGGATTGTGGAACATCTAAAATCCCATGGATTGCAAGATGAAAAACAACATGGGTTTACTTCAGGGAGATCATGTCAAACAAATCTTATAGATTTTTTTGACTGGGTGAATAAAATAATAGACGGTGGAGGTGCAGTAGACATCGCATATCTAGATTTTAGTAAGGCTTTTGACACTGTCCCACATAGAAGACTTATCAATAAACTGCAGTCATTGAGCATGGACTCCCATATTGTTGAGTGGATTAGGCAGTGGCTGAGTGACAGACAACAGAGGGTTGTAGTCAATGGAGAACATTCAAAACAAGGTCATGTTACCAGTGGGGTTCCACAGGGATCTGTACTGGGACCGATTTTGTTTAATATCTTCATAAGTGATATTGCAAAAGGCCTCGCTGGTAAGGTTTGTCTTTTTGCTGATGACACAAAGATATGTAACAGGGTTGATGTTCCTGGAGGGAAACGCCAAATGGAAAAGGATTTAGGAAAACTATAAGAATGGTCAGAACTCTGGAAACTGAAATTTAATGTGGATAAGTGCAAGATAATGCACCTGGGGCGTAAAAACCCAAGGGCAGAATATAGAATATTTGACACAGTCCTGACCTCAGTATCTGAGGAAAGGGATTTAGGAGTAATTATTTCAGAAGACTTAAAGGTGGGAAGACAATGTAATAGAGCAGCACGAAATGCCAGCAGAATGCTTGGATGTATAGGGAGAGGTATAAGCAGTAGAAAGAGTGAAGTGCTTATGCCGCTGTACAGAACACTGGTGAGACCTCACTTGGAGTATTGTGCGCAGTACTGGAGGCCATATCTCCAGAAGGATATAGATACTCTAGAGAGAGTTCAGAGAAGAGCTACTAAACTAGTACATGGATTGCAGGATAAAACTTACCAGGAAAGGTTAAAGGACCTTAATATGTATAGCTTGGAAGAAAGAAGAGACAGAGGGGATATGATAGAAACTTTTAAATACATAAAGGGAATCAACTCGGTAAAGGAAGAGAGCATATTTAAAAGAAGAAAAACTACCACAAGAGGACACAGTTTTAAATTAGAGGGGCAAAGGTTTAAAAGTAATATAAGGAAGTATTACTTTACTGAGAGAGTAGTGGATGCATGGAATAGCCTTCCTGCAGAAGTGGTAGCTGCAAATACAGTAAAGGGGTTTAAGCATGCATGGGATAGGCATAAGGCCATCCTTCATATAAGATAGGGCCGGGGGCTATCCATAGTATTCAGTATATTGGGCAGACTAGATGGGCCAAATGGTTCTTATCTGCCGACACATTCTATGTTTCTATGTTTCTAACACAACTGGATAGTCAGTAGACAGTCTGAGGTCAGCAACACAAGGTAAATGCTATAAACGAATAGAGAAAGAGCTAGGTAATATATGATCAGGCAAGATTCAAGAGCCAGATAGAGGATTGTGATGTCAGCTTCAGGAACCAAACGCCACAGAGAAGGAGAGCCAGGACAGAACTCGTGCTGCGTCCTCCTCACTGTTTGACTGCACGCCGTCTAGCTTGTAGCGAGGGGCAGTGTAACTACAACTGCTTGTCCCGTTCACTTGAATGGAATGAGTAGTTACAGTTACACTACGCTGTTGCAAAACAACGGACACCACCCGTGTGCATCCCACATTTTCCACAGGTCCTGCACTATGTTACAAATGTCCATTCTGGTCTGCAAAACGGACAAGAATTGGACTTTGACAACCCCATTCAAACGAATCGGTCCGCATCTGATCTGCAAAATAATTCAGATCGGATATTGAACAAAAATATGGTTGTGTGAATGAGACCTAAAGGCAACCATGCAATGTAAGCTGCAGGCAGCATGTTATAGAGCAGGAGGAGCTGAACTGATGGATATTTAGTTTTGTGGCAAAAGATTCAGTATAACTTGTAGGGGTCATTTATTATACTGAAATATGCCTATATTTGGCGTATTTCAGGTGCAGATGGTATCTGTCACCGCCAGATCTCTGAGAGGTTCTGACAGACGTTCTTCAGTACCTCTTGCATGATGTTCTTTTGTTTTGGTTTCGTTTTGTCATCTCTCCTCCCTCTCCCAGCTGTCATCTATTAGCAGTGATCGCCTCCCTTTATATCCCCTCCCATACTGCTTCACTTTGCGGTTTATACCACTTCCTGGATTGTGCTCACTGCTAGATGCTACAACTGCTGGTTCCTCAGATAAGTCTATTCCTTTTCCTGGGTTACCCAAAGCTAAAACGCTGGCGCAAGCATTTGTTGACCACATTGTCAAATTGCATGGCATTCCTTCAGACATAGTGTCTGATAGGGGCACGCAGTTTGTTTCCAGATTCTGGAAGGCTTTCTGTTCTTGCTTGGGGGTTTGGTTGTCATTCTCTTCTGCTTTTCACCCGCAGTCGAATGGCCAGACCGAGCGCGTCAATCAGAATCTGGAGACATATCTGCGCTGTTTTGTGACAGAGAATCAGGAGGATTGGTGTTCTTTTTTGTCCCTTGCTGAGTTTGCTTTAAATAACCGTTGTTAAAGCCACAACTAAATTAGGGCATTTAAGATACACTCTGGTGTTCCAAATCAATGTACCCTCAGGGGGTTAATATCCACGCGTGGTTGAGAGACTGAACACTGACACAGAAGTTGGTCAAAGCAATCTCTAACTTTTATTACATGGGGTAAGCATATATACATCTTCAGAAGAGGGCAGTCCTCACTGAGGCATAAACCATTGTTTCATTGGTCAAAGAGAAAAAGAGATAAGAGAAACAGAGATAACACTCTTAACATCTGCGCAGTGGGTACCACTTTGGAATGTGAACTAATGTAAACATCTAAGTGTCGCCATCTTATAATGGTGGACAGTCTAACAATACTACTGCATACGTCATATGTGACACTTCAAAGAGGTGCTTCTCTATAGGCAGTGAATAATATATATCAAGTCATATGATTGGTTTACGCATTCCACCACACTCTATGGGACACCTGTAAAAAAAAGAGAAATCAGACACTGCCCACAGCACAGCTCTTTGCCCCCCTTCCTCTCTTCTCCTGCTTGAGACAAAGAGAGGGGTGGGAGGGAGGCACTTGGAAAAGAAAAAGTTAACTCATTACAGTCCTAGATATACAAAAAATATAGAATAAAATTCACACCTCTTTAACACCGTCGCCAGGAGTCCTCTGATAAGTCACCATTTTTTGGTGCATATGGGTTTCATCCGCAGTTTGGGACATTCTCTGGAGAGGGGTCTTCTGGTTTACCTGATGACGAGAGATTTTCCTCGTCTTTGTCATCTATTTGGCAAAAGATTCAGGGTAATCTAAAGAGCATGAGTGAGAGATATAAGCATGTGGCGGATAAGAGACGTGTGCCTGGTCCGGACCTAAATGTGGGTGATCTGGTGTGGTTGTCTACTAAGAATATCAAATTGAAGGTTCCCTCCTGGAAGTTGGGTCCTAAGTTTATTGGGCCTTACAAGATCTTGTCCGTCATCAATCCCGTTGCTTTCTGTCTTGATCTTCCTCAGACTTGGAAGATCCATAATGTTTTTCACAAGTCCCTATTAAAACCTTATGTCCAACCCATTGTACCCTCCTCTTTGCCTCCTCCTCGGATTTTGGTTGATGGTAATCTTGAATTTCAGGTCTCTAGGATTGTGGATTCTCGTATTATCCGCGGTTCTCTCCAGTACCTCGTTCATTGGGAGGGTTATGGTCCTGAGGAGAGGATGTGGGTCCCAGTGGCGGACATTAAGGCCACTCGTCTTATCAGGGCTTTCCACAGGTCCCATCCTGAGAAGGTGGGCTCTGAGTGTCCGGAGTCCACTCGTAGAGGGAGGGGTACTGTCTCCGCCAGATCTGAGAGGTTCTGACAGATGTTCTTCAGTACCTCTTGCATGATGTTCTTTTGTTTTGGTTTCGTTTTGTCATCTCTCCTCCCTCTCCCAGCTGTCATCTATTAGCAGTGATCGCCTCCCTTTATATCCCCTCCCATACTGCTTCACTTTACGGTTTATACCACTTCCTGGATTGTGCTCACTGCTAGATGCTACAACTGCTGGTTCCTCAGATAAGTCTATTCCTTTATTTGTGTTTTCCTGTTGGCTTGATTCTAGGTGACCCTGACTCCCTCCGTATTGAGTGCAGGGAGCCGGTGGTCGTGTCCCCTCACTATTATAGGGTTTTCAGGTGTTACTCAGTCTTGGTACGGGGGCATGCAACTTTCTATCATTAAGATCTTTGCATGGGCTGAGCAGTCAGGGAGAGCTCTAGGGCTTTTTGTAGGGCTCACCCATATGTTCCTTAGTTTGGGATCAAGACAGTTGGATCTTTATTTGTGACTTCTAGTTTTCTGCAACACCATCCGTGACAGTATCGCTATCTGCGACTTCTCCCCGCTCACACCAGGTCTAAAATTGTGGGTGGGGTATGGGCAGGGAAGGGGATGGGCCGTCTCATTTACCATTTTCTACTCCTGGTTTAGGTGTAGAAAATGGTCTAAGGGGGTAATTTTTTTAATCCGAAATGTGCCTATATTAGGCGTATTTCAGGCATAGATTGCGGAGCAACAGCTAATTGTGCCGCAATCTGCAACTTTACAACTTTACCCCGCTCACGCCAAATGTAAATAAGTGGGAGTAACGTCTCATTTACCCTTTTCCCCGCCTGTTTCAAGGAAGCTGGCTTACTTTTAGACCAGCGCTGGATATGCTGAAGTTATGGAGAGGTCTGTTCATAAATTCGGCGGAACCACCGCCAGCTATGGGGCTTTAATTCCACTTGCGGTCTTAAAAAATGTGCCCCTGTAATTTATACATTTATATCCATGTTCATTCTGGGCTTTGAAGTCAAGGAGGCGGTCCTATCAGTGATTGACAGCTGTCTCTGTATACACAGTCATAGAGGGAAGGCTGTCAATCACTGATAGCTCCGCCTCCTTGACATTTGACTATGTATCAATCTACTCAGCTCCTCCTGCTCTATAACATGCTGCCTGCAAACCTGACACATTCAGTTTAAACAATGAAAAGGACGCAGAGCTCTGATCTGATATTGCTAATATTGTTACCCTGAAGATAGGTCATCAATATCATACCACTGCACGACCCCTTCAATCCCATAGGCCCTAGATGACTGCTGCCAATTGCATTAATAAAGAGCATATACCATGAGATTTTAATATGTTTTCATTCATTCATTTTTCTTGACTTATTGACTAGATGGTGTATCTGCCAAGTGTGGTATTAGTCACGTGTCTCGGAGAAAGAAAAGAATCGTCGGTGGAACCAAATCCATCAGGTATTAAATGTTAAATGCAACCTCTGTGTAACGTTGGTGCCTTTTTATTTTTTATGAGAGATGGAAAAATCTTTGCGCCTATCACCCCTCTTGAAATGCCTGACACTTGCCAAAAAGACAGTCTTAAACATCTGTACATGTTTATTTAATAGTTAAAGCACTTAAAAAGCACGGATTACTAGCGCTCACTTCTCACCAAACATGGTCAAGATGAAGACTCTGAGAAGATGTTATGGTTGGGTGTTATATTAATTGGTTACTTTTTAAGCTGTTTTCATTTGTTGATGAACATTACATAATAATAAAGAATTTTAACTCATCTCCTCATTAAATTAGATTCAGTCTTAGGTTACTTTCACACTAGCGTTTTTTGAGGATCCGTAAAAACGCTCCCGTTACAATAATACAGTCACGTGCATCCATCATGAACGTATCCGGTTGTATTATGTCTTCTATAGCCATGACGGATCCGTCATGAACACCATTGAAAGTCAATGGGGGACGGATCCGTTTTCTTTTGTGTCAGAGAAAACGGATCTGTCCCCTCTGACTTACATTGTGTGTCAGGACAGATCTGTCTTGCTCCGCACCACATCGCACCACAGCGATGGGGACGCAACCAAACAGAATGGAATGCATTTTGGAGCAGTTCACTTTTGTCCCTATTGACAATGAATGGGAACAAAACTGAAGCGTTTTCTTCCGCTATTGAGAGCCTATGACGGATCTCAATAGCGGAGCCTATGACGGATCTCAATAGCGGAATTGAAAACACAGATGTGAAAGTAGCCTAACGTTGTACTGCTGTAAATGTTGGTTCTAATGTTTTATTCTATGCAGATTTACAAATAAAAAGCCCCAAAAGGCAATTTGTCTATTATTGATGTATACACACAGTGGATTGGTATCCAAAGGTAACTAATAAAATCCCCACTCTGGTGGGGTGTCAGCATAATGCTGGACTAGAGCTCTGTTCACACTAGTTTTTTTTCTCTGTTTTATTTTTTTAATTTCTTTATAATAATAATACTGATGATAATGGCCACATAGATGGTATTTTTCTAAAGGGATATGCCATCAGAGAATCAGAGGTGGATAAAAACAGAGGGCATCTGATTCCATTTCAATATGTTACAGCAGAAGGGGTTACATTATGTTTGTACAGTATTTATCCTGATCAAGATGACGGACATTTATGGCATATCCACTGAATTAGCAATCTCTGTAACTGTGATAGCTGCCTCCTGGCTACTAATGTATAATAGCCATCACTGGTTCCTTGTTTTTCCAAAAAGTGGGAATAACTGAGGTGGGCTCCATACTTATTTATGGCAGACATGTATGGCCTCTTATGATCACTTCATAAATATATGTCATTGTGAATACCTGTACAGCCCAGTCACATATGACTGCTAAGGAGGGGAAAAGCCAGAGCAACTGGACAAATGTGTCCAGTTGTGGGCACTTCAACGGCAGAGGATCAAAAGATCCTCTGCCCGCAGGGGACTGCCGTCCAACAGGACGCTGGACCCCCCACCAGCGCTGCATAATGCAACGCGGGAGATATGCCAGCACGCCTGCATGCAGGGCCTTTGGGAGCGTGCCCTGCCGGGTTTAAATGACCTAGTGGTGGAACGCTAAGCAGTTGAGCTGAGCGGCCCTACAAGAGGATCAACCCCTGCGCAATGGTCAGTTCTCCCTGGATAACGAGCAAACCCTTTGCGACAATGAGCATGACCCTTGGATAAGTAAAAGGGAACCTGTCATCAACTATGCTGACCGTACTGAGAAGCAGTTATTAGATCAAAGCATAGTATGAGGATATTTGATACAGATTCACTCTTATTTTTGGTTAAAGGGAACCTGTCATCAACTTTACGCTGACGGTACTAAGGGCAGTATAAAGTAGTGACAGAAATGCTGATTTCAGCGGTGTGTCACTCATGATCTAAAAGTAAGTGGTTGCCGAGAACCAGCATCATAATCATTGCAGCGCAGGTCTTGAAAAGAGTCCCGGCCACCTGAGAAGAGTCATGGTTATTCATGGATTCCTGCTCTCCCGCCCATCTGCTGATGATTGACAGGCTTCTACCTAGTTTTCTCCCTTTCTGTCTAGGAGAGAACTGCCAATTATCAGCAGCCACTTACTTTTAGCTCATGAGTGACACACCGCTGAAATCAGCATTTCTGTCACTAATTTATACTGCCCTCAGTGAGGTTAGCATAAAGTTGATGACAGGTTCCCTTTAACCAAAAATAAGAGTGAATCTGTATCCGATATCATCATACTATGCTTTGATCTAATAACTGCTTCTCAGCATAATTAACATAGTTTCTCAGAGCAATAAATAGTATACCGCCCCCTGTACTGCATGCTATACATGAGGCATTAGTATACATTTTGATCAGAAAGCATAGGCCCACTCACCACGACAAGGTTGCCTCCTTGAGTAGAACCCTACTCTAAATTTGGCGCTCCTGAGGGCATATGATGATGTGAGCTTTCACAACTCTTCACATGTGTGGTGCTGCGTGGCGGCCATTGTTGCTGTGACTCTGTGCTGGTTGGTGGGGCCCAGAGCCAGGGTGACGTTGCCAGGCAGCAGGGGTGCTGTTTGGTTGCTGGGTCCCACCGCCTGCTGGTGCGGTGCTGCAGCGCCGGTGGTCACTGTGTAACGCCGTGCCAAATTTAGAGTAGATACCCACTCAGGGAGGCAACCTTGTCGTAGGGAATGGGCCCATGCTTTTTGATGAAAATGTATACTAATGCCTCATGCATAGCATGCAACATAGGGGGCGGCAAGCTATTTACTGTGCCGAGAAGCGATGTTAATTATGCTGAGAAGCAGCTATTAGATCAAAACATAGCATGAGGATGTGCGATCCAGATTCACTCTTACATTAACCCCCTAGGAACTCCTAGACAATGAGCATCCATTACATTAACCCTTTTACTGCCTATTTCCCCCCTAAACACAACCATTAACCCTTTAATTGACATTAACCCTTTTCCTAACTACTCAGGTTAGCCCTTTCCCTGCCTCAGTTAACCCTTTCCTTGCCCTTATCATTTAGCCCCTGTTACTCCCCTAAACCAGAGCTAGCTGTTATCACTTTCCTTGCTACCCTACAAGAGCTAGCTGGTTAACCCTTTCTAGCTGGTTAACCCTTTCCTTGCTACCCTACAAGCTGGTTACAAGAGTTAGCTAGTTAACACTTTCTACCCTTTATTACAATAGGGACAGTTAGTGCTAGGTGGGATAGGGGCCGCTGATGTGTGTAAATATTTGAATATTGGGTGGGCAAAGTAGTATTTAGAGGGTGCAGGTTTTTACAGTGTGTTATATTTAATATTTGAGGCTGGTCACCGTTGCGGTCTGCTATTGACTGCTCCCCCTATAGCTGGACGTTTTCATCTGAGCAGCGGGGAGATACTGCATCTCCTTGCAGGGATTCGGAGTGATGTAAGTGCCGGGGAGCAGGTAAACATAAATCCTTACAAGGGGCCTGGGCACTGGGGGAATATTTTAGATATCGGATAACTCCTTTAAGCAAAGCAAGCTTTGTGAAACATTACAGAGCAAAGCACACTGGGTTTGGTTAGCAAACCCAGCAGGAAGCTGAGGAAAACAGGAAGTAAGCCACGTAAACATCCTGTCTAGATGAGCTGCTGCAGAGAACAGGGGAAGGAAAACACAGACATCAAAAACAGGTACATGGGGCATAAACATGCAGTGCTTTGGGTACTGAATGCAGTATAGAAATTGATTATGGGACCGGAGAACCCCTTTTTTGCCATCCAGTATCCTATGAATAGGAAAGTTGGAATAATCCCTCCACTACCACTAGACCACCAGAATTCTGTCATCTATTTTTTTTTTTTGTTTTGTATTTACTTGGGGTCAACTTTGCCCAAAAAATATGGGCTTTAGAAATGTTTTATACTGTCTACTGAAATTACAAATTATTTTAAAAATGAATGTATTTAATATTTTACATTTTCTTTTTGCAGGGGTGGCTGGCCATGGCAGGCCTCACTGAGGCTAAAGGGATTCCACAAAGAAACACGACTATTATGTGGAGCTACACTAATAAGCAGCTGCTGGGCTCTAACTGCTGCTCACTGCTTCAAAAGGTTAGAGAGATGTGCCAGTATTTACTATATAGACAAAGTAGGCATGAGCCCAGGGGCAGCAAAAACGGGACTAATGTTCTGACAAGGAGGTGGGGGCACAAGCAACTTGCTTAGGGTGTTATCACACAGTGTCAATATCATCCAGTTATGTCATTCTAAAAAAAAAAAATGCTCATGGTGGGAGCAGTGAATCCTGAACTCACCTGTCCCACTGTCCCTGCTTATTTGAACGATTCACCCTAGACAGCAGCCCACAACTGGTTGGCAGTCCCTTCCTGAATAAGTGCAGGGGTCTATACATAAGGGAAGAGCAGGAAGAAAATAATTAACTATTGATAGATCAGCAGCCACAAAAACAGGCCTATGACGGAAACAGACAAGCCGGGTCAAAACAAAGAGATAAAAATGAACCAAATCAGGATCCGTGAATCAGAGTCAGAACCGCACCAAAGTCAATACCAGGAAAACATACAGAAATAGACAAATAAACAGAAATAGACAAATCAGATACGATACCAAGATAGGGTTTAAAACCTAGAAGAAACACCAGGGTCCAATCATCAGGCAAAGGTCGGGGTCCAAAAGAGAGGTTGAGAATCCAGTAGGCAATAACACAGAATAAGGCTAGAGATGTGATCCAGAAAAAATAACACCAATCACAGGCAACCTGTGGCCAGCAGGTTGCCTGTTTAAATAGGCTGTGCTTCCTGGTCACATGATGCGCCCAGTGTAGCTTCAGATTGGCCGGCATTCCTGCACCCTGCGCTCAGCCTGTTTCTGAAAAGGTAGAGCGCAGAAAAAATGTCTAGTCTTTGTGGGTGGTGTCATAAAAGTAAAGCGTGTGATTATGCAATTTAGCAGTTTGTTTAGGAATAATCTCCAATATACTGTACATTACAAGTTTGTGAGAGAAACAAGGGTGAACACAAATAGCGATATATTGTATTTTATAAATATGGTATATAACTACTAGACTACCTGAGCCACACATCTGGATGCTTTAACTAGGGATGAGCGAATAGACTTTGGATGAAACATCCAAAGTCGATTTGCATAAAACTTTGATTTAATACTGTATGGAGCGAGCGCACCGTACAGTATTAGAATGTATTAGCTGCGATGAGCCGAAGCCGTTTCATCTGAAGTTGATTCGCTCATCTCTAGCTATAACATAGAAATCCAGAATATTAAAGGAGTTTTCTGGAAGGAGAATATTAACCCCTTAGTGACCAGCCTGCTTTGGGCCTTACTGACCAGCGTTTTTCTTCCTTTTTTCATCGTCGCATTCCAAGAGCTATAACTTTTTTATTTTTTCATCTATATACTGTTGCTTTATAAGGGCTTGTTTTTTGCGGGACAAGTTGTAGTTTTTAATGTCGCCATTTTGGGGTACACATAACTTTCTGATCAACTTTTATTAACTCTTTCTGGGAGGGAGATGGGAAAATTTTACGGCGTTCATTTTTCGGTATCAATAACATAATATCTTTATTCTCTGGATCAGTACAATTACAGTGATACCAAATACGTATAGTTTTTTTTTTACAATAAAACCCCCTCTTTTTTTAAAAGAAAAAAATGTTTTTTCATTGCCGCTTCCCAAGACCCATAACTTTTTTATTTTTCTTTATATGGAATTTTGTTAGGGCTTGATTTTTGTAATTTATGTTTACGACTTGTATTTTTCATTGGTATCATTTTGGAGTAAATGGCGCTTTTTGATTGCTTGTTATTACGTTTTTTCGGTGGCAATTAAGAGTAAATGAGCAATTCTGTCTTTTTTTTTATTTTTTCACCGTAGGGGATAATTTACATGATATTTATGTAGTCCGGGTCGTTATGAACGCGGCAATACCAAACATATGGGGGAGATTTATTTTTGCAATTTTTTTCATTGAAAAGCGTATTTTTTTTATTGAATAAATGTGTTTTTTTTTTTAGCACTTAATAGTCCCACAAGGGGACTATAACAGACAACATTCTGATTGATTTAGTGCATTGCATTTTAATGTCAGTGCTATTCTGACATTGACCAGCATGCTGCGCCAGAGAGGTGAAGCCCGCTGGAAATTACTCAGGGCTGGTCTGGGGCCTACCCGAGACCATAGCCAAGCTTCACACACATCGGCACCCGGCAATCGCATTTGAGGGGTGCCGATGGGAGACATAGGGAGTCCGCTCCCTCTGTCAGCAGTTTACATGTGGCAGTGTTAAACAGCCCGGATCGGCACTCCTGCCGGTCCGGGCAGTGAGAGCCGGGCCCCCCCTCGCCGCTAAGACTGGGCCGCCGTAAAAAAGTGGCGGCCCAGCCTAAGGCCCCTTAGTGACCGCCGTAAAAAGGGGTATTGGTGGTCACTAAGGGGTTAATGACCTATCCTGAGGATAGGACATCAATACCTGATCGTTGGGGGTCCACCTCCAGGCACTTCAACCAATCAGCTGTTTGAAGAGGCCGCAGTGCTCAAGTAATTGATGACTACTGTATTTTGAGCCTAGATTATCAATATTCGACAACTGGAAAACGCCATAGTCTAGAAACATGTTTTGCACTACAATCAGAGTTTGCAACCAGGACAACCCAGATCAAAAGGTGATGTTACATTTGGCCTACCTAAATTTCCATTTACCTATGATTACAAATTCTTTACATGGCCATTGCAAGTGTTTGTAAAGATATGATACTGTGATATTTAATGCTTCATTCCTTTTCATGTATGGCTTCCAGGTTTGGTGACAAAGCTCACAAATACTCACTGAGAGTTGGTGATTACCACACTGGGGTAGAAGATGATTTTGAGCGTGAGCTACCAGTGCAGAAGATTGTTGTACATAAGAAATACCACACTGGCAGCAATGACAATGACATCGCATTGGTCAGATTACAGGGAAAAGAAGGTCACTGCATGTCATTTAGTTACCATGTCCTGCCAATATGCCTTCCAGAAAGGAAGGAGTCATCTGTATACAAGAAGCCATGCTTCATTTCTGGATGGGGAGACACAGGTATTTCTATCAGTTGTATCATTATATATTACTGTATAGGATACAATATAAATATAATATATATTTCCCAATCCCTGGAACATAAGTGCACGTTGCATACACATTACATTTAATTTCAACAATGTCCACTATGGAAGCCATTTAGAAGTGGTTAGGCAAAATAGAGTCAAAGGGGGTCATTTATTAAGACCAGCATTTTACATGCCGGTCTTAATAACCCTTATAGATGGCGGTGGATCCACCAAAGTTAAGAAGAGGCGGCCTCTACATAACTTTGGCGTATTCAGTGCCAGTCTAAATGTAAGACAGCTTCCTTGCTAGCTTACATTTAAACCATTTTCTACGCATAAAACAGGCGTAGAAAATGATGAATAAGATGGGCCTGCCGGCCCGTACCCTGCCCCGCACATGCCATGCCCACTTTTTTATACCTGAAGCAGAATCTGCATCAGAAATATGCCTAAATTAGGTGTATTTCTGGATAATAAATGACCCCTAAAAGTCTTCTTCTTTTTCTGGCTGGTTGCTACACACAAATAGTTGTTTTGAGGCAGTATACCAGTGTTTGATGGAATACTGAACACTGGGCGAAGAATGTGAAGAATGAAGAAGAAAGAAAGAATCTTTCTGGAGATGTTCCTTCACAAACCAGTTGTGGCGGAAAGATTTTTCATCCGACGATCAACTTCTTCCCAAATGATGATGGTGTGTTGCTGGTCAGCTGCAAAGATCAATTAATTGTTAAAAATCACCTGGCGAATATTCATTATGGTTGAATCTGTCCATTGTCATCAACTTTAGTCTAATGTGAATGGGTACTTGAGCTTCACTAATAAAATTATGGCTGAACGGTCCCTCTTAAAATTATTGCGATGGTTAAAAAAAAACACCTATTCTTGGCCATGTAGTGCACGAGCAAAGATATTACACTTTAATTGTAATGATTTTCTCACATGACAGACTCATATCTGTTACTAATGGTTTCATTTTTATTTTGTAGGAACCTCCTATTCAAAGACACTTCTGGAGGGTGCAGTTCCAATCCTTCCCAAAGAGAAATGTGTATTTCGTTATAAAGCAAAATTTACTAATAGGATGATCTGTGCCGGTAATTTATCTGAAGACAATAGAGTCGATAGTTGTCAAGGTGACAGCGGCGGTCCACTCATGTGCCAAAATGCCAATGGACAATGGATAATAGTAGGAATAACTTCTTGGGGCTATGGATGTGGACGAAAAGACTATCCTGGAGTATATACCAAGGTCAACAGGTTTATCCCTTGGATCAAGAGGGTTACAAAACTGAAATTCAACTAATACTGCATTTACAGCAATAGAGCACGCAATTGTCGAGAAGGAAGCGTTCCTTCAGACAATTGCCTGCTCATTAGTGGAGGTGAAGCATTGCATTTACATGCAGCGATCACCTCCACAGTATGAGGACGAGCGATGGCTACTGCTATCACTCATCCTCATAAAGCTGCATTGTTTCTGGGCAGCAGATCACTGTTCACACAGCATGATCTGATGCCCAGAAAAATCATTTAGGTGTCTGCATGAACGATCGTTTCACCTGATGAATGAGCGTTTTGCTCATTCATCAGGCGATCTGTAGCACCTTTAAGCCTCATTCACACGTCAGTGTTTCACGGACGTGTGCGGTACGTATTCTCCACGGACAGCACACGTCTCTATTCATTTTAATGTGTGTATTCACACATCAGTATATAGCACGGTCTGTGGGTCCTTTTTTATAGCACGGATGCATGCTCTATTTTGTCCGTGGATGCCATCCGTGTTGCATCTGTGTTTCACAGATCATTAAGAAGAGATTCTTTGAAAATTATTTGTCAGCTGTTCAGTGTCAGTGAAACACGGATGCAACATGGACAGCAAAAAAACCGGACAAACGGACCCAACACGGATCCTTCACGGACAGCTTCACGGATGCATTAGAAGAAAAGACCGGCACTCACTGTTATCTTCTTGCGAACTTAGGCTTCACGGATGCATCACTGACCACCTTCTCACGGATTTGAGCACGAACATGTGAATGAGGCTTTAGGCGGACAGATTATTGGGAATGAGTATTCGTAGGAATGTTTGTCCCAGGTAATCTGTCCGACAAATGGGAAAGTGTAAACTCGCCTTAAATCTAAGCAAACAATCTTCATTCATTGTGAATTATATGACTCATGTTGACAACTATGAACTTTTTACCATGAGATTCATCTTGGAACAACATGCGCTCTACAACATGCCTTAATTCCATTTATAGCCCTTTGATGTATAAAGAAACAAAGCTGTGAAATGTCTCCATGTTGTGTCTTTGTCGGTAACCGAAATATTGTGTGTATAAAAATACTACATTTCATTTGATGTTTACAGCCTGATTATGATTTTCACATTCCTATATATCAATTTTTCATGTCATTATCATACTTGCCAACTGTTCCAAATTTTGAAGGACTATCCCAAATTTTCAGAGATAGTCTGAAAATATACTTACTTATATTAGCCTAATCCTGGTATCTATGGGGTGTATATCTCTCGAATTTACCAACTGAAATGTTGGTAAGTGTTCATCACCGATGCTAGGACTGTAATCTTGGCAAAAAATATTTCGATGTCAGTCATATACAGTAGTTTACTTAATTTATAAAGCTCTTTACCTGAATTTACTTTTACAAACACTTATACTAATTAATTTGGGTAAAGCAGTGTTTCCCAACCAGTGTACCTCCAGCTGTTGCAAAACTACAACTCCCAGCATGCCCGGACAGCCTTTGGCTGTGCGGGCATGCTGGGAGTTGTAGTTTTGCAACAGCTGGAGGCACACTGGTTGGGAAACACTGGGGTAAAGTATGGAATGTGCATCACTGAGACATGTCAGAAATCTGTGTTAGTATTATTTATTATTAAAGCGCCATTCATTCCATGGCGCTGTACATATGATAAGGGATGCACATACATAATACAGGCATTTGCAATAAGCATAAGCAAGACGAGTTACAAGCTGGTGCAGAAGGAGAGAGGGCCCTGTCCGTGAGGGCTTACAATCTACAAGAGTGAAGACCCTTGCAGATCGTTTTGTGAGGGTGAGGGTAGCGGCTCAAAGACCTTTGACATATTTCAATGCCATGTTAGAAGATTTTTAAACCTGTAAAGCACTGAAAAGCCTACTTGACAATTCTCTGTAATGCTAATCAGGCTTAGAGCTAAGGTTCTGAGACATACCTATGGTCAGCTTTAACTCCTTAAGGACCGGGCCAGGGGCGTAGCTAGAAATGACTGGGCCCCATAGCAAAAAAAAATTATGGGCCCCCCCCCCCCGGATCTTCCACCCCCACATACCTCTTGGACATCGCCAACGCATTTGTGCCAGTGTAGGAAATGTATGAATCTAAATGTCTGTGTGTTAAAGAAGATTGTTAAATTGTACAGGGGTCTGTAACACAAGAAGGTGGAAGAACATATCGTGGGGTGTGTATGTGTATTAGACAGAAGGTAGGGATATCTATCTTGTGTAGTTTGGGTATTAGGGAGAGTAGGGGGTATATATCTAGTGCTGATACACGTGTAGGTGAAGAGCCGCTCTGACATAATTCGTCTCTTTCAAATTATAAGCTCCCCTTATGTATAATTTACTTACAGTTCTGAAGACTCAGGGGTGCTGACAGGCTTGGCCTCAGGGGTGCTGACAGGCTTGGCCTCAGGGGTGCTGACAGGCTTGGCCTCAGGGGTGCTGACAGGCTTGGCCTCAGGGGTGCTGACAGGCTTGGCCTCAGGGGTGCTGACATGACAGGCTTGGCCTCAGGGGTGCTGACATGACAGGCTTGGCCTCAGGGGTGCTGACAGGCTTGGCCTCAGGGGTGCTGACATGACAGGCTTGGCCTCAGGGGTGCTGACAGGTTTGGCCTCAGGGGTGCTGACAGGCTTGGCCTCAGGGGTGCTGACAGGCTTGGCCTCAGGGGTGCTGGCTCACTTGGCCTCAGGGGTGCTGGCTCGCTTGGCCGGGCAGAAGGAGTGTGAGGCCTTTTTTCTCCAGGCTGCTCGAGAAAAATATATTTTTCATTACACCTCAGGTCAGACCACCAATCAGACCCCCAATGTTAATCAGACCTCAGCTAACAGCCCCAATAAGATCCCCAATGGTATTAAGACCCCAATAAGACCTCGGATAACACCTCAGCTCAGACCCCAATATGAATGACCCCCAATCAGACCTCAGATAAGAGCCCCATGCCTCATAGCAGCCCCTAGTAGCCTTATAGCAGCCCCCAGTGCCTCTCACCAGCCCCCAGTGCCTCTCCATCAGCCCCCAGTGCCTATCACCGGCCCCCAGTGCCTCTCACCGGCCCCCAGTACCTCTCCATCAGCCCCCAGTGCCTCTCACCAGCCCTCAGTACCCTCTCCATTAGGCCCCTAGTGCCTTTCACCAGCCCCCAGTACCCTTTCCATCAGCCCCCAGTCCGCCCTCCCCGGTATTTAAATCATTGGTGGGCAGTGCACCCTCCCCGGTAATCATTGGTGGGCAGTGTGCCCTCCCCCGCCCTTCCCAGTATTAAAAATCATTAGTGGGCAGTGTGCCCTCCCCCCTCCCCGGTAATCATTGGTGGGCAGTGTGCGCTCCCCTCGCCCTTCCCAGTATTAAAAATCATTGCTGGGCAGTGGGCCCCCACCTCCCCGGTAATCATTGGTGGGCAGTGTGCCCTCCCCCTGCCCTTCCCAGTATTAAAAATCATTGGTGGGCAGTGCGCCCCCCCCCCTTCATTGGTGGCAGCGGCAGTTTCGATCGGAGTCCCAGCAGTGTAATGCTGGGGCTCCGATTGGTTACCATGGCAGCCAGGACGCTATTGAAGTCCTGTCTGCCATGGCCAGTTACTCTGCAGAATACTTACATGCGCTGTGGCTATCGGGCGCTCCTTCTTCTTGTAACTCACAGGTCTGTGCAGCGCATTGCTTATGCTTATAGCAATGTGCCGCACAGACCTGTGACAAGTTACAAGTAGGAGGAGCACCCGGCGGCCACAGCGCAGAGTAACTGGCCATGGCAGCCAGGACTTCAGTAGCGTCCTGGCTGCCATGGTAACCGATCGTAGCCCCAGCATTACACTGCTGGGACTCCGATCGGAACTGTCGCTGCCACCAATGAAAGGCCCGGGCCCCTATCGCACCGCCACTCAAATTTTTTTTTTTTTTAATCCTCAGCTGGCAGCCTGGGCTCCCCAGTGACGTAGGGCCCCAAAGCCATTGCTATGGCTGCTATGGCGATCCCTACGCCACTGGACCAGGCCATTTTTTGAATCGCTTTGACTTATCCAGGCCATTCTGAGATTATTTTTTTGTCACATATTGTACTTCATGACACTGGTAAAATAGAGTAAAATAAATTCATTTTTACTTATAAAAAAAATACCAAATTTGCCAAAAATTTAGAAAAATTTGCAAATTTCCAAGTTTCAATTTCTCTACTTCTATAATACATAGTAATACCTACAAAAATAATTATTACTTTACATTCCCCATATGTCTACTTCAGGTTTGGATCATTTTGGGAATGACATATTTTTTTGGGGGTTTAGAAGTTTAGAAGCAAATCTTGAAATTTTTCAGAAAGAACCAGTTCAGGTCTGAAGTCACTTTGTGAGGCTTACATAATAGAAACCACCCAAAAATGACCCCATTCTAGAAACTACACCCCTCAAGGTATTCAAAACAGATTTTACAAACTTTGTTAACCCTTTAGGTGTTCCACAAAAATTAATGGAAAATAGAGATAACATTTCAAAATTTCACTTTTTGGGCAGATTTTCCGTTTTAATAATTTTTTTTAAGTTGCAAAGCAAGGGTTAACAGCCAAACAAAACTCAATATTTATGGCTCTGATTCTGTAGTTTACAGAAACACCCCATATGTGGTCATAAACTGCTGTACGGGCGCACGGCAGGGCGCAGAAGGAAAGGAATGCTATACGGTTTTTGGAAGGCAGATTTTGCTGGACTGGTTTTTTGACACCATGTCCCATTTGAATCTCCCCTGATGCACCCCTAGAGTAGAAACTCCAAAAAAGTGACCCCATTTTAGAAACTACGGGATAGGGTGGCAGTTTTGTTGGTACTATTTTAGGGTATATATGATTTTTGGTTGCTCTATATTACACTTTTTGTGAGGCAAGGTAACAAGAAATAGCTCTTTTGGCACCGTTTTTATTTTTTTGTTATTTACAACATTCATCTGATAGGTTAGATCATGTGATATTTTCATAGAGCAGGTTGCCACGGACGTGACAATACCAAATATGACGACTTTAGTGTCTCCACATTCTGAAAGCCAAAGTTTTTAGTCTTGTGTAGGGGCGCATTTTTTTGGGGATGAGATGACGGTTTGATTGGCACTATTTTGGGGTGTGTATGACTTTTTGATTGCTTGCTATTACACTTTTTGTGATGTAAGGTGTTTTAGTGTCTCTATAGTCTGAGAGCCATCGTTTTTTCAGTTTTTGGGCGATTATCTTGGGTAGGGTATGATTTTTGCGGAATGAAATGACAGTTTTATTGGCACTATATTGTGATGTGTATGACTTTTTGATTGCTTGGTGATACACTTTTTGTGATGTAAGGTGACAAAAAATTGCTTTTTTTACACCATTTTTATTTTTATTTTTTTACGGTATTCACCTGAGGGGTTAGGTCATGTGATATTTTTTATAGAGCAGGTTATTACGGACGCGGCAATACCTAATATGTATACTTTTTTTTTATTTATGTAAGTTTTACACAATGATTTCATTTTTTAAACAAAAAAAATCATGTTTTAGTGTCTCCATAGTCTGAGAGCCATAGTTTTTTTTTTAGTTTTTGTGCGACTATCTTAGGTTGGGTATAATTTTTGCGGGAAGAGATGACGGTTTGATTGGCACTATTTTGGGGTGCGTATGACTTTTTGATCGCTTGCTATTGCACTTTTTGTGATGTAAGGTGACAAAAAATTGCTTTTTTTTACACCGTTTATTTTTATTTTTTTACGGTATTCAAATGAGGGGTTAGGTCATGTGATATTTTTCTAAAGCAAGTTATTACCGACGCATCGATACCTAATATGTATACTTTTTTAATTTACGTAAGTTTTACACAATAACAGCTTTTTTAAAACAAATAAAATGATGTTTTAGTGTCTCCATATTCTGAGCCATAGTTATTTTTTTTTTTGGGCGATTCTCAGGTAGGGGTTAATTTTTTGCGGGATGAGGTGACGGTTAGATTGGTACTATTTTGATGGGCATACGCCTTTTTGATCGCTTGCTGTTGTACTTTTAGTGATGTAAGGTGACAAAAAAAAGGTTTATTTAGCACAGTTTTTATATTTTATTTTTTATAGTGTTCATCTGAGGGGTTAGGTCATGTGATATATTTATAGAGCCGGTTGATACGGACACGGCGATACCTAATATGTCTACTTCTACTCTATTTTTCCTATTTTTTACCAATTTTTTTTACTTTATTTGGGGAAAATTAAGTTGTTGTTTTTTTTACTTGAAACGTTAAAAAAAATTGGGGGCAAACTTTCTTTTTTCAACTTTTTTTTCACTTTATTTTTTTGTCCCACTTTGGGACTTCAACTTTTGGGGGTCTGATCCCCTTTACAATGCATTCCAATACTTCTGTATTGGAATGCATAGGCTGTATGAGTAATACAGTGTGTATTACTCATACAGCTTCCTGCCTGTGATATCCAGGGGGCTAGATCTAACAGGCTCTTCACCGGAAGGCAGCCCCGATGCCCAAGGAAGGCATCGCGCTGCCTTCCCTGCTATCGGGTCCCCGTCAGAGCAGCACAGGGACCCAATAGCCACTGCACTCGCCCCCCGAACCACCCGGAAACGCCGCAAACCGCAGGTCTGAATTGATTGACCTGTGGTTTACTGCGATCGCCGATACGGGGGAGGGGTCACAGGACCCCCCTCCGCAATGTCCCAGGGTGCCTGCTGATTGATTTCAGCAGGCACCCAGTTCCGATCACCGCGCAACGGTGATCTGAAATACACATGACGTACCGGTATGTTATGTGTCCTTAAGTACCAGTACGTCATGACATAACGGTATGTCATATGTCCCTAAGAGGTTAAAGAGGTTCTGTCACCTGTTTTAAGTATATCATGCTAGATATATAGTGAGGTAGGGCTCCAAATGCTGATCACAAACATACCTTCATTAACCTTATTTCAGGTCCGATCACACTGTAAAATCCACTTTTAAAAATATGCTATGGTATGTTTTTTTGACGGCGCGTATGCACTAGAGGAATTGCACTTGCCGAGATCAATGGTGCAAGTGTAGTGTACACGCGCCGCCATACGTTGGAGTGCGCAAAGGCGGAATCTCAACGCTAGACCAGTGAGTCTAGCGCTGTCAATCAAATGAATGGGGGGGGGGGGGGGTTATTACACACAGGGTGGCACTAACCGGCAGGATGGCGTCAGAGATGCGGTGCTCAGAAGCAATAAGCACGCCCCAGAGTACCACTTGGAACTGAACCCGAGTTCGGTAAATGTTTTTTTTCAGTACAAATTAATTTATGAAGTTATTACCCGAAGTCTTTGCAATAACTTCGGCTCATCAGCGCCAGTACATTCTAATACTGTACAGAGCTCCTGCTCCGTACAGTATTGGAACGAAGTTTAATGCGACTCGACTTCAGATGTTTCATCCGAAGTCGATTCGCTCATCCCTAGTAACAACCAACTGGTTTGTGTCACGTTCCAGGGGCCCGGGCAGACCTCCGGAACGTCTTGCAAACAGGACACGGGCCGATACAGACCAGGGACCAACAGAGTATTTTATTACACATGTAATAAAAGAACATGACAGTAAAAGGAAAAGCAGGTTAGGCAATAGCACTACCACAGAACCAAGTGCACTGACAGACCAGAGGCAAAACCCGGAGAGCCAGTGAGCCCCGTTCTTCACAGAGCCCCTGGTGGTGGGAATGAACTTGATCAAGGGCTCACTGGTCACACCTCCAGGAAGATCCCGGGACACTTGGCCGCTACCTGCAAGGAACCAAGCTGGTGCAAGCACTAGCGGAAACAGACAACAGAAGTACTGGAACCCAAACTAAACAAAGGACATTGCACACAGACTAGATGTCCTACCTCCGGAGAAACAAAGAGCCCTCTCACAAAAGGCAGGACATACAGGGAGTGCAGAATTATTAGGCAAGTTGTGATTTTGAGGATTAATTTTATTATTGAACAACAACCATGTTCTCAATGAACCCAAAAAACTCATTAATATCAAAGCTGAATATTTTTGGAAGTAGTTTTTAGTTTGTTTTTAGTTTTAGCTATTTTAGGGGGATATCTGTGTGTGCAGGTGACTATTACTGTGCATAATTATTAGGCAACTTAACAAAAAACAAATATATACCCATTTCAATTATTTATTTTTACCAGTGAAACCAATATAACATCTCAACATTCACAAATATACATTTCTGACATTCAAAAACAAAACAAAAACAAATCAGTGACCAATATAGCCACCTTTCTTTGCAAGGACACTCAAAAGCCTGCCATCCATGGATTCTGTCAGTGTTTTGATCTGTTCACCATCAACATTGCGTGCAGCAGCAACCACAGCCTCCCAGACACTGTTCAGAGAGGTGTACTGTTTTCCCTCCTTGTAAATCTTCACATTTGATGATGGACCACAGGTTCTCAATGGGGTTCAGATCAGGTGAACAAGGAGGCCATGTCATTAGATTTTCTTCTTTTATACCCTTTCTTGCCAGCCACGCTGTGGAGTACTTGGACGCGTGTGATGGAGCATTGTCCTGCATGAAAATCATGTTTTTCTTGAAGGATGCAGACTTCTTCCTGTACCACTGCTTGAAGAAGGTGTCTTCCAGAAACTGGCAGTATGACTGGGAGTTGAGCTTGACTCCATCCTCAACCTGAAAAGGCCCCACAAGCTCATCTTTGATGATACCAGCCCAAACCAGTACTCCACCTCCACCTTGCTGGCGTCTGAGTCGGACTGGAGCTCTCTGCCCTTTACCAATCCAGCCACGGGCCCATCCAGCTGGCCCATCAAGACTCACTCTCATTTCATCAGTCCATAAAACCTTAGAAAAATCAGTCTTGAGATATTTCTTGGCCCAGTCTTGACGTTTCAGCTTGTGTGTCTTGTTCAGTGGTGGTCGTCTTTCAGCCTTTCTTACCTTGGCCATGTCTCTGAGTATTGCACACCTTGTGCTTTTGGGCACTCCAGTGATGTTGCAGCTCTGAAATATAGCCAAACTGGTGGCAAGTGGCATCTTGGCAGCTGCACGCTTGACTTTTCTCCGTTCATGGGCAGTTATTTTGCGCCTTGGTTTTTCCACACGCTTCTTGCGACCCTGTTGACTATTTTGAATGAAACGCTTGATTGTTAGATGATCACGCTTCAGAAGCTTTGCAATTTTAAGAGTGCTGCATCCCTCTGCAAGATATCTCACTATTTTTGACTTTTCTGAGCCTGTCAAGTCCTTCTTTTGACCCATTTTGCCAAAGGAAAGAATAATTATGCACACCTAATATAGGGTGTTGATGTCATTAGACCACAACCCTTCTCATTACAGAGATGCACATCACCTAATATGCTTAATTGGTAGTAGGCTTTCGAGCCTATACAGCTTGGAGTAAGACAACATGCATAAAGAGGATGATGTGGTCAAAATACTCATTTGCCTAATAATTCTGCACTCCCTGTACACAGAACAGGAACAGAAGCAGTAAGGCACTGCAGGCAAGATATGGAACAGACAGGATCAGAAGCAGTTTAGCACTGCCAGACTATACATGAAACAGACAGGATCGGAAGCAGTTTAGCACTGCCAGATTATACATGAAACAGACAGGATCGGAAGCAGTTAGGCACTGCAAGTCTAGACATGGAACAGACAGGATCAGAAGCAGTTAGGCACTGCAAGTCTAGACATGGAACAGACAGGATCGGAAGCAGTTTAGCACTGCCAGACTATACATGAAACAGACAGGATCGGAAGCAGTTTAGCACTGCCAGATTATACATGAAACAGACAGGATCGGAAGCAGTTAGGCACTGCAAGTCTAGACATGGAACAGACAGGATCGGAAGCAGTTAGGCACTGCAAGTCTAGACATGGAACAGACATGATCAGAAGCAGTTACACTGCCAGGCAAAACATGGTACAGACAGGATACAACATCAACAACAACACTTTACCAGGCGACACCACACAGAAGGGCAGGTGGCAATAACCCCCTGGGTCAGCAGCAAGGGGCTACATCCAACAAGGCACAAGACAGACTAACCCCAAGCCCCACAGCTCGCAGGTAGATGTAGCTGCATAATGAGGGCACCTGATAAGCCACACCCAGGAACAGACCAGGGAATGTTAGCCCACCAGAACAATGAGTAACAGAAGCACAGAACACACAATCACAAGTGTCAGTTCACACTGTCACAGAATGCTGCAGCCAGCACACCCCAAACAACAACCAGCCTACACAGGATAACCAGCCAGTACGAGGTACAGGCAGCCAACCTACACAACAAAAAGGAGTGACAGAACCGCACACTGCATCCATACTAAGACCCTGTTCACACACAAGGCCACAGCCACCACGCATCACAAAACCAGCATACATGGGAACACCCACAGCCAATACACAAAGTGCATGCAGCCAGCCTGCATGGCACCGGTTACAGGAGCCACAGAGATATGGACATGTGGAGACACAAACACAGGCCACAGTTCACACACACACACACACACACACACACACACACACAACACCGCAGCCAGCACACAGCCCCAAGCAACCAGCATACACAGGTGTCAGACTGCAGCCAGTATGTGAGAAAGCATGCAGCCAGCCTGCACGGCCACAACTGTCACAGTGAACCACACCGTGACAGTTTGGCTTAGAGCTAACTCTAAGGCCTCTTTCACACGGGTGTTGCGGAAAAATGTGCGGGTGCGTTCCGGGAACACCCGCGATTTTTCCGCGCGAGTGCAAAACATTGTAATGCGTTTTGCACTCGCGTGAGAAAAATCGCGCATGTTTGGTACCCAAACCTGAACTTCTTCACAGAAGTTCGGGTTTGGGTTAGGTGTTGTGTAGATGTTATTATTTTCCCTTATAACATGGTTATAAGGTGAAATAATAGCATTCTGAATACAGAATGCTTAGTAGGTGATCAATTGAGGGTTAAAAAAAATAAAAAAATTAACTCACCTTCTCCTCTTGTTCGCGTAGTTCCCGGTCTCTTCTTTACTTCTTTATTGATGAGCTGTGGGCTAAAAGACCTTTGGTGACGTCAGATCACATGCTCCAATCACATGGTACATCACCGTGGTGATGGACCATGTGATTGGAGCATGTGATCTGACATCACCACAGGTCCTAGCCGGTAGTTCATCTTTTAGAAATGAATGGGTCGGTATCCAGTGCGGGTGCAATGCATTCAACTCACGCATTGCATCCGCGCGGAATACTCGCCCGTGTGAAAGGGGCCTAAGAGTCCATTCACATGTCCGCAAGTGTTTTGCAGTCCGCAAATTGCGGATCCGCAAAACATGGACACCGGCATTTTGCGGACTGCACATGGCCGGCACTTTAAATAGAAATGACTATTGTCTGTGGACAAGAATAAGACGTGTTCTATTTATTTGCGGAACGGAAGTGCAGTGTGCTGTCTGCATCTTTTGTGGCCCATTGAAAATGACTGGGTCCGGATCCGTTTCACAACGTTGCGGAATGGATCCAGACCCATTTTGTGGACGTGTGAATGGACCCTAAAGGCGTTATCCTGGTAGTTCTCTGGTATTCACTCTTTAACCCATATACAGGGAACTGGACTTCGCTGTGGATTTGCCATGAAAACGCTATCTCTTTAGATAGTCCCGTTTTGGTTTGTGGCTGACCCACGGAGGTAGAGACACCGGTGCAAGGCACCAAATGGTCAGGCAAACATGCCTAGTCTAGAGAAAGCCAAAGGTCAGGGCAGGCAGCATACAAGCCAAAGGGTCAAGGCAGGGGGCAGTTGAGCAATCTAAGAAAAAGGCCAAAGTCAGGGCAGGCGGCTAGAAGTCAGAGTTGATATTTAGGATGGAGTATGGTAAATGGGTAGTCAGAGAGAAAGCACCTTTTCTAGGCACCAGAGACTAGAAAACCTAGTCTCGGACACTGGGGAGAGTACTTTAAATATACAGGGTCACACACCGATTGGCTGGGAAGGTAATTGGATGTGTGAACACTGGCCCTTTAAGAGGCTGAGAGTGAGCGTGCACATTCCCTAATGAATAGGCCTGGAGGCCTTAGACCCTGGGCGTTCAGGCGCCTGCAGAGGATACCAGAGGAGGGCACCACCAGAGTTGGATGAAGAGGAGAGGGGCCAGAGAGTGGGGGAGCGGGTAGGCTGAGTAGCATGGCGCCTGTGTCCACAGGAAAGAGAGAGAAGGGCATAGGGTGCCAGCACAACAACCAGCTTCCTGATATGCCTGAAGCAGTATCATATAAGGTCACAACCAGAAACCATGGAATAGATCTGCCTTGACTAAACCGTATTTGGACATTCCCTCTTCTATGCCACCACATACTTTCCAAATGGTAGGTCAAAGGCATAATGTGCACAGTCAGTCAACCAGAAAATAATTTCTTCATATTTCTTATTCTTTTTCAGACCCTATTATATCCTTTTAATAGTTCTGCAGTAATTTTGTCGGATGTCAATTCCAATCCCAAATATTCTTTCCATCTGTCCACAACCCCCACAATCCTCATTGTCCCTCTTCCTGACTATATCAAATGTCTGACCGTTGAGATTTTCAGTGTTAGACTAGGCATGAAAAGCTCTCCATAAGAGGACTGAGAGATGGCCTTTGATGTATTTGTTATCAAACTGTCCAAATTTGATATTATCTGAATATACCAAATATAACAAATCCACTGGATATTATATTTGAGCTGGACTTCTTTATACTTTAAAAGGGACCCCTGACGTGATAGCATTGTGCAGGAAAAACCCTTGTTCATAATACGTTGTCTAATAATTCCCTCTAATAATTCCTTTTTGTAATATTATCCATGTGGCCACCAAGAAAAGTAGGATATAGATACATTCACTTAAAGCCCTGACCATTTCACATGTACTAAGCTCCATGGTGTAAAAGGTGAAGACCAATAAGGTTCCAAGTGACTATTAGCTACCATATTATACCCCATTGCCCACTCACAATCATAATGATGAATGCATGCTAACCAAATATCTGGTAACTCTTCCCACCCCACTTCAGCCTCCACAATTCTATGCAGGGTCGTCTAGCCTTCCAAAGAAACCTTGTGAAAGCTTTTTCAATGTTCCTTATATCTTCATGTCTAGGTAATATTGGTAAATTCTGTACAGTGTATAATAAACATGTATATGTGACCATTTTAATCAAATGAGACTGCCCCATTAGAGATAAAGGGAGATCTGCTCATCTTGCCAACTTTAACTGAATTTTTCATATTAGAGGTACGGTATACAGTATTTAGTCTATATATTTCAGAGAATGACTTCGCTAAATGGATTTGTCTAGTGATCGACAAATCCTCCACAGATACATGATTACCATTATTTACCAGGTCCAAAAAAAAAAAAATTTGTATCTATTGACTTTATATTCTGAAAATTCCCCCAAATCTCTAAGGCCCCTTTCACACGGGCGAGTATTCTGCGCGGATGCGATGCGTGAGTTAAACGCATTGCACCCGCACTGAATCATGACCCATTCATTTCTATCGGGCTGTGCACACGAGCTGTGATTTTCACGCATCACTTGTGCGTTGCATGAAAATCGCAGCATGCTTCTCTTTGTGCGTTTTTCACGTAACGCAGGCCCCATAGAAATGAATGGGGTTGAATGAAAATCGCAAGCATCCGCAAGCAAGTGCGGATGCGGTGCGATTTTCACGCACGGTTGCTAGGAGACGATGGGGACGGAGACCCGATCATTATTATTTTCCCTTATAACATGGTTATAAGGGAAAATAATAGCATTCTGAATACAGAATGCATAGTACAATAGGGCTGGAGGGGTTAAAAAAAATAATAAAAAAAATGTAACTCACCTTAATCCACTTGATCGCACAGCCGGCATCTCCTTCTGTCTCCTTCTTTGCTGATTGCAGGAAAAGGACCTGTGGTGACGTCACTCCGGTCATCACATGATCCATCACATGATCTTTTACCATGGTAATGGATCATGTGATGGACCATGTGATGACCGGAGTGACGTCACCACAGGTCCTTTTCCTGCAATCAGCAAAGAAGGAGACAGAAGAGAAGCCGGGCTGCGCGAACAAGTGGATTAAGGTGAGTTTAATTTTAATTTTTTTTAACCCCTCCAGCGCTATTGTACTATGCATTCTGTATTCAGAATGCTATTATTTTCCCTTATAACCATGTTCTGTGAAGAAGTTCGGGTTTGGGTACCAAACATGCACGATTTTTCTCACGCGAGTGCAAAACGCATTACAATGTTTTGCACTCGCGCGAAAAAATCGCGCATGTTCCCGCAACGCACCCGTACCTTTTCCCGCAATGCCCGTGTGAAAGAGGCCTAAGTGTCTTCAACCCGTATGGAAAATGGAACTCAACATCTTCCAGAAACACTACTAAATCATCGGCTCGACCTCACTTCCACATCCCCCATTCTTATACCTCTATCTGTGGATTACCTAATAAAAACCTTGCCGGGGGTTCTATGGCAATATTGAAAAGGAGGGGCAACAATAAGTATCCTTGTCTTGTACCATTACTAAGGATATTATTTCTGAAAGAAAGCCTGCAATATGTACCTGGACCTCTAGTGCCCTGTGGCAAATACAGCCCTGGCTATCCCTAATTTCCCTGGCTATCCCTAAACGTTTCCTATAGTGCAGTTGTGATGCAGTTACTACATCAATAAACATGCATTCACAACACAGAGTTTTTTTTAAGCCAAAACCAGGAGTGCATTTAAATAAACACATAAGATACTATGTGTTCTTTATACTTTCTCTCCTTTTGTGATCCCCACTTGATTTTGGCTTCAAAAGCTGCATAAAAAAAACTCAATACGTGGCAGCACCCTAAGGGTAAAAACTGCGTGCAGGCCTGTCTCATTTATAATTTTCTATGTCAGTTTTTGGGGTAGAAAATTATCTAAATCTACATGAGCAAGGGAGCTTTAGATTTAAGGCTGTTGTACCCTGGGGAGATGTGCCTCAGTTATGTAGAGGCCGGTGCCTCTACATAACTTAGGCGCATCAATCGCCAGCACAGAGTTATTAAGACCAGCGTCTAAAACGCTGGTCTTAATAAATGACCCCATTAGTGTTTTGACTTTGGTCTACTTCCCCTGCAATCCCCCAAGAAGAGCTATGGTCAATGTTCATTAAAATGTAAAACCTTCCTAAGAGAAAACCTATTCTTCTCTTCTTCACAAGTACAAGGACTGGCTCTTTTGTAATCTGAATAATTCATTCCTTTTAAAGTTGTCACAGGAACAATTCTCATGCAGAAGGCACTTATATAGAATAACTGCATCCCGATCTAAACATTTAGCTGAGGGATTAATTGTATAACATTAGAACAATAATAAAATGCTTCTTAATCTCTCCATTGAGCATGGCTCCATCTGGGTGATCTATCAATCACATAATTGAAGATGCAGAGGATTTCCTACATACAAAATTAAAAACATGTTTGAGTAGAATTGCATCTAATAGATATGCTGTCCCCGAATAATGACTACTTCCGCTGGCATCCTTAAACCATAATTAGGCCAAGAATTTAATCCATATCTAATCCTGTAAAATCTAGCGTGAACTCCACTATAAATCTTATTGGTGAGGTCCAACACCCTGCACCCCCACAAATCAGCTCCTCTGCAGTAATTCTGGCGCCGAAAGTGAATGTCGGAATTAGATAACTCCGTCCAATGTGCAGTGGACACAGCACTGCTCCCAGTGAATGGGAAACAAAAAGTTGTTTTTTTTAAACATGAGTTTTTATTGAAATACCATCAGGTATACATAAGGCAACATGTGAGTTACATGTATCATGCTATTCTTTTAAATTTTGCAGAATACATCAAAATGCAACGGAAACGAAAAGACTGAAAACTGCCTAATAACCTGAGGGAATCGAGATGTCAGTTCTTACATAAATTGTAGTCTTTGCTAACTAATAGCCAATATGGCATTTCTCAGACAATACTATGCATCTGATTAAGAGAGAGAGCAATCAATCAAAAGGGTTAATGAAAAATAGAAGTGATCCAAATAGAAGTGATCCAAACGTTGAACGCCGAGGCGGACATCCTTTCGTACCAGCATTGTTCATTAATGGACTGTAGAATGTTTGAGACATGTATGGGTGTTCTTGTTTTCCAATTGGCCGCAATTTTTTGTCGCATAGCTATGCATGCATGAGAAACTATAGTAGAATGTGAAAAAGAGAACTGTTCTATACCAAGTGATAGAAGAGCTAATGCCGGGTCTGGGACAATTTGAAATTGGCACATATCGGATAATATAGATAAAATCTGGTGCCAAACTTTCTTTATTAATCCACATTCCCACCACACATGCATATATGAACAAATTCCACTGTCACATCTCTAACACACATCTGATGTGTTGGGGAAAATACGTGACAGGCGGCACGTTGTGAGGTACAGTGGCGGATCCAGAGCCTGGTCTTGGGAGGGGCACTTCCAGATTATTTTCTGTCAGCCGCCACAAGACTACACAGTGTAGAGGTATACTGTATATTGTGTGGCACAGTGTATGCTATATGTGTAAAACAAACATATTTCACATGAAAACTTACAATTACTTGGCTTGGCCCTTGGGGATCTCGGACACCACTTCAACACTTTGGATGGGGGGCTAGGTGGAGCTGATGTGTTTTATCCTAATGAGAAAGATTTCATAATAAGGATTTGGAGAAAGGGCAGTGGGATAGCAGAGCAGGGACAGGCTGGTGCTGCTACTAGGGGGTCATACCATGGGGGAGTAATAAAGCCCACCATAATACCCCCCCAGTAGTAATAATTCTCCTTATAATAGACCGTGCAAAAAATACCCCCTTGTAATGCCCCAAGTTGAGCTAATGTCCCCATAGTGCCCCCATAATGTGCCAGTATAAAATACCCCTATATAGTGCCCCCAGTAAATTTCCCCATAGTGCTCCTCTCCCCCCTTCCTCCCAGTGCCCCCCATAATGTACCAGTATAAAATGCCCGATATATAGTGCCCCAGTAGATGCCCTTAGTGTCCCTCATAATTTGCACGTATAAAATACCCATTCTTAGTGCCCCCCGTAGATGACCCCATAGTACTCCTCTCCCCCTTCCCCATAATACCCACCATAATGTGTCCCAGTATATAATGCTACTGTACAGAGCCCCCCATATAAAATACCCCTTCTTTGTGGCCTCAGTAAATGCCCCTATAGTGCCCACCAATAATGTGCCAGTAAGAAGTGCCCCCAATCATGTGCCAGTAAAATGTGCCCCCATAGATGCCCCCCAATCATGTGCCAATAACAAGAGCATCCCCCATCACGTGCCAGTAACAAGAGCCCCCCCATCATGTGCCAGTAACAAGAGCCCCCCCCTAATGTGCCAGTAACAAGAGGCCCGCCTAATGTGCCAGTAACAAGAAGCCCCCTAATGTGCCAGTAACAAGAGCCCCCCTAATGTGCTAGTAACAACAGACCCCCAATCTGCCAGTAACAAAAGCCCCCCAATCATGTGCCAGTAACAAGAGCCCCCTAATGTGCCAGTAACAAGAGCCCCCGCAGTCATGTGCCAGTAACAAGAACCCCCCCAATCATGTGCCAGTAACAAGAGCCCCCCCAATTATGTGCCAGTAACAAAAGCCCCCCCCCATCATGTGCCAGTAACAAAAGTCCTCCAATCATGTGCCAGTAACAAGAGCCCCCCACTCATGTGCCAGTAACAAGAGCCCCCCTAATGTGCCAGTAACAAGAGCCCCCCTAATGTGCCAGTAACAAGAGCCCCCCTAATGTGCCAGTAACAAGAGCCCCCCTAATGTGCCAGTAACAAGAGCCCTCAATCATGTGCCAGTAACAAGAGCCCCCCTAATGTGCCAGTAACCAGAGCCCCACTAATGTGCCAGTAACAAGAGCCCCCTAATGTGCCAGTAACAAGAGCCCCCCTAATGTGCCAGTAACAAGAGCCCCCCCATCATGTGCCAGTAACAATAGCCCCTTCTAATGTGCCAGTAACAAGAGGCACCCCTAATGTGCCAGTAACAAGAGCCCCTCTAATGTGCCAGTAACAACAGACCCCCAATCTGCCAGTAACAAGAGCCCCCCAATAATGTGCCAGTAACAAGAGCTCCCCCAATTATGTGTCAGTAACAAGAGCCCCCTAATGTGCCAGTAACAAGAGCCCCTGCAGTCATGTGCCAGTAACAAGAACCCCCCCAATCATGTGCCAGTAACAAAAGCCCCCCCATCATGTGCCAGTAACAAGAGCCCCCCTAATGTGCCAGTAACCAGAGCCCCACTAATGTGCCAGTGAAAAGAGCCCCCCTAATGTGCCAGTAACAAGAGCCCCCCCATCATGTGCCAGTAACAATAGCCCCCCATCATGTGCCAGTAACAATAGCCCCCCCATCATGTGCCAGTAACAAGAGGCCCCCCTAATGTGCCAGTAACAAGAGGCCCCCCTAATGTGGCACTAACAAGAGCCCCCCTAATATGCCAGTAACAAGAGCCCCCCCAATCATGTGCCAGTAACAAGAACCCCTCAATCATGTGCTAGTAACAAGAACCCCCCTAATCATGTGCCAGTAACAAGAGCCCCCCCAATCATGTGCCAGTAACAAGAGCCCCCCCAATCATGTGCCAGTAACAAGAACCCCTCCAATCATGTGCCAGTAACAAGAGTCCCCCCAATCATGTGCCAGTAACAAAAGCCCCTCCAATCATGTGCCAGTAACAAGAGCCCCCCCAATCATGTGCCAGTAACAAAAGCCCCCCCAATCATGTGCCAGTAACAAGAGCCCCCCCAATCATGTGCCAGTAACAAGAACCCCTCCAATCATGTGCCAGTAACAAGAGTCCCCCCAATCATGTGCCAGTAACAAAAGCCCCCCCAATCATGTGTCAGTAACAAAAGCCCCCCCAATCATGTGCCAGTAACAAGAGCCCCCCCAATCATGTGCCAGTAACAAAAGCCCCCCTAATGTGCCAGTAACAAGAGCCCCCCTAATGTGCCAGTAACAAGAGCCCCCCTAATGTGCCAGTAACAAGAGCCCCCCCTAATGTGCCAGTAACAAGAGCCCCCCTTAATGTGCCAGTAACAAGAAGCCCCCGTAATGTGCCAGTAACAAGAGCTCCCCCTAATGTGCCAGTAACAAGAACCCCTCCAATCATGTGCCAGTAACAAGAGTCCCCCCAATCATGTGCCAGTAACAAAAGCCCCCCCAATCATGTGCCAGTAACAAAAGCCCCCCCAATCATGTGCCAGTAACAAAAGCCCCCCCAATCATGTGCCAGTAACAAGAGCACATATGGTACATATAAAAAAACAAAAAAACACACTTACACTTACCTCCATGTCAGCGATGCAATGCAGGCCTCTTTTGGCCTGTGTCCCGCGCTGTACGGCTCAGGCGGCGCGATGACGTCATCGCGCCGCTTGCGCCGGTCTCTGATAGGCTGCCGGCCTAGTATCTGCAGCCTATCAGAGGAAGGGACACGCCTCTCCCTCCCCTGCCCGTTCGCTCTCGCAGCAAAGCCATCTGTATCGCTGTCCTGAGGACGGCGATACAGATGACTATGGAGATGAGCGCTCTCTGCGGCCGCCACCCCCCCACTTCTGAGCCGCTCAGGGGGGGGGGGGGGGATTGCCCCGTTGCCCCCCCCTCCGGATTCGTCAGTGGTGAGGTACCATTTATAGAATACTTTTCGATGAGTTTCCAAGTGGGATATACACTTAGAAAATTTGCAAACATAGGTAAGAGCAGCTTGCCATTGATCATCAGTATAGCTTTGATTTAAATGATGGTGCCAGCGGTCTTTAACCCCTTAGGGACTGGGCTCATTTTAACCTTAAAGGGGTTATCCAAGTTATATTTATTGATGACCTATCCTCAGGATAGGTCATCAATATCAGATCGGCGGGGGTCCGACACCCGGCACCCCCTCCGATCAGCTGTTTGAAGAGAAGGCATGTGGTGTCAGCGCTGCCTCCTCTTCACTGTTTACCTTCTAGCCGTTGCATCTGCAGTGGTGAGCAGGTGTAATTACACCCAAGCCGTCCCATTCATTTCAATAGGAAGGCTTGGGTGTAATTACACCTGCTCACCACTGCAGATGCAACGGCTAGAAGGTAAACAGTGAAGAGGAGGCAGCGCTGACACCACATGCCTTCTCTTCAAACAGCTGATCGGAGGGGGTGCCGGGTGTCGGACCCCCGCCGATCTGATATTGATGACCTATCCTGAGGATAGGTCATCAATAAATATAACTTGGATAACCCCTTTAAGGACCAGGCCATTTTTTGCAAATCTGACCAGTGTCACTTTATGTGGTGATAACTTTAAAACGCTTTGACTTATCCAGGCCATTCTGAGATTGTTTTTTCATCACATATTGTACTTCATGACAGTGGTAAAATGGAGGCAAAAAAATTATTTTTTATTTATAAATTTCTAAGTTTCAATTTCTCTACTTCTATAATACATAGTAATACCTACAAAAATAGTTATTACTTTACATTCCCCATATGTCTACTTCATGTTTGGATCATTTTGGGAATGATATTTTATTTTTTGGGGATGTTACAAGGCTTAGAAGTTTGGAAGCAAATCTTGAAATTTTTCAGAAATTTTTTAAAAACCCACTTTTCAAGGACCAGTACAGATCTGAAGTCACTTTGTGAGGCTTACATAATAGAAACCACCCAAAAATGACCCCATTCTAGAAACTACACCCCTCAAGGTATTAAAAACTGATTTTACAAACTTTGTTAACCCTTTAGGCGTTCCACAAGAATTAATGGAAAATAGAGATACAATTTAAAAAATTCACTTTTTTGGCAGATTTTCCATTTTAATAATTTGTTTCCAGTTACAAAGCAAGGGTTAACAGCCAAACAAAACTCAATATTTATGGCTCTGATTCTGTAGTTTACAGAAACACCCCATATGTGGTCGTAAACCGCTGTACGGGCACACGGCAGGGCGCAGAAAGAAAGGAATGCCATACGGTTTTTGGAAGGCAGATTTTGCTGGACTGTTTTTTTGACACCATGTCCCATTTGAAGCCCCCCTGATGCACCCCTAGAGTAGAAACTCCAAAAAATTGACCCCATTCTAGAAACTACACCCCTCAAGGTATTCAAAACTGATTTTACAAACTTTATTAACCCTTTAGGTGTTCCACAAGAATTAATGGAAAATAGAGATACAATTTAAACATTTAACTTTTTTGGCAGATTTTCCATTTTAATATTTTTTTTTCCAGTTACAAAGCAAGGGTTAACAGCCAAACAAAACTCAATATTTATGGCTCTGATTCTGTAGTTTACAGAAACACCCCATATGTGGTCGTAAATGTAAAAAGATAACAAGAAGATGCAAAAAGAAGTTTTTAAAATTATTATTTCATTTATTAAGGAAAAAAGCTATCCCACACAACCTGGCCCTATGTGAAAAAATAATTGACCCCTCCCCCATGAATTAACTGCGATTAACCACAGTTTTTAGAAAGCTGAGTTCACTAGCCACACTCTGGCCTGATTACTGCCAGACCTGTAGAATAAAAAAATCACTTAAAAAGAACCTGTCTGGCAACATGAAGTAGGCTAAAAGATTTCAAAAGGCAGCACATCATCCCCCGATCTGAAGAAATCCAAGAACAGATGAGAAAGAAAGTCATTGACATCTATCAGTCTGGAAAAGGTTACAAAGACATTTCTAAGGCTTTGGGACTCCAGCAAACCATAGTCTTATTATCGACTATTAACCACAATTATCCACAAATACACAAAAACATGGAACAGTGGTCATCGTTCCCAGGAGTGGCTGGCCTGACAAAATTACTCCAAGAGCGCATCAATGATTTATCCAGGAGGTCACAAAAGAACCCAGAACAACATCTAAAGCACTGCAGGCCTCGCGTGCCTCAGTTAAGGTCAGTGTTCATGATTTAACAACAAGAAATAGACTGAGCTAAAATTGTATCCATGGGAGAGTTCCAAGGCGAAAAACACTGCTGACCAAAATGAACACAAAGGCCTCTCTCACATTTGCCAAAAAACATCTGGTTAATCCCCGAGCCTTTTGGAAAAATATTCTGTGGACTGACAAGACAAAAGTGAAACTTTTTGGAAGGTGAGTGTCCCGTTATATCTTGCGTAAAACTAACATAGCATTTCATAAAAAGAACCATCATACTGACAATCAAACATGGTGGTGGTAGTGTGATGATCTGGGGCTGCTTTACTGTAATTGATGGAACCATAAATTCTGCTCTCTATCTCTAACAGAAAATCCTGAAGGAGAATGCCCGGCTATCAGTTTGTGACCTTATTAAGCTCAGATGTACTTGGGTTCTGCAGCAGGACAATGATCCAAAGCACACCAGCAATTCCACCTCTGAATGACTGAAAAAAAATGAAGCTTTTGGAGTGGCCTGGTCAAAGTCCGGACCTAAATCTGATTGAGATGCTGTGGCATGACCTTAAACAAGCCGTTCATGCTTGAAAATCCTCCAATGTGGCTGAATTAAAACAATTCTTCAAAGAAGAACGGGCCAGACTGATTGCCAGTTATCGTAAACGCTTGATTACAGTTGTTGCTGCCAAGAGTGGCACAACCAGTTTTTAGGTTTAGGGGGCAATTACTTTTTTACATAGCGCCAGGGTGGTTTTGATAGCTTTTTTTCCTTAATAAATGAAATCATCATTTAAAAAACAGCATTTTTGTATTTACTCAGGTTATCTTTGTCTGATATTCAAATTTGTTTCATAAACTAAAACATTTAAGTGTGACAAATATGCAAAAAACCCAAAAATATGTGAGGGGGCAAATACTTTTTTACAGCAGTGTATTTGAGGAGTATACATGTGTCAAGAGATGGTGAATGTAGAAGCTCTATGGAGATAAACTGCCTAAAATGAAGCTTATAGGCTCCACAGCAAACCTGTTCAGAAGATTTGCCGTAAGTCTTCTGCTGCCTGGAGAGACTTAAAGGCAGAATGTGGATATGCCTACCATTCTACATCCCACCATGTAAACATGCAGTACAATTAATTGTGAGTACAGCAACCTGTAAAAGGTGCAGAACTTAAAAGTCTGATGTTGGAGCTCCCCTCCTGTGGTTGCATAGTGGAATGCAAATGTTGCATCCCTATTTCTGGATGTTTAAGTGTAAGATAGAGAAGTGCCATGTGAGGAAAAATGCTTTAAAGAGACATCTTGGCCTATTAACTACCTTTGCAGGAAGAACTGCCAGTCCATGCATGTTAAGAACTGCCTTGCACCTTACAATTCATCACTATCAAAGATACCTCAAAACACCAGGCTGGAGTAACATTAGAACCAGGGTGTGCCCTGAAAAGAAGAAAGGTGCCTTCCCATCAGTGCACAGCCCAGGGGAGCATCAGAGGGAGTAACCACCACAACCATAATTTTTGCTACTATCACTCCTATCCTCTCCTCTTCCCATCTCCTGGGCTCGCTAGAACTGCACAAAGATAAGGCTTTTATAAGCTATCAGTCAGACAATTACTGTATGTGTCATACACCATGCTGTCACGCCAGTTAGTCCGGACTGGAGCGCAGCGGTGGGGGAGGACGTTCATGAAGGAGCTTGGCTGTACAGGACCAGGTGAGGAAAGGGTCAATAGTGTGTGGGGGCGGGAGCGGAGAGAAGCGCGAGTTGCTAGGGCGGCGGGGGGCGTGGCCAGAGGGGAGAAGGAAGAAGAATGCGGAAGTAAGTGCAGTGTTGGCCAGGAGACTGAATCGGACGGACGGCAGCATGTCAGCGCCTGTAATGACAGTGGAGGAGATGTTGGAGAGACTGAGGAGAGAAGCGGAGGTGCGGGGGCCTGGCTGGCTGCAGGAGCAGGTTGGTGCGTGCATAGTTTCTCCTGCTCCTGTGGCTACCCCTAATGTTCGGGCTGCCCGGCCGCGGCGGAGTATTCCACCGGCGCGCCTAAGCCCTGAAGTCACCCCGCGGGCCCGGCGCCGAGTAGGGAGCCCCCCTGTGGTCCCTCAGCGGCGGAGGGCGGCCGCTCAGCCTTCTGCGAGCCGCTCTCGCCGTGGGAGGAATCCCGTTACGCGGCTGGGCCCTGTGAGGAGTGGGACGCCCCTTCCCCCGCTCCCTGCGGCTGTGCAGCTGGATTCGGGACCAGGAACGGTGGACCGGCCCAGTCCCTCCTTTAGCGGGCGGTCCACTCGGCTGTTTGATGAAGTCCGGGTTCCTCGGACTGCGCTGGGGGAGGACGAATACCAGCGCAGGTCCAGAGAAGATGTGAGCAGCGTGGAAGAAGGTCCCCTTGCAGTGGCGGAGGCCGCGGCCTCGTCCCGGTGTCCGGCCAGTGTGGTGCAGAGGGTCGTGCAAGTGGTCCAGGAGGAGCAACCGTCGACGTCCAGGAGTTATGATGGTGCAGTGTCCGTGCGTCAGGAGTCAGGATCTGCGGCAGCGGGAGTCACAGCGCCCGTGGTGCCTGGTGAGATTGCTTGGGGCTCCATGTTAGCGCAGGGTCTCCCGGTGGGTGGGGGGGGGACCATGGTGGATTTTAGTAAAGGGTTGGGGCAGTTTTTGGGTGGTTTGGCGGGATGGTTGTCAGGTATGGGTGCTGGCGGCGGGTCTCCGTTGCCTGGTTGGGGAGTGGTGCCGGGGTCAGGGGTTGGTGTGCAAGGGGCTGCGGCGGGGTTGGGGTCGGTGTCAGTGGAGACGCAGGCTGGTGGAGAAGGGGAGGGGCAGAGGTTAGATGATCGGGCTCGTGGGGAGGTGTATGTGTGCTTTGAGGGGCCGTTGGGGGCTCATTTGAAGCAAGAAGTGAGGGAAAAGATCTGGAAAGGTGAGTACGTGGAGATATTCTCGCTGCTCCCATTAGAAAGGTTCAATCTGGATAGGGGTAAGAAGGATGAGGGAAAAAAGGAGGAGGAGGAGAAGCGGCGGCATCGTCTGATCCCGCGTACCTTTGCTAATTGGCTTCAGGCGTTTGCCATATTAGCAAGTGTCATTGGTGAAAAGTCTCCTGAATGTTGTTCGGCGCTTTTTTGCTACCAAGACGCTATTGGGGAGGCGTATAGGGTTTATGGTGGGGTGGGCTGGCTCAGGTACGATGAGCAGTTCCGGCAGCGTAAGGCGGTGAGGCCTGATATCCGGTGGGATCATAAGGATATTGGGTTGTGGTTGAGAGTGACGGCGTCTCCTAGGGTGGGGCAGTCCTTTCGTGGGGAGTCCGGGGGATCATCCCCGGGGGCGTTGGCAGCGGCATCGGCAAAAGGGTTGTGCTTCCTTTTTAACGAAGGAAATTGCAGATTTGGGGCCAAGTGCAAATTTAAGCACGAGTGCACGGGGTGTGGGGGAGCTCATGGAGCTAACCGTTGTTTCAAAGGGGGAAGGAATAAGGGGGGGGATGGCTCTGGAAAAGGGACGGACGCCGGTGCGGGTGGAAGAGATGCAGGTGTTCCTAGATAGATACCCGGATCGGGTTGCGGCTGGTTTGTTGGGGGATGGCTTTAGGTTTGGTTTTCGGATTCCATCGGTTGTTACGGCGGGGCCTACGGTTCCTAAGAATCTGAGGTCTGCGCTTGTTCATGCGGAAGTAGTAACGGAGAAATTGAGGAAGGAAGTGGAGTTGGGGCGGATGGCGGGTCCATTCAAGGAGCCGCCGATTGGGGGGTTGAGGGTGTCTCCGTTGGGGGTGGTGCCGAAGAAAGAGCCGAACAAGTTTCGGCTCATTCATCACTTGTCTTACCCAAAAGGTGCGTCGGTCAATGATGGAATAGATCCTGAACTTTGTTCGGTGGTCTATACTTCATTTGATGCGGCTGTAAAATGGGTGAGGCGGTTGGGGCAGGGGGCATTGATGGCGAAGGTTGATGTTGAGGCGGCTTTTCGCTTGCTTCCGGTACACGTAGAGAGCATGGGATTGTTGGGTTGTTTTTGGGATGGGGAATATTTTGTGGATAGGTGCTTACCGATGGGCTGCTCTCTTTCGTGTGCTTATTTTGAGACTTTTAGCTCTTTTCTGGAATGGGTAGTGGTGGAAGTTTCAGGTTGTTCATCCGTTATTCATTATTTAGACGACTTTTTATGTTTAGGGCCGGCGAATTCACGGGTTTGTTCTTTGTTGCTGCATACAGTGCAGTCGATTTTTGCGCGCTTTGGGGTACCGTTGGCACAGGAGAAGACGTTGGGTCCGGTGACGGAATTGTGTTTTTTGGGGATTGTTATAAATACGGAACGGATGGAGTGTAGGCTTCCCCAGGATAAGTTGATGGATCTACGTCAGGAGATTGATAGGGCCATTGGGAGGGAGAAGATTAGGTTGCGGGAGTTGCAGTCATTGTTAGGTAAATTGAATTTTGCGTGTCAAATTATGCCTATGGGTAGAATTTTTTGTAGAAGATTGGCTGCGGCTACGGCAGGAGTATCGGCGCCATATCATTTTATCAGGTTACGTAAAGAGTTAAAAGGGGATTTGAGGGTATGGGCGGAGTTTTTGGGTCAGTATAATGGTAGGTCTTTGGTGATGGGGGAGTTGTGTGACAGTGTGGACTTTGAGTTATATACAGACGCGTCAGGGGGGGTGGGTTTTGGGGCCTATTGCCAGGGACAATGGTGTGCAGGCGTGTGGCCAGAGGCGTGGGTGAGTCGTGGGTGGGTAAAAAACATGGCCTTGTTAGAACTCTTTCCCATTGTAATGGCGGTGGTGTTGTGGGGCGAGAAATTGGGAAACAGGAAGGTGCGCTTTCATTGTGACAATTTGGGAGTGGTTCAGGCTATCAACAGTTTGTCTGCATCTTCCCCGCCGGTGGTTAGGCTGTTACAGTTTTTGGTATTGCGTTGTTTGTCAATTAACGTGTGGTTGGTGGCTGAACATGTGGCTGGAGTGGCTAATTCAGTGGCGGATTCTCTTTCTCGTTTACAGTGGGAGCGGTTCCGGCTTCTTGCGCCAGAAGCGGAGGTGGAGGGTCTGGAGTGTCCGTCATGGCTGTGGGCGATCCTGGAGGAGAAGTGATGGGGTTGTTGAGGGATTCGTTGAGTCCGGGTACTTGGAGGGAGTATGGTAAGGCGTGGACGACCTGGGAGGCGTGGAATGGGACTTGGAGCGCCGGTGGAGGGGATGGCGATGTGCGGTTGTTGATGTTGTTGGGACAGTTGAAGAGTGAGGGGTGGTCGGTGTCAAAGGTGAATCATCTTATTTCAGGTTTGGCGTTTGGGTTTAAGTGGCGGGGGTTACCTGATTTGACTAAGAGTTTTCTGGTTAGGCAGGTTTTGAAAGGTTGGCGTAGGGGTGCAGGCAAGGTGCCGGACTGTCGTAGGCCGGTGTCTTTTGAGTTGTTGGTGCAAATGGGTGATAAGTTGTGTGGTGTTTGCAGTTCAGGATGGGAGCTGGGGCTGTTTAAAGCTGCGTTTGCTTTAGCGTTTTTTGGGGCGTTTCGCTTGGGGGAGTTGGTGTGTGATAGTGTTAGGAGAGCGGGGGGGCTTAGGAGTGATGATATTGAATTGGTAGGTGATAGCTTACATGTCCGGATTCGCAGGTCAAAGACGGATCAGGAGGGTAGGGGGCAGCGTTTTACGTTGTTTTCGGTGCCGGGGTGTAGTATGTGCCCGGTGAAGTGTGCGGGATCGTATGGTGCGGGTCTGCAGAGTAACGAGGTCCCGTTTTTGAGGCATGAGGACGGTTCATTTTTGTCTAGGTTTCAGTTTCTGGCGGTCTTTAAAAAATGTTTAAAGGTTTTGGGAGTGCCCGTTAAGGATTATTCTGGGCATTCATTCAGAATTGGTGCGGCAACTGAGGCAGCCAGGTGGGGCGCCAGTGAGGAGGTGATTAGGAGGATTGGGCGTTGGGAGTCGGTTCGTTTTAAATCATATGTGCGGCCTGCATTGTTGTAGATTAAGGATGTAGGTAGGTGATGTTGATTTTGTTCTTTTGTGTTTACAGGTCGAATGATGGCGGCGTTGGTGTGGATTTTGGGGCACTCCTATGTGTTCTGGGGTGCAATTAGAGCGGATGTGAGGCCGAGCGGTCGGCAGTTGGGTGTGAGTCCGGAGTTGGCTACGGTCAGGTGGTTAGGAGTCAGAGGTATGTTGTGGGGCGGAGTGTTGCGGGAGGTGCATCATTTCGTTCGTTTGGATCGTCCTCCTGATGTGTTGGTTTTGCATGTGGGGGGGAATGATTTAGGGAAGCGACCGTTTAGGGAATTAGTTCGGGATGTCAAGTTTGACTTACTTAGAATTTGGGCGTTGTTTCCGGGAGTGATCATTGTCTGGTCTGACATTGTACCTCGGAAGGTGTGGAGAGGGGCGAGGTCAGTGGAGAGCCTTAATAAGGCTAGGATAAAGGTAAACAGAGCGGTGGGCCGTTTTATGGCAAGGAATGGTGGTGTGGTGGTGCGGCACGAGGTATTGGAGAAGGGTGAGGGTGCGTTTTGGAGAGCGGATGGAGTGCACCTGAATGCAGTAGGTACGGATTTGTGGGCTCTGGGGCTCCAGAGTGGCGTGGAGACAGCTTTGCGGATGTGGAGGGACGCGCAGGGTTGAGGTGGTCAAGCTGCGCGTTCTTAGAGGCGGGGGAGGTCCTTGAAGTGGTGGAATATGGTGGTACCTGAGGATGGGAGGGCCCCGCGGGAGGGGCTGGACTCTCATTGAGGAGCTGGTAGGAACTAATTACGCGTCCATCAGTTGCTGCCTCCGAGCTGGGTTCAACGGCTGGGGGCAAGATGGAGACGCAGGTGTTCCAGTGTTTATAAAGTTATTGGGGCTTCTAGGACCTCCCTCGTCATGGGTTTAACTGTTATATTTATGTTGTATTTATTTAATAAAACGGCTGCTGTGGCCGATTAAATCCAAGCAGTGGTGTGGTGTGTTTATTTATAGGGGTGAGGATGAGGGGTGGAGGTTATGGGTTGGGTAGTCTTATAGGACTGAACAAATAGCCAATGCCTTCTTCAAGTTAGTCCGGACTGGAGCGCAGCGGTGGGGGAGGACGTTCATGAAGGAGCTTGGCTGTACAGGACCAGGTGAGGAAAGGGTCAATAGTGTGTGGGGGCGGGAGCGGAGAGAAGCGCGAGTTGCTAGGGCGGCGGGGGGCGTGGCCAGAGGGGAGAAGGAAGAAGAATGCGGAAGTAAGTGCAGTGTTGGCCAGGAGACTGAATCGCCCACCCGCCCGACCCTATTGGAAGAGGAAGTAGTGAGGGTTGGTGTTGTGATATGTCGCGGCAGTCATGGAGGCGGGGGAGGTCCTTGAAGTGGTGGAATATGGTGGTACCTGAGGATGGGAGGGCCCCGCGGGAGGGGCTGGACTCTCATTGAGGAGCTGGTAGGAACTAATTACGCGTCCATCAGTTGCTGCCTCCGAGCTGGGTTCAACGGCTGGGGGCAAGATGGAGACGCAGGTGTTCCAGTGTTTATAAAGTTATTGGGGCTTCTAGGACCTCCCTCGTCATGGGTTTAACTGTTATATTTATGTTGTATTTATTTAATAAAACGGCTGCTGTGGCCGATTAAATCCAAGCAGTGGTGTGGTGTGTTTATTTATAGGGGTGAGGATGAGGGGTGGAGGTTATGGGTTGGGTAGTCTTATAGGACTGAACAAATAGCCAATGCCTTCTTCATGTAGAACTGGATCAGGTTGGCTGAATAATACCATTTAACTACCCAACACAAAGTACAGACCAGGGGTGTAACAAGCAAATATGGCACCTGATTGGAATTTTTGCAATAGGGCTCTCCATGACCATCTTTGGCACCTAATTCAGAACATGAAGGGGCACATTTAATAAGACCGGCGTTTTAGACGCCAGTCTTAATAAAGCACTAAGCTGGCGGTGGATCTGCCGAAGTTATAAAGAAAAGCAGGCATTTTCATAACTTCGGCGCATCCAGTGCCAGTTCTAAATGTAAGATAGCTTCCGAACTGTCTTACATTTAGACCTTTTTCTACACCTGAAACAGGTGTAGAAAAATGGTGAATGGGATGAGCCTACCAGCCCTTCTCTTTCCCTGCCCACACCATGTCCACAATTTTAGACCTGGCGTTATAAAGCATTGTACATGCTTTAACAATGAGTTTCCTGGTGACAGCTTCCCTTTAACCTCTTGGGGACATAGGGCGTACAGGTACGCCCTGATGTCCCAGTACTTAAGGACACAGGGCGTACCTGTACGCCCTGTGTATTTCCGATCACCGCCACGCGGTGGGCGGTGATTGGAACTGTGTGCCTGCTGAAATCAATCAGCAGGCACCCTGGGACAATGCCGAGGGGGGTCCTGTGACCTCCCTGTATCGGCGATCGCTGTGGATTAACCCCTTCTATGCCGCTGACCGCGGCATAGAAGGGGTTTGTGTTTGAGTGAGCCCATCGAGTCCCCGCGCTGCTGTGGCGGGGACTCGATGTCTCAGAAGGCAGCCCGATGCCGTGTAGAGGCTTCCCAATGCCTTGCACGGCATCGGGACCTGCCTTCTATGGGAGCCGAGGAGATCCAGCCTCAGGATGGGTCTCCTAGGCAACCTGTTAGTGTATGACTCAGTGTCATACACTTACAGGCAATGCATTACAATACAGATGTATTGTAATGCATTGCAGAGGGGATCAGACCCCCAAAAGTGAACATCAAAAATAAAGTAAAGAAAAAAAAGTTTAAAAAAAGTGTTTTTAATAAAATTAATAAAGTAATACAATTAATAAAGTAAAAAAAGAAGAAAAAAACACCCCTTTCCCCCTTATTTTATAATAAAAAACAGAAAAAAAACCACACATATAAGGTTTCGCCGTGTCCGTAATGACCGGCTCTATAAATATATCACATGATCCACCCTGTCCGATAAATACCATAAAAAAATTAAAAATAAAAACGGTGTTAAAAAAAAGCCATTTTTGTCACTTTACATCGCAAAAAGTGCAACACCAAGTGATCAAAAAGGCATATGCCCCCCAAAATAGTACCAATCTAACCGTCACCTCATCCCACAAAAAATTAGCCCCTACCTAAGACAATCGCCCAAAAAAAAAAAAAACTATGGCTCAGAATATGGAGACACAAAAACCTCTTTTTTTTTGTTTAAAAAATGCTGGTATTGTGTAAAACTTAAGTAAATAAAAAAAGTATACATATTAAGTATCGCCGTGTCCGTAAGAACCTGCTCTATAAAAATATCACATGACCTAACCCCTCAGGTAAAAACCGTTTTTTTTAAATAAAAAAAGCCATTTTTTGTCACCTTACATCACAAAAGGTGTAATAACAAGCGATCAAAAAGTCATACGCACCCAAAAATAGTGCCAATAAAACCGTCATCTCATCCCGCAAAAATCATACCCTACCCAAGATAATCGCCCAAAAATCATCCCGAAAAAAATGAGCCCCTACACAAGACAGTCGCCCAAAAAATAAATAAAACTACGCAGGGGCGTAGCTAGAAATGCATGGGCCCCATAGCAAAAAAAAATTATGGGCCCCCCCCCTCTGTGCCATCCACAGATCCCCCTCCCCTAAATAGTGCCATCCACAGATCCCCCTCCCCTAAATAGTGCCATCAACAGATCCCCCTCCCCTAAATAGTGCCATACACAGATCCCCCCTCCCCTAAATAGTGCCATCCACAGATCCCCCCTCCCCTAAATAGTGCCATCCACAGATCCCCCTCCCCTAAATAGTGCCATCCACAGATCCCCCTCCCCTAAATAGTGCCATACACAGATCCCCCTCCCCTAAATAGTGCCATCAACAGATCCCCCCTCCCCTAAATAGTGCCATCCACAGATCCCCCTCCCCTAAATAGTGCCATCCACAGATCCCTCTCCCCTAAATAGTGCCATCCACAGATCCCCCCTCCCCTAAATAGTGCCATCCACAGATCCCCCTCCCCTAAATAGTGCCATCCACAGATCCCCCCTCCCCTAAATAGTGCCATCCACAGATCCCTCTCCCCTAAATAGTGCCATCCACAGATCCCCCTCCCCTAAATAGTGCCATCCACAGATCCCCCTCCCCTAAATAGTGCCATCCACAGATCCCTCTCCCCTAAATAGTGCCATCCACAGATCCCCCTCCCCTAAATAGTGCCATACACAGATCCCCCTCCCCTAAATAGTGCCATACACAGATCCCCCTCCCCTAAATAGTGCCATCCACAGATCCCCCTCCCCTAAATAGTGCCATCCACAGATCCCTCTCCCCTAAATAGTGCCATCCACAGATCCCCCCTCCCCTAAATAGTGCCATCCACAGATCCCTCTCCCCTAAATAGTGCCATCCACAGATCCCCCTCCCCTAAATAGTGCCATCCACAGATCCCTCTCCCCTAAATAGTGCCATCCACAGATCCCCCTCCCCTAAATAGTGCCATACACAGATCCCCCTCCCCTAAATAGTGCCATCCACAGTGCCATCCACACTCCCCTAAATAGTGCCATCCACAGATCCCTCTCCCCTAAATAGTGCCATACACATATCCCCCTCCCCTAAACAGTGCCATCCACAGTATCAGGTGCCTCTCCCCCCCCCATGTGCCAGTATCAGGTCAGGTGCCAACCCCCCTCCCCCCATGTGCCAGTATCAAGTGCCCCCCCGCTCCCCCCATGGCAGTAACAGTCGGGTATTAAAAAAAATAAAATGAACACTTCTACTTACCTCCATGTCAGCGATGCGATGCAGCCTCTTCCTGTGTCCCTCCCTGTATTGTGTCCCGCCCTGTATGTCCATATATGGACTCACTGCTTGTATTTCAGAAAAGGTTTCTGCTGGGATTCAAACCCACGACCTTCTGTATCAGAGGTAGAGACCATCAAGACCATAACAGCTGCCTTGCTGCTGATTGAAAAATTATGAGACTTCTACTGTTATAGCTGGCTAAGTGTACATCTATACACATGACAGCTGCTCATATATAGAGATATAGCAGAGCTGAGTGTACTGGGATAGCTGTCATATAGAGATATAGCAGTGCTGGGTGTGTTGGGGCAGCTGTCATGTGTATAGATGTACACTTAGCCAGCTATAACAGTAGAAGTGTCAAATTTTTTCAGTCAGTTGCAATGCCTCCTTTATGGCTGTGAGGGTTAATGCTTTGCCTCTGATACACTGATACATTGGAGGTTGTGGGTTGGAATCCCAGACACATCAGGAGACTTTAGAATATACAGTAAGATTAGAGCACATTAGCGAGGGGGCCTGAACAGTAAGACATCGATATTTAACTAACTTGAAAATAAACTGTCGGGCCCCGAAGCAGCTGCTTCCCTGGTAGTTACGCCATCTCCTGGCTGCCTGTGTGTAGTGTCTGTGTGTGTTAATTAAAAAAAATATATATATATTTGAATGCGGTCGGACGGGCCCCCTAGTGGCGTAGGGCCCTATAGCCACTGCTATGGTTGCTATGGCGATCCCTACGCCACTGAAACTACGGCTTTCAGTGGAGACACTAAAAATCTTTTTTTTTTTTCAAAAATGCTTTATTATGTAATACTGAAACAAACAACCAAAAAAGTGGTATTGTCGCGTGGTATTGTCGCGTCTGTGACAACCTGCTCTATAAAAATACCACATAATCTAACCTGTTAGATGAATGTTGCAAATAACAAAAAATAAAAACGGTGCCAAAACAGCTATTTCTTGTTACCTTGCCTCACAAAATGTGTAATATAGAGCAACCAAAAATCATATGTACCCTAAAATAGTACCAACAAAACTGCCACCTTATCTCGTAGTTTCCAAAATGGGGTCACTTTTTTGGAGTTTCTACTCTAGGGGTGCATCAGGGGGGCTTCAAATGGGACATGGTGTAAAAAAAAACAGTCCAGCAAAATCTGCCTTCCAAAAACCGCATGGCGTTCATTTCCTTCTGCGCCCTGCCGTGTGCCCGTACAGCAGTTTACAACCACATATGGAGTCACTTTTTTGGAGTTTCTACTCTAGGGGTGCATCAGGGGGGCTTCAAATGGGACATGGTGTAAAAAAAAACAGTCCAGCAAAATCTGCCTTCCAAAAACCGCATGGCGTTCATTTCCTTCTGCGCCCTGCCGTGTGCCCGTACAGCAGTTTACAACCACATATGGGGTGTTTCTGTAAACTACAGAATCAGGGCCATAAATATTGAGTTTTGTTTGGCTGTTAACCCTTGCTTTGTAACTGGAAAAAAATTATTCAAATGGAAAATCTGCCAAAAAAGTGAAATTTTGAAATTTTATCTCTATTTTCCATTAATTCTCGTGGAACACCTAAAGGGTTAACAAAGTTTGTAAAATCTGTTTTAAATACCTTGAGGGGTGTACTTTGTAAAATGGGGTCATTTTTGGGTGGTTTCAATTATGTAAGCCTCACAAAGTGACTTCAGACCTGAACTGGTCCTTAAAAAGTGGGTTTTTGAAAATTTAAGAAAAAATTTCAAGATGTGCTTCTAAACTTCTAAGCCTTGTAACATCCCCAAAAAATAAAATATCATTCCCAAAATGATCCAAACATGAAGTAGACATATGGGGAATGTAAAGTGATAACTATTTTTGTAGGTATTACTATGTATTATAGAAGTAGAGAAATTGAAACTTAAAAATTTGCAAATTTTTCAAAATTCTGGGTAAATTTGGTATTTTTTTTATAAATAAAAATGAATTTTTTTACTCCATTTTACCAGTGTCATGAAGTACAATATGTGACGAAAAAACAAGAATGGCCTGAATAAGTCAAAGCGTTTTAAAGTTATCACCACATAATGTGACACTGGTCAGATTTGCAAAAAATGGCCTGGTCCTTAAGGTGAAAATGAGCCTGGTCTCTAAGGGGTTAAGGTGAAAAATGGCCCGGTCCTTAAGCGGTTAAGGACCTAGATATTGCTGTTCTTTCTAAACCTGTTTGCCAAGGTTTTCTCTGCCAAGAGTACAAGACTACAGGCGACAAAGCTTTAACTGAATAGACTTTTTAGCAACTAGACCAAGACTTAAAAACTTATAGTAAATGTTGGTGGAAATAATGTTTAATTGTAATATGTGAATTTCTATAAATTTGTGTAAATGTTAATAATTTTTATAGATTATGGCGGTCATTTATTATATATTTTACACCACTTTTGGCGTATTTAGTTTACAGATTTTGTCACAAAACACCTTTGCAAAGTGGCACAAAAAGGGTGTGTGGCATGGGCGGGGCAGAGGGCCCATCTCATTCATCATTTTCCATGCCAGTTTATGATATGGGAAATGGCCTTAACCACTTAATTACTGGAGTGTTTATCCCCCTTCCTTACCAGGCCAGATTTTCAGTTGTAGCAATGCGTCTATCTAACTGCAAAGAACTCATTAATTTCTGAGCCAGCCTATATGTATTTGATATTATTTTTCACGGGACACCTTAGTCCTTTCTTTTGTGCCATTAGATGATGGATATAATATAAAAAATATATATATATTTGAGGAAAAACTGAAAATTATGAAAAAATTTTTTTTTCCTTTCTTATATAAATTTTTGTTCTAACTATTACAAAAGGTTTCAATACAAAACATTTCTAAAACCATTCCCATACACTTGTACCCTGAAAATGGACGCTATTTATGTAATTTATCGACTGGCTGGGCCGCCGCAAGACTTCATAAAACTGGAGCGCATTTTCGGATTTTGGCGGCCTATTTTTCTATTGCTGGTTCTATAGCACCATACTGCCAGAAAAATCTTGTACAGCGCCAAAATGCAATAAGCCCCTTCAAAATGACTTTTTGTATGTTATATATCTTGGGGAAATTTAAACATTTTAAGGTTTTAAAAAAAATATATATATTTTTTGAATTTTTAATTTTTTGGGGTGAATTAACCCCTTTCTGCCACAGTCAAGACAGGAAGAGGTTAATTCCCAGCCTGCAGGCTGCCTTTTCATTTTAAAGCCAGCAGGTGGCGCTCTTACATAACAAAAAGAGCTCCCTGACGGTTTTTAGATTTTATAATGTAATAGACACTTGTAGCTGGATGCTACAAGCATCTATTACTGCCTGACTGCTTCCACTGGCCATGGCACACCTCCTTGTGACCGCAGCTGTCTAAAGACAGCGCGGTCACAGCGAACTGCGGCGCCACGGGCCGTCGGCAGATCGCGATGTAACCCCGCGTTACGTCGGGTTACACAGAAGAGCCTACCGCCGGGACGTTCAAAGTCGTGTGGTGGTAGGCAAGTGGTTAAACTACGCTAACAAGGGAGCTGGCGTAGTTTAAAGTATGTCGCATGGACTTTATCGCATCCACTGGCAGCACAGAGGGATTAAGACCGGCATATAAATCGCCGGTTTTAATAAATGTCACCCTATAACGTTACATTTGAGGTTTTGGTTCCTACTCTTCTACAGCCTTTATACCACGACCAGCTATCCATTGTGACTTACAAAGGAGCATGTGCCCACAACATTTGCAATTTTGTCCAGTTGTCCACTTTGTTTCAGATTGGTAACCATCCAAACCATTCCTTAGCGTCAATAAGCTCATGCTTAAAGGGGTTGTCTCACTTCAGCAAATGGTATTGATCATGTAGAGGAAGTGAATACAAGCCTCTTACTAATGTATTGTGATTGTCCATATTGCCTCCTTTGCTGGCTTGATCTATTTTTCCATCTCATTATATACTGCCCTTTACCAGGGGTTATGGCCACCTCTGCAACGCAGATACAAGGTGGCTGGAACGCACATAAGCATGCATGCTGTGCCAACCTATGCGCGTTCCCGTGGTCTCAGCCACCAGAAAGGTTGGCCCTTTTTCCTATAGTGTTCAATCATGGCAACCGCTGTTGGATTACAGGGTGGTCATAACCCCTGGAAATGAGCAGTGTATAATGTGATAGAAAAATGAATCCATCCAGCAAAGGAAGTAATATGGACAATCACAATACATTAGTAAGTGCCTTGTATTAACTTTCTCTACATCATAAATCCAATTTGCTGAAGTGAAGCAACCCCTTTAGAACAGAGCCCTTTAGAATTTGATAAGCAACAAAACATTGAAGATTAAGGAATATAGTGTAGTCCGTCAGCTCATCACAGACTTATGTGTAAATTCAGGGCTATAAAGGTTCCCTGAGGACAACTGTCTGTAAGAATGGCTATATTGAGAAAATGCCATGTAGGCACAAAAACCACCAAGCCTGCAAGTAGGTTTATACAGCTGTGCATGATTTCATCTTGACCTTATCTGATGGCGTGAAGGAGATAAAATCACGTGATAATAAGGCTGTATATCATTTTTATTCTTCTCCAAAAAGCGTCACGTGCCATATTCTAGAAACCCTATTTGGAGGATATATGAATTCAATTGTGAATCATCCAGACTTTGTTCTTGTTATAGAAACTGTTAAATGAGACATACGTGTAAAGATGCAAGCGAAGAATTAGACAGGAATTCTTATTTTGGCGCTGTCGTCAGAGGGGTTACAGATTACCATCCAGTAGCTAAAATCTTTCTTAAAAAAAAGGTACTGGATGGTATTTTCATTTATTTTACTCACGTATATAGGGCTGACATATTCCATAGCACTTTACAGGCATTTTCACCACGTAATGTCCGCAGTGGAGCTCACAATCTGAGTTCCCTATCAGTATGTCATTGGAGTGTCGGAGGAAACCTACACAAACGCAGGGAGAACATACAAACTCCATGCAGATGTTGTCCTTGGTCAGATTTGAACCTAGGACCACCCAAGAGCTGCAAAGCACCAGCGTTAACCACTGAGTAACCGTGCTGCCTAATATATCCCACCCCTTGACAGATGCCATCACTGTCACAAGAAGATCCTTGCACACTTCACCAGTCAGTGATGACAGCGCCAAAATAGGACCGTGGGTCAAAAACAAAGAACAAGTGCAATCTTTCTATTATACGTTAACTCTGTGAAGGCTCCACTTTTGGTTTTGAATCACAATCACCCATCTGGTGACCCAACAGAAAACTCATCTCCATCCCTGTACAGCGCTACCGGGAGACTTTAGACCCAAGCGTGAGTATGTCTTCACTGACTGGCCCGATCAGTCAAAGTGTTGGGGTCGTGGCAGTGAATGGAAAGGAGCAGAGCCTTGGAGGTGCAACGACACAGCCCTCATTGCACCCAGAGGCTAAATAGCATAAAATAAAAACGCTGAATTCTACATATTGAAACAGACAAAGATTATTACAAAGTGTGTATCTCTCATATAAGCTGGATTTATAATGATGTATCTGGTGACAGATTCCCTTTAAAGGACTCTCCTCAGACACAGCAGTCCCAAGCAAAGCCACAGATCGGTGATGGTGAAAATGACAGAGAAGCAGTTCACTAGCCAACAGGATCAGAAGCTTTAGGGTGGCTCAATAGCTGGACTCAATTCCACCCTCATAGACCAGGCCAGCTTTCTGCTGCACCTCTCCACCAGTACCATGCAGCCTTTCACAGATACATTTATCAGACCCATTGGGGGACATTTACTAAGCATGTTGCGCCAGAATTATGGCGTAAAATGCGCCAAAAAGAATGGCGTTTTGATTTTTGCCAAATATATCAACTGTTTTCTCAAGAATCTTCACCATAAAGACTGTATCACTGCAGAAATTAGTTATAAATGTCAAAGTGGGCGTGGTTATAAAATTGGCGCATATTATCCCTCATTTATCATCCTCTTATCGGCAGAAATGGTTCAAATTGTTGGAGACAATTAAGCCAGGTTATATGGTGGTGTATCGTGTAAAGAAGTCACACTTATGGCATAAATATACAACTTTTTGTCAAAAAGTTTCATTTCTGAAAGAAAAAAATTACAGATAAGCATTAAAACAGGATGCATTTTTTTAATCTAATATACACTGACCAAAAATATAAAACGCAACACTTTTGGTTTTGCTCCCATTTTGCATGAGCTGAACTCAAAGATCTGAAACATTTTCTACATACACAAAAGACCCATTACTCTCAAATATTGTTCACAAATCTGTTGAAATCTGTGTTAGTGAGCACTTCTCCTTTGCCAAGATAATCCATCCCACCTCACAGATGTGGCATATCAAGGTGCTGATTAGACAACATGAATATTGCACAGGGGAGCCTTAGACTGCCCACAATAAAAGACCACTCTGAAATGTGCAGTTTGATCACACAGCACAATGCCACAAATGTCGCAACGTTTGAGGGAGTGTGCAATTGGCATGCTGACTGCAGGAATGTCTACCAGAGCTGTTGCCTGTGCAATGAATGTTCATTTCTCTACCATAAGCCGCCTCCAAAGGCGTTTCAGAGAATTTGGCAGTACATCCAACCGGCCTCACAACCGCAGACCATGTGTAACCACACCAGCCCAGGACCCTTCACATCCAGCATGTTCACCTGCATGATCGTCTGAGACCCAGACAGCTGCAGCAACAATCGGTTTGCATAACCAAAGAATTTCTGCACAAACCATCAGAAACCGTCTCAGGGAAGCTCCTCCGCATGCTTGTCATCCTCATCGGGGTCTGGACCTGACTGCAGTTCGTCGTCGTAACCGACTTGAGTGGGCAAATGCTCACATTCAATGGCGTCTGGCACATTGGAGAGGCATTCTGTTCACGGATGAGTCCCCGTTTTCACTGTTCAGGGCAGATGGCAGACAGCGTGTGTGGCGTTGTGTGGGTGAGCGGTTTTCTGACGTCAACTTTGTGGATCGAATGGCCCATAGTGGCAGTGGGGTTATGGTATGGGCAGGCGTATGTTATGGACAACAAACACAGGTGCATTTTATTAATTGCATTTTGAATGCACAGAGATACCGTGATGATATCCTGAGGCCCATTGTTGTGCCATTCATTCACGACCATCATCTCATGTTGCAGCATGATAATGCACGGCCCCATATTGCAAGGATCTGTACACAATTCCTGAAAGCTGAAAACATCCCAGTTCTTGCATGGACAGCATACTCACCGGACATGTCACCCATTGAGCATGTTTGGGATGCTCTGGATCGGTTTATACGACAGCGTGTTCCAGTTCCTGCCAATATTCTGCAACTTCGCACAGCTATTGAAGAGGAGTGGACCAACATTCCACAGGCCACAATCAACAACCTGATCAACTCTATGCAACGGAGATGTGTTGCACTGCGTGCAGGGCCGGCGCCGCCAGTAAGGCGACTTAGGCAGTCGCCTAGGGCGCCATCTAGCAGGGGGCACCCTTTTGCAGTGTAAAAAAAAAAAGTTGGTTATATAAGTTCGGGCGGCCGGCCGGCGGCGCCCCTCATGCTGCGCCTCCTGAACGCTTGCCGCTCTAAAGAATCTCCGGCTCAGTGCTGCGCAGCCTGCTGTGTCTGCCCTGTGCTACTGCTGTTGTTAGTGTAGCGTGGCCGAGCTCTGTTCGGTCCGCGGTACAGGAGCTTTTGTTTCCTGTACCCGGCCGGACTGACAGGAAGTGCTCACTTAGTGTGCACTTCCTTTCAGTCCGGCCGGGTACAAGAAACAAATGCTCCTGTACCGCGGACCGAACAGAGCTCGGCCACGCTACACTAGAGGTGACCGGGGGGTGTGTGTAAAATGAGTGACAAGGGAAGGGGGGTGTAAAATGAGTGACAAGGGGGGGGGGGTAAAATGAGTGACAAGGGGGGGGGTGTAAAATGAGTGACAAGGGGGGGGGTGTAAAATGAGTGACAAGGGGGGTGTAAAATGAGTGACAAGGGGGGTGTAAAATGAGAGTGACAAGGGGGGGTGTAAAATGAGTGACAAGGGGGGGTGTAAAATGAGAGTGACAAGGGGGGGGTGTAAAATGAGAGTGAGGGGTGGTGGGGTGTAAAATGACAGTGAGGGGGGGGGGGTGTAAAATGACAGTGACGAGGGGGGGGTGTAAAATGACAGTGACGAGGGGGGGGTGTAAAATGAGAGTGACGAGGGGGGGGGTGTAAAATGAGAGTGACGGGGGGGGGGGGGTGTAAAATGAGAGTGACAAGGGAGGAGGGGGGGGTAGAATGAGAGTGACAAGGGTGGGGTAAAATGAGAATGACAAGGGGGGGGGGGGTAAAATGAGAGTTGCAAGGGAGGGGGGTGTAAAATGAGAATGACAAGGGAGGAGAGGGGTTGTAAAATGAGAGTGACAAGGGGGGAGGGGGGTGTAAAATGAGAGTGACAAGGGAGGGGGGGTAGAATGAGAGTGACGGGGGGGGGGTAGAAGGAGAGTGACAAGGGAGGGGGGGTAGAATGAGAGTGACGGGGGGGTAGAATGAGAGTGACGGGGGGTAGAATGAGAGTGACAAGGGAGGGGGGGGTAGAATGAGAGTGACAAGGGAGGGAGGGGGGGAGAAGAGAGTGACAAGGGGGGAGGGGGGAGAAGAGAGTGACAAGGGAGTCCCCAGAGCCAGACTGCAGCCAGAGACCAGATCATCTTATTGTCCTGGTGGTAAGTAGACAATGCAATATGTTTATTATGTAATTGTTTAGTTATTATTACTACATTGGAAACGAATTTACCTCACATTTAGGGTCCATTCACACATCCGTGTGTGTTTTGCGGATCCACAAAACACGGACAGTGGCAATGTGCGTTCCACATTTTGCGGACCGCACATTGCCGGCACTAAGAGAATATGCCTGTTCTTGTCCGCTATTGCGGACAAGAATAGGACATGTTCTATTTTTTTCAGGATCGGAATTGCGGATCCGGGTCCGCAATTCCGTTCTGCAAAAAGGGACAGCTACAAGAAGCTAGATTAACCGTAAGGGAAACATAGCAGTTCTTTTAATTTAAAAGCTGAGAAAGGGGTGGAGCATATGTGATGTCATGATACGGGCAGATCATCTGATAAGGGGGGGGGGGGGGGCGGCGGCAATTTTTATCTTGCCTAGGGCGGCAAAAATCCTTGCACCGGCCCTGACTGCGTGAGGCAAATGGTGGCCACACCAGATACTGACTGGTTTTCTGATCTCCCCCCCACCCCCACCCCACAGTAAGGCAAAACTGTGCACATTTCAGAGTGTCCTTTTATTGTGGGCAGTCTAAGGCACACCTGTGCAATATTCATGCTGTCTAATCAGCACCTTGATATGCCACACCTGTGAGGTGGGATGGAATATCTCAGCATAGGAGAAGTGCTCACTAACACAGATTTAGACAGATTTGTGAACAATATTTGAGAGTAATGGGTCTTTTGTGTATGTAGAAAATGTTTCAGATCTTTGAGTTCAGCTCATGCAAAATGGGAGCAAAACCAAAAGTGTTGCGTTTATATTTTTGGTCAGTGTAAATGAGCTTAAAGGGAACTTGGGATTTTATGTATAGAGCTGAGGACATGGGTTGTTAGATGGCCGCTAGCACATCCGCAATACCCAGTCCCCATAGCTCTGTGCGCTTTTATTGTGTAAAAATACCGATTTGATACATATGCAAATTAACCTGAGATGAGTCCTGTCCCTGACTAATATCACGTACAGGACACATCTTAGGGTTATTTGCATATGTATCAAATCGTTTTTTTTACACAATAAAAGCACACAGAGCTATGGGGACTGGATATTGCGGATGTGCTAGCGGACATCTAGCAACTCATGTCCTCAGTAGGGATGAGCGAACCCGAACTGTATAGTTCGGGTTCGTATCGAATTTTGGGGTGTCCGTGACACGGACCCGAACATTTTCGTAAAAGTCCGGGTTCGGTGTTCGGCGCTTTCGTGGCGCTTTTTGAAAGGCTGCAAAGCAGCCAATCAACAAGCGTCATACTACTTGCCCCAAGAGGCCATCACAGCCATGCCTACTATTGGCATGGCTGTGATTGGCCAGTGCAGCATGTGACCCAGCCTCTATATAAGCTTGGGTCACGTAGCGCTGCACGTCACTTTGCTGTTACAAGTGTAGGGAGAGGTTGCAGCTGCAACGTTAGGGCGAGATTAGGCAGTGATTAACTCCTCCAAAACACTTAAGACAGTGATCGATCTACAGCTGTGGATCATTGAACTGCTGCTATTCAATTGCTCACTGTTTTTAGGCTGCCCAGAGCGTCTTTCAGTCACTTTTTTCTGGGGTGATCGGCGGGGTGATCAGCGGCCATTCTGTGGCTTGTGGTGCGCCAGCACAAGCTGCCACCAAGTCCATTTAACCATCAATAGTGTGGTTATGTTTTGCTATATCCTACATCAGGGGCAAGCTGTCACCAAGTCCATTTAACCATCAATAGTGTGGTTATTTTTTGGCTATATCCTACATCAAGGGCAAGCTGCCACCAAGTCCATTTAACCATCAATAGTGTGGTTATTTTTTGGCTATATCCTACATCAGGGGCAAGCTGCCACCAAGTCCATTTAACCATCAATAGTGTGGTTATTTAAATCTATCCCTAAAAGGGTATATTAGATTCAAGGTGCTGATAGGGTCATTCTCAATAACTTCACACACACGCTACTGTGCATATCCAAGTCTAATTCTGTCCGTAAACGTATACCTGTCACCCAGCGCCTAAATAATAGGCCTCAAATTTACATTCAGCTAAATCTGTGGCTATTGCTGTAGCTGCTCAAGTTATTTTGTGTCCGTCAAAGCACAGTTTTTGTTCTGGGTTGAAATACAATTCCCAACCTAGCAATTTTCTAAATTAGTGGTTTCTGCTGTATCAGGCCTACTTTAAAAGGGTATATTAGATTCAAGGTGCTGATAGGGTCATTCTCAATAACTTCACACACACGCTACTGTGCATATCCAAGTCTAATTCTGTCCGTAAACGTATACCTGTCACCCAGCACCTAAATAATAGGCCTCAAACTTATATTCAGCTAAATCTGTCATTACTGCTGTGCCTGTATTAGTGTAATACGGTACCTAAATAGATAGCCAGATAGTGTTAGGTGTCTGTAAAAAAAGGCCTGAATTTGAATTCAATACATTGGGCCAAATAATATTTTTCTTATTGTGGTGAACGGTAACAATGAGGAAAACATCTAGTAAGGGACGCGGACGCGGACATGGTCGTGGTGGTGTTAGTGGACCCTCTGGTGCTGGGAGAGGACGTGGCCGTTCTGCCACAGCCACACGTCCTAGTGTACCAACTACCTCAGGTCCCAGTAGCCGCCAGAATTTACAGGGATATTTGGGGCCCAATGCCGTTCTAAGGATGGTAAGGCCTGAGCAGGTACAGGCATTAGTCAATTGGGTGGCCGACAGTGGATCCAGCTCGTTCACATTATCTCCCACCCAGTCTTCTGCAGAAAGCGCACAGATGGCGCATGAAAACCAAGCCCATCAGTCTGTCACATCACCCCCATGCATATCAGGGAAACTGTCTGAGCCTCAAGTTATGCAGCAGTCTCTTATGCTGTTTGAAGACTCTGCTGGCAGGGTTTCCCAAGGGCATCCACTTAGCCCTTCCCCAGCGGTGGAAGACATAGAATGCACTAACGCACAACCACTTACGTTTCCTGATGATGAGGACATGGGAATACCACCTCAGCAAGTCTCTGATGATGACGAAACACAGGTTCCAACTGCTGCATCTTTCTGCAGTGTGCAGACTGAACAGGAGGTCAGGGATGAAGACGATGCAGGGGACGATGAGGTCCTAGACCCCACATGGAATGAAGGTCGTGCCACTGACTTTCACAGTTCGGAGGAAGAGGCAGTGGTGAGACCGAGCCAACAGCGTAGCAAAAGACAAAGAGGGAGCAGTGGGCAAAAGCAGAACACCCGCCGCCAAGAGACTCCGCCTGCTACTGACCGCCGCCATCTGGGACCGAGCACCCCAAAGGCAGCTTCAAGAAGTTCCCTGGCATGGCACTTCTTCACACAATGTGCTGACGACAAGACCCGAGTGGTTTGCACGCTGTGCCATCAGAGCCTAAAGCGAGGCATTAACGTTCTGAACCTTAGCACAACCTGCATGACTAGGCACCTGCATGCAAAGCATGAACTGCAGTGGAGTAAACACCTTAAAAACAAGGAAGTCACTCAGGCTTCCCCTGCTACCTCTTCTGCTGCTACCGCCTCGGCCTCTTCTGCTGCTGCCGCCTCGGCCTCTTCCTCCGCCTCTGGAGGAACGTTGGCACCTGCCGCCCAGCAAACATGGGATGTACCACCAACACCACCACCTGCGTCACCAAGCATCTCAACCATGTCACACGGCAGCGTTCAGCTCTCCATCTCACAAACATTGGAGAGAAAGCGTAAATTCCCACCTAGCCACCCTCGATCCCTGGCCCTGAATGCCAGCATTTCTAAACTACTGGCCTATGAAATGCTGTCATTTAGGCTGGTGGACACAGACAGCTTCAAACAGCTCATGTCACTTGCTGTCCCACAGTATGTTGTTCCCAGCCGGCACTACTTCTCCAAGAGAGCCGTGCCTTCCCTGCACAACCAAGTATCCGATAAAATCAAGTGTGCACTGCGCAACGCCATCTGTGGCAAGGTCCACCTAACCACAGATACGTGGACCAGTAAGCACGGCCAGGGACGCTATATCTCCCTAACTGCACACTGGGTAAATGTAGTGGCGGCTGGGCCCCAGGCGGAGGGCTGTTTGGCACATGTCCTTCCGCCGCCAAGGATCGCAGGGCAACATTCTTTGCCTCCTGTCTCCTCCTCCTCCTACTCAGCTTCCTCCTCCTCTTCTTCCACCTGCTCATCCAGTCAGCCACACACCTTCACCACCAACTTCAGCACAGCCCGGGGTAAACGTCAGCAGGCCATTCTGAAACTCATATGTTTGGGGGACAGGCCCCACACCGCACAGGAGTTGTGGCGGGGTATAGAACAACAGACCGACGAGTGGTTGCTGCCGGTGAGCCTCAAGCCCGGCCTGGTGGTGTGCGATAATGGGCTAAATCTCGTTGCAGCTCTGGGACTAGCCGGTTTGACGCACATCCCTTGCCTGGCGCATGTGCTGAATTTGGTGGTGCAGAAGTTCATTCGCAACTACCCCGACATGTCAGAGCTTCTGCATAAAGTGCGGGCCGTCTGTTCGCGCTTCCGGCGTTCACATCCTGCCGCTGCTCGCCTGTCTGCGCTACAGCGTAACTTCGGCCTTCCCGCTCACCGCCTCATATGCGACGTGCCCACCAGGTGGAACTCCACCTTGCACATGCTGGACAGACTGTGCGGGCAGCAGCAGGCCATAGTGGAGTTTCAGCTGCAGCACGCACGGGTCAGTCGCACTGCGGAACAGCACCACTTCACCACCAATTACTGGGCCTCCATGCGAGACCTATGTGCCCTGTTGCGCTGTTTCGAGTACTCCACCAACATGGCCAGTGGCGATGACGCCGTTATCAGCGTTACAATACCACTTCTATGTCTCCTTGAGAAAACACTTAGGGCGATGATGGAAGAGGAGGTGGCCCAGGAGGAGGAGGAGGAAGAGGGGTCATTTTTAGCACTTTCAGGCCAGTCTCTTCGAAGTGACTCAGAGGGAGGTTTTTTGAAACAGCAGAGGCCAGGTACAAATGTGGCCAGACAGGGCCCACTACTGGAGGACGAGGATGAGGAGGAGGAGGATGAGGATGAAGCATGTTCACAGCGGGGTGGCACCCAACGCAGCTCGGGCCCATCACTGGTGCGTGGCTGGGGGGAAACGCAGGACGATGACGATACGCCTCCCACAGAGGACAGCTTGTCCTTACCTCTGGGCAGCCTGGCACACATGAGCGACTACATGCTGCAGTGCCTGCGCAACGACAGCAGAGTTGCCCACATTTTAACGTGTGCTGACTACTGGGTTGCCACCCTGCTGGATCCACGGTACAAAGACAATGTGCCCACCTTACTTCCTACACTGGAGCGTGATAGGAAGATGCGCGAGTACAAGCGCACGTTGGTAGACGCGCTACTGAGAGCATTCCCAAATGTCACAGGGGAACAAGTGGAAGCCCAAGGCGAAGGCAGAGGAGGAGAAAGAAGTTGCCAACGCAGCTGTGTCACGGCCAGCTCCTCTGAGGGCAGGGTTAGCATGGCAGAAATGTGGAAAAGTTTTGTCACCACGCCACAGCTAACTACATCACCACCTGATACGGAACGTGTTAGCAGGAGGCAACATTTCACTAACATGGTGGAACAGTACCTGTGCACACCCCTCCACGTACTGACTGATGGTTCGGCCCCATTCAACTTCTGGGTCTCCAAATTGTCCACGTGGCCAGAGATAGCCTTTTATGCCTTGGAGGTGCTGGCCTGCCCGGCGGCCAGTGTTTTGTCTGAACGTGTATTCAGCACGGCAGGGGGCGTCATTACAGACAAACGCAGCCGCCTGTCTACAGCCAATGTGGACAAGCTGACGTTCATAAAAATGAACCAGGCATGGATCCCACAGGACCTGTCCATCCCTTGTGCAAATTAGACATTAACTACCTCCCCATAACCATATATTATTGTACTCCAGGGCACTTCCTCATTCAATCCTATTTTTATTTTCATTTTACCATTATATTGCGGGGCAACCCAAAGTTGAAAGAACCTATCCTCTGCCTGGGTGCCGGGGCCTAAAAATATCTGACAGTGGCCTGTTCCAGTGGTGGGTGACATGAAGCCTGATTCTCTGCTATGACATGAAGCCTGATTCTCTGCTGACATGAAGCCTGAATCTCTGCTATGGGACCTCTCTCCTCTGTCTGGGTGCCGGGGCCTAAAAATATCTGACAGTGGCCTGTTCCAGTGGTGGGTGACATGAAGCCTGATTCTCTGCTATGACATGAAGACTGATTCTCTGCTGAGTCGCTGACATGAAGCCTGAATCTCTGTTATGGGACCTCTCTCCTCTGTCTGGGTGCCGGGGCATAAATTATATGACAATGGACTGTTCCAATGTTGGGTGACGTGAAGCCTGATTCTCTGCTATGACATGAAGACTGATTCTCTGCTGACATGAAGCCAGATTCTATGTTATAGGACCTCTCTCCTCTATCTGGGTGCCGGGGCCTAAATATCTGACAATGGACTGTTCCAGTGGTGGGTGACGTGAAGCCTGATTCTCTGCTATGACATGAAGACTGATTCTCTGCTGACATGAAGCCAGATTCTCTGCTATGGGACCTCTCTCCTCTGCCTGGGTGCCTGGGCCTAAATATGTGACAATGGACTGTTCCAGTGGTGGGTGACGTGGAGCCTGATTCTCTGCTATGACATGAAGACTGATTCTCTGCTGACATGAAGCCAGATTCTCTGCTATGGGACCTCTCTCCTCTGCCTGGGTGCCGGGGCCTAAATATATGACAATGGACTGTTCCAGTGGTGGGTGACGTGAAGCCTGATTCTCTGCTATGACATGAAGACTGATTCTCTGCTGACATGAAGCCTGAATCTCTGTTATGGGACCTCTCTCCTCTGTCTGGGTGCCGGGGCCTAAAAATATCTGACAGTGGCCTGTTCCAGTGGTGGGTGACATGAAGCCCGATTCTCTGCTATGACATGAAGACTGGTTCTCTGCTGAGTCGCTGACATGAAGCCTGAATCTCTGTTATGGGACCTCTCTCCTCTGTCTGGGTGCCGGGGCCTAAATTATATGACAATGGACTGTTCCAATGTTGGGTGACGTGAAGCCTGATTCTCTGCTATGACATGAAGACTGATTCTCTGCTGACATGAAGCCAGATTCTCTGCTATGGGACCTGTCTCCTCTGCCTGGGTGCCTGGGCCTAAATATCTGACAATGGACTGTTCCAGTGGTGGGTGACGTGAAGCATGATTCTCTGCTATGACATGAAGCCGGATTCTCTGCTATGACATGAAGCCGGATTCTCTGCTATGGGACCTCTCTCCAATTGATATTGGTTAAATTTTATTTATTTTATTTTTATTTTAATTCATTTCCCTATCCACATTTGTTTGCAGGGGATTTAACTACATTTTGCTGCCTTTTGCAGCCCTCTAGCCCTTTCCTGGGCTGTTTTACAGCCTTTTTAGTGCCGAAAAGTTCGGGTCCCCATTGACTTCAATGGGCTTCGGGACGAAGTTCGGGTCATGTTCGGATCCCGAACCCGAACATTTCCGGGAAGTTCGGCCGAACTTATCGAACCCGAACATCCAGGTGTTCGCTCAACTCTAGTCCTCAGCTCTATACACAAAATCCCGGTGACAGGTTCCCTTTAAACAACAGGGTTTTGTCTGTAAATTGACATTCAACAAAACGATAACAAAAATGTCCAAGACAAAAGTCGCAATTTATCACAGGAAATGGCGCAAATGTACTTCAAAAGTCGCAAATGCGTTCTGGCAGGGGGGAGTGGCTGAAATGGCGCATTTTTTTTTTAAAAGTCGAATTTTAGTGCTATTGGCCTAAAAATTTTGCAAATCGAGAGCAATTTGAAGATAATAAAGTTTACATCTAAAAGTAGAGCGCACCTTTTGATATATAAGCTGAAACAGATCCCTTTTGATTTGTAACCTTAGTATTTGTTTTGCACAACTTACACCATTATTGATAAATGTCCCTCACTGTACTTCTTCATTGCTTAATCATTGCTTAGTATACACTGGCCAACCACAAAGCATGTAAAGCAGTCCCAAATAAATCTGACGCCACCCTCAAAAAACCTGTGAAGGCATCATGCTCAGGTGCTCACATCCATGACCTTAAAGAGGACCTTTCACCTGTATAAACCGATGTTAACTGAGTATGCTGCCATATAGAGCGGCGCCCGGGGATCTCACTGCACTTACTATTATCCCCGGGCGCCGCTCCGTTCTCCCGTTATAGGCTCCGGTACCTTTGCTTCTTAAGTTATAGTAGGCGGGTCTTCTCTTGTCCTGTGGGCGTCTCCTTCTCCTAGGCTGCTGCGCTGGCCAATCGCAGCGCACAGCTCACAGCCTGGGAGTTTTTTTTCTCCCAGGCTGTGAGCTGTGCGCTGCGATTGGCCAGCGCTGCAGCCTAGGAGAAGGAGACGCCCACAGGACAAGAGAAGACCCGCCTACTATAACTTAAGAAGCAAAGGTACCGGAGCCTATAACGGGAGAACGGAGCGGCGCCCGGGGATAATAGTAAGTGCAGTGAGATCCCCGGGCGCCGCTCTATATGGCAGCATACTCAGTTAACATCGTTTATACAGGTGAAAGGTCCTCTTTAATCATCACTCCATGCCAGGAAGAGCCGGTATAAGGCACATTGGTAGACGAGGCACTACACAGCATACATAGCATGGCCTGTTAACCTAGCAGATAACGCTCCCTTCATTCACATGTAAGCTCACGGCTCAGGGCTGCAGGTGGTTTAGTGAACCCTCTCCCCTTACACATCCGTAGATATTTTGCTTTGAACGTAATGATTTTTCCATGAAATGTTATTCAGATTACAGCAAAAGGGAAAATAATTGAACATTTCCACTGTCTCGCATATGAAATTCTTGGCAGATTACGGCTGTTTTGAAAGCAGTGATAGTCTCTATCAGTAGAGGAAGGTTTCCAATGAATAATGTGTTCAAATAAATTTCTTATTGTTTGGAAATAAAAGTTTTATTAGCCTAGACACAAATTGGCACAAGCTCTAGGTATCTGTTTCATTGGATAATTTATCTGGGATGGTATCTTGCCGAGACTGCCAAGTGTCATAACAATTTTCAGCAAGCTGTGACCACATCTGATTGTCAACAAGATAAGTCATCGTGGAAGCATACTCAGAGTCCATAATGGTCAATATATTAAAGAGACAAATGTTTATTGCTAAAGCTAATTGTCTACGACAGCCTTGGGTTTTCTGGAACTTACAGTAGGTATTGATGGACCATCCACAGGGAGGCGGAAGCTCTATCCACTGTGGTTCGCTGCTGTGATCGCTTGTCCTCATAGAGAATGATTGCATACCTCCCAACTTTTGAAAATAAGGATGAGGGACAGTATGTGCGGGGTGCAAGGCGCACCACTGCAAATTTTTTTCGCACTAGGCCATGCCTCTAACTATGCCCAAAACATAACTAAACACCTAATACCACCCAGTCCCCTAAATGCCCCCACAAAGTAATTATCCCCCTTTATGCCACCACACAGTAGTTATGGTCAGATATGTTCCCCCTCACAGTATTTATGGCCAGATAGGTGCCCCCTCACAGTACCTATGCCCAGTAAAGTGCCCCCTGATAGTAATATGCCAAGTAAAGTGCCCCGTGACAGTAATATACCCAGAAAAGTACCCCCTGACAGTAATATGCCCAGTAATGTGCCCTCTGACAGTAATATGCCCAGTAAAGTGCCCCCTTCACAGGCAGTAAAAAAAAACTAAATGACTTACTTCGTTCCCCAGCAGCAGGATACACTGAGCTCCGGGCCGGCCCCAGCCCTGCCACGCCCGGGCCCCACCCCATCATGCCCTGGCCCCGCCCCTACCCAGACCTGCAGTGTGGAGCGCCGACAGGGGGGAGGAATGATGAAGCAGAGAACCTACCAATGGCTCTTGCTTCATCATTACAGGCAGCTGTCTCTGCTTCCTATGCCAGAAAGCTGGACATACCTCCCCCATACCGGGAAAGCGGGGCAGCCACTGAAATCCGGGACTGTCCCAGATCTGGGACGGTGGGGAGGTATGTTATTGTTTCTGGACAGCAGGTTGCTGTTTACACAGCATGATTTTCTGCCCAGAAATGATGATTTAGGTACGATGCAGAGGCTTCTCAGCCTGCCTCTGGTCTCCCTGTCCTAGTCTCTGCCCCCTTAACTCAGCCCTGACTCCCTATATGTTCATGTAACATACATTACGAAAAAGGAGGTGACATGCTTCCCTGCAGACAATTTTTCTTCCAGTGTTGATCACTGGCATCCCCTCTACCTTTCCAGGGCATCTCTGCTTCGAACTGGGAAGATAGGGAGGGGGTAGGTGCAGTGTTTGGAGCGGACAGTATACAGGAACATAGTACAGTACACTTATTGTGAGGACTGATCGCTGAAGTCTTGCTTACCTCTGTCTCACCAGTATATCTCTGGTTAGCACTGGGGAGATAAGGTGAGGAGCTGGGCTCCATCAGTCATCCCTGACACTAAGTATACTATGTTCCTGGGTACTCACATTCAAAGCTGAACACTGCAGAATACATCATTAACATACCTCCCAACAGTCCCAGATCCGGCGGGACAGCCCCAGATTTCGGTGGCTGTCCCGCAATGGATGAGTTATCTTCCACTCTCAGCTATCTCTACATCCACAGGATGCAGATACAGCTGCCTGTAATGGTGACGCAGAGAGCCGTCCGCTCCCCGCTTCAACCATTCAGCCCTGCTGCCGATGCTCCACACTGCTGGGCTGTGTAGAAGGCGCGGTGCAGGAATGGGAATCAGCTGTGCTCCTCCTACACAGCCCAGTAGCATGTGTAACATTATCCTGTCTGCTACTGGGGAGCGCAGGGTGAGCTCTGATGATCGTCGGAGGAACTAGGTGAGTATTTACAGTTTTGTTTGTTTTATTTTTCACTTCCTGTGAAGAGGGCACATATCTGGGCATAACTAGTGTGAAGGGACACATCTGGGCATAACAATTGTAAAAGAGCACCTCTGAGCATAACTATTGTGAAGGGGCACATCTGGGAATAACTTGAGAGGGGGGCACATCTGGGCATAACTATTCTGAAGGGACACATCTGGGTATAACTAATGTGAAGGGGCACATGTGGGCATAACTATTGTGACTGGGGCACATGTGGGCATACAGTTGTGTTCAAAATTATTCAACCCCCAATGCTGTAAAGGGTTTTAGTGAATTTAGTGTACATTTGTAATTGTGTTCAGAATGAAATCTTACAAGGACTTTTTAAAGAACCAAATGCAACTAAAATGACATCAATTGTTTTTGTAATACAGTATTAAATGTTTTTTTTGTGATTTCTTCATTGACACAATTATTCAACCCCTTAAAGACTACCACTCTTAAGAACAGAGGTTCATTCAAGTGTTTTCGATCAGGTATTGAAAACACCTGTGGATGTCAAGGAGCAGCAATCAAGCATAATAAGCACCAATTAGGCAGATTTAAAAGGACTGTGATACTCAGCTCCTTCTAGACATTTACTGGTGTGTTTACAAACATGGTGAAGTCAAGAGAGTGGTCCAGGAAGACAAGAGAAGAGGTGATTTCTCTTCACAGGAAAGGCAATGGCTATAAGAAGATTGCAAATATGTTAAACATACCAAGAGACACCATAGGAAGCATCATTCGCAAATTCAAGGCAAAGGGCACTGTTGAAACGCTACCTGGTCGTGGCAGAAAGAAGATGCTGACTTCGACTGCTGTGCGCTACCTGAAGCGCAAAGTGGAGAAAAGTCCCCGTGTGACTGCTGAGGGACTGAAAAAAGATTTGTCAGATGTGGGTACTGAAGTTTCAGCTCAGACAATAAGGTGCACACTGCGTAATGAAGGCCTCCATGCCAGAACTCCCAGGCGCACCCCCTTGCTGTCTCCAAAGAATAAGAAGAGTCGAAAAATTAGAACTGTTTGGGCCCATGGATCAACGCTATGTTTGGAGGAGGAAGAACAAGGCCTATGAAGAAAAGAACACCTTGCCTACTGTGAAGCATGGCGGGGGGTCAATCATGTTTTGGGGCTGTTTTGCTTCTACAGGTACAGGGAAGCTTCAGCATGTGCAAGGTACCATGAATTCTCTTCAGTACCAGGAGATATTGGATGAAAATGTGATGCAGTCCGTCACAAACCTGAGGCTTGGGAGACGTTGGACCTTTCAACAGAACAATGATCCCAAGCATACCTCCAAGTCCACTAGAGCATGGTTGCAGATTAAAGGCTGGAACATTTTGAAGTGGCCATCGCAGTCACCAGACTTAAATCCGATTGAGAACCTCTGGTGGGACTTAAAGAAAGCAGTTGCAGCGCGCAAGCCTAAGAATGTGACTGAACTGGAGGCTTTTGCCCATGAAGAATGGGCGAAGATACCCGTAGATCGCTGCAAGACACTTGTGTCAAGCTATGCTTCACGTTTAAAAGCTGTTATAACTGGAAAAGGATGTTGTACTAAGTACTAAGATTGAATGTCACTTGGGGGTTGAATAAAACTGATAATGATGTGAGCACAGAAAAGACATTTGTGGTTATTTCATTATAAATGTTATGTTATATTTGTCTGACTTACAAGTGCCTCTTTGATTTAATTGTAAACAAGATGACTGAAATGATCAAAATCAATGTCAAACTGGCCAAAACACTCAATTTCAGTGGGGGTTGAATAATTTTGAACACAACTGTAACTATTGTGACTGGGGCACATCTGGGTATAGCTATTGTGAAGGGACACATCTGGGCATAACAATTGTAAAGGAACACCTCTGAGCATAACTATTGTGAAGTGGCACATCTGGGCATAACTTGTGAGGGGGGGCACATTTGGGCATAACTATTCTGAAAGGACACATCTGGGTATAACTATTGTGAAGGGGCACATTTGGGCATTACTATTATGAAGGGGCACATCTGGGCATAACTATTGTGAAGGGGGCACATCTGGACATTACTACTATGAAGGGGCACATCTGGGTATAACTATTGTGAAGGGGGCACATTTGGGCATAACTATTTTGATGGGGCACATGTGGGCATAACTATTGTGAAGGGACACATCTGGGCATAACAATTGTAAAGGAGCACCTCTGAGCATAACTATTGTGAAGTGGCACATCTGGGCATAACTTGTGAGGGGAGGGGGGGCACATCTGGGCATAACTATTCTGAAGGGACACATCTGGGTATAACTATTGTGAAGGGGCACATCTGGGCATAACTAGTGTGACTGGGGAACACCTGAACATTACTACTATGAAACGGCACATCTGGGCATAACTTGTGAAGGGGGCAAATCTGGGCAACACTATTCTGAAAGGACACATCTGGGTATAACTATTGTGAAGGGGGCACATTTGGGCATAACTATTTTGAAGGGGCACATCTGGGCATAACTATTTTTTAAGAGGGCACATCTGGGCATAACTACTGTGAAGGGGCACAACTATTGTGAAGGGGACACATCTGAGCATAACTACTGTGAAGGGGCACATATGCGCATAACTATTGTGAAGGGGGCACATCTAGGCATAACTACTGTGAGGGAGTACATGTGAGCATAACTAATATGAAGGGGTACATCTGGGCATAACTATTGTAAAGAGGGCACATATGGGCATAACTACTTTGAAGGGGCACATCTGGGCATTATTACTGTGAAGGGGCACATATCTGTTCATAACTACTCAGAAGAGGGTACATCTAGGCATAACTACTGTTAGGGCACACATGTGGGCATACATACTGTGAGGGAGCATAATGTGGGCATTGCTACTGTAAGGGACACAATGTGGGCATTGCTACTGTAAGGGGCACAAGGTGGGCATTACTACAGTGAAGAAGGCACCGTTTGGGCACTACTACTATGATGGAGCACAATGTAGGCATAACTATTGTGAGTGGCACAATGTGGACATAACTACTGTGACGGGGCACAATGTGGGCATTGCTACTGTGAGGAGAACAGTGTGGGTATAACTGCTGAGATAGGGCACAATGTGGGCATTACTACTGTGGGGGGAACAGTGTGTGCACTACTACTGAGATGGGGCATAATGTGGGCATAACTACTGTGGGTGGCGTAAAGGGGGAATTATTACTATGTGGGAGCATTAAGGGGACTGGGTGTGTATAGTTATGTTTTACAGGCGTGGCCTAGTATGAAAAGTTGCCGCACATATTGCCCCTCTTTGGGCTTTTCAAAAGTTGGGAGGTATGCAATAATGTCTTTAAACATGGGCGGACTTGCATCTATCAGACATTTATGGCCTAATATGTAAATATTCCAGAAATGTCTAAGATAGGAATTTCTAAGTAGGGTCATAGCTATAGGGTGTGCAGAGGCAGCAATCACTACCGGGACCAGGAGCCTGAGGGGGCCCAAAGACCCTTGTGCTGCATAAGAAGACATCACTATTATAGAAAGTGCATGCTGGTCAAGTTACACCTCTGGCTGGAGGAAAAGGGTTAGGTCAAGAATTTGGCATGGGGCGCGGTGGAGGGTTGGAAGAGGGGGGGCTTGCGGTTTCAATTTTTGCCTCAGGCAGCAGGAAGGCTATGTGCTTCCCTGCCCCCTGGCCACAAAGCACTGAAAGAAGGGGAGCCCATGCTGAACTCTTACAAGGGGGTCCATACTGAAACTTTGCACCAGGTGAAGGATAGCCTAGATACAGCTCTGCCATCTTTTTCTAGTTCTGAAGAACCCCTTTAAGCTGAACTGAGAACACATGTCTAAGAGATGATAGTACAAACCGTATTCCAAAAAAGTTGGGACACTATACAAATCGTGAATAAAAACTGAATGCAATGATGTGGAGGTGCCAACTTCTAATATTTTATTCAGAATAGAACATAAATCACGGAACAAAAGTTTAAACTGAGAAAATGTACCATTTTTAAAGGGAAAAATATGTTGAATCAGAATTTCATGGTGTCAACAAATCCCCAAAAAGTTGGGACAAGGCCATTTTCACCACTGTGTGGCATCTCCCCTTCTTCTTACAACACTCAACAGACGTCTGGGGACCGAGGAGACCAGTTTCTCAAGTTTAGAAATAGGTATGCTCTCCCATTCTTGTCTAATACAGGCCTCTAACTGTTCAATCGTCTTGGGCCTTCTTTGTTGCACCTTCCTCTTTATGATGCGCCAAATGTTCTCTATAGGTGAAAGATCTGGACTGCAGACTGGCCATTTCAGTACCCGGATCCTTCTCCTACGCAGCCATGATGTTGTGATTGATGCAGAATGTGGTCTGGCATTATCTTGTTGAAAAATGCAGGGTCTTCCCTGAAAGAGATGACGTCTGGATGGGAGCATATGTTGTTCTAGAACCTGAATATATTTTTCTGCATTGATGGTGCCTTTCCAGACATGCAAGCTGCCCATGCCACACGCACTCATGCAACCCCATACCATCAGAGATGCAGGCTTCTGAACTGAGCGTTGATAACAACTTGGGTTGTCCTTGTCCTCTTTGGTCCGGATGACATGGCGTCCCAGATTTCCAAAAAGAACTTTGAATCGTGACTCGTCTGACCACAGAACAGTCTTCCATTTTGCCACACTCCATTTTAAATGATCCCTGGCCCAGTGAAAACGCCTGAGCTTGTGGATCTTGCTTAGAAATGGCTTCTTCTTTGCACTGTAGAGTTTCAGCTGGCAACGGCGGATGGCACGGTGGATTGTGTTCACTGACAATGGTTTCTGGAAGTATTCCTGAGCCCATTCTGTGATTTCCTTTACAGTAGCATTCCTGTTTGTGGTGCAGTGTCGTTTAAGGGCCCAGAGATCACGGGTATCCAGTATGGTTTTACGGCCTTGACCCTTACGCACAGAGATTGTTCCAGATTCTCTGAATCTTCGGATGATGTTATGCACAGTTGATGATGATAGATGCAAAGTCTTTGCAATTTTTCGCTGATATTTCTGATATTGCTCCACTATCTTTCTGCGGAACATTGTGGGAATTGGTGATCCTCTACCCATCTTGGCTTCTGAGAGACACTGCCACTCTGAGAAGCTCCTTTTATACCCAATCCAGTTGCCAATTGACCTAATTAGTGTTAATTGGTCTTCCAGCTCTTCGTTATGCTCAAATTTACTTTTTCCAGCCTCTTATTGCTACTTGTCCCAACTTTTTGGGGATTTGTTGAAACCGTGAAATTTTGAATCAACGTATTTTTCCTTTAAAATGATACATTTACTCAGATTAAATGTTTGATCTGTCATCTACGTTCTATTACAAATAAAATATTGACATTTGCCATCTCCACATCATTGCATTCAGTTTTTATTTACAATTTGTTTAGTGTCCCAACTTTTTTGGAATCCGGTTTGTAGATAGAATAGTAGTTATTAAGACAACTGCACATGGCCACCTCTGCCCTGCTCTCCCCTGTGGGCACAGACACGACGCTACTTATCATGTCCCTTTATGGCGCTTGCGCTCTTAGCCTGTAGCCTCTTAAAGGGCCAGTGCGTGCTCTTCCAAATCCTTCCCCAGCCATGGCTAGGGGTCCCTGGGTATTTAGGCTACCCTCTCCAAGCAGAGGGGCCTGCGCATTATTTCCTTGGTGACCAGCAAAGGTGTTGAGGTCTAGTGCTTCTGCAATTCTCCTGTGTTTTACCTGCATTTGTTCCTGCCTATGCTTTAGCCCTGTACCTGCCCTACCTGTGTGTTCCTGCACTTCCAGTTTCAGTTATGTTTATGTTTAAGTTAATCATGTCTGCCTGCCTTGTCCATGTTTCTGTAGAGTACCTTGCCTTCCTTCCCTGCCTGTGTCTTCACTACCACCTATCTTACCGGGTTATCCTGTGTCTACATTCATCTTCACTACCAGTGTGTAGTTCAGATCAGGGCCGTAGATATTTTTTTTTCCTGGGGGGGGGTTCAGCTTTCTCAAATTATAAGAGTCATCATCCACATCCACAGATATCTCCCCCCCCCCCCCCCATAACAGTGTCCCTGACAGTGTCCCTATTATAAGACGGACCCGCCGTTCCTTATGTAAGTGACTAAGTGAGCTACTTGTGCAAAGTATATGTACTACTACTACTACTACTACTATCTAATAATCTATCACTAACTTACTGGGACTGGGACTGTCAGGGCTCCAGGCTGGCTCCCGCTCTTCAAACACTAAAACTAGGCGGCCGGCGGCAGCGTAACGTGACGTCACGCCGCAGGTGCATGCTCCTCCTACTTTATTAATGAAGGCGGAGCAGGCGTGTGACGTCGGAGTGAGTGACGTTACGTGGCCGGCCGCCGGGAGACGGAGTCACGGTGGGGGTGGACTGAATACACTGTCTGTATGTGTCTTTGTGTCATAGTTACCATCTGTGCGGTCGCCGGTCGGACACTAGTGCGGGGCTGGCAGGAGGCGGAGCACAGGGGTGTGATTAGGGTGTGCCCAGGCACACCCCGTGCGCACACCTATGCTGCCCACCCTGCAGCCTCCATCACCTCTCTGTGTGCCGCACTGCCTGCGCCGCTATTGCAGGCAGCGGCACGCCCGGGCCGTTCTCTGGCAGGTTAGGCGGACAGACACTCTGGGGGGGGGGGGGGGGGGTTTGAACCCCCCTAATCTATGCCCCTGGTTCAGACATAGTAATCCGTATTTAAGCCTTAGTGACTGTTCAGACTGCTCCTGCAGTTTGCCTGTGGTTTTAGTGCACTTCTTGCATCTTGATTTCCCAGTGCTTTCACCGAAATTCCCGACCCCAGTAGGTCAGCTGCCAACTATATTGGAACTATCTTAGTAGGTAGCTGTCCGGCTTCTTCCCTGCAGCAAAGGCCAGATCCCTGTACAGGGGTTAAAGGATGAATACCAGAGGAGTGCTGAAATAACGCCCTTAGGATTAGCCCAAAGCCAAACTGGTTAGTTGCCACAGTGGGTCCACATTCACTGACTCAAAACAGCAGCGCTCTGTAGACCTCACATTAGTTACAGACAGGCAGATTGAAGAATGAAGTGGAAAGCTGCTTTTAGACATCAATAATCCTGCGAGCATCTAGCTAGTAATTGGTACTAGTCAAAAGGGTAGCACACCCCATGAAATAGATAGGATTATGGAGCATTGCTAAGGAATTGAGACCAGACCTAAGGGATACAAAGAAGCCGCCTTGCCCATTACATCCTGGAAGCATCCAAGGCCTGTATAATACTTAAGCCTATGACCAAATGTAGGAAGTCTGTCCTGTCAGCAACTCGGTTTGAGAAACTGTATGCAATACTGTGTGTTGTGAGAAAGGGCATACCGCAACTAACTGGAACAGTGCAGATTGTGCCATGTGGAGAAGAAGCTGTTGTGATACAACAACATTTATTGCTGCCACTCTGAGGAGACCAGTGTCATTGCCCAGGAGTGAGGTGTAATGCAAGCCAGAGATAGAGTTGTCGCCTCTTCAAGGCACTGTGTTATATTTGCCTATTGCCACTTCAAGAGACAGTGTACCTATTTATCTTCTTGCTTAAAAGTCTGTGCCACCATCAAGAGGCTATAACCACTGAGCATGTCAAAGGAATGGTGTAACCATTAAGCTTGTTGCCCCACATGAGTCAAATAAAGTTTGCCTATGTCCGCCTGATTCCTTCCATCAGTCTGAAGGCGGGAGTCACACATACCACTCAGGGCCAAAAAGATTCTGCCTGGAAGGTCTGACCGCTACTTACACATATGCATTGTTTTCTGCTTTATACAGGTACATAATCATAGACATGTCTTAACAGAGCCTCACTATATTCTTAAAATGGATACAGGAGGAAGGCTGGCCATACACATTATTTAGTTGTTGGCCAAAATCTCATTAGGCTGACATCTATCTCTCCTAACTCTCCCCATCCCCCACAATACCCATAGCCACTCTGGCTTAGCCAAGCATACACGTGTCCTGCATGGACAACAAGGGAGAGCAGAGAAAGCAGCTGCCAAACCCATCTGACTTCTGACCCAGAGAACAGAAAGCCTGGAAATTTCAGGTTCAACTTTCAACACCTGCCATTGGGGAGAGTCGGGAGGCCTCCTTACACGGATGGCTGGCCAGTCCCATGTAGACCAGTGCAATCACTTTGCTGCTTGAGGTGGCTGGGTCCATAACTAGCCTTTGAACAGTGGGATACCAGTGGGAGGAAATTTCTAAGAAAATGAGGTTTAGGTACCAAAGTCATTTTAATTAGTGTTTTGAATAGCTGCATTATGCATTTCTTTTCTGAACACTGCTCCCAACAAAATCAGTGGGTTTGGCCAACATTTAGCGAATACGTACGGTCAGCTTTAGTTTAATAAGTCATGGGATTTATATCAATGTGTTTAAATTTGAAACAATAAAATGTGGTAGTTTAGAGCACTTAGAGACCCCATTAAAGGGGTTCTTTGGGCTCTCCTCAAGATAGGTCATCGATATTAGAGCGGCGGGGGTGTCCGACACCTGGCACCCCCACCGAATAGCTGTATGAGGAGATGGTGCGCGCAGTGCCATCTCCCTTCCTGCTCACCGCTGCTGCCTATGGTGTCGGACCCCGCCGATCTGATATTGATGATCTATCCACAGGATAAGTCATCTATATAGGAGAGCCCGGAGAACCCCTTTAACCAGATCTCATCCACATGCTGTGGAAAAAATCTGCATTGAATCCATGCAGAAACTGACCTGTAATGTGTATTTTAAACCTGCTGCATTTGAATTCAAGTTTCAGATTTTCACTGTGAATTTCACCCTTTACAATGCATAGACTGCTGCAAAATCTTCGACAAATCTGCATGTAATTCATGCAGATTTTGCAGCAGATTAGTTGCAGATTTTTTCCGGCAACCTTACGTCCCATGTGGACGAACCCTTAGTCATCAATAAAGTGCAACACGCTACAATGCCAAAAAGATACTGGGTTTCATTTACAGATATACGCCACTTTTTGGCAATCTAAGACTTTTTCCCCTTTTCCGACACTCACGCCAGGTCTAAAAAACGGCCTGGGCTGTCAGTCCTGTCTTAGTTATCATTTTTTACGACAGTTTTAGGCCTAGAAAATGGGCCAGCAAGGAAGTTGGTATAGATTTAGACAAGCTGGTGCCTCTACATAACTTAGGCAGATGAACGGCCAGTGCAGTAGGAACGAAGACCGGCATCTAAATCGCCGGTCTTCATAAATGTCCCCCACTTTTTCTATACAGGGTAAAATTATCTTCGCACCAGTAGCACGTACAGAATTAAAGACTAGTTGAGGTTAAGAGCAAAATGGAGAGAAGAATTTGTAATAACTACGTAAGAGCTAAATGCTAATCTGTGATGGAGACTTTTGAAGACATTTGCATCCTTAAGCAGTCTAGTGAAGTCACTCATTAGTATGCAGATTTGTTAATGTTAAGTCAATGGTGTAAGTTACTCATTAGAAAAAACTCATTATGGACACAAAGTAGCTTTTATAGATATATTTACAATTGGCCATTATAAAACATTCTATATACATGCAAATGACTCAGTATGTAATCATGAATAGAAGGCTTTCATGGAGATTCCTCTACAGCTTGCTGGAGACCCTAGGTGACACTGGAATAATAATTCACGCCAGGACTTGCTGCTTTTTTATTTATTAGTTGCATCAAACGAGTCATTGGATTAAAAATATAATAAACATATTACTCTCTATAAAACAAGTTATGTGATCCCTTTACTGAGGATTTGATATCGCCATTCACTATACTATTGGATCATGCAGTGGTTCTAAAGGATCTGTGTCCATCCAGGAGTGTGCTGAACACCCGTGCAGAATTAAAATGGGGCCCCTCTATGTGTTGGTTCACATTACCATACCACCATGCTGGGACTGGAGGGACCTGCAATTGTTTAATCCCCCTCACATCTGTTCTTGTAGAAAAGGATGGCATGAACTTCAGTAAGGATGACCCCCTTCCTTTGTTTGCTAATGTGCTGCTTGTGGACAGGGGGGACCCCGTACAGGCTCACACAATACATAAAGAGGGGCCCAACATGATCTGGACCCCTTTCATGGAGTAAATTGCATGAGCTCTGTGGTACATACCCCAATGCCACCATGACTGTCAGAGCAATAAACTGACCATTCCACTAGTAGTAATAATTTATAAAAGTTGTATCCACTAATATTAAAGAATTGCATTGCAACTGGAACTGCCCCATATGAAGTCTACATTTTTGACAAAAGACATGGTATCAGTTGTGACAAAGATTTAATCTCAGATCAGTAATGGCTTCAACATAAAGAACTTTTTGCATTGGTCCTGTATAAATAGGAGCCCTAGTGTGGCTTCGGAGCCACATGTGACTTGTAGGCCTCTTTCTATCATCTCAACTCTATGAAAAACACATGTCTAGGATTCAGTGAGACATCATTTGTACTGCAACCAGGGTTGGACTGGCCCACCAGAGTGACAGAAGATCCTTTGGTGGATCCAGTCTCTGAAGATATAGTCGGCCCCAAAGATCCAGAAGAACAATTCCATTTGGAGCTGTCTTTGGGGTCCATCACTTGCCACTAGGATCTTTTTCACCTTTTAGAGTTTATTGATGAGTTATGGCTTGGGACCCAAGGAAAATTTCCTCTGGTGGGCCCAGTCCGACACTGACTGCAACTGTCCCAGATTGTCATCCATCTGCACTGATAGAAAAGATCACTCATGGCTCTAGTTTATAATCATTTTATAGACACTGCTATTTGGCTGACACAATTTTATGGGTATTTCTGGGTGGTGGACACAATGAAATGTGGTTGTTAGGCTGCTCTGCTACTGTATCGACTGCAGTAATGAATATCAGCAAGGTCTGCACCAATCAGTCCAATCATACACTTTGATGTATATTGGTCAACCAACAGATGTCAGCATGAAAAGGCCGTCCATGTCCATTCCTTTTTAGGGAGATAGGCCACCGCCATGAGTGTGACAGTAACTTACTCCCTTGTTCCAAGAGGACATATTGACATCCAAATTTAAAGGGGTTCTCCAGGAATTTTGTCTAAGTAACATATGGTGCTAAACTGTGGAGGGAAGCTCTTTTACATAGCACTTACCCTCCTTTGCTCTCCAGATGCTGCCATCTCTGCTGCATTGCTGAACAAGGAAGGACGCAGCCACATCTGGTTGGGACCCGGGAGGAGAAGCCCACAGTGTGCACCAGTGCAGCGGAGATGGCAGTACTGGGGGAGTGAGGCACGGTAAGTGCTATGTAAAACAGATTCCCTCCAGTTTGGCATCATACGGTGATTAGACAAAATGCCTAGAGAATCCTTTTAAGGGTTTAGCTGCAGCAACACGTGACCCCGCCTGTGCAGGAAGTTTACAAGCAGGGACTAGAAGACAGCTTAGAGCCACAGAGATAAAGCAGAACTTTGGGGAGAAGGTAACTATAGATCTCTTCACGGGTCCGGCTGGGTGAGTGGGGATTACTAAAAAATCGTGGACAACCACTTTAAATACCTTAGCTATGCTGTATGGCTCATAAGCTGGTGATAGTGATATTTTAGCATGAATCCTTTCATTAGTACACTGCTCAAAAAAATAAAGGGAACACAAAAATAACACATCCTAGATCTGAATTAATTAAATATTCTTCTGAAATACTTTGTTCTTTACATAGTTGAATGTGCTGACAACAAAATCACACAAAAATAAAAAAATGGAAATCAAATTTTTCAACCCATGAAGGTCTGGATTTGGAGTCACACTCAAAATTAAAGTGGAAAAACACACTACAGGCTGATCCAACTTTGATGTAATGTCCTTAAAACAAGTCAAAATGAGGCTCAGTAGTGTGTGTGGCCTCCACGTGCCTGTATGACCTCCCTACAACGCCTGTGCATGCTCCTGATGAGGTGGCGGACGGTCTCCTGAGGGATCTCCTCCCAGAACTGGACTAAAGCATCTGCCAACTCCTGGACAGTCTGTGGTGCAACGTGACGTTGGTGGATAGAGCGAGACATGATGTCCCAGATGTGCTCAATTGGATTCAGGTCTGGGGAACGGGCGGGCCAGTCCATAGCATCAATGCCTTCGTCTTGCAGGAACTGCTGACACACTCCAGCCACATGAGGTCTAGCATTGTCTTGCATTAGGAGGAACCCAGGTCCAACCGCACCAGCTTATGGTCTCACAAGGGGCCTGAGGATCTCATCTCGGTACCTAATGGCAGTCAGGCTACCTCTGGCGAGCACATGGAGGGCTGTGCGGCCCTCCAAAGAAATGCCACCCCACACCATTACTGACCCAATGCCAAACCGGTCATGCTGGAGGATGTTGCAGGCAGCAGAACGTTCTCCACGGCGTCTCAAGACTCTGTCACGTCTGTCACATGTGCTCAGTGTGAACCTGCTTTCATCTGTGAAGAGCACAGGGCGCCAGTGGCGAATTTGCCAATCTTGGTGTTCTCTGGCAAATGCCAAACGTCCTGCACGGTGTTGGGCTGTAAGCACAACCCCCACCTGTGGACGTCAGGCCCTCATGGAGTCTGTTTCTGACCGTTTGAGCAGACACATGAAAATTTGTGGCCTGCTGGAGGTCATTTTCCTCCTGTTCCTCCTTGCACAAAGGCGGAGGTAGCGGTCCTGCTGCTGGGTTGTTGCCCTCCTACGGCCTCCTCCACATCTCCTGATGTACTGTCTGTCTCATGGTAGCGCCTCCATGCTCTGGACACTACGCTGACAGACACAGCAAACCTTCTTGCCACAGCTCGCATTGATGTGCCATCCTGGATAAGCTGCACTACCTGAGCCACTTGTGTGGGTTGTAGACTCCGTATCATGCTACCACTAGAGTGAAAGCACCGCCAGCATTCAAAAGTGACCAAAACATCAGCCAGGAAGCATAGGAACTGAGAAGTGGTCTGTTGTCACCACCTGCAGAACCACTCCTTTATTGGGGGTGTCTTGCTAATTGCCTATAATTTCCACCTGTTGTCTATCCCATTTGCACAACAGCATGTGAAATTGATTGTCCCTCAGTGTTGCTTTCTAAGTGGACAGTTTGATTTCACAGAAGTGTGATTGACTTGGAGTTACATTGTGTTGTTTAAGTGTTCCCTTTATTTTTTTGAGCAGTGTACTATATTCTGACATGTTATCCAGTCATGGGCATTCTGAACCCTTATAGTTATGAGTCCACATAAGGCATTTTTTATATTGCACCTCACATTTACAGGTGCATCTCAATAAATTAGAATATCAAAAAGTTAATTCATTTCAGTAATTTAATTAAAAAAGTGAAACACATATATAAATTCATTACACACAGTGATCTATTTCAAGTATTTATATATTTTGATGCTGATGAAAACTCAGAAGTTAATATCTCAGAAAATAAGACCACTTTTTAATACAGACATGTTGGCCTACTGAAAAGTATGTACAGTATATGCACTCAATATTTGGTCTGGGTCTTTTGCATGAATTACTGCATCAGTGTGGTGTGACATGGAGGCAATCGGCCTGTGCCACTGCTGAGTTGATATGGAAGCCCAGATTGCTTTGATAGTGGCCTTCAGCTCATCTGCATTGTTGGGTCTGGTGTCTCTCATCTTCCTCTTGACAGTACTCCTTAGATTCTCTATGGGAATTAGGTCAGGCAAGTTTGCTGGCCAATCCAGCACAGTGATACCGTGGTTATTTAACCAGGTATTAGTACATTGGGCACTGTGGGCAGCTGCCAAGTCCTGCTGGAAAATTCAATTAGAATTTCAATAAAGCTTGTCAGCAGAGGGAAGCATGAAGTGATCTAAAATTGTCTAAAAGAAGGCTGCGCTGACTTTGGACTTGATATAACACAGTGGACCAACACCAGCAGATGGCATGGCTCCCCAAACCATCACTGACTGTGAAAATTTCACACTGAACCTCAAGCAACTTGAAATGTGTGCCTCTGCACTCTTCCTTCAAACTCTGGGACTTTGATTTCCTTATGAAATGCTAAATTTACTTTCATCTGAAAACAAGGCTATGGACCACTATGCAACAGTCCAGTCCTTTTTCTGCTTAGCCCAAATAAGATGGCTCTGATGTGGTCTCTGGGTCATGAGTGGCTTGAAACAAGAAATGCGAGGCCATGCCCTGGATACTTCTGTGTGTGGTGGCTTTTGAAGCTCTAACCCCAGCAGCAGTCCACTCCTTGTGAATCTTTCCCAAATTCTTGAATGCCCTTTTCTTAACAATACGTTCACCTGTTGCTTGTGCACCTTTTTCTACCACACTTTTTCTATCCAGTCAACTTTCCTTTAATATTCTTGGATACAGCACTCTGTGAACAGCCAGCTTTTTTTTTAGCAATGACCTTTTGTGACTGTCTTCTGGACAATTGTCAAGTCAGCAGTCTTAGCCATGATTGTGTAGCCTACTGAACCAAACTGAGGGACCATTTAGAGACTTAGGATACCTTTGCAGGTGTTTTGCATTGATTAGCTGATTAGAGTGTGACACCATGAGTCTACAATATTGAGCTTTTTCACAATATTCAAATTTTCTGAGATCCTGACGCTTGGGTTTTTATTAGCTGTATACTGTCCTCATACACGTTAGCACGGTGTGTAATCTGACATGTAGCTAAACCTTCTCTGTCTTGATAAGAAGAGAAAACTGTCCTGCTTTAACTTTCTCTTTATTGATAGTAGATTGACAGGAAAGGTGAAACTACAGAATAAAACAGCATAAGACACAGAATAATCTGCTATACATACAGTACATGAGCTATCAGATACAAGAAACATGTAAAAAACTACAGTAAATGTCACATAGATAGTGTCCTTACCGACTATGCTTGAAAACAGGCTGAATAACAGATGATGGGGCAGGAAACCAGTGAGAGAGCGTGGCTCCTAAAACACAAGATGGTTGCTGCTTGCAATATACCAGCACAAGACTAGAAAGAACCAGGAACTACCCACAATGCCCTGGGACTCCCATAATGCATAGGAAAAACAGGCTGGATGAGATACATGAACTCATCAGTAGATGGTGCTGTTACCATACAATATAATGCAAATGAATTACAACACAGTTAAATGCAATGTCAAACTGATAAACACACAGAAAACAACTGGATCTGCATCTGGGGACAGAACAAACTGTAAGCCATAATCATCACTCTGTATATAATGAATCTATATAATATATGAGTTTCACATTCTGAATTGAACTACTGAAGTACATTAACTTTTCAATGATATTCAAATTTGTTGAGATGCACCAGTTAGCCTTGTAGACCAGAGCTCTGTGATGTAGAAATGTGGTCACTGGATGCATTGACTTCATTGTGTGACATAAAGCATAAACTGCTGCAGCACTGACGTTGACTTTAGGAAGTCTAACTGTGCTTTTATTCACTTCTAGGCTCCCATCTAAAGAACAGGAGACCATAAGCTGCAGCGAACGACGAGCATGGTGGGACCCACACCTATCTCTATGGCAGGGGTGGCCAACCCATGGCTCTTGATCTGAGCATGGGGGGCATATCTGAGCATGGGGGGGGGGGGGTCTTGTTTGAGCATGGGATGGTCTGGTCTGGTCTGAGCATGGGGGTCAGATCTGAGAAGGGGGGATATGAGTATTGGGGGGGATCTGAGCACTGAGGGTCTGACACTGGGAGTCTGATATGTGTTGTCTGATCCGAGCATTGGGGGTCTTATTTTGGGGGGTCTGATGAGGTTTGGGGATCTTATTTTAGGTCAGATGAGGATTGGGGGATCTGATGTAGGAGTCTGGTCTGAGGTCTGATGAAAAATATATTTTTTATTTTTTTCTCTGCTAATGAAAAATAAGATTTTTTTTTTATCAGACCTCAGATCAGATGAAAAATAATTATTTTCTCTTATTTTTCTTTGTTAAAGCGAACCTTTCACCAGGATTTCACTTAATAAACTACTACCAGTACCTTATAGATTATCCTCATTCTGTTTCAATGCATTCTTGTGCCGCTTTCCTGGGATGTATATTCATGAAAAAAACGACTTATAAAGTCCTCGTCTCCAGCTCCTGAAATCACGCTAGAAGTCAAGGGGGTAGCCCTTCCCTCACTCCAGGCTGTAACTCCCCTGCCCTAACCCCTCCTCTAAGTAGTGTAACTGACACCCGGCTCAGTCGCCGGGACCGCGCTTGTACAGGCGGCGCATGCGCTATCGGACTCAAGTGCGATCCTGTAACTGAATCGCGCGTGAGGAAGAGAAGACAGGAAGGCATCGGGGACGGCGCATGCGCGATTCAATTACAGGATCGCGCTTAAGTCCGACAGCGCATGCGCCGCCTGTACAAGCGTGGTCCCGGCGACTGAGCCGGGTGTCAGTTACACTACTTAGAGGAGGGGTTAGGGCAGGGGAGTTACAGCCTGGAGTGAGGGAAGGGCTACCCCCTTGACTTCTAGCGTGACTGCAGGAGCTGGAGACGAGGACTTTATAAGTCGTTTTTTTCATCAATATACATCCCAGGAAAGCGGCACAAGAATGCATTGAAACAGAATGAGGATAATCTATAAGGTACTGGTAATAGTTTATTAAGTGAAATCCTGGTGAAAGGTTCGCTTTAAAACCTACGTGCATCTTGTAGGGCGAAAAATAAGGTGACTAGTGTCTAAATGTACAGGGAGTGCAGAATTATTAGGCAAGTTGTATTTTTGAGGATTAATTTTATTATTGAACAACAACCATGTTCTCAATGAACCCAAAAAACTCATTAATATCAAAGCTGAATATTTTTGGAAGTAGTTTTTAGTTTGTTTTTAGTTTTAGCTATTTTAGGGGGATATCTGTGTGTGCAGGTGACTATTACTGTGCATAATTATTAGGCAACTTAACAAAAAACAAATATATACCCATTTCAATTATTTATTTTTACCAGTGAAACCAATATAACATCTCAACATTCACAAATATACATTTCTGACATTCAAAAACAAAACAAAAACAAATCAGTGACCAATATAGCCACCTTTCTTTGCAAGGACACTCAAAAGCCTGCCATCCATGGATTCTGTCAGTGTTTTGATCTGTTCACCATCAACATTGCGTGCAGCAGCAACCACAGCCTCCCAGACACTGTTCAGAGAGGTGTACTGTTTTCCCTCCTTGTAAATCTCACATTTGATGATGGACCACAGGTTCTCAATGGGGTTCAGATCAGGTGAACAAGGAGGCCATGCCATTAAATTTTCTTCTTTTATACCCTTTCTTGCCAGCCACGCTGTGGAGTACTTGGACGCGTGTGATGGAGCATTGTCCTGCATGAAATTCATGTTTTTCTTGAAGGATGCAGACTTCTTCCTGTACCACTGCTTGAAGAAGGTGTCTTCCAGAAACTGGCAGTAGGACTGGGAGTTGAGCTTGACTCCATCCTCAACCCGAAAAGGCCCCACAAGCTCATCTTTGATGATACCAGCCCAAACCAGTACTCCACCTCCACCTTGCTGGCGTCTGAGTCGGACTGGAGCTCTCTGCCCTTTACCAATCCAGCCACGGGCCCATCCATCTGGCCCATCAAGACTCACTCTCATTTTATCAGTCCATAAAACCTTAGAAAAATCAGTCTTGAGATATTTCTTGGCCCAGTCTTGACGTTTCAGCTTGTGTGTCTTGTTCAGTGGTGGTCGTCTTTCAGCCTTTCTTACCTTGGCCATGTCTCTGAGTATTGCACACCTTGTGCTTTTGGGCACTCCAGTGATGTTGCAGCTCTGAAATATGGCCAAACTGGTGGCAAGTGGCATCTTGGCAGCTGCACGCTTGACTTTTCTCAGTTCATGGGCAGTTATTTTGCTCCTTGGTTTTTCCACACGCTTCTTGCGACCCTGTTGACTATTTTGAATGAAACGCTTGATTGTTCGATGATCACGCTTCAGAAGCTTTGCAATTTTAAGAGTGCTGCATCCCTCTGCAAGATATCTCACTATTTTTGACTTTTCTGAGCCTGTCAAGTCCTTCTTTTGACCCATTTTGCCAAAGGAAAGGAAGTTGCCTAATAATTATGCACACCTAATATAGGGTGTTGATGTCATTAGACCACACCCCTTCTCATTACAGAGATGCACATCACCTAATATGCTTAATTGGTAGTAGGCTTTCGAGCCTATACAGCTTGGAGTAAGACAACATGCATAAAGAAGATGATGTGGTCAAAATACTCATTTGCCTAATAATTCTGCACGCAGTGTATAGCTTGTGGCTCCTGGTAGTCATATTTATTTATTTTTTGCCTCTTTTTGTCTGTAAGGTTGGCCGCCCCTGCTCTATGGCATATCCTGTGGATATGCCATAAATACCCAGATGGGAAATAATTAACATCAGGACATGAGACAGGTTGCCCAGGACGGTATCTTTAAGTTGGTATCGTCGAGCTGGGAGGTGTGGTAAATGAGGTGGCAAGTTGACCGTGACTGATGACGGGAGGGAAACTGCAATTATACTGTAGATACACTATAAGGTCCGATTTCACTAACACTGATACACTAAGGCTGTGTCCACATGTGACTGAAATGCTGCAGATTTGCTTTTGTGGATTTTCGTGCTGGTAATTCAGAGCGTTGTACACTAACAGCAAAATGAATTATTTTTTAGCAAAAAAACTGCATAAAAAATGTGGCGGTCAGTGCAGCCGAACAGTAAAAAAAGCAGCCACATCTAGTTGGGACCCGGGTGGAAGAGCCCTCAGCTTGCACCAGAGATGGCAGCATCTGGAGAGCAAAGGAGGGTAAGTGCTATGTAACCCAGAACCTTTGAACGTTCATTTGTAATAGGTTTTTTCAGGACCCCACCTGGTTTTCTACTTTTTATTGTTATTGATGAAATGTTTTTATATGACAATTGGATGTGATGTGTGTATGTGCATTAAATTTTAATTGGATAATATTTTATCTTGATTACCGCTCTTTGTTCCCTTATTAGGAGTGCCCCTCATTTCTTTATTGCTATGTAAAAGAGCTTCCCTCCACAGGTTAGCACCATATGTTACATAGACAAAATTCCTGGAGAACCCCTTTAAATTTGTCCGTCAATATGTCCTCTTGGAACAACGGAGTAAGGCCTCATTCACACGTCAGTGATTTCCATCAGTGATTCTGAGCCAAAACCAGGTGCGGCTCTAAACGCAGAACAGATGCAGATCTTTCCCTTATTCCTTCTATCTGTGGAGGCTCCAATCCTGGTTTTGGCTCACAATCACTGACGTGTGCATGAGCTCTAAGTCGCTGCCAGACTCATGGCGGTGGCTTATCTCCCTGACAAAGGACTGGACATGGGCGGCATCAAATTAGCTGCATTTCCACAGCAAAAAACTAATTTGGTGCATTTTTCCCGCTGCGGATTTCAATCACACTTGCTTGGCTATTCTCTAATCTCCCACACAAGTGGAAGGAGCATGCTGAGAGTTGTAGTTTCACAACAGCTGGAGTGCTGAAGGTTGCTGATCCCTGCACTACAGATTCTCTGCTGCAGAAAATCTGTAGCATTTCAGTCACGTGTGAACATATCTATATCCCAAGCGTCCGTCTTTTTGACCAAAGACCCACTGTCCCTGGGAAATAAATGTGCATTAATAAACGTACTAAATTGCTCTTTAGTAAACTATGCCTGGTTCTTACCTGTATATTAGGCGTCTACTGGGTACAATTTGGACCGTAAAATATCCTTAATTAGATAGTTTATATGCTAATATTTAAATGGATATTCAGCCACAAGAAAAAAGCTGTCCCAGGGGCAGCACATGCTGTAAAAAATACTGATCCCGGCCACTGCAGTTCTGACAGCGCCAGGTTCCCGCTGCACGCCACGTCCTGCTGTCTTGAAATGCCAAATGTTGGGTGTTATGCCTTAAAGCAGGGATCAGCAACCTCTGGCACTTCAGCTGTTCTGAAGTACAACTCCCAGAATCCTCCTTTCACTTCTAAGGGAGTTACAATGACAGACGAGCAAGTGCGAATGCTGGGAGTTGTAGTTTCACAGCAGATGGAGCATTGAAAGTTGCTGATCCCTGCCTTAGGCCTCGTTTACATTTACGTTTTTCACTGACGGACAGCACACGTACCCTTTGATTTAAATGTGGCCGTTCAGATTTCAGTTTTTTTTTTTTACTGACTGTGGGTCAGTAAAAAAAAAAATCACGGGACATGCACTACTTTGATTCGTGGTGTGGACCAAGCACGCCTATTGAAGTCTATGAGTCCATGAAAATTCACTGACACACATCCGTGTTGGGTCTGTTTTTCACTGAAGACTAATAGGAGATTCTTTGGAAATAAATTTTCAGCTGACCAACAGTGAATTACGGATGACACACGGATGGTAAAAACGGACACACAGACAAACCACAGATCCTTCAAGGACAGCTTCACAGATGAAACACGCATGCTTTTTTTCATGGACGTGACACTGACACGGAAATGTGAACGAGGCTTTACGCCCCTTTCACATGAGCGAGTTTTCTGCACGGGTGCAATGTGTTACGTGAACACATAGCACCCGCACTGAACCCTGACCCATTCATTTCAATGAGTCTGTGCCCATTAGCGTTGTTCTAATTGTAACAGTACTCACAGGTAACTTTAGACCTTCTTTGATCTTCCTGGAGCTGATTGTTGGCTGAGTCCTTGCCATTTTGGCTATTCTTCTATCCATTTCAATGGTAGTTTTTCGCTGTCTTCCACGTCTTTCAGGTTTTGGTTGCCATTTTAAAGCATTTGTGATCATTTTAGCTGAGCAGCCTATCATTTTCTGCACTTCTTTATATGTTTTCCCCTATCCAATCAACTTTTTAATCAAGGTACGCTGTTCTTCTGAACAATGTCTGGAACGACCCATTTTCCTCAGAATTTCAGAGAGAAATGCATTGTAACCAGTACTCTGTAATCCTTCCTTAAATAAAGGCAATAATTGCCACCTGTTTTTCAAAGAATGAATGACCTCACTAAATGAACTCCACACTGCTATTATTTTGAACATGCCCCTTTCAATAAGTGATTGAATTACAGAGAATCAGCAGCATGCATGTCATGACTGTTGGGTTTGTTGGATTTCTATTACTCTACTACACCTGCTAGTAAATGATTTGACATGTAGAAATATCATTTCTACCAAAAACAGTGATTGATCAGGTTAGTGATGTCTGACTGCTATTATTTTGAACACAACTGTATATTCAGCATTTTTCACGCGGCCCTGGCCCATAGAAGTGAATGGGGCTTCAGTGAAAAACGCATTGCGTCCGGATGTAACCTGGATGCAGTCTGGGTGCAATGTGTTTATCACTGACGGTTGCTATGGCTGTAAGCTTTCATTTTTTTTTTCATGCGCGTGAAAAATGCATAAAAAATGATTGCACCCGCACGGAAAAAACTAAAACTCTGAACGCAAATGCAGACAAATCTGACTGAATTTGCTTGCGAAATTGTACGAGTCTCACTCAACGCACCCTGACAGAATCTGTATCGTTCGTGTGAAAGAGGCCTTAGGCTACTTTCACATCTACGTTTTTGAGATCCGTCAGGGGATCTCAAAACGATTTAGTTCTAATAATACAACCGACTGCACTCGTTCAGAACGGATACGGCTGTATTATATCGAAAATGAAGAAACCGGACCCAACACTAAAATTATTGTAAGTCAATGGGTGCTGGATCATTTTTTTTCATGTCCGAAAAACCCCCCGGATCCGGCACCATTGACTTACATGGTTTTTGGTGCCAGATCCGGCTTGTTCAGTTTCCCATGCCGCACACAAAAACGCTGCTTGCAATAATTTTGAGTCCGGCATGGGAACGCAATAAACCGGAACCAAATACATTCTGGTGCACTCCATTCCAAATTGTTCATTTTTGTCCCCATTCATAGTGTTGAAGAGGTGTGCTGCGTTTTTGAGAGCCTGCGCCAGATATCAAAACCGTGATGTAGCAGGCTGGTTTTAAATCTGTAGAGAAACAGATGGGCGCACCATAGGGTAATTCTGTGGGTGTATAATGGTGAACAAAAAGAATTGGCAAGGCTCACCTTGTGTGGTTGTGCGGATATAGGCACAACACTATTGTAGGTATTTTCAAACAAGCCTGGACGTCTGGATATGGCGGTCTGCAGCCTCGGGACCACGAGGGATCTTCAAAAGGAGAAGCCTGGAGCCCCCAAGAAGATAGTAGTGCAAGAAAACAAAACACGTCCCACGGCGCGAATTACCGTCTACCAGTCACCAGGGTCAAGAAGGAATCTTTTAATGCAGCAATACAACGCGTTTCGGGGAATCACTCCCCTTCATCAGGTACAAAAGAGCTGCACAAGATATCAAAACCGGACAGCACTACACAGATGTGAAAGTAGCCCTAAAGTATACGCCCAGAACCGTGTACTTTATGTAGATTTTCCATGTGGATTTTCGTGCGTTTTTTGGTGCCTTTCGGCACCACAATCCATGTTGCTTTCAAATTTTGTCCAGAATTTGCCCCAAATCTCAACCTTTGCATTGAAATCTGCACTAAAAGAACATAAACATTTGTGCGTCTGCAACTTCCTGTCACGTGACCATATTAGAGCTGCCATTTGGCTGTAAAAACCGTCTAAAGTTCGGGTTATCGAAGAATCGCGTTATGGATTCTAAATTCCGCTATGGTCCGTGGTAGCGGAATCCATAACGCGATTCTTCGATAACCCGAACTTTAGACGCGGTTCGCTCAACACTACCAATCATTAAACGCAATGTTTTCCAATTTTCATGTCACAATATGTCGCAGTGTAGCCCCTGCCTAAATAAAAATCTTGTTCCACGAGTTGGCTTTCTATTGTGGCAGGGACACTGTCACGAGCAGATGTTTATGCGACATTTTTTGCTTGTTCCCTAATGTTGGAAATATGCATTTGCTGTAGGGAAGCCCGCGAGTCCTCCCAGCACCATGGACTACAGCCCGCGTCCCAGACTGTCGCTTCCTTTCCCCTGTTCTTCCTGACGACCCGCTCTCGCTGGTGAAGGAAGCCGGAAGCAGCAGGGCGGAAACCGGGATCAGCTGATCGAGCTGTCCCCCAGGTGGTGCCGGGGAGAGGAAGCCGAGTCTGGCAGGCAGGCTGGCGGGGGAGGGATGCTTAGTGGATGGAGGAAGCCTCTGACAAGGAGCACTATACAGCAAGGTGCGCCTACAGCAGCGAGGGGAGGCGCGCAGGCCCCGCACCACCTCTCCCGGCCACACGGGGGCAGTCTACTAGCATAGGGGTGAGCAGTAGGGGGGCTTTTGTTCAGTCAGAGGAGCTGATAAATCCCCTCAGGGGGGCCCTGACATAGTCCTCTGTAGCCCAGGCTGCTGCTGCTGCTACATCCCCCTGTTTATTGACACCAGAGGCAGGCTGGCATAGGAAACAAAGGAAAGTGAGGAGAACAAAGAGAAGACAGGGGAAGGCTCCCCAGAGAGGGCACCGAGCTCTGCCTGTGACAGCAGCCTGCATCTGCTCTGACAGCTCATTTCTGGAGGATCCATCTCCCCAGAAGCAGGACAGGACCTAGAAGAAGACTTCTCCCCTGCTCCCAGCTATCCTGGAGGAGGGGAACCTTGGAAGAAGCAATAACTCCTTGGCAGGAGCAACTTCTGGATCTCAGCAGCTCCATTTTTGTACCAAGATGTAAAATGTCCCTTTGTTTTGGGAAAAGGAAACCAGTTGCTCCTTAGTTGTCCTTCTCTGCTCAGTGTAAATATTATCCTTTAGGAAGTAGGGGCCGGAAGTTGGAGCTACCGTTAGTGTCCCATTTCTAGCACTTGTATGAGTAAAACAATGCAGCCCCTGGGCTATAACCCTGCGGACTCCGGGCCACGTCTTATACCCGTCTTCACCCTCGTTTTTTTGTCTGCCGAATGTTAGTGATGTGTCGCTGGGTGATTTATATATATATTTCTTTTTATAAATTGACAGAGTAGGTTGAGCACAGTGTATGTCTAACGGTCTGGGGATTAAGAAAAGCACAAGAGTCCAATACACCTCCTTGGGAGAGGTGATGTAAAGGGCAGACACTTGGATTTTTATAAGAGAATTTCTATTTCATCTTAGAATATGGAGACTGGTTCTTAAAGGAAAGTTCCGTCAAACAAAGGACTTGCGATCCGATATATAGATATATTTTTATGACAGTGAATTTTTCATCTTTTTTTTTCTCTCACCCATTTGCACCATAACCTCCGCAAGTCTCTTCCAGCTTTGACCATTGGATGTAATGGAACTCATGTTTGCAGAGTGGGAGGACGGCGAGAGGTTTTCTTTTGAGGACTCGGATCGGTTTGAAGAGGACTCCTTATGCTCTTTTATCTCGGAGGCGGAAAGTCTCTGCCAGAATTGGAGAGGATGGCGCAAACAGTCAGCAGGGCCCAACTCCCCTACAGTCAAAATGAAAGGTGAGTCCTTCTTAAAGGGAATGTATAATTTGAAAATTAACTTAATTTTTTATTTATTTTTTATATATATAGTTTAAATCCCCCCCCCCCCTTATGTCACTTTCTATATGAAAGAAATTGTATATAATCCTGCAGTTTTCACACTGGCCACTAGGCCTAAAATACGTTAGGACTTCCTGTCTTTTGAGAGCAGCTACTTGGGCCATAGACGCAATGGACAGGAATGGGCCCCATTGACTTCTATGGGAGAGTTTTGTTGGCATGCTCTGTGAGCTGCTTAGAGGTCAGGAGGGAGTAGATAAGATGTAATAGCCCCTATTGTGCATAGTGGATTCTGTGTTATCCGTATGGAGGTGTTACTTGTCTTTGTAATTCTGCCTGTGGTGATAATAGCTACTGAAAAGTTACCTGTACAGAGACGGCAATCGTGACCCAATATTAGCCCTAGTGGCCAGTGTGAAAATTGCAGTATTATGTACATTTTTTGACTGACAAAGGAATAAAAAAAAAAAAAAAAAAGTTTAACATGAAAATGTGATTTATACAATAGGCCATTTTCTGATGATGTAGAAATAGGTTCCTATAGCAGCCAATCTGATTCCAGCTTTTATTCTTCCACAACAGGTTTGGAAATAAAAGAAGTGATTTGATTGGTTGGTAGAAGGAACACTGACACTTCTTCTTAGGCCTTATTCACACATCAGTGTTTGATCAGTAATTTCCATCAGTGATTGTGAGCCAAAACCAGGAGTGGATCCTACACAGACATAAGGTATAATGGAAAGATTTCCACCTGTGATTGTGAGCCAAAACCAGGAGTGGGTCAAAATCACTGACCGAACACTGACGGGTGAATAAGGCTACATGCACACGAACGTTGTTTGTTTCCATGTCTGTTCTGTTTTTTTTGCGGATAGGATGCGGACCCATTCATTTCAATAGGTCCGCACCGTGTGCTGTCCGCATCAGGATGTCTGTTCCGTAGCACCGCAAAAAAAAAAAAAATAGAACATGTCCTATCCTGTTACAATGGATCTGCCCAAAAAAACGGATGGCATACGGATGTCATCCTTTTTTTTTTTTTGCGGATCCGCAAAACACATACGGTCGTGTGCATGTTGCTTTTATGTGTGTCTCAGATTGTCCGGTCTTCATTCGAATTTTTGAATAAGAAAAGTAATAAGTGAGCTTAGTGGATTTCTTCTGCTCGACGCGGACAGATTGTACGTTGTTTTATGTGAACACCTGGGTTTTCATTTCGGCACTTTTCTCATTCTATCCTATCATTTATATACATGTAATAGTTACTTCCACTGTTTCTTCTGGAAGGAATGTTATCTGACTTTCCACTGACCATCATCTACACGTCCACTCCTTACCCAGAGAGCCAGTTTGGACATTTCTCTTTCTTGCCACATTGAAAGAACTTAGTTTAAATCATGTGTTCTTCCCATGTATGTACTGCTCCAGAGGGTACTAGAGAAGAAGCTGTGGTGGTCGAGTGCTGCATCTTCAGAGACTGCTAGTATTAAAGGAGCGGACATACACTGCCTGTCCCAAAAAAAAAAGTCGCCACCAAAAAAATAAAAATAAAATAAAAAAGATTCTCAATGGGGTTAAGGTCTGGACACTGTGGTGGCCAATCCATGTGTGAAAATTATGTCTCATGCTCCCCGAACCACTCTTTAACAATTTGAGCCCGATGAATCCTGGCATTGTCATCTTGGAATATGCCTGTGCCATCAGGGAAGAACAAATCCATTGATGGAATAACCTGGTCATTCAGAATGTTCAGGTAGTCAGCAGACCTCATTATTGGAGCACATACTGTTGATGAACCTAGACCTGACCAACTGCAGCAACCCCAGATCATAGCACTGCCCCCACAGGCTTGTACAGTAGGCACTAGGCATGATGGGTGCATCACTTCATCTGCCTCTCTTCTTACCCTGATGCGCCCATCACTCTGGAACAGGGTAAATCTGGACCACATCACCTTCTTCCAATGCTCCAGAGTCCAATCTTTATGCTCCCTAGCAAATTGAAGCCTTTTTTTCTTCTGGTTTGCCTCACTGATTAGTGTTTTTCTTACGGCTACACAGCTGTTCAGTCCCAATCCCTCGAGTTCCCTTCGCATTGTGCGCGTGGAAATGCCCTTACTTTCACTATTAAACATAGCCCTGAGTTCTACTGTTGTTTATCTTCACATTTCTTCCTCGAATACGATGGGTCCCCACTATCCTTCCAGTTTTCAATAATGCGTTGGACAGTTCTTAACCCAATTTTAGTAGGTTCTGCAATCTCCTTAGATGTTTTCTCTGCTTGATGCATGCCAGTGATTTGACCCTTCTCAAACAGACTAACATCTTTTCCACGACCACGAGATGTGTCTTTCGACATGGTTGTTTGTGTCTTTCGACATGAAATGAGAAGCAACTCATTGCACCAGTTGAGGTTAAATAACATTGGCAGCTGAAAGTTAATCACCCATACAGTAATTATCCAATAGGAGGCTCATAACTATTCGCTTAGTTAAATCCAGGTGGTAACTTTTTTTTTTTGGACAGGCAGTGTATATCTGACCTGTCCGTTAGTCAGGGGTATTGGTGGTTGTCCGGCCTCTGGATTTCATACAGCTGGCCCTGCTTGTAAAGTCTGTCTCCATTGAGATGAATATGTGGAATGGAAAGAGCATCGGTGGGCTTCAGATCCTACTCATTACTCCCTTGTGACATATGAAGTCCATATCCCCCTTTTTCCTGAACAATACAGAAATGGCATAAATATGATGGCTTGACTGCCAATCTTGTATACAAAATGCTGCTCCTGAGGATGGCCAAATACATCAGAGATCTGACCGGTACCTCTCACTCCCCCCTCGCCAAATACATCAGAGATCTGACCGGTACCTCTCGCTCCCCCCTCGCCAAATACATCAGAGATCTGACCGGTACCTCTCGCTCCCCCCTCTCCAAATACATCAGAGATCTGACCTGTACCTCTCGCTCCCCCCTCTCCAAATACAACAGAGATCTGACCGGTACCTCTCGCTCCCCCCTCTCCAAATACATCAGCGATCTGACCGGTACCTCTCGCTCCCCGCTCTCCAAATACATCAGAGATCTGACCGGTACCTCTCGCTCCCCGCTCTCCAGATACATCAGAGATCTGACCGGTACCTCTCGCTCCCCGCTCTCCAGATACATCAGAGATCTGACCGGTACCTCTCGCTCCCCGCTCTCCAGATACATCAGAGATCTGACCTATGATTTTCATATTGTTGGCTTATCCTTAGGATAGATCATCAATGTGAGATCGACAGGGGGGTCTGACTTTTGGCATCCCGCCAATCAGCTGTTTGAGGAAGCTGTCAAACATTGAAGCTCCAGTGAGCGCCACAGCCATCTCACAGCGCTGTCCGTTGTATAGCGTCTGTGCTTGTTATTGCAGCTCGGCTCCATTCACTTGAATAGGACCCAGCTGCACCTAGGCCATGTGACCGATGAACATGGCATCATATGTCTTAGGAAGAGGCCTAAGTGCTCATGGAGTGCCGAAGCCTCTTCGTACAGCTGATTGGCTGGGCAGCGGAATTCGGACCCCTCCAATCTGATATTGATGACCGATCCTGAGGATAGGCCATCAATATCAAAATCCCAGAGAGCCCCTTTAATATTTTAGTATGTCTTTATTGCATAAATTATTTTTCTAACATAGAGCTCCAAGTCCCCTGCATAGACATAGATTTCAAAGCTAACACGTTGCCTGCAGTCACTGCACACAGTTATACATTGGCCTCAATAATAAAGTGCGCAGTGAACTAAATCTCATCCACATAGTGCGGAAATTGACTTGCGGTGCAGATTTTAAGTCTTCAATATGTCAGTTTAAAGGATCACTGAGTTTTTGTCATAGAGACATGTCAAAAGTTTTGATCGGTGAAGTCTGTGTGCTGATCCTTAAAACGAAGAGAGAGAAGAGCTCACATATCATGGTCTCTCTCCTCACTGCTGGAGATGCTCTTAATAGAAGGTCTATGGGCCCATCTTGATTCCATCCTCTGCATTGAGAGAGTGCGATATGCGAGTGCTTCTCCCTACTCGTTCCAGGGATCTTTAGGGGTCTCAGCTTTTTTGATATGTCTCTATGACGTATCAAAATTTTACAAAAACCCAGTGACCTGGTAAGCTGCAGATATACACCATGGATTTCACCCTTTGCAAAGAATAGAGTGAAATTGAATGATTTTCCTAGTTTATGACGTAAAGTCATGATTTTATTAAAGACACGGAGGCGAGTATTGCTATCTCTCTCTTTACTGAACAACCAATAGCAGCAAAGAAAAAAACAAAACAAGTAGTCATGGTGACAAGACCCTCCCACATAAGAATCCTATAATAGTCCAGCTTAGCATATATTCCTCCTCTTTCTTTGACGATGACTCTTCTGTAACGTCGAACGTCTGGCAACTAATCTCCAACCAACACTGAACATGAACCTTTTAACCGAAAAAACAGAGCTGGAGAAGAATAAAAACAACCACAGATGTCAGGTCAAATCTGCTGGAAATCTTCATCCTAAAAAGGAAACGCGGAAAAAAAACAGGTAATCGATACTGCAAGGGAATCGGGAAAAAAGTACCAGTCTTGCAAAGTCTATAAACAGACATCAAACTATAAATACGCCATAGATACAGAGAATATCAAATAAGGAAATAAATCCACCATAAACAGAACCCAAGGGGGGGGGGATAAAAGGGGAGGGGCAATACTCGCCTCCGTGTCTTTAATAAAATCATGACTTTACGTCATAAACTAGGAAAATCATTCAATTTTATTACATGACACGGAGGCTCCTATTGCGAGTTCAAAGCTGACTTACCACAGAAGAAAATATATGAACGGGAGGACAAAAATAAAACTCACGAAACGTAGAAACTCGTGACCAATCCGCCAGCCTCATAATGTCCTCTAATCTGGCGCCTGCGACTGCTATGGAAGTTGCGGAAGCCCCTCTCATGGAATGCGCCGTGAAAACTGGAGTGTTCACACCTGCCAAAGACATAATCCACTTCACCCAACGCGCCAGAGTGACGCTGGTGACAGGATGAAAAGGACGGCGGTATGACAGAAACAGCTGTGGACATGTAGAAACGCGATGTGAAACAGTACGACATTCGTACTCCCTCAGACAGGCGACTGGGCATAGGGCAGGAACATCCGGGAAAGTGGGATACAACACAGACCGAATGTTTGTCTTAGTACGACGTGTGATATTGAAGACAAAACCGTCCGGGGTGAAGGAACGGGCATCGTGGTCTAAGGCCCGGACATCTGAAACTCTCTTACAAGAAATTAAACAGAATAAGGTAACCAACTTAGTCGAAAGTTGACGCAAGGAAAGGTCCGCGTTAGACGGCCAAGAAGAGAACAAGGATAGTACAGAAGAGACATCCCACGTAGACTAGAAACGAGGTCTGGGGGGACGAGAAAGACGAGAGCCCCTAAGAAGGCAGCAAACCAAAGGGTGTTGTCCCGCAGGACAGCCGTCAAAACCTTGGTGAGAGGCAGAAATGGCTGAACGAAACACATTGATGGTACGATATGCCCTTCCAGCATTAAAAAGCGATGTGAGAAATTGAAGGATCTCAGTCACAGGTGCTGAAACGGGATCCACGTGTCTAGCCAGGCACCAATCAGCCCAAGATCTCCAGGCTGCCCGATAAGCTCCTGCAAGCTAGGAGTTGGAGGGTTCCTTCTAAGACGAGAGGATGTTGAAGTCCTGACGGATCTAATAGGAGGTCTGAGAAAACTGGGAGGAGAAGAGGGGCCTGGATCAGACACTCCAGAAACTGTGGGAACCATGACTGGGTGGTCCAGAACAGGACTACTAGGACCAGCTCGGCTCGCTGTTGGCAGACTTGAGCCAATACTCGATGGATCAGAGCAAATGGAGGGAAGGCATACAAGAGGCGGCCGGACCAGTTCTGCAGAAAGGCGTCGATGGCTTCCGCATCTGGGTCCGGGCGCCAGCTGAAGAACCTGGGAAGCTGGGTGTTCAGCCGGGATGCGAAGAGATCTAAACAGAATGGCCCCCACCCGAAGGATATGGATGAGAAGACCATCGTGTCCAATCTCCAGTCGCTGGAATCGGACAGAAAACGCAAACTCCAGTCCGCGTGAGCATTGTGAAGGCCAGGCAGATATTCCGCAATGACAGTGATATCCCTGGCCAGACAAAAGGTCCAAAAATCCTCTGCCAGGTGGGATAACGCAGTCGAGTGCGTGCCTCCTATGGCGTTGACATAACGCACCGCGGAGATGTTGTCCATCCGGAGTCTGATGCAGGTGCTGGTGAGCCTGTTCGCGAAGCTGCGAACCGCAAAAGATCCCGCGAGTAGCTCCAGGGCGTTGATATGGGGGCTGGACTCCTCCACGGACCAGCGACCCCCGGTGGTAACTCCGTCGCAATTAGTGCCCCATCCCAGCAGACTCGCTTCCGATTCTATCGTGAAATCCGGGCGCAGGCTGAAAATGGCTTTTCCATTCCAAACTTCCAGGTTGCGGATCCACCATGCTAGTTCTTCTCTGGTCTCCTCGTCCAAGGTGATCGAGTCCGCGTATGATACCCCCACGCGAAGGTGGGCTATCTTGAGGCGCTGCATGGCACGGTAGTGAAGAGGTGCAGGGAAGACTGCCTGGATCGAGGAGGAGAGGAGGCCTATGATGCGGGCCAGGAGACGTAAGGAAACTTCTGGAAGGGCCAGCGTGTGGCGGAGTTCCTTGCGGATAGCACGGATCTTGGACGGTGGAAGGCTGAGCGTCTCTGTTGAAGAGTTGATCGTGAAGCCTAAAAATTCCATGGATTGGGCCGGGGTAAGGCATGATTTCTCTAGATTGAGAAGAAAACCTAGGTGTGACAGCAGGTCCATTGTCCAGATCAAATGTGTACGCAGGATAGCACGGTCCTGGGCCATGAGGAGAATATCGTCTAGATAAACAATCAGACGAACTCCGCGGCTGCGGAGGCAGGCTACGACCGGGCGCAGCAACTTGGTGAAGCACCAAGGAGCTGAAGAGAGGCCGAAGGGTAGACAAGTGAACCGCCATACCTCTTTGTTCCAATGGAAACACAGCAGATTTCTGGATGTCTCGGAGACTGGCACTGTTAGATAGGCATCTTTTAGGTCTAGCTTGACCATCCAATCTCCGTGGAGGAGCATGTCTTTGAGAAGGTGAATGCCCTCCATTTTGAAGTGGTGATAGCAGACAAAGGTGTTCAGTGGCCGAAGGTTGATCACTGGACGCATCTGGCCTCCTTTTTTTGGCCACTAGAAACATGTTGCTGATGATGCAGTGGGCAGGAGCTGGGGCCGGTTCTATCGCGCCTTTCAGAAAAAGAGCCTTCAGTTCTCTGCGCAAGAGAAGTTGTTTTGGGGCGGGAAGGACAATGGGATAAGCAGGTGGAATGTGGATAGGGGAACACACCAGTTCTATATGAAACCCCTGTACGGTAGAGAGAATCCAAGGGTCTGCAGTGATGGCTGACCAGGCGTGGGAAAAGAGACGGAGTCTGCCCCCTACCCAAACAGTTGAAGAAGATAATGGAGAATCCTCTGGCTCCTCGGGGTCGCCATGAAGAACCGGGGGTGGGGAAGAAGGCGGGAGGTTAACGGGTCTCCTGGTTGGAGTTTCTGAATGAGACTGAGCCTCGACCCGAACCACGGGTCTGGACGGCCCTGGTGGAGACCCGTCCCTGAAAAACATGTCTCATAGACTATTGTGCTTTATCTAGTGCGGTGAAGGCACCTACGAAGCGGGACAAATCTTTGATGAAAGAGTCTCCGAAAAGAAGGCCCTGGGCCTCCTTGCCTGACTCAGTTAAGGCCAGGTTAGAAAGTTTACGTTTAATCTTGAACAATATCGCTTTCCGCCTCTCAATAGAGAGAGAGGTATTTGCGTTGCCCGTAATGCACAGGGCACGCTGGACCCATCCCCGGAGTTCCTCCTGGTCTACCTGGGTGTTCTGGGTTCTGGCAGATTCAGCCATCTCAAATATCTTAGTCAGGGGGCCGAGGACGTCAAGTAATTTATCCTGACAGGCCTTCAGGGCTGATTCTAGACCCTTACGGGGGTTCTAGTCCGACTTGGCCAAAAATTGGATCATTTTGGGATCCACTATAGGCGTCTCACAGACTTTGTTTGGGATGATAGGCCTAGGGCATTCAGCCCTCATTTTGTTCCTAGCCTCCTTGCTAAGGGGCTGGCGTATCCTGGATTCAAGGTATTTAGAAATGTGATCCGATGGAAGCCACTCCGCAGACCTCGGATGGTGGAGTGCATCCGGGTCGAAAAGTGGCTCTCCAGAGGGATCCAGTATAGTAGTTAGAGGTTCCGAAGGGACTTTAGTAGAGGTGTTAGGGGGGGTGGCAGGGACCGAAGATGGCTCAGGAGGGCTCACTTCTAATAGTTCCAGGTCCTCCTGCTCTGAGCTATCCACCGATCTAGACTGCGCGCCTCCTCTTCAGATCCGAGTTCTGACTCTGACCCTTTATCATATTGCGCTCTGGCGCATTTCCATGGCCTCGCCTTTTCTGCCTGGCGGCATAGGCTCTCTTGCGCGAATGCAGCGCGCTCTCCTGGGTGGAAAGAATCACACCTGTCTTATTGGTTCTGGAGGATGGTGGTTCAGTGTTAGCTGCCCCTGAGCTCAGCGGTCTTGGGCGGCTAGAGGGCTTAGAGGAAGATGGATGTGCCATAAGGGCCTCAGAGATGGACTGAGAAATGACAGTAGACATGGAGCCCATGGCAGCTTGGATAGCAACCGCTACAGAGCGTTAAATTGCCAGGGCCTGTGTCTCACTGGCAGTGGTGTTTGACACCTGGGTATGAGGGGTCACTTCCATGTCCTCAGAGGTAGGATGCTCTATGGGGAGGCCGTTATCAGACATGATGGTGTCTGGAAGCACTTGAGTAGGTAATATACACTGCTCAAAAAAATAAAGGGAACACAAAAATAACACATCCTAGATCTGAATTAATTAAATATTTTTCTGAAATACTTTGTTCTTTACATAGATGAATGTGCTGACAACAAAATCACACACAAATTAAAAAATGGAAATCAAATTTTTTAACCCATGGAGGTCTGGATTTGGAGTCACACTCAAAATTAAAGTGGAAAAACACACTACAGGCTGATCCAACTTTGATGTAATGTCCTTAAAACAAATCAAAATGAGGCTCAGTAGTGTGTGTGGCCTCCACGTGCCTGTAGGACCTCCCTACAACACCTGTGCATGCTCCTGATGAGGTGGCGGACAGTCTCCTGAGGGATCTCCTCCCAGACCTGGACTAAAGCATCTGCCAACTCCTGGACAGTCTGTGGTGCAACATGATGTTGGTGGATAGAGCGAGACATGATGTCCCAGATGTGCTCAATTGGATTCAGGTCTGGGGAACGGGTGGGCCAGTCCATAGCATCAATGCCTTCGTCTTGCAGGAACTGCTGACACACTCCAGCCACATGAGGTCTAGCATTGTCTTGCATTAGGAGGAACCCAGGGCCAACCGCACCAGCATATGGTCTCACAAGGGGTCTGAGGATCTCATCAGGCTACCTCTGGCGAGCACATGGAGGGCTGTGCGGCCCTCCAAAGAAATGCCACCCCACACTAATACTGACCCAATGCCAAACCGGTCATGCTGGAGGATGTTGCAGGCAGCAGAACGTTCTCCACGGCGTCTCCAGACTCTGTCACATCTGTCACATGTGCTCAGTGTGAACCTGCTTTCATCTGTGAAGAGCACAGGGCGCCAGTGGCGAATTTGCCAAACTTGGTGTTCTCTGGCAAATGCCAAACGTCCTGCACGGTGTTGGGCTGTAAGCACAACCCCCACCTGTGGACGTCGGGCCCTCATATCACCCTCATGGAGTCTGTTTCTGACCGTTTGAGCAGACACATGCACATTTGGCCTGCTGGAGGTCATTTTGCAGGGCTCTGGCAGTGCTCCTCCTGTTCCTCCTTGCACAAAGGCAGACGTAGCGGTCCTGCTGCTGGGTTGTTGCCCTCCTACGGCCTCCTCCACGTTTCCTGATGTACTGGCCTGTCTCCTGGTAGCGCCTCCATGCTCTGGACACTAGGCTGACAGACACAGCAAACCTTCTTGCCACACCTCGCATTGATGTGCCATCCTGGATAAGCTGCACTACCTGAGCCACTTGTGTGGGTTGTAGACTCCGTCTCATGCTACCACTAGAGTGAAAGCACCGCCAGCATTCAAAAGTGACCAAAACATCAGCCAGGAAGCATAGGAACTGAGAAGTGGTCTGTGGTCAGCACCTGCAGAACCACTCCTTTATTGGGGGTGTCTTGCTAATTGCCTATAATTTCCACCTGTTGTCTATCCCATTTGCACAACAGCATGTGAAATTGATTGTCCCTCTGTTGCTTCCTAAGTGGACAGTTTGATTTCACAGAAGTGTGATTGACTTGGAGTTACATTGTGTTGTTTAAGTGTTCCCTTTATTTTTTTGAGCAGTGTATAAGACAGTTGACTAGGACAGATACTAAATTAGAGTATACTAAATAGAATCTGAAGTGTGGCCACAGGAGTATATAGGAGCGAGAAGTATAGTACCGGAACCGGAGGAAATAATGGCACAGCCAGGCACCGGACAGGTACTAGGAGAAACGCTGGAGCCGTTTGAAGAAGCGCCCGAAATCTTGCGAGATTTCGCACAGCGGCGCTGAGAGGAGCGGGAATGAAGATCTCGCTACAGAAGGGAGAAGAAGGAAATGGCGGCCGAAATCGCGCGAGACCTCGGCCGCCGAACGCACGCAGAGGGAGAGAAGAGCTAGAGGGGCCACAGCAACACCTAAATGCCGCAAACAGTAAGTTGTAAAAAAAACACCAGGGGAAATAAGGGGGCAAAAACCTGAAAAGGAAGAACAGAATACACAGAAGCAAAAAACGGCTCTATATAAATGGAGGCAAGAGGGGCAAAAGACCCCCAAGCCAAAGTGTAACAATTATGTTATAGGAGAACTCTCAATACCACTGAAAAAATAAGAATCATAGTGAGTACTTTTCTTGAGGGTCAGCAGCAAAGAAAGAGGAGGAATATATGCTAAGCAGGACTATTATAGGGTTCTTATGTGGGAGGGTCTTGTCACCATGACTACTTGCTTTGGTTTTTTCTTTGCTGCTATTGGTTGTTCAGTAAAGAGAGAGATAGCAATAGGAGCCTCCGTGTCATGTAATAAAATCTGTGGTAAATCTGCAGTAAAAGCAGCTGCAAATTTGACTGTGGAAAATCTTCCCTTGGTGGCCATAAGATTTAAAGAGATTCTGTCAGAAGTTTTAACCCAGCAAAACTGCTTACAGTGCTACAGTATGTAAATGTCCTGGAAACCAGTTTTGTGAGGAGCACCACTGAGCAAAATAAGTATTAGGCCTCATTAGGCGCGGGGGCAGCTGCAATGGCGTCACCCACTATTTTATTTTACATTGTAGTACTTTTGCGCAATAAAAAAAATACCTGCAATTCTGCCTTTTTTTTTTTTTTTTGCTGTCTACCATTTGATAGAAATAACCAGTTCATTTTACTCTATGGGTCGACTTGCAGCAGCACTAAGAACATACATAATATTTTAAGGTGAACTAAAATATTAAAAATACTACAGTCCTTAAGGGGTTAAAGGCTATGTACACCTTTTGGGGGCATTTGGTCCACAGCCTGTGGATTTTCTCTTTATTACTGCTTTCTGACCTTATAAACACTCATTATAGCTTAGGGTATTTTCACACTAGCGTTATTCTTTTCCGGTATTGAAATCCGGTAAAGGGTCTCAATACCGGAAAAAAACGCTTCTATTTTGTCCTAATGCATTCTGAATGGAAAGCAATCCGTTCCGTATGCATCAGGATGTCTTCTGCTCTGTCCCTTGTACGGTGTTTTTTCCGGACAAAATACCGGAACACCACCGCACTAATGCTACTTTCACACTAGCGTTCGGGTGTCCGCTCGTGCGCATCGTTTGAAGGGGCTCACGAGCGGCCCGAACGCATCCGTCTGGCCCCAATGCATTCTCAGTGGAGGCGGATCCACTGAGAATGCATCCGCCTGCCAGCGCTCAGCCTCCGCTCCGCTCAGTGAGCGGACACCTGAACGCTGCTTGCAGCGTTCGGGTGTCCGCCTGGCCGTGCGGAGGCGAGCGGATCCGTCCACACTTACAATGTAAGTCAATGGGGACGGATCCGCTTGAAGATGACACAATATGGCTCAATCTTCAAGCGGATCCGCCCCCATTGACTTTCAATGTAAAGTCTGAACGGATCCGCTCAGACAACTTTCACACTTAGAAAATTTTCTAAGTTTTAATGCAGACGCATCCGTTCTGAACGGATGCGAACGTCTGCATTATCGGAGCGGATCCGTCTGATGAAACATCAGACGGATCCGCTCCGAACGCTAGTGTGAAAGTAGCCTAAGTGATATGTATTAATGCCGGATCCGGTTTTCCGGTCTGCGCATGCACAGTTCTTTCTAGCTTTGAAAATATTTAATACCAGATCTATTATTCTAGATAATACCGGAATGACGGATCCGATATTTCAATGCATAAGTCTACTGGATCCGGAAAAAAAAAAGATATACGTTTGAATACAGATTTCTAGATCCGGCAGGCAGTTCTGGCAACGGAACTGTCTGCCGGATTCTTCTAACGCTAGTGTGAAAGTACCCTTACTGATAAGAATGTAGCTTAAATAAGTGTTTGACCTCTCAGTAGTTTAGAGATAAGGTTTATTAGATGACTGCACAAAGTGAAAGTACCAGTCACACAATTAGTCCTCTTGCACACAAATTTTTTATTTTTTTTCCGTTTACCTTCCGTTTTTTGCGTTCTGTATACGGAACCATTCCTTTCAATGGATCCTCAAAAAACGGAAGGTACTCCATATGTCTTCTGTTTCCGTTTTTCCGTTCCATTCAAAGATAGATCATGTCCTATTATTGTCTGCGTAACGGACAAGGATCGTACTATTCTATCAGGGGCCAACTGTTCCGTTCCGCAAAAAACGGAATGCACACGGACGTCATTCGTATTTTTTTCGGATCCGTTTTTTGCGGACCGCAAAATACTGAAAAAGCCATACAGTCGTATGCAAGAGGCCTTAGAAAAACAGTTAACCCTTTGCAACAGAACAGCTCAATATTTCTAATAAAGGCTAATTAAAAAAAGATTTTTAGCCAAAAATGAGTAAAATGCAAACATAAAAAAAAAAAAAATTGCCCCCGAAGGTGTACATAGCCTTTAAGCATCATAAATGGCAATTCATTGCAGTGTACCCCATCTGCACCCTAGGTGAAGTGCTTCATACATAGGACTGGGGGCTCCCCTCAGGTGGTGTCGAGACCAGGCACGTCCCTTACAGATGTGTTACTGGTAGAGCAGCGGATTGTACCAATCTTTTCCTGAAATAACTACAAATCTGTTAAGTCAATTAGATTGTACATTTCTTGTCAGGCTTGTTAGGAAAACTGTATCTTCTGGTCACCTATCTGTCACCAAAAATACTTACAGCGTTAAGGCAAATAAACGTCTTTCCGGACTAATAATTGTATTAAATTGCATCTGTCCTGAAACTATGTCCTCCTGTTTGAGAGTAGCATAATGTGGGGACAGGTCCACAAAATACTACGCTGCTTGGCTGATGAGCCGAATAATGAACGAGGCGGATTCCTAATTTCAAGTCCTCTTTAGGCCTCCTGCACACGGCCGTTTTTTTTTCCCGTTTACTGGCCGTTTTTTGCGTTCCGTATACGGTCCGTATACGGAACCATTCATTTCAATGGTTCTGCAAAAAAAACGGAATGTACTCCGTATGCATTCCGTTTCCGTATTTCCGTTTTTCCGTTCCGTTTTAACATAGAACATGTCCTATCATTGCCCGCAAATCACGTTCCGTGGCTCCATTCAAGTCAATGTGTCCGCAAAAAAAACGGAACACATACGGAAATGCATCCGTATGTCTTCCGTTTCCGTTCCGTTTTTTGCTGAACCATCTATTGAAAATGTTATGCCCAGCCCAATTTTATCTATGTAATTACTGTATACTGTATATTAGGGTTCGACCGATATTGATTTTTTAGGGCCGATACCGATACCGATAATTTGTGAACTTTCAGGCCGATAGCCGATAATTTATACCGATATTCTGGGAATTTTCATTTTTGAAAAAAAAAAAAAATTCCTACACAAATCTGCTGAAAATTAATATGTTTATTGTTAATGTGTATTTTTTTTGTTTATTGTTAATGTGTATTTTTTTTTTTACTAACTTTTACCCCCCTTAGGGACTAGAACCCTTGTCCTATTCCCCCTGATAGAGCTCTATCAGGGTGAATAGGATCTCACACTGTCCCTGCTGCTCTGTGCATAGTGCACACAGCAGCAAGGAGCTGAACATGGCAGCCAGGGCTTCAATAGCGTCCTGGCTGCCATGGTAACCGATCGGAGCCCCAGGCTTACACTGCTGGGGCTCCGATCGGAGGAGCAGGGGAGAGGGGACCCTGTGGCCACTGCCACCAATGAGTAATACTGGGGAGCATTCCCATCACAACAACTTATCCACTATCCACAGCCCAGGCGATGAGTATATGATTACTGCGGGTCCAAATGATTTGATTATAGGAACGGAGCTTCCAGAGACCCTATGTGATTGGAGAAGTTGTACTCCTACGTGACCACCACTTTATACACTTCTTTGGGACTGTCAAGTACATCGCTAGGCCATCTCCATCAGTCCCATAGCAGTGAAATAGCGCGGGTCTCATTACCTCTCCATTCACAATGAGAACTTGGAACCCACCCTGCGGTCGGACCCTAATGACCATACGTTTACCAAGTATTCTGAGGAGAAGTCCTAAATGTCCATGCACCATCACCTTCCAACATTGTGCAGTCTTTCAAATTTCAAGCCCAGTGTTTTGTACCTGTTGAAAAAAGCATGCTCACTAGCGCCCCCTGATGGTTTGTTCCAGGTCCCTGGCTCACTTCTGTAGTCTAAAGGTTCCTGTCCTGTAAACTTTTGGATGGAAGGGGTCACTTGCACTGCTGTAGCCAACGATTAGCCCCAGTGGTGATGTGTCCCCAAGCAGTATGTCGCTGCTGGGTCACTTGACGCTTGGTGACATGTCACTGCTGAGGCCAGTCGTTGGTAGCAGTGACACACATGATCCTTCCCATCCAAAAGTGTATACACTGTGGACCAGAAGACCACAGAAGGGAGCCAGGGAGCCCAGCAGGCTGGGTTGAAATGTAAAATACTGCACAAAGCTGGAAAAGCAGAGTGAACATTCATACACAGGGCAGGTTGCGGGTATATATCATGTACAAGTAAAATGGAAAGTAAAAAAAAGTATAGAAACCTTATCTATGAATAAAAGTTTATTGGTTGCAAAGCCAAAACCCCCATACAAGACAGCTGTATATTTGGCACTGCTGTTAGACCTTGGTGAGTCATGGTCTGGTGATGGGGTCTATCCCCAGGTAACCTCTCTCTCCTTAAACTCCCCAGGAATTCCCTAACTTTAAACAATGCTTTGCACTGCGTCCCTTTTCACTTCATTTTTTGGCAGTACAATACCTTGCAATTGGTACGCCTTGGAAATAAACAGTCTGGAGTTGTTACTTGGCAGGGGATCTCATGAATACGCTCCAAGATATTGCTCCCTTCCTCCACAGTTTTTTTTTTCTTGCTGCACTAGGACTGTAGTGTCTTTGCCAGTAAAAGTGATATGTTGTATGTGGTCTAAATTTAAATAGTGTGTTTATAACGGCATGTGTTCTACATGGACATTTGTGCTGATACACTGTACTAGTTCATTATTTAAATTGCAGTATTGAAGTTCTATAGAGAAGCCCACACCTAAAGATTGCTAAAAAGGCTGCTGACCCCAAACACAAATGAAAACCTAAATGCGCCGAGTTTTTGGTTGCTTAAAGGATTTGTCCATCTCTTTACAAGTGAAACTCAGGATAGGCCTGATTGGCATGGATCCAACACCCTGCACGCTCACTGATGATCTGTTCTTCAGTAGGTCCGCGGTCTTCAGAACTACAGGGCTCCGTCCGTCATTTCAGTAGGTGTAGCACTGCAGTAACCAGCTCAGTCCTAGTGGTGGAGCTACTGTAGAGCAGCTGAGAAGTCAGATCCTCTCCAATCAGGTCAGGGTGATGAGCAATCCTGAGGATAGGTTATCAATATTAGGTACCACAAATACTTACATATGTGAAAAACCATATCCGGGCATATGTTGCTTCTATACTCCAAAAAGTCTCACTAGACCCACCACGTCCTGGTCACTATTACATCCTGCCTTTGGTAGAGTGAAACTATATTGCAATACCAATGTAACTGTACGTGGCCATTACCAAATATGTTGTTGAGCCAGCTTTCCCAAGTGCTGAACTCGCCAACCAGCAGTGGCATGACTTGGGCAAAATCCATAGCAAGGCCGTGCCTAGATTATGTGTCATTGTGACCACAGACGGCTGCTTTCCTCTCCATCACAATATTTAGTTTTGCTGTCATTGCATAGAGACGTTAGGGACTTCCAGCGACGGCAGGCATGTTCCAAAGGCGTGCTATATCCTCTAGTCACCAAGGAACAGCTCAGCCTGCTATGTGCCCAAGGGAGAACCTGGCTGATGGCACCTCGCAGTATGTGGACAAGGGTCTTTGTCATACATTGCTCAGGATTCAGATTTCATGTACTGCATGCACATTCAGAATTTCACCAGAAATGGGGCTCTTTTTCTAATTTACAGAGCATTGGGCATCCATCATCAGATTTGTACCTATGAGTTACATGTGCAATTGGCAGCTGAAAACCTCTGTGTTGGTCCCATGTTCATATGTAGCCACATTGCTGAGAAATGGTTTTATTTTTTTTTGATATGTAAATGAGCCACTTGGAGCAACGGGGGAGTTGCCGTTACACCTAGAGGCTCTGCGCTCTCCCCACCGAGACAGGACCAGGGAGGTGTGATGATGTTTACACTGCCCGGCCCTGTCAATCAAAGGGGAGATGGCGTGGCAGTTTCAGAGAGCAGAGCCTCTAGGTGTAATGCTAGATGTGTGATTTATTTTTTTTTTGCTTCCAATATTACCAGTATACAGTACTCAAATAATATGTTAGTGCCCAAAAAGAATTGTAATATACAGAATAATTGATGCTGCCATTCTGCATCCAAATAATATAGCCATCCAATACATAATATTGTTCTAATAACTGTATTTAAATGGTGCAACCATAGATATGTCATCTCATGCGCACAGGGGTATTGGATAATCTCAGAGATTTACGTACCCATAATATGACATCCATAGACTCCTATGAGTCCCTGCTATACTTCTGTATGCCTTTGCTGTCATATGGAGACATAAAGACTTTATGTTCTGATTTCATATGGATCTGACTGAAAACATTGGGGGAGAATTCCTTCTTCAAAATGTCACTTGCGCAAAATTTTTACTCCAATCACTAAGTGCTCGTTTCCATAATTATGACCACCCTGCAATCCATCAGTGGTGGTCGTGTTTGCACACTATAGGAAAAAGCATTAGCCTATGTGCGGTGACATAGCCCTGGCCACTGGAGAGGCCAATGCTTTTTCGTATAGCAGGGGTCAGTAACCTCCGCCACTCCAGCTGTTGGTGAAACTATGATTCCCAGCATGCACACTTCCTGGTCTGTACTCAGAACTTCCATAGAAATGAATAGATCATGCTGGGATTTGTAGTCAGTGATGGTCAGTTCGCAGTGTTCGCCAGCGAACACATGCGAGCTGCCATCTTTAGTAAGGTAGACTCACCTGTTCGGCGATGCACAGGTAAGCCCTTACCTGTGCCGGACTGAAATCAAATGCAGTTCCGAGAACAGCCCGATGAAGGCCCCCGGCTGCTGTTCTCGGAACTGCCTGCTCCCGGTGACTGCATTTGATTTCAGACCGGCTCCCGACACAGGCACAGGTAAGGGCTTACCTGTGCATCGCCGGACGGGTGAGTCTACCTTACTAAAGATGGCAGCCCGCATGTGTTCGCTGGCGAACACTGTGAACTGACCATCACTGTTTGTAGTTTCCCAACAGCTGAAGTGCCAGAGGTTGCTGAACCATGCCCTATAGCAGGCATCCTCAAACTGCGACCCTCCAGCTGTTGTAAAACTACAACTCCCATAATGCCCTGCTGTAGGCTTATACCTGTAGGCTGTTCGGGCATGCTGGGAGTTGTAGTTTTGCAACAGCTGGAGGGCCGCAGTTTGAGGATGCCTGCCCTATAGCGTGCAGGCACGGCCACTGCTGATGGATTGCAGGGTGGTCGTAACCATGGATACAAGCAGTGTATAATGTGATGGAAAAATGAATCTAGCCAGCAAAGGAGGCAATATGGACAATCACAATACATTAGTAAGTGCCTTGTATTAACTTTCTCTACATGATAAGTGCTATTTGCTGAAGTGAGACAACCCCTTAGTTATATGTACCACAAAATAGTACAACTGCAAAAAAGAACCCTTATATGTCAATGGGAAAGTAAAAAACAAACAAAAACAAAACTATGGCTGTCTGAATTAAAAAATACAAAAAGAAAAAAAAAATGGTCTTAATGCCAAAGTAGTACTTTAATCAAATCAGAAATTAAAGAGTAACTTAATTTTTTTCATAACTGAATGATTTTTTTCATAACTAAACAGGGAAACTTTATAGTATATCTTATTGGAGAAGAATGCTTCCTTTTTCTCTTAAGGGCTCATGCACATGGCCGTTGCCCGGCTGTGGCCGTATTGCGGGCTGCATACAGGGGGTCCGCAATACACGGGCATCGGCCGTGTGCACCCCGCATCACGGATCGCAGACCCATTCACTTGAATGGGTCTGCAATCACGGAGGTGCGGAACGGAGGCATGGATCGGAAGCCCACCGAAGCACTACGGAGTGCTTCAGTGGATTTTCTGTCCGTGCCTCCGCACGGCAAAAAAGTAGTGCATGCACTACTTTTTTGCGGTGAGGACCGTCGGATGCGGATCGCGGACCCCATTCAAGTGAATGGGTCTGTGATCCCCATGTGGCTGGCCTATGGTCGGTGCCTGAGCAGCACGGGCCCGGACAGCACGCGGTTGTGGGCATGAGCCCTAAGACTGTTCTCTTAGCACAGAGACCTCCTGCTCTCCCTCCTCGGCACTAACGCTCACTTCACTGCTCAAATCGTCTTCACTGATGACGTGTTGCCTGCTGACTGAAGGATTAACTTACATAGAAGCCTATAGAGGAGGGGGAAGGGAGGGGCTACTAAAGACGAGCAGAGAAACTGGCACAGGTAATTCACATCTAAGCTGGTTAGTTCTATCCATTACTGCTGCTGCTTCTAAGGCTGTGCTACACAGAGTTAGGAAGCAGGATCCCAGTTCTCCATGTGTAGCTTGTGGGCAGACATGATCCCAGCCAGCCTCCGTTTAAGGGCTCATTCACACAACCGTGTGAATGGTTCTGCATCCATTCCGCAGTTTTGAGGAACGTGTGTGGACCCATTCATTTCAATGGAGCCGCAACAGTTGCGGACAACACTTCACGTGCTGTCCGCATCCGTTGTTCAGTTCCACGGCCCCGCAAAAATATAGAGCATGTCCTATTCTTGTCCGCAGTCACAGACGAGAATAGGCCTATTCTATATAGCGCCGGCCTTGTGTGCTCCGCAAAATGTAGAACGCACATGGCCGGTATCTGTGTTTTGCGGATCCGCAATTTGCAGACCGCAAAACACAGCACGATCGTGTGAATTCGCCCTAATGGTCAGAAATAGTGTTATTCCTCATGCATACACACTGCAGCTTCTTTTGTAAAAATACCTGAAATTACACACTGATTAAAGAATGCAATTTAACGTTGTTCTTAAATATTAATATATGCAAATAGAGCTGTTCACATGCTGGTCTTCAGGTTGTGGGTGTGAGGTCATCTGTTAGCTTTGTGTTTTGGGAAGGGCCTTGAGGTGACATCCTCCAAAAGATGCCAAGCATGGTGCTTCACTGCTGGAGCTCCACTGTCCACTATGGCAGCACTATGCAGCAGGCACACAAGAGATTTCACATGGCCTCCCATACAGACATAAACCTTACAGTCCGAGGTAGCTCATAGCTCTCCAAGCTGGCAGAGGAATAGCTCTGTGATCTCTTACTTACTGAACCTAATTAGTCAACACCCTGAATGGAGTGAGGGGAGTTAGGAACCCGCCATTCCAAGCCCATTTCAGGTCTTCCACTAAACCCAGTGTAGAGAAATGCCTCTTCCTACAGAGAACCCCCTGGTCGACAGTTTGGTGGCATAACCTTGCCTATCCAGCAGCCACACTTCCACATCAGCTACATGAGAGGTGAGTTTAAGGAACAAGTACTGTATATAAGGCGACTTTCACCCTCGCGTTTGGTGCGGATCCGTCATGGATCTGCACAGACGGATCCATTCAGATAATACAACCGCATGCATCCGTTCAGAACGGATCCGTTTGTATTATCTTTAACATAGCCAAAACGGATCCGTCTTGAACACCATTGAAAGTCAATGGGGGCGGATCCGTTTTCTATTGTGCCAGATTGTGTCAGTGAAAACGGATCCGTCCCCATTACATTGTGTCCCAGGACGGATCCGTTTACCTCCGCATCGTCAGATGCAAGCAGCGTTTTGGTGTTCGCCTCCATAGCGGAATGGTGACTGATCGGAAGCAAACTGATGCATTCTGAACGGATACTTTTCCATTTAGAATGCATTAGGGCAAAACTGATCCGTTTTGGACCGCTTGTGAGAGCCCTGAACGGATCTCGCAAACTGAAACCAAAACGCCAGTGTGAACGTAGCCTTAAGGCTGGGTTCACACTTGAGCGTTTTACAGCGCGTTCAAACGCGCTGTAAATTGCTCAACACATGAAAACCAATGCTTCCCTATGGCCCTGGTTCTCACTTGAGCGTTTTACAGCGCGTTTGAACGCGCTGAAAAACGCCCTACGCTCAAACAAGTTCTTGAGCTTCTTTGGGGCGTTTTGACGCGCGTTTGTGGCCATAGGACACTGCAGTCAATCACACAAACACGCGTCAAACGCGCGTTTACTATTGCAAAAAACACGCATAAAAACGCGCGACAAAAACGCGCGTTAAACGCGCATATAAAATGCGCTCAAGTGTGAACCCAGCCTAAATGTTATGGCAAGAGCAGATGTGGAGCACTATGTCCTTCAATTGCCCTTCTCGGTGCTGTAGGTGCTCCTTAGGCTGGGTTCACACTTGAGCGTTTTACAGCGCGTTCAAACGCGCTGTAAAACGCTCAACACATGAAAACCAATGCTTCCCTATGGCCCTGGTTCTCACTTGAGCGTTTTACAGCGCTGAAAAACGCGCTGTAAAACGCCCTACGCTCAAACAAGTACTTGAGCTTCTTTGGGGCGTTTTGACGCGCGTTTGTGGCCATAGGACACTGCAGTCAATCACACAAACGCGCGTCAAACGCGCGTTTACTATTGCCAAAAACGCGCGTCAAAAACGCGCGTCAAAAACGCGCGTTAAACGCGCATATCAAAGACGCTCAGGTCTGAACCCAGCCTTATTGTGTTTGTATTCTGGCAGCGGAGAAATAAGAGGTATTGACAGCTATCATGACACCCGCTGTCCTCCGCCTAGAAGTTTAATGTTGTAGGTGCCACCATGAAGGACATTATCATTGTAATTGCCAATTGTGCAGTTATTTGACATGCTGATAGACTGCTACCATATGTTATTAACTTTTGCAGTATTTTTTGTTGATGGCTGTCTTTTTTTTTTTTTTTTACACAGTTCTTACGGACTCTTGTTAGTCTGTTATACATGGTAATATTTACATTATGTGTTACTGTGCAAGCTGCTCAGCTAAATTAAAACAAGCCTGCCTAAGTCTGATAAGAAACTGACAAGGTTAATACATTCCTTAGTAGATACTCACAACCCTTCTACATTACTGGAAAGTGAAAAAAGAACACTTCGAAGTTACAATAAAAAGCCCATTTTACAATACGCCAATGCTGGAGGGAGTTACATATAGTGATTAAAGCTCCAAGATCCTTACTTTACATACAGATGCTCCACAGACTTTTTTTTTTTGTCTGGCACCACTGTTGGTTTTTTGTCTTCTCTCTTAGGGTCCATTCAAACGTCCGTTGTTTCTTTCCTGATCTGTTCCGTTTTTTTTTGAACAGATCTGGACCAGATCTGGACCCATTCATTTTCAATGGGTCCTGAAAAAAAATCAGACATTGAGCTGTCCGATTTTTTTTTAGGACCCATTGAAAATGAATGGGTACAGATCTGGTCCAGATCTGTTCCGCAAAAAACGGAACAGATCAGGAAAGAAACAACGGACGTGTGAATGGACCCTTACAGGACTGTTTTGTTGTTGTTAAAGTATTCACCATTCAGGCTGGGTTCACACTTGAGCGCATTTTATATGCGCGTTTTTTGCAATAGTAAACGTGCTTTTGACGCGCGTTTGTGTGATTGACTGCAGTGTCCTATGGCCACAAACGCGCGTCAAAACGCCCCAAAGAAGCTCAAGAACTTGTTTGAGCGTAGGGCGTTTTTCAGCGCGTTCAAACGCGCTGTAAAACGCTCAAGTGAGAACCAGGGCCATAGGGAAGCATTGGTTTTCATGTGTTGAGCGTTTTACAGCGCGTTTGAACGCGCTGTAAAACGCTCAAGTGTGAACCCAGCCTCAAGGTCCATCAAGGAAAACGCAGCCGGCGCTGCTGGGTGTGTATAACGTCTAATAGACCCTTCAACGCACGAGACAAATGGCCACAATCGGTGGTGCTCTGCTCCGCGTAATCAAAATAGAAACTTGTGGGTCAGAAGAAAAGGTAGCAGCACTCACCGTTAAATAAACTTTGGCAGCTTTATTACATACCTTTTTTTTCTAACCCAGAAGTAAAGTATTCACTATCCCTGCTAGGCATGCACTATTTGTGCAATTTAATGGACTTTGAAAAGGGCCAAATAGTGGGACTTTGAGCTGGATGGTCCATCTGTCAAATCTCAGAAAGAGTTGGATGAGAAGTTTCTGTAGCGCATTGGTGGTGTCGACATTGAGGAGGTCACTCACACATGGGTTCTGACAGGTGCATGCCAAGACCGTCTTATGAGGAGAGCTGCTGTATCCCAAAGGACAGCCACAACATCACAGATTGGTTCTGCAGTAGTGACTGCCTGCCCGCCTCAAACAATAGTGTTTACTGATGAAAGCAGATTCGGTCTAATGATTTCCTTGCCAGAGTTTGCAAGAGGGCCTACTGTGGAATCAGTCCTACTGCCTTTTTTGACTCAGGAGGCATAGTATTACAACAAGATAATGTCACTCTGTCTTAGGCCTCATGCACACGACAGTTGTTTTTTGCGTCCGCAAAAAAAAACGGATGCGGCATCCGTTTTTTGGGGAGGATCCGTTTTTTTCCACAGATCCCTTGTAATAAATGCCTATTTTTGTCCGCTAATGTGAAAAAAGTAGGACATGCGGACAACGGACGCGGAACATAAACGGATGAACTATCAGCATTTTTTTGCTGACCCATTGAAATGAATGGGTCCCCATCCTATCCGCAAAAAAAAAAAGGAACGGAGGCCGAGAAAAACAACTGTCGTGTGCATGAGGCCTTAATGTGACCCTGCCTCAACAAATACCCTGCTGCAGAACCCAAAATAAAGGGTGCACCTCCTTTGTTGTATGATCATTGACCAAGCACCACCACCAGTTTATACTTATATCAGTCTCAGGCCAATTGCATTGTTTTCTAGATGTTCATTTTCCATGACTGTACATGTCTGATCCACTGCAGAACGTGTTAATAAGAGCCTTTTTTATTTTTATTTTTTATAGTTTATTTTTATTATGGAGAAAGGGGGTTGATTTGAATATATATATATATATATATATATATATATATATATATATATATATATATATATATAAAAAATTTTTTTTTTTGAACTTTTTATTCATTATTTTTTTATTTTATTCAGGGGACCTGAATGTGCAATTATTAGATTGCTTCTCCCATATACTACTGTGACATACAGTAGTATATGGTAAATTCAGTATATTCCAATGCAGCACTGCCACTTGCAGGCCTACATTGCAATATATCTGTGATAGGCCTGGTAGCCTTGTAAAGACTCCCGCCTATCACCACCAAAGAACAGCTTCCCCAGTCTTAACATGGGGAAGCCGCTCTCGGGGAAAGTTGCCTCAGATTCGTGTGAAAGTCATCTTTAAAGAGACCACATCCTCCACACATGTACGGCGCATGTCATCAATGGGTTATTAGTGAACAGTGAACATAGCCTTATGTTTCTGCAAGAGCAAATCTATTTTTCCCTTCATGGGTTTTCAAATTAAGGGTCCATTCACGCGTCCGTAAAATTGGTCTGCATCCGTTCCGCAATTCTGCGGAACGGGTGCGGACCCATTCATTTTCAATGTGGACGGAAAGGATGCGGACAGCACACATTGTGCTGTCCGCATCCGCGGCTCTGTACTTCCAGTCCGCGGCTCCCGAATTTTTTTTTAACATGTCCTATTCTTGTCCCATTTCTATAGGGGTGCCGGCCCTGTGTATTGCAAATCCGCAATACACTACGGATCTGTGAATGGACCCTAACTAGCAGTTTGTTTTCTTTCGGAAGTAAATCCCTGTATTGTGGTTTTTAGAAAGTGATGCTACTAGAGGAAGTTATGTTAATGTTGAATTTACTCAAACTTTTCCAGAGTTATAGTTCCTCATCTGGCTGACCTCAAATAAATGCTACATTAATATATGTAACAATTGAAGCTACTCAATGAATCTTTCCTCTATGGGATAAGTATAAAACATTTCTAGCAGACAGAAGCACTGCACTCTATGATCCTTCCAGATGGAACCATGTCTATTGCTAGAGCTAAAAAAAATGTTCTATAGATGTTTATTGTGCAACAAGAAATATATCTTGAATTATTATGGTGTTAATTACTTTTCTATTCTGGTCTTTCTTTATAGCATTTACATTCAAAGGGAACCTCTCATCAATTTTATGCTGCCCATACTGAGGGTAGCATAAAGTGGTGGCAGACATGCTTATTTCAGTGGTGTCACTCATGAGCTAAACGTAAGTGGTTCCCAAGAACCAACTTGATAATCAATGCAGCCTGGGCCTGGAAAATAGTCATGGCTGCCTGAGAAGACTCGTGGTTATTCAGGATTTCCTGCTTTTCCCATCCACTTGCTGATCGTTGGCAGTTTTCCCCCTATGAGAGAAATAGCAATCATCATCTACTGGGTGGGTGGGAGAGCACGAGATCATGAATAATTGTGATTAGGCATCACGGTGGCTCAGGGGCTAGCATTGGTGCCTTGAAGCGCTAGGGTTCTCGTTTTCCATCCCAACAAGGACCACATCTACATTGAGGTTGTATGTTTTCCCCGTGTTTGTGTGGGTTTCCTCCTATCCACCAAAGACATACTGATAGGGAACTTGTGAGCTCCATCTGGGACGACAAGTCTGTAAAGCGCTGCAGAATATGTCAGCACTATATAAGCGAGTAAAATAAATACATTCTTCTCAGGAATCTCAGTTTTTTTTTTTCCTGGCTTGGGCTCAATGATTAAACTGCAGATTCCCGGGCTCAAAACTGAACCCGGACATATGCCCATTTTCACCCAGGCAGCCGCCCTGACTTGTGCATTGGAGCAGTTCATGCTCAGATGCTCTCCTTTGCCCTGCGCTAAATTGCACAGGGCAAAGGCATTTTCTGTAGTTCCGGTGAACCGGGCTCTCCTTAGGGCTGCCAGGCGGAGACTTCTGCCCAGCAGTGAGCCCGGTGACATCACCGGCACTGATGGCCGGGCTTTAGCGCTGCCCTAGCCTGTAAAACGGCTAGGGCAGCGCTAAAGCTCGCCCATCAGAGCCGGTGATGTCACCAAACACACTGCCGGGCGGAAGCCTCTGCGCGGCAGTGTGTTATTGTAAATATAAGAGCCCTTGCCTGGGTGAAATTATGGCTATGTCCGGGTTCAGCTCTGAACCCGGACAACCCCTTTAATTTTAGCTCATGTTTTAAGTTCGGCGTCTAAAGTTCGGCTTCCACACTACTCATGAGTGATGAGTTACAGGCCGCTGAAATCAGCATGTCTGTCACTACTTTATGCGTCTTTCAGTGAGGGTAGCTTAAAGTTCATGATCAGTTCCCTTTAAATGGTCCCCCATTAATTTGAATAGGCTTTATGTAATACTAAATTTCCCCTACATTGATAACTGAAAGTATCTGCTCCTGAATGACACTGAGTACCTGCAGCTGCATTCTACATGGGATTTGTCCAGCTGAGATGACTCCTGTTTTGTACACTGCTCCAGTTATGACCTGGACTGATCCAGTAATAGAAGGTCCACAGATGTGAACAAGCAGCATTATAATATTCCTAAGACTGCAGAACTGAACGTCACCTAATAGCAATTCCCTTTCCCGGGTACTTGGATACCTGCAGTAGGGCCAACTTATGTACCAAGAAGTACAACACCAATTCCAAAAAGGTTTGGACGCTGTGTAAAATGTAAATAAAAGTTGAAAGTGAGACATTTTACCATTTCATGAAAAAAAAAAAAAAAAAAATCATTTAGAACTTGATGGCATAAGCACATCTCAAAAAAGTTGAGACAGGGGCAACAAAAAGTTTAAAAAGTGGTACTAATAAAAAACAGCTGGAAGAGCAATTTGCAACTAAGGGTACTTTCACACTAGTGTTATTCTTTTCCGGCACTGAGTTCAGTCCTAGGGGCTCAATACCGGAAAAGAACTGATCAGTTTTATCCCCATGCATTCTGAATGGAGAGCGATCCGTTAAGGATGTCTTCAGTTCAGTCTTTTTGACTTTTCAGGACGGAGATAATACCGCAGCATGCTACGGTTTTATCTCCATCCAAAATTCCGAAAGACTTGCCGGAATGCCGGATCTGGCATTTATTTACATTGAAATGTATTAGTGCCGGTTCCGGCGTTAAAAATACCAAAAGGCCGGATCCGTCCTTCCGGTCTGCGCATGCGCAGACCTTTAAAAATGTGAAAACAATTAATAATATAGAAACTGATCCGTTTGTCCGTATGACAGACGGATTCGTTCTTGCAATGCATTTGTGAGACTGATCCGGATCAGTCTACAAATGCTGTCCGTTTGCATGCAGATTGTGATTTTAGCATGAACAAGTAGGTTAAAGACCATTTTTATCCTACTGTAGTATGTTTTTATTTTCCAGATGGTTGTATTACAGTATGTGTGCTGAGCTATTGTGTTCTCATCACATGCGCTGACCTTTTTGCTACTCTTTCCAGCATGTAAATGCAGTATTTGTAACAATATCTGTGTTTTGTCTGCTAAAAACGGATTATTTGCTTTGCATGTGGAGTGAGGATTGTCTCCAACTTTGTTCCGTCTGTCTGTTTTTTCTGCCTATGTGGCATCAACTGTTTTTTAATTCCATAAAAATAAACCCTGAGGAACACAGACGTAAAAAGTGTTGCAAGTCCCTTTTTCTGTTGGCACACAACCAGTTTTGCCCGTTAGGCGTGACAGGGGTTGGGTAGGGGCGTGTCGGGGAATTTACTTATATTTACTCCAAAAACAGGCGCAAATATAAGCTAAAAACTATGCAGATAGCGTCCATGTTCTGTCAGTTTTTTTTTCCCCCACAGACCACTTGAATGGCGAGTCTAGCAGAAAAAACGGATAGCACTATTTTCTCTAAATGGACCAATGTGTGTCAGTGTTCTGTCTGTTTGCCGTCCATTCTAAACTCAAGCGGATGTGAAAATCTGTCATCTGAATTAGCCCTCGCAATAATTGACATTTTGAGACCTAGTTGTAGCACAACATAGATAAGCGTTGTGGGCCTGGTAATTTGTAGTGAAGTCTGCTGGTCCTGCATTTAGAAGCATCTGAACTAATCTGGGATGTGTCCATCATTAAAGAGTTAAAAAAACAACTTCTATATAATTTTTTTGTAACATGAGCGTTTCATTCCGTCCTCCTGTTGATAGATGTAAATAATTCCACTTCAGCACATAAGTATAGTAATAAGGAGAACACACCCAAACTGAAAATATGTACACTATGGCGAAGGATCATCCATCATCCCTTGCCTGGTCTAGCTTTACAGCTGTTATCAATTGCATCTTAAATAACATTTATCATACATTTATTGTATGCTAAGAAGGTTCTGTGTCTTATGGTGTTTGACATCTGTTGACTTTATGACTACATTAATCTGTCAGCAGTTTGGCCGACAGCACTAGGTAGGGTCTGGGGAGAGCATGACAGACATACCTTTTGTGGCGTTTTCATTATGAGGAGGAGTGTGAATCTGAAGTTTTATCCTGCCAAATTTCGCTTTTGCAAGTGCCCTGGGAGGGGCTTCACTGTAAAGTGCGCTCTGCATTGGGCAGCTTCATTACCCCTTCCCTCTGCTCTGAGTGACAGTTGTGGCCTGCAACTAGAACACCACTACAGCTGGCACTCAGGAGGGACTGTGAAGTAGTTCGGCGTAAGACACTTTACGATAAAGCTCCACCTTCATTACACCCAAGGAGCAGAATTTGGCAGAATAAAATGTCATACTCACACTACTCTACGTGATAAAAGCCTGACAAAAGGTTTGTACTGCTCTTTCAAGACCCTACCTAGTGCTGTCAGCAGCATAGCATGGTCAAAACTGCTGACAGATTCTCTTTAAAAGGGGGTTGTCTCACCTCAGACACTGGTCCCATATCGCTAGGATATGCGGGTGCCACCTCAAAGTGAATGGAGAGCAGCAATGCATGTGCAGCCACCTTCCATTTATTTTAATGGGAGTCCCATAGAGGAGAATAGAGCAGAAGGTGCACTCTCCGTTCATTTCTATGGGACATATATATAACCAACTTCTTGATATAGTGTTATTCTTCAGCTGCTCTGTTTTCCACAGGGGTATGCCAAATCCATTCTAATAGTCTTTTATCTTTTAAATTTTTTTTTTGGTAGATGGATTTGTGAATCCACTAGTGGAACTGTCTGCCAAACAAGTAGCGTTTCACATTCCATTCGAAGTGGTCGAAAAGGTTTACCCCCCAGTTCCAGAGCAGCTACAACTACGAATTGCATTCTGGAGCTTCCCAGAGAATGAAGAGGATATAAGGTAAGTGCTCTGCAGGAAATATGTGTTGTTTGACATATTAAGGATCCCCGTTATGGGACGCACATGTTGATTACATCCTATTGCTGGGCTGCACCTGTACAGTTGTAGTACATTAGTTAGCAGCAAGCCACATGCGGAGACCATTGCTATCCCCTTGGGGTAACTGAACACAACGCAGATTGCATATGGTTTTTCGGCATGGATTTTTGTGCAGAAAAACTGCAGCATAAAACTGTACCGGCAAAGTGAATGAGATTTGCATGTACACTTTGCATATTTTTTACATGTGTATTTTAAAATTTACAGCATGTCAATTGTGCGATTCCACACCTCTATATAGTGGTTTCCCCATAGTTTTCAATGAGGTTGCTAACATAAACAGAAAATATGCACCAAAATCCACAACAAAAACCAACATTACAAAACTCACAAAAAAGCACCACAACTGCAGTAATAGGATTTATGTAAAGTTTTTTTTATGCCGTGTTTATGAGAATTTCATGCTGATTTTCTGCATACAAATGTGGAACGTGTACAGGTAGGCTTAGTGTTTGAGTGTGTTATTCCATGAATTTTATAAGTTTCCACATTAGTCTGTATTGTCACCAGTCGCCATTATGGTTAAGGCTATTTTCACATCTGCGGCCGGGTGTTCCAGCCAGCTGTTATGTCAGAGAATGCCGGGAATCCTCAGCTAGACAAAAACTGCTGCGTGCAGCATTTTTATTATCCGGCCGATTCTCTGTATATTTGCCAGGTATGCGCTGGATCTCAGCTGGACACTATATTATAGTAAATGCTGTGCCGGATCCATAGAACTCCGGCAGGCTATTCTAACCAGCGTGCTGGATAGGCATCTGCAGGTATGAAACTATCCTAAGTCACTCCTGGGCTTCTCTATACAAAATTTGCTTTTTTAACTTTTATTTTTTTAAATTATTATTAGAGATGAGCGAATAAAAAAAAAATTCAATTTGGCCAGTTCTCCGAATTAAATATTTTTTTTTTTTGTTCGATCCAAATTTATTTGCGGCAAATCACGTAAAAAAGTGGCTATTTCCTGGCTGCAGAGAGCCTTTATAGGGGTGTAGAACACTGTGCCTTGCAGTAACACGCATAGGGAGTCTGCTGTGGTAGTGAAACAATACTGTGAGTCAGTATGACATACAGATGACAGGCGTCGCTCTTAGAATCACTGCACACTTCACTTATTTGAGCAGTCACGGGGCCAAAACTGACCAAATAACTCAAGTATCAATTTAGTCTTACAGGTCGATGTTAGCGCCAAGAAGAAGTGCACTCCTTTTACACCGTCTTCAGCTGATTCCTCATAGATGTCTACAGAACCTGTTCTATTAAATGCTTATACAAGTAGAGCCCCCCGGACAGAGTGGAGAGGGTGTCAGCAGTAAGTTTGTGTTGACGTCACTGATTATTTTGCCCATCCTCTGATCCGTCAGAACAATAACCCCCAAAAAACGGATCCTGTCTGTTGAGCATCCGCCTTTACTCGGTCAGTAATCCATCAGTATTGCTAATGGCAAAAAAAAACAGGAGTGTATCCAAAACAGAGATGACACGTGAATGGAATATTTGCATGTCTTCTGTGTTTTGTACCCACTCCTGCTTTTTCACAAGCCAATTCTGATGGGACCATACAGGCCTTACAGCTGTTACACAGACAGGATCCGTTGTGCATCTCTTTTTTCCTTCCTTCTGACAGATCAGAAGAAGGGTCAAATAAATGATGTCAGCCAGGCCGAAAGGTAAAATAGTGGCCCAGTCATGAAGTGGGGAGGGTGGGAACAGCATGAGAACTCCACAGAGTGGCCCTATAACATAGTGGTGAGGTGAGAGGAGCATCAAGAGGCCACAGAGTGGCACAAAGACAGTGCGTAAGTGGCAGCAGCATCAGGAGACCACAGAGTGACCCGGTGACAAAGTGGGGAGGTGGGTGGCAATACCAGTACCAGCTGAAGATGGTGGGTGAAAGAAGGAGCACTTGGCATCAGATGTGTGGCATCATGCGGGTGGCAGCATCAGAATAGTAGCTGAGGCAGGTAGCCAGAAGAAACCGGTTTCTTTTATCAAAGTGTTGGTGTTGCACCATGGATGATCTAGTCTGATGCATCAGGCATTGGTGGGTGGAAATTCTGGCTGATCCACGCCTGATTCGTCTTGAAAAAGGTCAGTCTCTCCACATTTTGGGTGGACAGGCGAGTTCTTTTTGGGGTAACTATGGTCCCCACCGCACTAAACACTCACTCTGATGCCACACTACTGGCCGGGCAGAACAGCTTTTCCAGGGCAAACTCGGCCAGTTGCGTCCACAAATCCGGTTTGGCTGCCCAGTAGTCCAGCGGATCTTCAATGATGGCTGGCAGGGTGCACTCCAAGTATGCCACCACCTACTGGTTCAGGTTCTGCTCTATGTCTAGCTGCTGGTGAGTAGTTTCTTCACTATGCGGGTGAAGAAAGCTGCTCATCCTCATCAGCGACTCTAGACTCGGGCTGCTGCTGATGGAGCTGGTGCTGCTCCTGCCACCTCTTCCCAGCAGCCATGGCAGTGGAACGTGAGCGCAGAGGCCCCCCCGGTCAGACCTGCGAGAGGATGGACGATGGAGCATATAGGCAGCGGCCAACTGACTACATAGGATGACTCTATAGTAGTTCAGTTTGTCCTCCCTCTCAGCGGGAGCGAGGGTCCAACAAGGTGGAGAGCCAGAAGTCATCCCTCTGCAGAATAGTGACAATTCGGTTGTCACTACGCAAGCAAGTGAGCATGCATCGGTCCATTTGTGAAACTGACTCGGAGGAACTCCCTGCCTCCATCTCCACTGCATGTGTCCGGGTCCTCTGCCTCCTCTTCCTTATCACCCTGTAGCTCCTCTGGCGGCTCCTGCTCCTCCTCTCCTGTCTCCTGTGTATAAAAACCACCCATTTCGCTAGACATTGCTTGTGCTCCAATGTCCTACTTTTCCAGTTCAGCCCCCACATGGCTCATGCGGCCCTGAGATCTAGGCACCACGTCTCCAGTCCCCTGACCAGCCAGATTTACCAGCATCTGTTCCAGGACATGAAGCTGTGAAAGGACATTGTTCATCCCGTAGTCCTGGCGACTGAGAAGTAATGTGGCCTCCTTAAAGGGCCTGAGCAAACGGCAGGTGTCACGCATGAGCTGCCACTGGCTGACATCGAAGTTACACAGGGGAGTACTCCTGTCCGCTTGGATCATCAAGAAATCGTTTATGGTCTTTCTCTGTTCGTATAGTCTGTCGAACATATGGAGGGTGGAATTCCAATGGGTGGAAATGTCACATATCAGCCTATGTTGGGGGGTGCCGTTCTGCCGCTTCAGCTCAAGGAGGGTGTGCTTTGCGGTGTACAAGTGGCTGAAGTGCATGCAAAGTTTCCTGGCCACTTTTAGGATGTCTTGCAGATTGGTGGAAGACTTCAGGAACCGCTTGACAACCAGATTGAACACGTGTGCCATGCAGGGCGCATGGCTCAGCCCTCCTTGATGCAGCGCCGACACCATGTTCTTCCTGTTGTCGGTCACCATGGTTCTGATTTTGAGTGAGAATGTGGAGGCGGAAGCGGCATCACATGGCCAAGTTGCTGGTGTGGCTGTGCAGAAACCACATTCACCCAGTGGGCCGTAAAGGACACGTATTGTCCCTGACCGTAGTTACAGCTCCACACGTCGGCGCTGCCGTGCACTTTGGCAGACACAGACAGGCTCAAGGACTGGCCCACCTTCTGTTCTACATGTGTTTGCAAGGCTGGTACTGCCTTTTTGGCAAAGATATGACGGCTTGGGACTCTTCACATCGACTCTGCACAAGCCATCAGTTCTCTGAAAGGTGCAGAGTCCACCACTTGGAAAGGGAGGGACTGCAGCACCAGCAACTTGGACAGGAGCACGTTCAGCTTCTGCGCCGTTGGATGAGTGCACGCATACTGTTGTCTCTTGGCAATCGCTTTGGTGATTGATTGCTGACAGAATGACTGACGAGGAGTAGGAGGGCGAGGAGCAGGAGCATCAGGACCAGCAGATGATGGGAAGGACAGACAGCTCCCTTCGGCTGAGGTGGTGGAGCCTTGACTGCCTGAAATCGTCTGCGTGCCACTGGGTGATGCAGCGGTTGCTGCGGCAGGCTGAACCACCACATCGGAGCCACGGTTCCCCAAGGTGAATCTGCACATGTTGACGCAGGGCCGTGGTGCCAACATTGACACCCTGGATACCCTTCACCTTCTGCCCACAGATTCTACATATGGCCATGTTCACCTCCTCCGGTGGCTTAACAAAAAACTGCTACACCGCCAAGTAGGTGATTTCCCCCCCCCCCCCCAACAGTACGCACTGACTGACTGCTACCGCCGCTGCCTCAGTGAACCCATGCACCGCTACGTCCCGTGCAGGTAGGCTCCTGCGAATCGGGTGGTGTAGGGTTGTCTCGATACCAAAATTTTGATTCGGTTTCGATACCAGAAAAAGTATTGCGATACCACAAAAAAAAACACCAAAAAAGCCGTGTGCATTCCGCATGTTATGGAACGTCCGGCCCATAATAGAACAGTCCTATCCTATTTTTATGGGGGACAAGATGACTTTTACGACGACCACCGCATAGGAGATATATTTAAATATTTTAATAGTTTGGACTTTTCTGAAGTGGCAGTATGTTTATTTATTTATTGTTTATATATTTTCTATGTAAAATTGGGAAAGGAGGTGATTTATACTTAATATATATATTTTTTCCTCCACTTTTTTATTTACTAAATTTTAGCCCCCTTAGGGGCTAGAACCCTTGTCCTATTCACCGTAAAAAGAGCTCTGGAAAATGGCAGAATCCAAGATGGCTGAGGCTATTTGTAAGGCTGTGTAATTCAGGGAGCGGGGGCACATCAGAATTAGGACAAGAGTGCCGGCACACGGTATAAAATACACAATGTGATACAGGGAAAAGAAAAGAATACCGAGATAGTAGCCGCACATCTATAAAAATATCAAATTTATTTAAAGCAACAGACACAACAAAGAATAAGTTAAAAACATTGTATACAATGAATCTGGGCCATGTGAACTAGACATATACACATTCCCCCCTGACTCACCACAAAAGCATGAACATTCCCCCACATATACAAATGAACAGCAGATAAAAGTACATGTAATCCATCAACAATAAAGAAATGGAGAGCTATAATACTTATCATTTAGAATGGCATGGTGGGGGTATGTGTGGTGGTCAGGAAACAAGCCCAACGCGTATTGCCAGGCTCTGCTGGCTTCCTCAGGCCTTCCAATAGACCTTCTTGTCAGCGTGGCCAGAAACTGGTCCTTTTTTAAATCATTTTTGACACCCCTCCACCACAAATACATTGTTTTACTTGTACTCTACTGATCATTAGTTACAGCTTGTATCATGACCATCCAGCATTGCATTGAAAAGTGGTCTTGGCGGGAGTGGGGATGGGTGGTCTTCTCAAAAGAAAAGAAAAAGGCCAGTATGCATAATACAGTGATCCGTCAAGATACAATGTCCTCAGGATACAATATTTTCAACATAGAATGGTCTTTTCTGGCCCATCGTAAGTAGAAACTAGACTCAACATACAGTGTCTCAGACACAGATCCACCCAATCAAGGACACTTCTCTGGTAAAATAACTGTTAGTTGCTAGTTAGCAGCTGTTCCTGACTGTTATATGTAAGGACTTGTTTTATCTGTCTTAGTTATCTGCTTATTTTTCTTTAAATCTTCATTTTCTCTTAGCTTTGGAACCGATTACTCAACTTAGAATGATTTCAACATACAATGGTCCTCCTGGAACCAATTAATATTGTATCTTGAGGGACCACTGTATATGGTGGAACTGAGCAGCTATAAGAGGACATCTGGTCTGGATAAGAGGGTGGGCTTCTTGAAGAGGCAATCTTTTTGCGAGGTTTCTCAATATCTTCCATAGCCTCATTGATAACTCTGCAAGCTACCTACATTCCCTATGTCTGTGTCTGTACCAAACTTGATCTGATGATCTAGTTTCTTTAATATAATGCTTTCAAGTCTTTCCGACAAGAACAATACAGTAAAACTATCCTGCTAGAATTCAGTGTATCAGAGAGGATTACATTATTGGGTGGACAGTTATGAAAACACAATCTTCTCCTTCAACAGGTTGTATTCATGCTTGGCAAATGGCAGTGCCGATGAGTTCCAGAGAGGAGAACAGCTGTTTCGTATGAGAGCCGTGAAGGACCCTCTACAGATAGGTAAGAACTATGGAGAAGTCGGGTTGTATTCAAACGTTGCAGTCGTATTCCATTTTTTAAATATATGTAATACATCATTGGTCGTATTTTCTTGTCGGAAGAAAATATACTATGACGAATGCTTAATTAACTCCTGGGACTTTCCAGAAAAAAAGTGTCAAACTGCAAAATGGTTTTATAAGAGGGCTGCCGGTTTACTGTGCACACGGTGGGATGTTGGAGCTTTGGTGCTTCCCACCCTTCTTTGTGATGTACACTGCAATACATATTGCCAGGCTGTTCATGTCCATCCTTGCCAACTGCACAGATGGCTCTCCTGCCCTTTTACTACATAGAGGTCAATCATTGGGACCTTACTATTACCTTGCCTCAACTGAAGGAGGGAATGTATCTCCCATTTTACCTGTTTTAAATGAACTAATTAAAACAGAGTCATCTTTTATTTTCTGTGTATGATCAGGGGGCATACATCTTGCCTGAGCTACTGCTCACAGTGGTTCCAAGAGAGGTTTTTCAACAGTCACATAGGAAGAAGTAGTGTGAAGAGAACAATTATGGGATAAATTAAAGGCAATGCATCACCTAAATATGTTTACTTATTATAATCAGACTAAACAAATTCCTTTTATTTGCTGTTTTTATTTTCTGGTTGTCGATTTTTATTTTTTATTTTTGTCTATTTCTGTACATGAATATAGAGACCCTGCCTGATCAGCTATCAGTATTTAGAGATATGCTTTACAGCGACCACATGGACCATAGACACAATGGTCAGGAGATATTCAATGACTTCTGTGGGTTAGTCTTCTAGGATAGGTTCAGAGGTGTGCAGAAAGGGGGTGTAGGTGAGCTATTCTTCTCCTATGCCATCTTGCCTGAGCTGCTTTTCATCTCTGCTAACAGCAGGTCAGAGATATCCTCGGCTGCCCTGCTGGGCTGTGTGGATGTAAACTTCCTGCTTGACGCCGCTGCAGCCAATTGCTGGGCGCTGTGCCGACTTGCTCTATATACGTCATGACAAATGGTCATGTGATGCAAAGGGAGCAGGCACCACTGCAGCCAGAGATTGGCTTCTGCTGCATCAAGTGGGAAGTTTACATACAGGGAGTGCAGTGGAGCAGCCAAGGAGTTGGCAGACAGCGTCAGGAAGCAGGTAAGCATGCTTCCCTTTGTAGGTCTGCCCAAGAGGGGGCTTTGCCAAACACTATTCTTTATTTTTATTATGAGGAAAGGGGTGTGAACACACTCCCAGGTTTTCCACTCTCAGGTGCCATGGTCACATTTAACCATGGCATCTAAGGGGTTAAATGTCTGCATTAGGCCCTTGAGTCTGCTGTGTGAATCCGCAGGTACCCAACAACTGTGATGGTCGCTCTGCTGTGAAGCGGGCGCCATCTTTAAAGAAACATACGAGGGATGTCGTCAAGTGGTAAAAGGGGTTTGCCCATAAACGTTAATGTTTAGCGTAAAAGAGCCTTTGTGATGGCTTATTGTACAGTGTTAATATTTTATCTTTCCAGGTTTCCACTTGAGTGCCACTGTGGTCCCCCCGCAAATGCTTTCTCCTAAAGGCGCCTACAATGTGGCTGTGATGTTTGACCGTTGCCGGATCACGTCGTGCAGCTGTACCTGTGGAGCAGGAGCAAAGTGGTGCTCGCATGTTGTGGCCCTCTGTCTCTTTAGGATACACAACGTTAGTTACTTGGTTAATGGAGGAATCATCATTATGTTTGTTCCTTGATCTGTATCATTTAATGTGATGTTTGTCCCTTTGGGATGTTAACATTAGCACGATATCATGAAAAACAGAGAAAATGCGTCAAGCACCCATTGCAGTAAAGACCTAGCTGCATTTTGAAACCTCATTACTGGTGACGCGATTAATTTTATTCCTGTAAATCTGCTAGGCCAGGGACCAGCAACCTCCGGCACTCCAGCTGTTCTGAAACTACAACTCCCCGCACACTCCATTCACTTCTATGGGAGATACAAGAACAGCCAAACAAGTGTGCATGCTAGGAGTTGTAGTTTCACAGCAGCTGGAGTGCCGAAGGTTGCTGAATCCCTGTGCTAGGCAGAGCTTTTCTAATCACATCTGAGAGTTACCTGTGTAATATCTTAGGTTCTTCTCGATGTTCTTTGGTTATTCCCTTTAGGACAGGGATGCTCAACCTGTGGCATCGAGCTGTTGTGAAACTACAACTCCCACCATGCCCTGCTGCAGGCTGTCCGGGCATGCTGGGTGGACAGATGGATGGTTGGTTGATAGGCAGCTGGATGGATAGGTGGAGTATTACTAAATATATGGCTACTTATCCCCATTACTATGAATGGAGCAGCCAAGAGGAAAATCTTCTGTGCCGTGACAAGACAAAATGTTGAATCTTTTTGGCATACAAAAAAACATGCTAAGCACAGCACACCACCAAAACCATACAAGCGGCATCGTACTGTAAGGCTAAATACACACGATCAGGATTGCGTGTGGATTTTCTGCGCGGATTTGCGTGCGGAAAATCCGCACCGTAGGTCATGTGCTTTGTATTCTATCAGAATTCAAAATTCTCAATGCTCACGATGCAGATTTTTTCCGTGGGGATTTTGACCAATTTATTTTATTTTTCCTGACCGGATTTTCTTCACTTAGTAAAATCCGCACCAAATCTGCACACAAATGCGCACCGATTTAATGCGGATTGACCGCACAGATTTGCCTGCAAACACCTGCGGATTTCAGTGCGGATTCTCCGCACATGAATCCTGAACGTGTGCATGTACCCTTAGAGTGCTTATGTGCAGCACCATTTACACTACACAACATGTAGGTAATGCCCATATCATATCTGTATTCTAGTTCATGTTCTACAACATCCTAATCCTGCATACAATTACATTTATTTCCCATAGGCATCAGCAGTCTGTCTGCGAGCTCCAGTTTCGGAGTCCCTGTCCAGGCTTCAGAGGGATCAGCTGCAGAAGTTTGCGCAGTACCTCATCAGCGAGCTGCCACAGCAGGTGGGGATTTTGCTTACTGTGTGACAGGTGGTCGAGAGATCTACTGGTAGGAAGCTAACTCTATCTCTCTTTATCCAGATCCTGCCCACTGCTCAGCGTCTTCTGGATGAATTACTGTCTTCACAGTCAACTGCCATAAACACAGTGTGTGGAGCCCCAGGTAGGCCTCATATTCAAGTGTGCATTATATTGTAGTATCTAAAGTAACACCGAACCAGAACAGTAGTAAGCTTGTGCCAGATAACCACCAAACTAGTTTATTGATCCGTTTTAGTTGGCATCAGAATTTCTGATGTTCCCCATAAAATGCAGTACACTTGAGTCAGTATGTTGTGTCACTTCAGCAAGTGGAATTTATCATGTAGAGAACATTAATACAAGCTGCTTACTAATGTATTATGATTGTCCATACAACCTCCTTTGCTGGCAGGATTTATTTTTCTATCACATTATACACTGCTCATTTCCATGGTTACCACCACCCTGCAATCCATCAGCGGTGGCCGCGCTTGCACACTACAGGAAAAAGTGCCAACCTCTCTGGTGGCCGGGACCGTGAGAGCTCACATAGGCTGGTGCTTTTTTCTATAGTGTGCAAGCACGGCCACCACTGATGGATTGCAATGGAATGGATGGAAAAATCAATCTAGCCAGCAAAGGAAGCAATATGGATAATCACAATACATTAGCAAGTGCCTTGTTATAACTTTCTCTACATGATAAATGCTATTTTGCTGAAGGGCATTTAAAAGGCATCTGTCACCAGAAATGTCGCAATAAAAACATTTGACCTGAAGCATATGCACTCAGCAGCTCAAAATATCTGTGTTTGTCTCATCTTCCTATGTGTCCGCATTGCCGAAATTGATCAATTATATACAAATGAGCCCCTAGGTACAACAAGGGCAGTGCCAATGCACCCAGAGGCTCCTCTCACTCTGCTTCTGCCAGCCCCTCTCCACCTTGATTGACAGGGTCAGGCTGTGAAAACATCATCACGCCTGGCCCTGAATTCTCTTAAAATCTTGCTCCTGCGCCGTTCACTTTGGGAATGCAGTCTTGGAGAGGAATACTTACCAGGGAGGATCCAGACCTGGAAGACAAGTCTTCTCTTCTTAGCGAAGCCTTCTCCTTTGTCTTCCGGGTGGACTGAGATCTGCCAGCAGAAGTGCAATACTAAAGTGATCCGCCGGCGAGCCTCTGTACCGCACTACGCCTGCTTCAGATGCTGAATTGAACAGTGCAGATGTGAGACTTCAGAATTAAGGACTTGGCGTCATGACCTTTTCACTGCCTGGCCCTGTCAATCAAAGTGGAGAGGGCACGACAGAAGCCCTCATTGCACCTAGGGGCTCATTTGTTTTTTCTCTGCAATGTGGGCACATAGAATTATGGAACCTACACAGATAGATTCAGCTGACAAGAGCACATGTCTGGTCAGCCTGCTTTACTGCTATATATCTGGTGACAGATGTCCTTTAAACAATGGCATACTTCTCATATACACAGGGCAGATGACTGCTGTTGGGCCTGTGGTAGCAGAGGCCGCACTACAGAAGAAGAGTTCCAGAAGAGTTTTTAGGCAGGAAGCAGTATGGAATAAGACGCCGGGTGGCTCTTTTTTTTTTTGCCATAGCTTTTTTTATTTATTATGTAGATGTAACTGTATGAGGACTTGTTTTTTGCAGAATGATTTATATTTTTAGTTACAACATTTTGGTTGTACATATAGCTCATTACCTTTTCTGGCGTGGCAATTGGGAAAAAAGCAGTTCCGCAACAGTTTTTTGCACTTTAAATTGACGATGTTCATTGTTGGGCATAACTAGTGTATTACTTTTATTCTATGGGTTAATCTGATTATGGTGATAACAAATATGCATAGTTTTATGTGTTTTTACTACATTTGCACAATAATAGTACATCTAGTTAAGCCGCTGCATTCCAGGAGCTAGAAGTCATAAATTTTTTGCACTGATGTAGTCGTATGAGGGCTTCTTTTTTTGCGGGGCAAGAAGTAGTTTTCATTGGTGCAATTTTTTGGGGTATATAGGACTGATAGATTAACATTTATTATTTGTGGGTGCGGGGGTGAATAGAAAAAGAACAATTGCATATTTTTTTTTAAACTTTTTTTATTTATTTTTTACTTTGTTCATGAGCAGTATAAATAACAACTCTTTATTATACGAGTTGTGGTAAACGCGATGTGATCTTATATATGTGTGCTTTATATTGTTTTCCAAAATAATGCAACTTTTTATGGAAAAAATTGTCTGTGTATGCTGCACAGTTTAATGCCTCATTCACACTTGCGTGTTTGGTCAGTGATTTCCATCAGTGATTGTGAGCTAAAACCAGGTGCGGCTCTAAACACAGGACAGGCGCAGATCTTTCCTTTATACCTTATGTCTGTGTAGCCTACACGCCTGGTTGTGGCTCACAAAATAGACATATACAGGGGAAACTCGAAAAATTAGAATATCGTGCAAAGTTCATTTATTTCCGTAATCCAACTTAAAAGGTGAAACTAACATATGAGATAGACTCATTACATGCAAAGCGAGATATTTCAAGCCTTTATTTGTTATAATTTGGATGATTATGGCTTACAGCTTATGAAACCCCAAAGTCACAATCTCAGGTACCCTTTGCTCAGGGGGTATGGATTAATTAGCTGACTAGAGTGTGACACTTTGAGCCTAGAATATTGAACCTTTTCACAAAATTCAAATTTTAAGCTGCATTAATGCAATTCCTTTTAATTTGCATTACTGAAATAAATGGACTTTTGCAAGATATTCTAATTTTTCCAGTTTCACCTGTAGTCATGTCAGCCCTGAGAGCCTTTGATAGGCCACCGGTTGCCACGGCTGATGGTCACAGAGGGAGCCCTGTCCCTCTAACTGCCTACATTCCGTGGTTACTATTGACAACGGCATCTAGGGAGTTAAGTGGCCGGCATTGGAGTTCTCCGATGCTGACGGTTACAGCGGGAGCCCAGCTTTAGTCAGTGCCAGACTGCCGTGGTGATCCAGAACTTTGTATTAGCACAGCCTGTGTACTCTGTTCAGTTGCTTTTGCCCGCGCCAGGATTAAAGGGGTGCCTTCTTAAACAGCTGATCCCGGGTGTTGGACCTAACTGATCAGATATTGATGACCTATCCTGATGATAGGTCACCAGTAAGAAAATCCAAGAAAACAATTTTTATGGTGTTGTTCGTCAGTTGTTTTAGCCTAGGTATCTTCATGGCTTAAAAATGGCACTTGTCAGTCATTGAGCAAAATGTTCACTGCCATCTCATTTAAAAGCTATTTCTGCTGTCTACGTGACCTGCTAACTGCATAAACCCATCCAGACATAAATGTTTTATCGAACGCTGTATTCTTGAAAGTTAGAAATTTAAAGCATTGCGAGTCTATATATGACATAAGGACATTTTTGAAGATATGGTGGAAATAGTCATTAGATCATAGAAATAGGGTATGTGTGTTAAACAACCATTTCATATATGTTTGAGAATATCAGAAGATGGACTGTCTCATCTACTTGTAGGCTTGATAAGCTTATTGTAGGCTTTTTGATCCAGATCCCACAGCTGGACCCTCTGCCTCTGACCAGAGCACTTGGTACCTGGATGAATCCACTTTGAGTGATAACATAAAGAAGACGCTCCATAAGTTTTGTGGCCCTTCTCCTGTTGTTTTCAGGTAAGTAAATTGAGCCATGGTTATTTGAAGCCTCTCATAAGTTACTAAATGCTATGTTCATTTAGGCTTGGATTAGCTGTTAGGCTTTCACACTAACGAAACCCTGGAGAAAGTGCTAAACGCTTTACTCCACTGACTCATAGAAGTGAAAAGAGAGGTGGTCACGCATGAGCAGCACCACTTCATTCTTGTAGTGGACTTCGAGATCTCGATTTTTGTGATGACTAGGGATCCCAGCAGACAGACCCCCAGCGATCAGACAATTATCCCCTGTCCTGGGGATAGCATATAAGTGTTGTTATTGGGAAAACCCCTATTTTTAGATCAGGAAAAAAAAACATTGGCTAAAGGAGGAAATTGCATAAAGTAGCAAAAGAACCATAACCTGATTAATCCTTCACAACTCCAGCACCCGGAGCTCCCTGCTGGTCTTTGGTTACTTTTCCGCAACTCTACCCATATGCCGCAGCCAGTCGGTGGTCTTGACAGTCTCATGTTGTACACTGCTGAGGCCAGTGATTGGGCAGGTGGGTGGACAAGCATGTCTTCATTGTATCAAAGTAATCAAGTGAGTAATGGTTCTTTTGTTATTTTATGCCATTTCCCACTTCAGGTATGTTTTTTTTCCGAACGCCTTTGATGTGAAGTATTAACTGAATGATAAATGTGTCCTGTAACCTAAGTCTTCTCTTTGTCTAACTAAACAGTGATGTCAATTCCATGTATCTATCATCTACTGAGCCACCTGCTGCAGCAGAATGGGCTTGTCTCCTGCGCCCTTTAAGAGGAAGGGAACCAGAAGGTATTTGGAATCTTCTGTCCATTGTTCGTGAGATGTTCAAGAGACGGGACACGAATGCAGCCCCCTTACTGGAGATCCTCACTGAACAGTGTCTGACGTATGAGCAGGTATATGTTATGACTTAGCTGCTTTCAGAGATATTGGCACTTCAACCCTTAGACCCTGTTTTAGTCATAGTGGATTTGTTGCAGATTTTTGGTGCAGAGATTGATTTGTAATACCCTGAACATCTGACCATAGTATACATTTGATCATGTACTTATACGTGGTCACCATAATGCTGTATAGAACTCTGCTGTTAACCCCTTCCTGCACCATGCCATAAATGTACAGGGTGGCTGTAAACATGTTCGTGCATCATGCCGTACAGTACAGACCAAAAGTTTGGACACACCTTCTCATTCAAAGAGTTTTCTTTATTTTCATGACTATGAAGGCATCAAAACTATGAATTAACACATGTGGAATTATATACATAACAAACAAGTGTGAAACAACTGAAAATATGTCATATTCTAGGTTCTTCAAAGTAGCCACCTTTTGCTTTGATTACTGCTTTGCACACTCTTGACATTCTCTTGATGAGCTTCAAGAGGTATGACATATTTTCAGTTGTTTCACACTTGTTTGTTATGTATATAATTCCACATGTGTTAATTCATAGTTTTGATGCCTTCATAGTCATGAAAATAAAGAAAACTCTTTGAGAAGGTGTGTCCAAACTTTTGGTCTGTACTGTATATTTACGACATAGTGATGACCTCGGCTCCGGAGCCGAGCTGCCACCATTTAGCAGCGGGTGTCAGCTGTAATAGAAACGATCGGAGATGACACAGATTAGTTATTTACTAACCAGTGGTTTACAGAGGGTGGGGTCTTCCTGTGTACCCATCAGGCCCCCTCCATCACTGGCATGGGGTCCATGGCAACCAGAGACTTAACATTGGCTTCCAAGGTTGCTATGTACAGAGGCCAATTAGACCCTGCCAGAGGCGAAATACAGTACCAGTGTAATACTGAAGGTAAAATACATTACAGTACAGAAGTATTGTTATGTATTTCAGAAATGATCAGATGATTATAAGTTTAAAGAGGACCTTACCTGTACTTGATGCTGCCACCCAGTTTTTTTTTTTTTTTTTTAAACATCGCCCCTATGCCCCGCCTGCCTGAAGTTATCGCGCTCAGTATGCTAATTCTGAGCATTGGTACTGGGAGGAGGAGATGCCAGGGTTTCTCAATGGGCGTCTCCTTCTCCCTGGCTGTGCCGCGATCCAATCACAGCGGAGAGCGTCACAGCCAGAGAGAGAGAGAGGTATTTAGCTCCTATAAGTAAAACAGATGAAAGGTCCGCTTTAAGTCCCCTAGTAAAAAAGTAAAAAAATGAATATAAAAAAGCTGATGTCAAGTAAAAGAAATTGTCTTTTTCCCCTTATCCATTATTGGAACAAAGATGAAAAAATATAGTAAACATAATTGGTATCACTGTCTGTAACAACCTGTTCTATAAAATTCTTAGGTTACTTGACCCACGTGATGAACGCTGTAAAAATATCACCTTCCCAAAAAGGTATAAAAAGTCTTATGTACCCTGATATGGTTCTAGTAGAAACTACAGCTCATCCCACAAAAAAAAGACCTCATACAGCTGCTTTGATGGAAAAAGAAAAATGTTATGCTTGTTAGAATATAGTGACAAAAAAAAAAAAAAAAAAAAAAAATAAAAAAAAATTTATAATTAAAAGGGCTTTCCAAGTGTTTAATACCGATAACCTATTTGACCGACTGGTGGGGTCCAGTACCTGGCACCGCCACGATCAGCTGTTTGGTGAGGCAGTGGCGTGTACCAAGCACAGAGCCATCCATTGGTATTGCAGCTCAGCCCCATTCACTTGAATAGAACGGAGCTTTGCCTTGGCCACGTGACTGATAAACATGAAGTGAAGGGCCAAGGCCTCTACAAACAGCTGATTTGGCATTTTGCAATGTGGCCTACAACCTACAACCTGTATGGCCTGAAACGTTGCTATATTAAGTACCTTAAAATACTATGCACGATTTGACTAGACAAATAAATTAACCTCTTCTAAATCACAAGTTTGGAATGCTATCTTGCTTAAAAAATAGGTCCTCAATATTAAATATTCGAGAAAACACCTTTATAAAGTGATTTAATGATGCAAAAGTAGTAAAACATAAAAAAAATACAATCTAAATCCAGTATTATCAGAACTGTATCAACCCACAGAAAAAATGTTGGTGTTATCATAGTCATTTCTACTATTTGCCCTCCACAAAAATGAAATAAAAAGTGATCAAAATGTCACATGTATACCAAAAAGGTCACCAATGGAAACTATAGCTTGTCCTGCAAAAAAATAAATAAAAAGCAATCCTACCACTCCAAACAAAAAAATAAATGATGGATCTTAGAATTTCGCGATAAAAAGAGTTATTTCATGGTGTGAAAGTCATTAATCATAACAAAAACCTATAAATTTTGTAATTTAGTATTGTATTTGTATCACACCACAGAATAAAGTTATCATGTTATTTACCCTGCACAGTGAATTAATAAAGTAATAATACAATCTGACAGAATAGCTTTTATTTGGCTACCCTCCTTAAAACAAATTGGAATAAAAAGTACAAATCACTGCAAAAAATGCACCACAATGATACGCAACTGACAATACTAGCTAATTCCTCAAGCCGATGTCAAAAGCTGAGAACTTTTCCAATATTTTCCAGTCAGGAACATATCGGAGCCCCTCATGCACCACGTCACGGTGTCTCAGCACGCATGGGGTCCTACCACTTAACTACCCGTGGTGTGTGAACAGGGTTTGAACAGTGCTAGAAAACAACTCACAGCCAGACTCTCACATGCCTCCATAGTGGTATCACCAATGCATTGTGAGGTAGACTAAAGCTGCGAGCCGCACCCACAACAGACCATGTGACACAGAAGCCGCACCCACAACAGACCATGTGACACAGAAGCTACCAGGTGCAAAAGAACGTTACCATCACAATGAAGTGGCACATTCCATACACATAAAGACAAAAACTCACTGAAAAAAGTGTCCTAAACGGGTGGAAATTCTCCGAACCCAGACACTGTAGCGTGTCTATAATCGGGGGGCAATTCCTCCGCACGCGGTCCGCAGACAACGGCAATCCCCAGCAAAAAATGCGTACAATGCAAGATGCCGGAGCGGAATAAGAAGTGATCAAAAAGCCATGTTTAACCCAATAAAAACGACAGCTTGTCCTTTAACAAACAAGCCCTCATGCAGCTATATCAACAAAATAAAACTTTTCATGGAACTTAGAATATGGTGACAAAAAAAGGGCCACATGTGTAGCATTTCAGGTAGAAAATGTTTTATTTCTTTGTTTACAGCTGCTGTTTTATTAACTACTGTAAATGGATCAAATTGAAAATCTGCAAAAAAGAAAATTTCTCGCCCAATTCCTTGGGGGACACAGGAAACCTTGGGTATAGCTCATCTCCATAGGAGGCGTGACACTAAGTGAAGACTGTTAAGCCCCTCCTCCAGCAGCTATACCCTCAGCCTGGAGCGAGCGACTACCAGTTTTTTGCTTAGTGTCAAGGAGGCAAGACACTCTCTGCACTGCAGAGCTGCCTTTGCTAAAGATTTTATTTTTTCTCTTTTTATTATTTTCAACTTTTTTCCTTTTTTCAACAGGGACAACAGAGTCGCAAAGACCTCTCTGTTTTCCCGGGGTTGAGCTGCGCCAGTGCCGGCTATCCGCACTGCTGCCTCCCCCACAGAAGAAAAGGAGGACCAGGGCAGCCCAGCTCCCCTGCATCCCGCCAGCACAAGGGTCGCCCGCCTGCAAGCCCCTCTCCAGCTTCCTGCCACTTCGGTGCCAGTGGCTGAAGGGGCGTCCCTGCTGGATGGACTGAGGGTGAAAACGTCGACTGGTGAGGTGGCTATGTAGCCGTTCCAACAACCCCCCCCCCCCCCCCTGTTAGGGTTCTAACTTCTGTGTTCCCTCTGCCTAGCCTTGTCACATTACAAGGCTTACTGTCGGCTTCCCCCCCCTTGTGTGTGGAGCAGGACGGAGCGGTGCTCGTGGGGGAGGGTTTACTGCACGAGTTTACCTCAGGTGCCTTTTGTTATCTCGGCCAGTGCTGCCGCTGTGTTCAGCTGCCGGCTGACTTCTCTTGCCGGCTACCGGTGTGTCATTCGCCGCCGGTGTATAAGGAGGTGGTCGGGGGGCAATATTTTCTCGGCGGCATATTTGTTTGAATCGCGCGCGCGCGAAAGTTCCGGCGGGGGGCGGAGCTTCGTTCCGCTTCTCCTGTACATGTTAGACATTCAGTCGGGGGGGCGGACGTCTTTCTTCCCGCTCCTCGCTGGCCCCGCCTCCTCTTCGTGCCTGCTCTCAGGACGGATCGTTTTTACCTCAGGTTTTACCTCAGGTTTTACCTCAGGATTTGCCGCTGCTGTTGCCACTGCTGTTGCCGCTGCTGTTGTCGTCCGCTCCCACTGTGACCTGGTAGGACTGTTGACCCTTTCTAGCTCTGCAGCCCTCTGGCCTGGACGCTTTTATATTACTTCAGCCAACATGTCTGACCCCTCAGCGCCGGCCGGTCCTTGGTATCACACCTGCACCGCATGTAAGGCGCCCCTCCCTCAAGGGCAGCCTGACCCGCATTGCTCGGCTTGCAAAGCCCCATTACAGGGTCCGCCATCTGTTGTGTCACCCCCTGGCCTATTGGATCCCCCTGACTGGGCTAGATCCCTTTCCCAGGCTGTGGTCAGCCTCTCTAACGTTGTGGGCCGCCTTGCAGAGGTATTGCCCTTATCGCAGCCGGATATTTCCCCTGCTGGGCCCTCCGGGTCCGCTATCTTAGCTGACCCGTCTGAGTCCCTCTCTCCAGGCGACACCTCCAGAGCCCGTCAACCCCAGAAGCGGTCTAGGGCGGAGCGCCTATCATCCTCGGATGCTTCAGTATCACCCCCAAGGGTGCGCTCTCAGTCGGGCCCTTCCTCGATACAGGATATGCCCTCTGAAGGGGAACTAGTTGATTCAGATTGTGATATGGACTCGGCCTTGCCTTCAAAACTGGCTTCTGCTGTGGGCCATCTTATTAACAATATTCGTGATACCTTTAAGATTCACGATGATCCTCCTAATTCTGAAAAAAAACTGTGTTTCCTTTTTTCGCCAAAAACAGACGTCTGCAGTTTTTCCCCTCCACACTGACTTCTCGTCGGTGGTTTCCAAGGCCTGGGCCCGCCCTGATGCCCGTTTTACCCCGCCTAAGAAGTTGGATATCTGTTATCCATTCCCGGCGGATTGCATTACAAACTGGGCGTCACCACCCAAAGTCGACCCCCCGGTGGCCCGTTTGGCAAAAAGCACGGCTATTCCCGTTGCTGATGGCTCTTCCTTACAATCCACTGAGGATCGCCGTATAGAGGCCATTACCAAAGGTATCTTTGCAGCCTCCGGTTCCGCCCTCCAGCCGGTCTTTGCTTCCACTTGGGCTGGAAAAGCGGTTTCAGAGTGGGCTTCTCAGCTGGATCAGGAGCTTGAATCCGACGTCCCTATTCAGGACCTCCGTGCTCTAGCCCAACTTATCGTTCAAGCCGGCAAATTCGTCTGTGAAGCATCCCTTGATGCGGGGGCTCTCATAGCCCGTTCGTCTGCCCTGGCCGTTTCGGCCAGGAGGGAGCTTTGGTTAAAGGTTTGGACGGCGGACTCCACGTCAAAGCGGTCTCTTACTGGCCTTCCCTTTACTGGTTCTCGATTGTTCGGGACCCGCTTGGATGAAATCATATCCGAAGCCACGGGGGGGAAGAGTACGCATCTTCCTCAATCTAGGACTAGGACCACCACTCGAGGCCGTCCCATTTTTTCTCGTTTCAGGTCTTCCCGCAGGGCTCCCGCACCTCGCACCTCTTCAGGTCCATCCCCTAGCTCTGTCCAAGACAGACGGAAGAAACCTTTTTTTCGGACCCAGCCCTCCTGGCGCAAGTCACAGCCTGCTCGCCCTCCCGCGACCAAGCAGAACACTACCTGAAGGTGCGCCCCCACCCGCCCGGGTGGGGGGACGTCTTTTCCTGTTCAGGGACTTCTGGCAGGCGCACGTCTCCGACGCCTGGGCTCTCGAAGTTGTGTCTTCCGGGTACAAACTCGAGTTTACGTCCCTCCCCCCAGTTCGGTTCTTTCGCTCCCGGGTTCCCCGGGATCCCCAAGGGGCGGCCGATTTCTTTACTGCCACTCGCACCCTTCTGGACAAAGGGGTCATCGCTCCGGTTCCCATGGAAGAAAGATTCAAGGGGTTCTATTCGAACCTCTTTGTGGTCCCCAAAAAAGAAGGCTCGGTTCGTCCCATTCTGGATCTAAAACGGTTAAACCGTTTCCTTCGTCTTCAGCGATTCCGGATGGAGTCTCTCACAGGTCGGTGGTGGCCACTCTGGAAAAAGGGGAGTTCCTGGCCTCTATCGACATCCAGGACGCCTACCTTCATATTCCAATCGCTCGGTGTCATCAGTGCTTTCTGCGCTTTGCAGTGGGGTCCGACCACTACAAGTTTGTTGCCCTCCCCTTCGGGCTGGCGACGGCCCCTCGCGTTTTCACAAAGGTCCTAGCCCCTGTCCTCGCCTTACTTCGTTCCAGGGGAGTTTTTCTTCTTCCATATTTGGACGATCTCCTTATCAAGGCACCCTCTCTGTCACTGACATCCGCCAGTGTGGACCTCTCGCTACAAACCTTACGCCGGTTCGGTTGGATTATCAATCTTCCCAAATCCGCTCTTGTTCCATCCAGGCAACTGATCTTTCTGGGGATGCTGCTGGATACAGATGCAGCGGAGGTTCGGCTTCCGTCAGAGAAGCGCCAGCTCCTTCATCGGTCGGTTCGGAGCCTTCTGACCCACCGCCGTCCTTCCTTCCGGTTCAGCATGCGGGTTTCGGGACAGATGGTGTCCTGTTTCGAAGCAATCCCCTACGCGCAGTATCACTCCCGCACCTTTCAGACTGCCATTCTGTCCGCATGGGACAAGTCCCAGGAAAGTCTGGATCAGCACTTTCCCCTTCCCCCCCCAGGTTCGCTCCTCTCTCCTCTGGTGGTTACGGACCCCTCTCCAAGGGAAGTCCTTCCTGCCGATAACTTGGTTGGTGATTACCACCGATGCCAGTCTGCGGGGTTGGGGGGGTGGTGTTTTCTCCTCGGCCCGTACAAGGCACTTGGTCTCCATCGGAGTCCAAACTGCCGATCAACGTTCTGGAGCTGAGGGCGGTTCTCCTTTCACTCCGGCATTGGACTTCGCTGCTTCAGGGTCACCCTGTTCGTGTCCAATCGGACAATGCCACGGCTGTGGCATACATAAATCATCAGGGGGGCACTCGCAGCATGGCGGCGATGAGGGAGGTGTCTCTAATCCTTCGCTGGGCGGAAATTCATGTTCCAGCCATTTCGGCCATTTACATCCCGGGAGTGGACAATTGGGCGGCGGATTTTCTCAGCCGGACGACGATCGACCCGGGCGAGTGGTCTCTGCACCCCGACGTCTTCGAGTCTCTTTGCCTCCGTTGGGGTCGTCCGGACGTGGATCTCATGGCCTCCAGATTCAACCACAAGCTTCCCACCTTCATGGCCAGAACCAAGGACCCGGACGCTTACGGCGCGGACGCGCTCGTCCTTCCCTGGACGGAGTTCTCTCTCCTCTACGTTTTTCCGCCCCTGCCTCTTCTTCCACGAGTCCTTCGGAAGATCGCGGTGGAGGGCACGCCTGCGATCTTAATAGCCCCGGATTGGCCTCGTCGTCCTTGGTACGCCGACCTTATGTTGCTCCTGGCAGACGCCCCCTTGCCTCTGCCTCTAAGAGAAGACCTCCTCTCTCAAGGGCCGATCTTCCACCAGCATTTAGGGTCGCTACGTTTAGCGGCGTGGCTATTGAAACCGCGGTCCTAACGCGGCTTTCTGCTGACGTGGTCCGTACCATGATTCGTGCGCGTAAACCGGCTTCGTCCAGGATTTATTACCGAACCTGGCGGGCCTATTTGAATTTCTGCGAGACCTTAGATGTTCATCCCCTTCGGTTTTCTCTCCCCACGATTTTATCCTTCTTGCAGTCTGGTCTGGACTTGGGTTTAGGTCTCAGTACCCTAAAGGGTCAGATCTCAGCGCTTTCGATCCTTTTTCAGCGACCTCTGGCTCCGCTTGGTCCAGTTAAGACTTTTCTTCAGGGGGTTGCTCACTATGCTCCCCCGTATCGCGCTCCCGTTCCATCTTGGGATCTTAATGTTGTGCTGTCGGCTCTCCAATCTTCTCCTTTCGAGCCTTTGCGCAGGGTTTCCCTTCGCTTGTTGTCTTGCAAAGTTTTTTTCCTCGTTGCCATCACGTCTCTTCGGCGTGTGTCTGAATTGGCGGCACTTTCTTGCGTAGAACCCCTCTTGGTTTTTCACCAGGATAAGGTGGTTCTCCGCCCGGCTCCGGATTTCCTTCCGAAGGTGGTGTCCGCTTTTCACCTGAATGAAGATATTGTCCTTCCTTCTCTGTGCCCGTCCCCGTCTCATCCTCGGGAACGGGATCTTCACCGTCTGGATGTTGTTAGGGCTCTGAGGATCTACTTGGATGTAACTAGACCCTTTTGGCGCTCAGATTCTCTATTTGTGGTTCCGGAGGGTCCGCGCAGGGGGCTGGCGGCATCTAAAGTGGTTATTGCCCGCTTCATCAAGATGGCTATTGCTGAGGCTTACCGTGCTAAGGGCAGGGAACCGCCCTTTGGTGTTACCGCTCATTCTACCAGAGCGGTCGGGGCTTCCTGGGCTCAGCGAAATCGAGCTTCGGCTGAACAATTGTGTAAGGCGGCCACCTGGTCTTCTTTGCACACTTTCACCAAGTTCTACAAGGTGAACACTTATGCATCGGCGGATGCTGCTTTGGGCCGCCTGGTCTTGCAGGCGGCGGTGCCTTAATGCCTATGGTGCTTTAATTCATCTTGGGTTGTGGTCCCTCCCTATTTGTGGACTGCTTTTGTTGTTCAATTTCTTTTATTGAAAAGAGCATAAAAGGACAGTACCTCAAAAGACAAAATCAGCTCGATGACAAGTCGAAGCTGCGTACAATTAAGAGTATACACTCAAATGTTCAACGGTACAGAGAGCAATAATATGCATAGAGGGGTACAACCAGAGGTCAGTCATTACATTAAAGTGTCACAACTTATTCTGATAGCATATGTATAAGAGTAAGCGCTCAGAGGAATACATACACAGATAAACAGGTGACAAAGACGAGGACATACACAGAAAAACAGAGGAGGGGGAAGGGAGAGAAAAGTCCTGACCATAGATATAGAAAGACAAAAGTCGAAATAATAGGTTCCAATTTGAGTGAGCCAGTCTAACAAGAGAAAAATATACCCATTTCAGGTGGAGTAAACTTCCTGATAAAGGGAATAGGGTAGTGAAGATCTGGGGAGGGAGCCAAAATCTCCTCAGGGACTGGCATCATCCCTGTTCAACCAATTTATATATTCGCTAGAACCCTTAAACAAAATCCAGGGAGTCCAGATTTTTAAGAATTTGGTGGAATTGCCCAAGTCCTCCGCCCATAATTCCTCCATTCTATAGATTTTCTCAAAGGTGATTAGCCAGTCCCTAAGGAGAGGGGCAGATGTGGATTTCCAGAACCTAGGTATGACCAGGCGAGCAGCCTGAACAAAAAATCGCAACAGGCCCTTCCTCAGGGTGGAAGTAGAGCCGGGGAACATGGAGAGTAAAGCACCCTCTGGCGTCCACCTAGTAGAACTACCACAAACCAAGTCGTAAAGGTCATTAATGGCCTCCCAGAAAGGTGTAATTCTTTTGCAAAGCCACCAAATATGGGACATATTACCCTCTTCACTACCACATCTCCAACAAGTATTGGGGCATGTAGGAATGAAGGAATGTAGCAGGGCCGGGGTCCTATACCATCTGGATAACACTTTAAAATTATTTTCCTGGAGTCCGCAACTAATAGAAGACTTATAAGAAAGCTCAAATGCCTTTTCCCACTGATCAACAGGAAATGTCTTCCCCAGTTCTCTCTCCCACGCCTTTACAAAGGGTAAGGTGGAGATGGTGTCGTCCTTCCCCTGGAGTAGCCCATAAGCCAGAGACACTAAATGTGTAGGGGGGGATGTTTGAGTGCACAATGATTCAAAAGAGGTAAGATCCCTATCCAGGGCTGATTTGGGGCCTAGAGAGGATATGTAATTTTTAATGCTATTGTACTGCAACCACGCCCCTTGCGACGAACTCTCCGTAAAGAAGGACAGCGGCCGTAAAGATCCTTTCTCCATAACTGAGGATAGAGTAGGATTGCCTGCCAACTCCAAACCCAGAAACGACTTACTTTTCATGCCCATAGGGAAGTCAGGATTATTAAACAGGGGGATTAGGGGACTAGGGGGATGAGTGAGACCAAGTGGTATTGCGATTTTATCCCAACTCTTCAGAACACCCGAGGTCAAGAGGGGGAGGCGTGGGGGTCTTTTAGACCGAGGAATCCAGAGCAGGTTATGTGTTGGAAACCCAACCTCGTATTTCTCAAACTGGATCCACCTCTTAGATTTCCCGTTATGAAACCAATCCAGTATGTATGAGAGGATGGACGCTTTGTGGTAATTTGGCAGGTCTGGGACCCCCGCGCCTCCCCTTGATCTACATCTCACCAAAAATCTCATTCCTATCCTAGGAGAGGAGCCCGCCCAAATAAATTTAAGGAACATAGATCTAAGGGTTCTAAAGAAGGAGACCGGAAGAGGTATGGGGATAGTGCGGAAGAGATACATGATACGAGGGAGAATATTCATTTTGAGCGTATGGATCCTACCAAACCAGGATAATGGGAGCCCCTTCCAATTTTTTAAGTCCTTTCTAATGTCTTCAATAAGGGGAGTAAAATTCAGGAGGAATAAATCAGTCGAGTCAGAGGGAATGACCGTACCCAGGTAAGCTATATGGCGACGCGCCCAACGGAAAGGAAAAGAAGCTTGTAAATTGTTAACCAGGCCCTGGGGTAAGGTGATATTGAGGACCTCTGACTTATGGAGATTAACTTTAAAGTTGCTGAGGTCTCCGAAGGTCGAGAACTCCTTCAGTATATTTGGGAAACCAATTAGCGGGTCTGTGCAGTAGATAAGGAGGTCATCAGCGTATATGGCTATTTTCGACTCCAGGTCTCCCACCTTAAGGCCTTTGATAGACTCATTAGCCCTGAGAGCTCTAGCCAAAAATTCCATGACCATAATGTACAACAGAGGGGAGAGAGGGCACCCTTGTCTGGTGCCATTATGGATACGGAAAGGAGTCGATAGAGATCCATTAACTCGGACCTGGGCGCTAGGGTCGCGGTAAAGTGCTAGAATTCTATGAATCATGCTAGGGCCAAACCCAAACGCCTTCAAGGATTCGTGCAGAAAGGACCACTCCACGCGGTCGAACGCTTTCTCTGCGTCGATCGATAAGAGACACAAGGGCGACCCCAATCTGTTAGCTCTATTAATGATGGCCATAGATCTAATGGTGTTATCACACGTTTCCCTCCCCGGGACAAAGCCCGCCTGATCTACATGAATCAAGGATGATATAAATGGTTTCATTCTGTCCGCAAGAATTTTTGCGTATATCTTTACATCAACATTGATCAGGGATATAGGACGATAGTTGCTACATGTTAACGGGTCTTTCCCCGGCTTTGGTATAACGCATATGTGGGCCATTAGTGCCTGTGGAGGGAAAGACGAGCCGTCTGCTAGGGAGTTACACAATCTGGCGAAGGGAGGGGCAATCTCTTCCAGAAACTGTTTGTAGAAACGAGGCGTAAAGCCGTCGGGGCCTGGACTTTTGCCAACTATTAATCCTTTGATCGTTCTATGGACCTCCAGTTCCGTTATCTCCCCCTCTAGTTCCTCCCTATGTTCAGAGGACAATTTGGGACCGAGTAAGCCAGCCATGTAGTCTCTAATCTTTTTGATTTTGGCATCATTGGAAATATCTGCAAACTTCCCTCTCAGGTTATACAATTCCTCATAATAAGATCGGAATTCCTGGAGTATGTCCCCCGTAGCGTTAATGCGTCCCCCCGATCTACGGTTTAGGGCTGGAATATATGAGGCGTTCGTTTTGGGCCGCAGCATTCTCGCTAGTAATCTACCGCTTTTATCCCCGTGGCCGTAGAAAAGTTTCTGCAACTTATCCCTAGCGCCCAGGTATTTTTGATCAATTATCTTACGGAGAGCTGTACGGGTGTCGCAAAGCTCCTGGAAGTCCTCACTGGACAATGACCCCTTATGTTTCTGTTCTAGATCCGCCAATTTCAGCAATAATGTTTTGATCTCCCCAGCTCTGATTTTCTTAAGTCTAGAAGCGTGCATAATACATCTACCTCTAATAACACATTTTAGGGCCTCCCATTGAATGGTCGGGCTAGAGGGATCATTTACATGATTCAGGGCAAAGTCAGAGAGAGCGGATTTGATGTCAGCTGCACAAACAGGATCTCTGAGTATATTATCATTAAGTTTCCAGGAACCAAATGATCTAGAGGAGTCGCCAATGTCTAGGGTTACCCAGGTCAGGGAATGATCCGAAAATAATGCAGGTTCAATGCCCGCAGCTGGGTGTGAGTCAAGTAGAGAGTGGGAAATGAATATGTAGTCTAAGCGGTGGTATGTGTTATGAGAGGCGGAGAAGAATGTAAAATCCTTTGTGGTGGGAGATAGTATGCGCCAAACATCTATTAGTCTAAGGGATTGGAGATGTCTCTTAAAACCACGGGCTACCCCAGGGGAAACAGAGGACCTACCGGAGGAGGTATCCAAGGAGACATCCAGGGGGAAGTTTATATCCCCGCCTAGTATGATCGGCAAGCCATCAGCGAAGTCAGTTAATGCAGAGAACATCTTAGAGGCAAAACGGGAGTGACCTGTATTGGGAAAGTAGACATTAGCAATTATTAGGAGTTTTGTGGCTAAGGAGATCTTAATGAAAAGAAAACGACCAGAACTGTCAGAAACCGTGTCCAATATTTCACAGGGTACTGATTTGTGTATGGCAATGGATACACCCCGAGATTTAGACTCCGGGTGTGTGCAGTGCGACCAGGTCGTGTAGTACCTATTTTTGCAGGATGGCACATGACCAGTTTTGAAATGAGTTTCCTGTAATAGACCTATTAAGATCTTTTGTTTATGCATGTTATAGAGAATTTGGTTACGCTTGGCTGGCTCATTGAGACCGTTCACATTGTAAGAGCTGATTCTAATAGACGCCATATAGGATAGCACATATTAAGAATCTATATGCAAGCTTGTCAGGAAAGGACATGGGGAGGTGAAAACGAAAGGAAAGACCAAACAAGACAGGGTAGACATAGCAAGGACATACAATTAACACATAAAACAATAACCTGTGGCGTTCAACCTGAGGTATCAACATCTCAGGGAAATCTTCAGCCACACTGAGGAGATAGAAGCGATGAAAGCCCAAGGTGAGCAAGCATCCTCCCACCACTCAATATTAAGGCATAACGGACATAGAGCTATTTAGTAAACGTGGGACTGCCCCTAAACTAGACCAACCAGTGGAGCTAGGGAAAAGGACAGAGCCAAAGAGAACTAGAAACTACACATAACACCCGCAGGGGTATATAGGCTAGTGACTCCTAGCCATGAGCTAGGGGTAGGAACCGTAAACATGAAACCACAATTAAAGTAAACGGTTGCAAGAGACCCACTTAAAAAAAAAATGGGCGCAATAAAGTCCAGCACAGACTAGAGATATGTAGAGCTTCTCACGGCGTCTTCCTCGCTTTCGACGAACGTGGTGAGACTTGTGTCCACTGTGTTCTATCTGGCAGCGGTGCAGGGGATGGCAACGCCGGCCAGTCTGGGAGGGAGACCTTGGGTAGTGAAAAAGTCTCCAGGAATCTGGGGAGGTCTTCAATATCCCGGAATGTCGCCATCTTGCCGCCTTTCTTGGCGTGAAGTTGAAATGGGAAGCCCCAGCGATAAATTATGTCTTTCTCCTTTAGCAGGGAAAGGATAGGGCGAACCGCTCTGCGTAGCTGGAGTGTCCTTCTCGATAGGTCAGGGAGAATCTGAATTTGAGCCCCCTGGTAGGATAAATCCTCAGATTGCCGTGCAGCCCTCATAATGTCCTCTTTCATTTTAAAGAAGTGCACGCGGCATACGATGTCGCGCGGCCTGTTGGGGTCTGCAGATTTAGGCCCTAGAGCCCTATGCACTCGATCCAGTTCAATGGGGGTATCTTCTGGCCTCTGCAGCAGAGAGCTGAATAGCGCTTGGACAGTGGCTTCCAAGTCAGACGGCGCGACAGACTCCGCAAGCCCCCTAATCCGGAGATTGTTCCTCTGGTGGCGGTTATCGATATCATCGATGTGGGATAAAATTTGGGAGATCTGTGTGGAGTGTGTAGAGATCACTTGTTGGTGGTCTGCAAGGTGTTCGAATATTGCCTCTTGCGTTTTCTCAGAGGCCTCCACCCGGTGACCCAAATGGATAATTTCCCCCTTTAGTACCTCCATCTCCGTTTTGTATGTCTGCTCAAGCCGGGAGACCGAGTGAGCCAAGTCCTCCTTTGTAGGCAGCGCACGCAGCTGTGCTTGTAAGTCCCATCCAATGTCGGAGACACATGAGGAGGGGCTCCTGGAGTCAGTGTCTGAGGGAGCCGAGCGGGAGCCGCGGTCTGGTAGCGGCGTGGAGGAGCCGGCGGCCATCTTGGGAGCACCTTGCTGTCCCGTTGTGGTCTGCTGAGAACCGAAGAATTTCTGGATTCCGGCACCGTCACCTTGCTGGTCGGTCTCAGCATTGCCCTTTGCAGTTTTCCTGCCCATATTGACTAGGTTATGGCAGCTTTAGTAGCCGGGGAATAGCTGTAATATTGCGAGTGGCGGGAGAGCTGCAGCGACGCGCGTCCTATTCAGCCATGAGCAAGCCACGCCCCCCTGTGGACTGCTTTTGAACGTCCCAAGGTTTCCTGTGTCCCCCAAGGAATTGGGCGAGAAAACGAGATTTTTGTATAACTTACCAGTGAAATCTCTTTCTCGCTCTTCCTTGGGGGACACAGCACCCACCCATTGTTTTGGTTGCCCTGACGGGAGTTTTGACTTGTTGGTGTTAATTTGGTTGATCCTTGCCTTTGTTTTAACTACTTGGGCACATAACTGGTAGTCGCTCGCTCCAGGCTGAGGGTATAGCTGCTGGAGGAGGGGCTTAACAGTCTTTCACTTAGTGTCACGCCTCCTATGGAGATGAGCTATACCCAAGGTTTCCTGTGTCCCCCAAGGAAGAGCGAGAAAGAGATTTTACTGGTAAGTTATACAAAAATCTCGTTTTTTAAATTTCACCTCCATTTTGCATTAAAGGGGTCCTCCAGCTGTTAAAGAGGACCTTTCACTACAATAAAATATCTAAACTAGGCATAAAGACATGGAGAGCGGCGCCCAGGGATCTCCCTTCACTTACTATTAATCCTGGGCGCCGCTCCGTTCTCCCGGTATAGGCTCCGGTATCTTCAGATTTTAGTTTACATTTTTTATTGTAGTGAAAGGTCTTCTTTAATATTGATCACCTGTCGTCCGGATAGGTCATCAATATCTGATCGGTGGTCACCTGGCACCCCCGCTGATCAGCTGTGAGAGGAGAAGGCAGCACTCCACGTAGCTGCCACTTCCTGGTCTTTACACTGTGCCTGTGGAGCGGTGGTGTAATGGAATTACAATCACTTGAATGGAGCGGGGCCTTGTACTACGCTGCACTTCCGAGACGAATTACAGTGTAATGAAGAGGAAGCGGCACACGCATGGAGCTCCGTCTCCTCTTCAAACATCTGATCAGTGGAGGCGCCGGGTGTCTGACCCCACCGATCAGATATTGATGATTTATCCTGATGACAGGTGGTCAATATTAACTGCTGGACAACCTATCTTGACGATAGGTCATCAATAGTCATGGCTGGACAACCCCTTTAATTCCTTTTAAACACCTATAAGTTGAACACACTTCCTAAATGCCATTTTGAATCCTTTGAAGTTTTCAGTTTTTCAAATGGGGATACATGGGAATTTTGGCTTTTTCTGGATCAACCCTGTAGATTAGTGAGTGTAATGGGTGGACTAGAACTTCAGAACTGTGTAAATGAATGAGGTCTTCTCTTTAGGACAGAGTGCTGTGAGATTTTCAGTGGTAGTATTTTCCCAATTATCGCATTCTACAGAGCAAAGCAACCCAGCTGCCGCTTCCAAATGTCTAGGGCAGCTGTGTGTATTGCTTTATCAAGGACCCATCCACCTCAGTCTTAGGCCGAATGCACACGGCTGTGTTCCACGGCCGTGATCAGTCCGTGGTAACCCGGCCTGGATTCCTGCTGAGAGCAGGAGCGCACGGCATCATTGGTTGCTATGACGCCGTGCGCTTCATGCCGCCGCTGCACTACAGTAATACACTCGTATGATCCATACCAGTGTATCACTGTAGGGCAGCAGCCTGCATTAAGCGCACGGCGTCATAGCAACCAATGACGCCGTGCGCTCCTGCTCTCAGCAGGAATCCAGGCTGGGTTACCACGGACCGCTCACGGCCGTGTGCATTCGGCCTTAATGCAACATAAAAGTCAGGGTTTTCTGTAGCAAATATTTCCTCCCATTTCATCAAGGTATTATAATGCCGTTCTATAGTTAGTTGTACCCAAAGGTAAAAATAAGCTTGTATGTCTAATTTTTGTCTTCGGGCAGCTTCCTTGCACACTATAAGCGATTCTTTCTATTCAGCTCAGAAAAGTTGTTTCACTGTGCCAAAACGACCTAACCTCTAAGCCAACTTTTTATTGCCTTGGAAACTCATTTTTTTTTTTAAGTTAACCCTTAATGTTCTTAGGGAACGGTAATGGAAGAACACAAATAAAGGCAGTGTCTACTAACTATCCTGTGTTTACTGTACTTGGTGGGTTTATTCAAGCTGCAAATAGTAGTCATTGAGCGGTTTGGTTCTAAGCAGCTATTCATGGACATACTGTATGGTTCTAACTAGAGATGAGCGAATTTAATGTTATGAAATTCGTTCACGCTTAGTTTGGTGGTAAAAGCAGAATTGCGTTATGGATTCCATTACCACGGACCATAACGCAATTCTATGACGGAATGCATAGCGGAATGCCTTTAGAGCAGGCATGCTCAACCTGCGGCCCTTCAGCTGTTGCAAAACTACAACTTCCAGCATGCCCGAACAGCCTACAGCTATCAGCCTACAGCAGGGCATTGTGGGAGTTGTAGTATTACAACAGCTGGAGGGCAGCAGGTTGAGCATGCCTGCTTTAGAGGCATTCCGTTATTCATTCCGTCATAATAGAAGTCTATGGGCTGCATAAAGGATCTGTCCAGTATCTGTTATGCAGGAGAGGACTCCCCTGCATAACGGAAACGGGACGGATCCGTTTTGCAGCCCATAGACTTCTATTATGACGGAATGCCTCTAAAAGCATTCTGTTATGCATTCCGTCATAGAATTGCGTTATGGTCCGTGGTAACAGAATTCATAACGCAATTCTGCTTTTACCACCAAACGAAGCGTGAACAAAATTCTAAATATGAAATTCACTCATCTCTAGTTTTAATCATCTAAGCTTTGTAAGGTGGTCTTAACTTTTTGCTGTTCTGCAAGTAAAATTAAACTTAGGCCTGTTTCAGAAAGCCATAATGTTGGCACGTTTCAGCGTCTGTATTACCGCTGCAAATTCCGGCCAACTGTGGTTCTTATGACCCAAACTAACAGCAGCATAAAGATGTACGATGCTGTAAGGGTACTTTCACACTAGTGTTATTCTTTTCCGTCGTTGAGTTCTGTCCTAGGGGCTCAGTACCGGAAAAGAACTGATCCGTTTTATCCTAATGCATTCTGAATGGAGAGCGATTCGTTCAGGATGCATCAGGATTTCTTCAGTTCAGTCTTTTTGCCTTTTCAGGACGGAGATAATACCGCAGCATGGTGCGGTTTTATCTCCGTCCAAAATTCCGGAACACTTGCCGGAATGCCGGATCCAGCATTTTTCCCCATTGAAATGCATTAATGCCGGATCCGGCCCCGAGTGTTCCGGCAAAACAGATCTGGCATTGCGGTCTGCGCATGCTCAGACCGCAAAAAATAAATGCTGGATCCGTTTTTCCAGATGACACCGGAGAGACGGATCCGGCATTTCAATGCATTTGTCTGACAAATGCCCTCAGTTTGCATACATTTTGACGGATCCGGCAGGCAGTTCTGGCGACGGAACTGCCTGCCGGAATCCTCTGCCGCAAGTGTGAAAGTAGCCTAAGTTCAAATCATTAGACAAACGTTCAGGCCGGGACTTGTGACTTTAAAGAAAACCTGTTGCAACGAAGAGCAGTTCAATCTGCCGACAGTGTGTTATAGAGCAGGGGGAGCTGAGCAGATTAATGTGTATGTATGTATGTGTATATATATATATATATATATATATATATATATATATATATATATATATATATATATAATTTTTGTATTTTTTTTTTTGTGGAAGAAAATTCAGCAAAACTTGCAATTTATACATTTAACACTCTGCTCTTTCTGAGCTCACTTGTGCACAGTGGCCATGTTAACAGTGATTGATAGCATTCTCTTTTTAAGTGTTTATCCAGAGATAGATGTCAGTCAGTAATAAGATGGCTCCAGTATGCAATTGAACTTAAAAAGAGCAATGACTTGCATGCATAAGTTTATAATTTATACTGAATCTTTTCCCATGAAACTATATATCATTCTGCTCAGCTCCTCCTGAAGCATATCAAAAACACAAAGAGAAGGGGAAAGCTTTTTGTCTGTTGGAACAACAACAGAAACTACACTTTAAGGATCACAGGAGGGGGGCTAAAATTGGGAAAACTTAAATGAAAGTACATCTGTTGGGTTTATTAATTTATATTTAGAAAACAACAAAAGAACGTGTGTCTCTGGACAATCCCTCTAATAGGACCAGTCTCATTGTTGCAAATTTAAATTTATGATCACATCAAACATGGGGAAGAGAAGTCTGGGATGGAATAGTGGGTTGTGATTTGCATTTCTGTCAGCTAAGACAGCTCTGGCTTATATCTACAGATAACAGGTTGGTGGTACAATGTGCGAACATCAGCATCCCATAGCAGTGCTAGTGGACATACAGGTCGCAGCAATGGACAGTCAGAAGTTGCTGCTCATGCCTGTGCTAGTATGTGTGATGAAATGGTTGTCCTATGGAGATTAGCAGTTTTAGATCCTACCATCAGCCCACAAAGGTATGTTGACGGTTACTGCCTACATAATGTGTCTGTAAGTCTTTGCTTTTATTGCCTTTATTTTTGCTCGTTTAATGTATTACAGACGACGGGACCTCTGTTCTCAGTTACGTCAGTGGCAACTAAAAGTCATTGAGAATGTGAAGAGGGGCCAGCATAAAAAGTCTCTAGACAAACTCTTCCAAGGTTTTAAACCAGCAGTAGAGGCATGCTATTTCAATTGGGAAGAGGCATATCCCATTTCAGGAATCACTTATTGCAGCAGTGACAAGAAGAACTCTTTTTGTTGGGTCAAAGCGTTTCAACAGAGAACCTGCCGACTGCAGTGTTCTGAGGCGGTATGCGAAGGTGGACGTGCACAAGGGCATGAAAGCTGCCTACTCTTTGGAGAACGGTCACGTCCTTCTTCCCAGGAAATGTCTGTACGCCCCAAGGAGCTTGTGGGCAAAAGGAAAGTGGCATCTGAAGTACCTCAAAGAGTACTTAGGAGACTTTCTACAGAGGGTGGAGAGAAAGCTATATATAAATCTACAGTCAACAAAACAAAATTACCAGCAAGTAAATGTCTGGCCAACAAGCACAGTGGAAAGCGTCGAATGAGTAGTGAAGATAGTTCTCTAGAACCAGACATGGCTGAAATGAGTCTTGATGATAGTAGCTTGGCACTTGGTGCTGAAGCCAGTAATACTTTCAGCTTCATTGAATCTCCTCTAAGTAGATGTTACAGGGACAACTTTGAGGATGAGGGTGGTGTTTACTATTCAGAAGGTCTAGAGTCTACTGTCATTGTAAGTGCTGCAGTGCCTAAACCTGATGCAGGTGTGGAAACATCTGCTGCTAATGGCAGTGGAGAAGGGGATTCAATTGTTGCAGATGATGAGGAGAGAGGAAGCCTGAAGGTAGAGGCAGTGGCAGAAGATGGAGCAGTGGGTGGGGGTGCAGGACACAGCAAAGCACCAGAAGAAGGTAAGAGTCGTGAAAAGGGTGAGGATGATGACTATCAAGCCTACTATGTAAACCCACAAGAGACAGCTAAAAATGAAGATGAGAAAGCAGAGGAAGGAACAGAAGAACAGGATATATTTGCAGGAATAAAGCCTCTGGACCAGGAAAACAGAATGGAGGTAATAAAATGGTAAACGTTGCATATTTACAGGTGAAACTCGAAAAATTAGAATATTGTGCAAAAGTCTATTTATTTCAGTAATGAAACTTAAAAAGAATTCTATTAATGCAGCTTAAAATTTGTATTTTGTGAAAAGGTTCAATATTCTAGGCTCAGTGTCACACTGTAGTCAGCTAATTAGTCCATACCCCCTGAGCAAAGGGTACCTGAGATTGTGACTTTGGGGTTTCAGAAGCTATAAGCCATAATCATCCAAATTATAACAAATAAAGGCTTGAAATATCTCGCTTTGCATGTAATGAGTCTATAGTTTCACCTTTTACGTTGCATTACTGGAATAAATGAACTTTGCACGATATTCTAATTTTTCGAGTTTTACCTGTATGTAGACTCATCAGTAATTTCATGATGATTTGTGGTGTTTACTACGCAGTTTATATTAGACAGGAAAGTTCTTGTAAGAAGGTACTACTAATGCGTAATATAATAGTAGTACTACTACTACACAACTGCAAGTATTACTACTACTACTAATAATAAAGGTACCTTTTGACACCAAGCATTTATATATTAAAGGGGTTTTCTGAGATTTTTATACTGATGACTAGGGATGAGCGAATCGACTTTGGATGAAATATCCAAAGTCTATTCGCATAAAACTTCGTTCCAATACTGTACGGAGCAGGAGCTCCCTACAGTATTAGAATGTATTGGCTCCGATGAGCCGAAGTTATTACTTTGCAAAGTCTCGCGAGACTTTGCGTAATAACTTCATAAATTAATTTGTACTGTAAAAAAACATTTCCCGAACTGTGGTTCGGTTCCAAGTGGGAAATGTTTTTTTACAGTACAAATTGATTTATGAAGTTATTACGTGAAGTAATAACTTCGGCTCATCGTAGCCAATACATTCTAATACTATACGGAGCTCCTGCTCCGTACAGTATTGGAACAAAGTTTTATGCAAACCGACTTTGGATGTTTCATCCGAAGTCGATTTCGCTCATCCCTACTGATGACGTCACAGGAGCGCCACTGTCTTCTCAAAAAAGCTGATCGGCGGGGGTCTCCGTTGTTGGATCCCACTGATCAGATACTGATGACCTATCCTTAGGATTGGTCATCAGTAAAATGAAATCCTGGAAAACCCTTTTAAGTAGTGTAAAAGAGATCTTATAAAATTGAGAGAAGAAACCTCCCCCACTTACATCGAGTCATGAGAGCTATAATTAAATATCTCCCTCTCTGGGGAGAAAATCTGTACAATCTACAAGAATTCCCTAGGTACTTCCAGATGTGTACATTTCAACATATAAGCTAGATGGTATAAGACCCCTTGGGTGCTACATAACATTTCTGTGGAAGCTTCATTCCTCCTCTGCTGGTGCCGCCTGACTCTGTCAGAGTGCTGCTCTGATGACTTAATCTGTGGCCCTTATCTCTGAACTCCTGACAGCTTATACACACTCATTTAACCTAAATTCTTAAAGACTATTATGTCTGTTAGGAAAGGGCTACAGATCGAGCTGTCAAATTGAAAAAAGGAGTAAAAATTAGGGTTGTCACCAGTGGAGAGTTAGTAAGTTCTTTATTTTAAATCAACTCGACGCGTTTCAGGGACAATGGCAAGACCTCTTCTTTAGGAGAATAAGAGCATACACATAGCATAAAAAGACATATATAAATAGAGATAAAAATGTATTGTCTAACCAATGGAAATTCATAAATGCCCGGGAATCAGGAAACCGGAAGTGAGGGACGTCACTTCCGGTTGTGGACCACATATACAGCGAGTGTGTTGCAAAAAGCACAAAATATAGCCCTTTTTCATATATATAATAACAAATGGAATCAGTTAATAATATTTATTGAGAGAGATGGCTCTGGTTCCACTGAGATCACTGGAAGCAGGCTGTGGGGACATGCGTTCCAACATGGAACGCATGTGAGGTTGCCGGGAAATGGTAGAGAATTGGAATGCTCCCGCAGCCTGCTTCCAGTGAGTCTGGTGGAACAAGAGCCCTCTCTCTCAATAATTAAGCGGCCAATAGGATTAACTGATTACATTTAATATTATACAGTATATATGAAAAGGGTTATATTTTGTGTTTTTTGCAATACCCTCTCTGTATATGTGGTCCGCAACCGGAAGTGACGTCCCCATAACTTCTGGTTTCCTGATTCCTGAGTGTTTTGGGCATTTATAAATTTCCATTGGTTAGACAATACATTTTTATCTCTACTTATATGTGTCTTTTTATGCTATGTGTATGCTCTAATGCTCCTGAAGAAGGGGACTTGCTATTGTCCCCGAAACACGTTGTGTTGGTTTAAAATAAAGAGCTTCCTAACGCTCCATTGAAGTTCCTGGCTACATCATTGGGATATTGGAGTTTACCATACTTTCAAGGCGATCTCAGTGAGGGAGGAATGGGTACAAGTGTCTTGAGCTTATCTTGCATCCCCTCCCTGGTGAAGTAAGTGACCTTCTACATTTATTACTATTTATCTATAATTGTCATTCTTATGATTTTTTTTTAGCACTGTATGACACTTAATTGAATCACTGCACCAATGCTCCTATCATATCTTTTACACTTTTATTTCTGGCAAATCAGCTCTCTGACAGATTCACTGATAATTGGGGAAGGAGTAGTCTGCAGATCCTGTTATAATGTTTTAATTAAGACCAATTGAAAAAAAGATTTCCAGCCCAAAATCAGTAGAATGCAAAAAAATAAAAAATAAAATATCCTCAAAGGTGTCCATAGCCTTTAACCACCTCCGGACCGCTGTACGCACAGACGCGTCCTGGAGGTGGTTGATTCATTCCTCCTGGACGCGCCGGCGCGTCATCTCGCGAGACGCGAGATTTCGGTCACAGCCGGCCCGCGCATGCGCATCGCGGGCCGGCAAAAGTTAGAGGAGTATTTCATCAGCAACCTGCCAGCCAATGATCGTCGCTGGCAGGTTGCTGATTTTTAAAAAATCGAATCACAAGCCAGATAACAGATCATATTAGTAAATATGATCTGTTATATGGCTTCTCTGCTTCTCTGCTGGTCCTTTTCGTCGGTTGGATCCAGCAGAGAAGCAGACATCACTGTGAGTACACACCAAACACTGCCCTTAGCCCCTGATCACCATCCATCACCCCCATCATCCAAATTAACCCCTTGATCGCCCCCTGTCAATCACTTAGTGAAAGACAAAAAGTGATCAGTGTAAACTGACACTTTTTTTTTTCACTAGTATTGGCTGTTAGGTTTTAGGGATAGTTTAGGCCCCTTGGTTAGGTAGTTAGCGTCAGTTAGCGCCCACCCCACCGCACCGCAGTCACTTTTATTCGCTGTTTAGCGTATCGCTAATCAGCATTTGTACTTTTATAGTATCTGTAAGTGATCAAAACTGATCACGGTCAGATCTATAATAGTATTAGTGTCACTTTAGTTCGCCCTCCACCCAAAACGCAGTGTTTGCCCGATCAGGCCTGATCGGTCGCCCACACGTGCGTTCACCCACGCCCGCCCCACCGCAGTGACAAAAAAATTTTTTTTTTTGATCACTGCACATTCACTTGACACGCTCTGCGGCGATAAAAAAATCAGTTTTGATATTTTTTATCAACCGCAGCGGCCTCCGGTACTTCGCTAGCCTCCCCTTTGTAAGACAGGCTTGCTTTTTTTCTTGGGTAGTCTCAGGGAATACCCCTAAATTTAGTAGTCCAAATGTCAAACAGGGGGTATTCTTCTGAAGAGGCCTACAGGATTCTGACCCAGTCGGATGAGGAGTGGGAACCCTCATCTGATGAATCTAGCGGGTCAGAATATGAACCTGTAGAAAGCAGTGGCTCTCTGACCCAAAGTTCGGACGAGGAGGTTGAGGTCCCTGGCAGCACCAGGCGTACCCGGCCCCGTGTCGCTAGACCACAGGTTATGCAGGATCCGCTTCAAGAGCAGCAGAGTGGGGCTGTCGCTGCCGGATCACGTGGTGAGGCATACACCAGCAGCGCAGCCCTTCCTGGACCTAGTACCAGCACTGCCGTACAACATGGTGAAGTAGCGAGCACCAGAAGGGCAGTTGAAGCTGGTACGGTGGCACGTGCACTAGTTACCCCGTCGCAGCCACCGCACAGACAGGCCCGTAGAGCCCCTAGAATCCCTGAGGTGCTGGCAAACCCTGATTGGCAGTCACCAACTTCAGCCGCACCAGTAGTTCCCCCTTTCACCGCCCAGTCTGGAGTTCGGGTTGAGACGGCTCAGATCAGTACGGCCCTGGGATTTTTTGAGCTGTTCTTGACTGCGGAGCTCTTGGACTTAGTCGTGGCAGAGACCAACCAATATGCCACACAATTTATAACCGCAAACCCGGGAAGCTTTTATGCCCAGCCTTTCCGGTGGAAACCAGTCCAAGTTTCCGAACTTAAAATTTTTCTGGGCCTTCTCCTCAACATGGGCCTGACAAAAAAGCATGAATTGCGGTCATATTGGTCAACGCACCCAATTCATCACATGCCCATGTTCTCTGCTGCTATGTCCAGGACACGATTTGAGGCCATCCTGCGTTTCCTGCACTTTAGCGACAACACCACCTCCCGTCCCAGAGGCCACCCAGCTTTTGACCGGCTCCACAAAATTCGGCCCCTCATAGACCATTTCAACCAGAAATTTGCAGATTTGTATACCCCTGAGCAAAACATCTGCGTAGACGAGTCCCTAATACATTTTACCGGGCGCCTTGGCTTCAAACAGTACATCCCAAGCAAGCGTGCCCGGTATGGGGTCAAATTGTATAAGCTCTGTGAAAGGGCCACAGGCTATACCCACAAATTTCGGATCTATGAGGGAAAAGATCAGACCCTGGAGCCGGTCGGTTGCCCTGACTACCTGGGGAGCAGTGGGAAGACAGTCTGGGACTTGGTGTCACCCTTATTCGGCAAGGGGTACCATCTTTATGTGGACAATTTTTACACAAGTGTGGCCCTCTTTAGGCATTTGTTTCTAGAACGGATTTGCGCCTGTGGCACCGCGCGAACTAGTCGCGTGGGCTTCCCCCAACGGCTTGTAACCACCCGTCTTGCAAGGGGGGAGAGGGCTGCCTTGTGTAACGAAGAACTGCTCGCGGTGAAATGGAGAGACAAGCGTGACGTTTACATGCTCTCCTCCATTCACGCAGACACGACAATACAAATTCAAAGGGCAACCCGTGTCATTGAAAAGCCCCTCTCAGTCCACGACTATAATGCGCTCATGGGAGGGGTGGACTTCAATGACCAGATGTTGGCTCCCTATTTAGTTTCCCGCAGAACCAGACGCTGGTATAAGAAGGTGTCTGTATATTTAATTCAATTGGCGCTCTACAATAGTTTTGTTCTCTACAGTAAGGCTGGGAGAACACGATCCTTCCTCAAATTCCAGGAAGAGATCATCGAGAACCTCCTTTACCCAGGAGGTTCCGTGGCCCCATCCACCAGTGTAGTTAGCCGTCTACACGAGCGACATTTCCCCAGTGTCGTTGCTGGTACCTCAACCCAACCGCCACCCCGAAAAAAATGTCGTGTCTGTAGCAGGAGTGGAATAAGGCGTGACACCCGCTATTTCTGTCCTGACTGTCCGGACCACCCTGCCCTATGCTTAGGAGAGTGTTTCCGGAAGTACCACACACAGGTACACCTAGCATAGGGATCACATCTCACCAGGACAGGCACACAGGGCTATTAGGGCCCTTTCTCTCACAGCTGCTGCAAACCTCTCCTTTCACCTGGGATAAAGTGCATAACGTACTTCGCCACATCTTTGGGCGATTTGCGCTTTGCACATTGTCCCATGGGGAAGGAGAGGTTTGTTCTATAAAGGTAAAAAAAACAAAACAAAAAAAAAATTACCGGTAAGTAAAAAAGTTAAAAAAGTTTAAAAAAGTTAATATGTTCTGTTCTAAAGTTAATAAAGTTATTGCTTTGCGGCCTGGTTTTTTCTTTTTTGTTTTGTTTTTTTTACCTTCCAGGTGGACCATCCGATCGACCAGCTGCAGCACTGATGTGCATTCGGACAGAAGCATTGCGCTGCTGTCAGATTACACGCAAGTCGGTGTATGCGGCGCTGCAAGACGAGATTTCTCCTCTGCAGTAAAAGATATGCTTGCCAAGGCATATGAGCTGAGGAGGTGGCGGTGTTCATATACTTTGGCAAACACTTTGTATATATAAAAAAAAAAATCCCGGCAATGATTTATTCATCCACATCGATTGATGTGAATGGAGAAATCTGGTTTGCCAGGGCATACGAGCTGAAGTGGGTATGGATGTTGGGCGGAGCTCCTATGTCCTGGCAGACGCCTTTCCCCTCCTTTTTTCTTTTTTTGGCCGAGATTTTTTCATCCACATTGATCGATGCGAATGAAGAAATCTGTGCCGTTCATTTTTTTCTTTCAGCCCAGAGGCTGAACGGAAAAAAAAAATCTCATTACCCGTATGCTCAATATAAGGAGAATAGCAGAAACTCCTAATGCTGGGCATACATGTAATGATTGCGGAGACCCTCAAATGCCAGGGCAGTACAAACACCCCACAAATAACACCATTTTGGAAAGAAGACACCCCAAGGTATTCGCTGAGGGGCATATTGAGTCCATGAAAGATTGAAATTTTTGTCCCAAGTTAGCGGAAAGGGAGACTTTGTGAGAACAAAATCAAAAAAATCAATTTCCGCTAACTTGTGCCAAAATTTTTTTTTTTCAATGAACTCGCCATGCCCCTCATTGAATACCTTGGGGTGTCTTCTTTCCAAAATGGGGTCACATGTGGGGTATTTATACTGCCCTGGCATTTTAGGGGCCCCAAAGCGTGAGAAGAAGTCTGGTATCCAAATGTCTAAAAATGCCCTGCTAAAAGGAATTTGGGCCCCTTTGCCCACCTAGGCTGCAAAAAAGTGTCACACATCTGGTATCTCCGTACTCAGGAGAAGTTGAGGAATGTGTTTTGGGGTGTCTTTTTACATATACCCATGCTGGGTGAGATAAATATCTTGGTCAAATGCAAACTTTGTATAAAAAAAATGGGAAAAGTTGTCTTTGCCAAGATATTTCTCTCACCCAGCATGGGTATATGTAAAATGACACCCCAAAACACATTCCCCACCTTCTCCTGAGTACGGAGATACCAGATGTGTGACACTTTTTTGCAGCCTAGGTGGGCAAAGGGGCCCACATTCCAAAGAGCACCTTTCGGATTTCACAGGTCATTTACCTACTTACCACACATTAGGGCCCCTGTAAAATGCCAGGGCAGTATAACTACCCCACAAGTGACCCCATTTTGGAAAGAAGACACCCCAAGGTATTCCGTGAGGGGCATGGCAAGTTCCTAGAATTTTTAATTTTTAGTCACAAGTTAGTGGAAAATGATGATTTTTTTTTTTTTTTTTTTTTTTCATACAAAGTCTCATATTCCACTAACTTGTGACAAAAAATAAAAACTTCCATGAACTCACTATGCCCATCAGCGAATACCTTGGGGTCTCTTCTTTCCAAAATGGGGTCACTTGTGGGGTAGTTATACTGCCCTGGCATTCTAGGGGCCCAAATGTGTGGTAAGGAGTTTGAAATCAAATTCAGTAAAAAATGACCTGTGAAATCCGAAAGGTGCTCTTTGGAATGTGGGCCCCTTTGCCCACCTAGGCTGCAAAAAAGTGTCACACATCTGGTATCTCCGTACTCAGGAGAAGTTGAGGAATGTGTTTTGGGGTGTCTTTTTACATATACCCATGCTGGGTGAGATAAATATCTTGGTCAAATGCCAACTTTGTATAAAAAAATGGGAAAAGTTGTCTTTTGCCAAGATATTTCTCTCACCCAGCATGGGTATATATAAAATGACACCCCAAAACACATTCCCCACCTTCTCCTGAGTACGGAGATACCAGATGTGTGACACTTTTTTGCAGCCTAGGTGGGCAAAGGGGCCCATATTCCAAAGAGCACCTTTCGGATTTCACAGGTCAATTTTTACAGAATTTGATTTCAAACTCCTTACCACACATTTGGGCCCCTAGAATGCCAGGGCAGTATAACTACCCCACAAGTGACCCCATTTTGGAAAGAAGACACCCCAAGGTATTCCGTGAGGGGCATGGCGAGTTCCTAGAATTTTTTATTTTTTGTCACAAGTTAGTGGAAAATGATGATTTTTTTTTTTTTTTTTTTTTTCATACAAAGTCTCATATTCCACTAACTTGTGACAAAAAATAAAAACTTCCATGAACTCACTATGCCCATCAGCGAATACCTTGGGGTCTCTTCTTTCCAAAATGGGGTCACTTGTGGGGTAGTTATACTGCCCTGGCATTCTAGGGGCCCAAATGTGTGGTAAGGAGTTTGAAATCAAATTCTGTAAAAATTGACCTGTGAAATCCGAAAGGTGCTCTTTGGAATATGGGCCCCTTTGCCCACCTAGGCTGCAAAAAAGTGTCACACATCTGGTATCTCCGTACTCAGGAGAAGGTGGGGAATGTGTTTTGGGGTGTCATTTTATATATACCCATGCTGGGTGAGAGAAATATCTTGGCAAAAGACAACTTTTCCCATTTTTTTATACAAAGTTGGCATTTGACCAAGATATTTATCTCACCCAGCATGGGTATATGTAAAAAGACACCCCAAAACACATTCCTCAACTTCTCCTGAGTACGGAGATACCAGATGTGTGACACTTTTTTGCAGCCTAGGTGGGCAAAGGGGCCCACATTCCAAAGAGCACCTTTCGGATTTCACAGGTCATTTTTTACTGAATTTGATTTCAAACTCCTTACCACACATTTGGGCCCCTAGAATGCCAGGGCAGTATAACTACCCCACAAGTGACCCCATTTTGGAAAGAAGACACCCCAAGGTATTCCGTGAGGGGCATGGTTAGTTCCTAGAATTTTTTATTTTTTGTCACAAGTTAGTGGAAAATGATGATTTTTTTTTTTTTTTTTTTTTTCATACAAAGTCTCATATTCCACTAACTTGTGACAAAAAATAAAAACTTCCATGAACTCACTATGCCCATCAGCGAATACCTTGGGGTCTCTTCTTTCCAAAATGGGGTCACTTGTGGGGTAGTTATACTGCCCTGGCATTCTAGGGGCCCAAATGTGTGGTAAGGAGTTTGAAATCAAATTCTGTAAAAATTGACCTGTGAAATCCGAAAGGTGCTCTTTGGAATATGGGCCCCTTTGCCCACCTAGGCTGCAAAAAAGTGTCACACATCTGGTATCTCCGTACTCAGGAGAAGTTGAGGAATGTGTTTTGGGGTGTCTTTTTACATATACCCATGCTGGGTGAGATAAATATCTTGGTCAAATGCCAACTTTGTATAAAAAAATGGGAAAAGTTGTCTTTTGCCAAGATATTTCTCTCACCCAGCATGGGTATATATAAAATGACACCCCAAAACACATTCCCCACCTTCTCCTGAGTACGGAGATACCAGATGTGTGACACTTTTTTGCAGCCTAGGTGGGCAAAGGGGCCCATATTCCAAAGAGCACCTTTCGGATTTCACAGGTCAATTTTTACAGAATTTGATTTCAAACTCCTTACCACACATTTGGGCCCCTAGAATGCCAGGGCAGTATAACTACCCCACAAGTGACCCCATTTTGGAAAGAAGAGACCCCAAGGTATTCGCTGATGGGCATAGTGAGTTCATAGAACTTTTTATTTTTTGTCACAAGTTAGTGGAATATGAGACTTTGTAAGAAAAAAAAAAAAAAAAATCATCATTTTCCGCTAACTTGTGACAAAAAATAAAAAGTTCTATGAACTCACTATGCCCATCAGTGAATACCTTAGGGTGTCTACTTTCAGAAATGGGGTCATTTGTGGGGTGTTTGTACTGTCTGGCCATTGTAGAACCTCAGGAAACATGACAGGTGCTCAGAAAGTCAGAGCTGCTTCAAAAAGCGGAAATTCACATTTTTGTACCATAGTTTGTAAACGCTATAACTTTTACCCAAACCATTTTTTTTTTACCCAAACATTTTTTTTTTATCAAAGACATGTAGAACTATAAATTTAGAGCAAAATTTCTATATGGATGTCGTTTTTTTTGCAAAATTTTACACCTGAAAGTGAAAAATGTCATTTTTTTGCAAAAAAATCGTTAAATTTCGATTAATAACAAAAAAAGTAAAAATGTCAGCAGCAAAGAAATACCACCAAATGAAAGCTCTATTAGTGAGAAGAAAAGGAGGTAAAATTCATTTGGGTGGTAAGTTGCATGACCGAGCAATAAACGGTGAAAGTAGTGTAGGTCAGAAGTGTAAAAAGTGGCCTGGTCTTTCAGGGTTTTTAAGCACTGGGGGCTGAGGTGGTTAATCTACACCCTTTGACAAAAAAAATAAAAAATGCACCAAGGAGGAGTCGTTGGAATTGGATGAAACTTTCTGTGTGAGTGTAATAATATATGTAAGTGATTACAATATTAGAGTGAAAGGTTACGTTTATTGGGGAAACCTGTACAATTGAAAGGCGGATCTAGTACCCTGTTGGGCCGCCTCTGGCCTGGGTACAAAATGAGATGCAGTTGGATATGGAGGCATACAGGTTCTCTATGGTATCCTGCCGAACATTTGCCCACAGATGTTGCAACTGGGCCTGTAGATCCTGCACACTCGTAGGTTGCCAAAGCTGGTGTCCCAGCTGGTCCCATAAATGCTCCACTAACATCACATCTGGTGACTGGGCAGGCCAATCTAGAGGAGACATTGCATAGGAAACCTTTGCTGTCTGTGGGTGAGCATTATCCTGTTAAAGGTACTGTCTCTCCTTGGGGAGAGTGTCTTAATCAGCGTGAGGGGGCTTATAGGCTATAGCTACCTTACATCTGGAGGCATTGGAGGTCTAGCTTGTTAAGAGCTCATTTGCATCCCTTTCTTGCCAGAATTCCAGAGGAACATGGCCCAAAAGCCTCCTCACGCCGATTAAGGCACTCTCTCCCCAAGGAGAGAGAGTACCCCCCAAAAACCCTGACTTAAGCCTCATTCACACCTCCGTGTCCGTGCTCTAATCCGTTAGCAGGTTTTCAGTGATGCATCCGCGTTGGGTCCTTATGTCCGTTTTTTGCTGTCCGTAATTTTCAAAGCATCTCTTCTTAATGATCTGTGAAACACGGATGGCATCCGTGTTGCATCAGTGGTTTTCACGGACCCATAGACTATAATGGATGTGATGGATCCATGAACCGGGCCGTGCTAAAACACTGATGTCTGAATACACACATTAAAATGAATGAGGACGTGTGCTGTTCATGGAGAACACGTACAGCACACGTCCGTGAAACACTGACGTGTGAATGAGAGGTCTCTCACCCAGTTAAGCCAGTACTCTCTGCTCTGCACAGATGTGGGGCAGTAACAGACAGCCGAAACAGCTGACTGCAGATGTGATGCTGGCATATTTATTATCCAAGTCATGCCTCAAGGCCTAGTTAAAGGGTCGAACATTGACTTATAGGATAGCTGCCTTACATCAGGTGGCATTAGAGGCAGAGCTTGTTAGGAGCTCATTTGCATCCCTTTTATCCTGCTGGAAATTGCCAGTTAAAAGCCCTGTAATGAGAGGCAAAACACGTGGCCGCTGGATATCCTGCACATTTTGCTCAGCTGTTAGTGTCCCTCGTATCACTGATCAATGATCGGGGCAGAGACAGGGGTGTTGTAAGGAAGGTGTCACCTGTCTGTGGGTGGTGGACAATGAACAATGACAATGACATTTACATATCTGCCTGAGACATAACTGCATGCTGAGATTTGCAGCAATTCTACATTGGTGCGGTATTTCTCCATCCTTTAGATATGGAACCTAATCTATATATAAAGAAGGACGTATATATGTATGTATGTATGTATGTTCCGCGATTACTCAAAAATGCAGCCATTGATTTCAACGAAACTTGGTATACACATCCCTTGCTACCTTGTGAGGGTCTCGGCTCTCTAGGATGTACCGTTCGAGATATTCCCAAAAAATTACCTGCATTAGCCAATACAAGCCTGCAAGTCTTTCTCTTCCTATCCCAACTGCCATACACACGGTCACATGTCCCTCATCAGCCAATAGAAGCTTTCAGGCGCTTAGTCTCCACATACACACAGTTTTACTCCAGGTTTCCATAACAACCCAGTCATTTTTCTTCACTGCTGTAGGTCAGCTTTAGGCTAGGGCCACACGACGACATGTGTCGCGCAACAATAAGTCGCACGACACATAGGGCACAACTACACTGCTACATGTATCGCGCGATATTGATGTCGCACCAATGTCCTCAACAATTTTTATAATGATAGTCCATGGTGTTGCACTGCGACATGTGACATGCTGCGATGCGACAGTCGCAGAAAAATCCATCTTGGATGGATTTTTTGCGACTGTCTTGTCGCAGTCGCAGCGTGTCAGATGTTGCAGTGCAACACCATAGACTATCATTAAGAAAATTGTTGGGACAAAATAACACATGTCGTCGTGTAGCCCTAGCATTAAAGGGGCAGGGCACTGTGGAGGTCACTGTTAAAGAGGCGGGCACTGTGGAGGTCACTGTTAAAGAGGCGTTCACTGTGGATATTACTGTTAAGGGGGCAGGCCACTGTGGAGGTCACTGATAAGGGGGCAGGGGCCACTATTAAAGGGGCAACTGCTGTGGAGGTCACTGTTAAGGCAGCGGGGTACTGTGGAGGTCACTGTCAAGGGAATAGGGTGCTGTGAAACTCACTGTTTAAGGGGCAGGCTGCTGTGAAGGTCAAAGTTAAGGGGATGGGCTGCTGTGAAGGTCCCTTTTTAAAGTGGGGGGAGGGGTCAGTGTTAAGGGGTGGGGGACTGTGGAGGTCACTGTTAAAGGGACGGGGTGCTGTAGAGGTCATGGTTATGGGGGATACTGTCGATATCTTTTAACGACACCTACTAAGAGTTTCAGGTTTCTGTTGTGATGTCACAAACCAACAAAAGGAAAGTGGCATTTAGGTTCCTCGAGGGGCCCTCTCATGACTTATTAAAATGGCTGGAAAGAAGATTATGAACAAAATTCCAGTGGAAGTGACACATCATGTGTTCTAATTCATCCCTTTGTTTGGAGTTCTGTATATTCTTGGAGAACAACACTCTAGACAAGGGGTCAGCTCCCTCTGGCACGCCAGCATACCCCATTTGCATTTATGAGACACAGCTGGAGTGCCTGACTCAGGTGGCGTAGCTCAGCATTTTCCTCCCAAATTCTTGGGTTGGGTTACTTCCACTGTATTTTAAAAAGAAAACATTTAGAATTCAGCATATTTCTGTTCTGCTTGGAGGAATTTAGTTTTCCTAAAAATTAACCAATGATTTGCTTGAAGTAGGTTAGAAATGGTTTGATAATGTCAACATTTATTCCAGGTATTGTTTGCTTGTGCTGAGGCTCTGTATGCTCATGGATACAGCAGTGAAGCATGCTGTCTTACAGTGGAACTAGCACATGATCTATTGGCTAATCCTCCTGACCTCAAGGTTGAGCAGCCCCCAACCAAGGTGAGAAGCATTGACAGGTGAGGTCTGATATCAAATTGCTTATAGAAGTGGGTTTTTTTTTACTACCAAAGGATTGGAATAAGAGGTAATACGGGATGATCCGCAGTGCAATCATATAAGGTTCCAGATGAGCTATTCCTTTTTGAAAGGTATCTTTATTGAAGTAGGTTTCTTTTTCAGGTGGTGATGCATTTCGGGCTGATTCAGACCATTCGGCCCCAAAACGCGTCACCACCTGAAAAAGGAACATACTTCAATAAAGATACCTGATTGCTCTGCAGCTCATCTCGTCTTACCTCTTATTCCAGTTCTTCAGCCTGCACGTAGTGCCTGAGGGATTAAGCCTGGCTGCATCTGCACCACTAACTTCATGCAACCCTGAGCCTTGTGCTCCTAGCGCAATAAGGTGAGCACCTCTTATTGAGATCTTCTTCACGGTCCTACCTATGTGTGCTGCTCTCTGGTTTGTTTTCAGTGTACTACCAAAGGATGTGATAGTGTATCACTACCATATGTCATTGTTTTCTCATGACTTGGAAACCACTACCTATCCTTAGCATGAAGGAGACTTTGCTCCACAGAATTTCTTTGTCCAGCTAAACTCTTGACTACTGCTGTCTCGGGAACTCTCCCCTAATAGATGTCAAGGAATAAAAGGATCGGGGTCTGATGTGCAGCGCTGTATAGAGTTGGAAGCAGTCAGCTCTGTGCACCTTGTAGTCTCCGTGCAAGGGTAACTGCGTCTCAGCTCCCATTCAAGTGAATGGGAGGTGAGTTTAAGTCCGCCTGCCCCAAAAACTACACCGTGTACGAAGCCTTCTGCTTCTGCGCTGTACATGGTGAAGCGTCTCATGCTGCGGCAGCCCGAAATAGCTGATCGGTTCGCGTGCTCTGTATACCCTCACTGATCTGATATTGATGACCTATCCTGAGGATAGGTCATCAGTATCTATAGAACATAAATAACCTACAAAAACCTCACCATCCTATTAACCAGCATCAAAAGCCGCCAATACAAGTATGCCTTATTGGGATGTTCATATGTTCTTTAATATAAAATATTCGGCTTGCTATTGTAAATATATGTATTTTGGTGTCTGCGGCGCTATTGTGTTCTCGGATATATTTATATCGGTGGTGTCCTGTTGTGATATACTGGGGACCATTTTTCATTCATATTTACTGAGATAAATTCAGTAGCGCCGTCGACACAATATATATTTCAAAGACATAGATCACTGTTTCTGGTATAATACCCCTTGCTATGTTCTCTGTATCAAGTTCCATCATGCTATGCTCTTCTTTTTGAGTGACTATTTATTTTGATATATTGATAGAATGTAAGATATTTTTATATGTTTTGAGTCCCATTGGCTTCTTTCTGGGTGCATCAGTATCTATAACCTGGAGAACCCCTTTAATGTCTTAACTGTTCCTCTAAAAGTTCATTCTGCTTTTGCAATGTATTATTTTTTATAGATGCTACTTTAAGTTGCGTATTGTGCTCAGGGTTGTGTCCTGTTTGTTCACATCATATATTACAGGCAGAGAATCACAATATCTAAAATTATGTTTACTGTGTTTGAACAAGGTACCTACTTGTTATAATTCTGTATTTTATTGCATAGGGTAAAAAAAACAAAGTTTCAACTAGTAAGCAGACGTGGATAGCAACAAACACATTGTCCAAAGCAGCCTTCCTTCTGACTGTGCTAAGCGAGCGGCAGGAATACCACAACCTGGCCTTCTGTATTGGAATGTTTGCCCTGGAGCTTCAGAGACCCCCTGCTTCCACCAAAGCATTAGAGGTAACCATTGTGTTCCACTGGTCAAAAAAAGAAGCTAAAAAAAATTATACTTTCATTTAAAATGAAACTCTGCCTTTGGCTTGATTCTACAAAATGGAGGTTATATATGTATATACAGAAAAGGCATGTTATTGAGATATTCTCATTAAACACAAGAAGAGTATAATGGGAAAATGATTACTGCATATAAGGCCTGTTTCACACTTGTGTTGGTAATTCCGGTTTCGAGATCCGGCAGAGGATCATAAAACTGGAATTAAACGGTTCCGTGCCATTTAATACATCTGGATATATCCGTTTCAGCCAGATCCGGTTGTATTAAATCAAAACTGAACAAATCTGATTCGGTATGAAAATTATTGTAAGTCAATGGGTGCGGATCTGTTTTTTTAGCTAACAAAAAAACCCGATCTGTACCATTGACTTACATTGATTTTCATGCCGGATCTGGTTTGTTCCATTTCGCAGACCAGGCACAAAACTGCAGCTTGCAGCGGAAAACGCAACAAAACGGAACGAAATGCATTCTGATCAGTTTTGTCCCTATTGACAATAAATGGTGACAAAATTGATCAGTTTTGGCCCTTTTTTGGTATCCTCTGCCGGATCTCAAAACCAGAAAGCCACAACGCAAGTGTGAAACAGGCCTAAGACAAAACTGTGTGTAGCTACACCGTATACAGAATATAATGCCAAGTTTATGTTGACCAAGTGGTATAATATGTGCACAGTTCTTGATGACATTTGTACAGTATATACAGTACAGACCAAAAGTTTGGACACACCTTCTTATTCAAAGAGTTTTTTTTATTTTCATGCCTATGAAGGCTCAAAACTATGAATTAACACATGTGGAATTATATACATAACAAACAAGTGTGAAACAACTGAAAATATGTCATTCTAGGTTCTTCAAAGTAGCCACCTTTTGCTTTGATTACTGCTTTGCACACTCTTGGCATTCTCTTGATGAGCTTCAAGAGGTAGTCCCCTGAAATGGTCTTCCAACAGTCTTGAAGGAGTTCCCAGAGATGCTTAGCACTTGTTGGCCCTTTTGCCTTCACTCTGCGGTCCAGCTCACCCCAAACCATCTCGATTGGGTTCAGGTCCGGTGACTGTGGAGGCCAGGTTATCTGGCGCAGCACCCCATCACTCTCCTTCATGGTCAAATAGCCCTTACTTTCAAAGCTTTCCCAATTTTTCGGCTGACTGACTGACCTTCATTTCTTAAAGTAATGATGGCCACTCGTTTTTCTTTACTTAGCTGCTTTTTTCTTGCCATGATACAAATTCTAACAGTCTATTCAGCAGGACTATCAGCTGTGTATCCACCTGACTTCTCCTCAATGCAACTGATGGTCCCAACCCCATTTATAAGGCAAGAATTCCCACTTATTAAACCTGACAGGGCACACCTGTGAAGTGAAAACCATTTCAGGGGACTACCTCTTGAAGCTCATCAAGAGAATGCCAAGAGTGTGCAAAGCAGTAATCAAAGCAAAGGGTGGCTACTTTGAAGAACCTTGAATATGACATATTTTCTGTTGTTTCACACTTGTTTGTTATGTATATAATTCCACATGTGTTAATTCATAGTTTTGATGCCTTCAGTGTAAATCTACAATTTTCATAGTCATGAAAATAAAGAAAACTCTTTGAATTAGAAAGTGTGTCCAAACTTTTGGTCTGTACTGTATATATTATTGTATATAATTAAATTGTTGTTTAAAGGAGCTGTCCTTCTGTTTCAGCCCACCCCCTAAAACAAAAGATTCATACTTACCTGCCCAATGCCACCCCAGTCCTCTGAAATGCCCCCGCTGTCTCCATCTTCCGGTTCCCACACTGTTTACATCTAGCTGGTCATGGGCACTGTCACATGCACCACTCCATGTAATGATTGGCTTCATCGGTGACATGCTGCTCGCAGCCGCATCACAGCTGAAACCAGTCATTGACTGGAGCCATGAATATGACCATATCCTTGGCCAGCCGGAAGATGGAGGCAGAACCAGAATGGTGAGCAGCAGGTAAGTATAAATCTTCTGTTTTAGGGGCACGCTGCAGGTACTTGATAAAAAATAATTATTATTGGAAAACCCCTTTAAGGCTAAGAACACCTTTGGGGGCATTTTGTTATGATTCCATTTTACAAATTTTTGGCTAAAAATATTTTTTGCAGTTGGTCTTTAATTAACCCTTAGGATACCGGAGGTTTTTTTCGTTTTTGCGTTTTCATTTTTTGGTGTAAGAGAAGTGATGAAACAATGGCAAATTGGCCATTTTGACCCTTTTTTCCGTTGCACCATTCACCGTATTGGAAAAATATTTTTATATTTTAATAGTATGGGCATTTTCGATCGCGCTGATACCCATGATGTCTGAAAGCGTGAGCTTCCGGGTTTTTGACACTTTAGATGCCATGATCTCGCTTGAACACGGCATTTAAAAGCTTTAATTATTGCAGGTCGCGGTAATTAGCCGCAGGTCTCTGCTGTATGAAACATCAGAGACCTGTCAGCCATGTTTCCATATACGGCGCTGATGGGGGCCCACCGAGAAAAGGGGGGGGGAATATACTCATTAAAATATAACTTTTAATAAGGTATGCAATAAAATACACCACACGGATGCATCAACATAACAGACATACAATGGAGGGTTCCAACCATGTTACCCCAATACTGGTAGTAAGAAAGTAGATCTGCTACACCTGTGGGGGTGCACGCAGTCTTACCAGACCAACCATACGGCTAGGATCAGCTTGACTTGGGTGTTGCCTGGACCAGAGGACGTCCCGTGGTGGCGTGGTGTCAGAGGAGGCAGTGATGGAACTGTGCCCTGTCTTGCCCTAAAAAGAGGGGAAGGGGACTGCTCCCATACTGCCTATCTACACAGAGCACCCGCGCCGAAAGGGGAGACCCCGTCCGGATACCTGTCCCTAGTTGGGACCTGATCACTAGCAGGTGTAGCAGATCTCCTTTCTTACTACCAGTATTGGGGTACCATGGTTGGACCCCTCCATTCTATGTCTGTTATGTTGATGCATCCGTGTGTTGTATTTTATTGCATACCTTATTAAAATTTATATATTAATGAGTATATCCCCCCCCCCTTTTCTCGGTGGGCCCCCATTCGTGCTGTATCTCGGAATATTAGTGAGGCAGTTGTATCTGAGCCTCATTCACAATTTGTCATATACGGCGCTGGTAGCGAAAGGGTTAAGCAATTTCTGCAGTTTTTGCCATAATGGGTTAACCACTGTGCCTTTCCCTTTCACTTTAAGCCATTATCTGCCAGCCAGGTATATCCCTTATCTTTGAACTACTAACAGCTCATAGACACCTTATTTAAGCCATATTCTTACTATTATGATAACATTTGATCTATAAAGAATGTTTATGAGATTAGGAGATCAGAGATAAGGAGCCATAAACTGAGCTGCCTGACGGGAAACTGAAAGAGAAATTTTTTAAGACCAATTGAAAAAATTATTTTTAGCTCAAAAGGAGTACAATGCAATAATAAAAAAAATGCCCCAAAGGTGTCCATAGCCTTTAAGGGCAGCTTATATTGTAGCAGTAGTGCGATTTATGAAGTTTTATCCTGCCAGGTTCTGCCCCTGCAAGTGCACTGGCGGAGGAGTTTACTGTGAAGTTCTCTCTGTACGGAGTTGCTTCAGAGCACCTCCTCTCTGCTCTGACAACTGTAGTGGGTTCCTAGCTGGATGCTACAGCTGCCATTTAGGCCTCTTTCACACGGGCGTCGCGTGTGAGGGCCGGATAGGATGCGGGTGCGTCGCGGAAATTTTTTTCCCCCCGAGTGCAAAGCGTTTTTAATGTGTTTTGCACGTGCGTGAGAAAAATATGCATGTTTGGTACCCAGACCCGGGTTTGGGTTAGGTGTTGTGTCAATTTTATTATTTTCCCTTGTAACATGGTTATAAGGGAAAATAATAGCATTCTTAATACAGAATCCACTTGTTCGCAAAGCCTGGCTCGTCTTCATTCTTCTTCTTAGAGGACCTGGGAGGAAAAGGACCTTTGGTGACGTCACTGCGCTCATCACATGGTCCATCACCATGGTGATGGACCATGTGATGAGCACGGAGCCATCACATGGCCCATCACCATGGTGACGGACCATGTGATGATTGCAGTGACGTCACCAAAGGTCCTTTTCCTCCCAGGTCCTCTAAGAAGAAGAAAGAAGACGAGCCGGGTAGTGCGAACAAGGGGATGAGGTGAGTTTAATTAAATTATATATTTTTTGTTAACCCCTCCATCCCTAATTTACTTTGTTATAAGGGAAAATAATAATGATCGGGTCCCGATCGTCACCTAGCAACCATATGGGAAAATCGCACCGCATCCGCACTTTCTTGTGGATGATTCCGATTTTCACGCAGCCCCATTCACTTTTATGGGGCCTGCGTTGTGTGAAAAATGCACAATATAGAGCATGCTGTGATTTTAACCCAACGCACAAGTGATGAAAATCACCGCTCATGTTAACAGCCCCATAGAAATGAATGGGTCTGGATTCAGTGCGGGTACAATGCGTTCACCTCACGCATTGCACCCGCACGGAAAACTCGCCCGTGTGAAAGAGGCCTTAGCAGAGGAATGAGACCACTTCTAAGTGAAGCCTTGCCTCCAGGAGCAGAACCTGGCAGAATAAAACATCATATTCATACTACCTTACCTGGCGCTTTCACAAGTTTAACATGACACTACTGTTTATTCAATCACATTTGTGAGGATTGCAGTGTTGTCTGTTGCCACCTTGTTTTTATGTAGGTAACCACTCAGTAGAGGGATGAATGTATGTGAAATCAAAGTGAAAATTGTAAAGTAGCAATATTATTGGTTGGTCTCATATAATACAATGTTAATTTTTTCATTATGCAGTTCCTGATGCTCAGTAAAATTCTTATTTATTTTACTTTAAAGGCATTATCCCACGATTAATGTAAAAAGTGAAAATCAGACATCATCCAGTACATGACAATCTCTTTCTAACAAAGCTAGAACCAGCCCTGTACCTCACATGGATCCAGAGATCTGCCATTCATTGCTCCAATAGTTCTTCTAGATTTATTTTAAGATGTCAGCTTTTGGGGGGCATGTCCTTTCTGTTGCAGCTGGTGGCAGTTGAAGGATGGAACTGAGCATGTGCTTCTTAGAAAAAGAGCAGACAGCAGGTGGCGCTGTACAGAAAGATTTCATTGAATAACTCAGTAGCTATAATACATTTTTAATTACAAGCAATTGCAAAAGTGTTCAGAACCAGGTGCTAGTTTTAAAATGGTAGAATATTTTTAATGGGACAACCCCTTTAAGTAATTAATGACTTGATTGTGTAAAAGTCACGTCTGATTTCATGACCTTTTTTTTTTTTTTACAATTTTTGTAATTTTTACATTTACATCTATTGTCACCTTTAACATGGTAAAAAAAAGTTTAAAGAGAGGAAGAGCTCCACAGTCAAAAGGGAATAAAAGCAACAGCTTTCTTTATCTCATAGTAAAGTTATGTACGTTGTGGTCCCTGCTTCTGCATTGTGAGCCGCACTTGGCTCTTAGTCGTAGCTTAGATTTGCCGACACGGGTGAACATAGATCTCGTAGGACCCCATAGCAAAACTTAGGATGGGCCCCCTTCACCCATTTTCCCAGTGTATGTTTGTCAATCACTCCCAGGCAATGCAGGACATGTGCAATGCCCCAGTTTTCTGACGAATTAACTTTTTTGTTTGTTTTTTTAAATCAAATGTAAGAAATTTTAATGAAATAAAAGTTGTAATCAACAAAATTGGAATACATACTTCAAATATATGATGATCGTTCTAAACACCATATTTCTCAATGTATTTACACCAGAAAACTGACAAAAATACATGCTACGTCTCCTGCTTTACTTATATTACAAAGAGAACTGGCTGCCTGCAGCCACCACTAGGGGGAGCTCAGTGTATAGGAGTTATTCCAACCGCCATAGAAGCTGTAATAATCTCTTTGCAGTGTTTTGACAAGTGGGAAGAGCAAGTTTCATGCGGGCCACTTCGGGCCCCATAGCAGTCGCGTGCTCCACCTTTATTGCAAGTACGCCACTGTATTCTAGGATGTGATTGGTTGTCAGATATTTAAAATGACAGTGTTTGTCTTGCACCTGTAAGCTATGAGTAAGAGCGGTTTGAAACGTGTGAGGTGACCACAATGTATATGATGGATTTTTATTCGGACTGTGGGGCTCTTTCCCCCCCCCTTCGTATGTCTACAGTTCAGCCCTGCGAATGCTTTAGGTATATCAGTGAGCTGGTTTGAGCTTTTTTTCCACAATAATAGTAGTATTTTACATGATTTGCTTGCTTGTATCATACTTCAGTATTTTTCTCTGTAGGTAAAGCTGGCATACCAAGAATCTGAGATTGTCTCCCTTTTAAAGAAGATTCCTTTAGACGTCAATGAAATGAACACTATTCGTGGACGAGCTAAGGATTTACGAGATGGCACACTGTGTGACTATCGGCCTGTGCTTCCTCTTATGCTGGCCAGTTTTATATTTGATGTCCTTTGTACACCAGGTACCAAGATTTTGTTTATTAGACTTTTTCGGCTACTGTCTGCAACTTGGCTGCATCTAGAGGTGTGTATTTGGTTGACCAACAAGAACTCACCAGGAAATTGCATTAAAGCGGTTGTGCAGCCAGCACGTATTGATGAGCTAATCTCAGGACAGGTCATCAATATCTGATCAGTGGCGGTCCCAGCCCTGACAACCCCGCCAATCCGCTGTTTGAAGAGGAGGTGTCACTCGTGCAATCGCTTCTTCCTCTTCAATATTACACTGCGTGTGGTCTCACTAACAGCGACGGCGCAGTGTAATTACAAGTGCTTACACTGTGCCGCCGACTTCTGAGACGACGCACAGTGTAATCTTGAAGAAGAAGTAGTGATTACATGAGTGACGCCTGGTCTTCAAACAGCTGATTGACGGGGGTACCAGGGGGGGACCGCCACTGATCAGATATTGATGACCCGTCCTTAGGATAGCTCACCAATATGTACTGGCTGCACAACCGCTTTTCCCTATCTAATCGGGCACTGATTGTATGGTATGATCACCACTACTGGAATCGATCCCTTTAACAGTGGGAATATTTTTATAAGATACAGAGTTGCAGGAGGGTTACAAATTCTCTGCCAGTAACCAGGCAATCTGTCTGCTTACTACTAGATCCTTGTATTAATGCCTATTGTGGAACAGTGGTGTACTTAACATTGAGGCAGACTAGGCATCTGCAGTGGGGCCCGGGATGAGAGGGGCCTTGGCTCTGAACTCCTTCTCTTGCTGCCAGACATAGATCGATGCCATTTTCCTGCAGCCACCACTAGAGGGAGATTTTTACAGCTGCCATTGAGTTCAGTGATAACTGTATAAATTCCTGTGCACTGAGCTCCACCAGTTTTATTATATACTGTGCTTTGTGGAGAGAAGCAGCGGATATAGAGCTGAATGGGGAAGATTTATTATGTATTTATGCAAATTATCAGGTGTAAATATATTGAGACATATGGTGTTCAGAATATGCACCATATTTATGAAGCACCTGTGGAACTTCTTTTTTATGAAAAAATTCCTCCACTGAAAAAAAACAAAAACATCTTACTATGAGGGGGGCATGCTGTCTTGCTATGAGGCCCAATGATATGTGTGTCTTGTAATATTTCATTTCGCCCGCTTCTAAAGAAAGCAATTTTATTAGGGATGCATTAGAGAATTGACAGTATGTGCAATTATTTTCTTCCACAGATATTCATATTCCAAAAGAAGGGGCCATTTTAAGCTATAGTGTTACCCACTGTTTCCACAAGAGGGCAGAGCAGACTACATAACAGACTGGAGTTATTTGCTGTAGTTTAGTTAGAAATTGATGCAAGAGTTGTGTGTTAGAATCTTTGACATTTTTAGATTCTCTTATTATTTTTAACATGTTTTATAGACCCGAGCAATTATTTTTAGGAAGTCTGTCACTACTGTGGTGCATTTTAGACAGTTCCCAGTGCACTGTAGTTCTTATACATCCAATCCCAAACACACCTTTATGTGCTGCCCTCCTGGACAGAGGTAGGGGGCGCATCGCATCTCCACACCACCTGGAGTGCTGATGGGTTGTCTGGCATCCTAGTACACCTATTAAGCCTTGTGGTAAGTCCCTTAGTGGTTAAATACCGTTGTCGGAATATTTAGAAATGAAAATGGTTAAAAATCAAAAAATATATAATAATTATTATTTTCCCCATTAAAATGCCAAAACATGAAAACATTTACACACAATTGCTGTTGCCACCACCGTAATGACGTAAACGATGAATTTATTGTGTGAATAGCTTAAAAAAGCAAGACTTACTTTTTATTCATCCTGCCTCCCAAAAAATGAAATAAAAAGCTATAAAAAAATTGTATGTACCTAAAACGGTACCAATAAAAAAAACACCAACTGATCAGGCGAAACAAAAGCAAAAAAACAAAACAAATATTGATGTTTTATCTTCAGGATAGGCCATCAATATCAGATTGGTGGTGGTCCGACTCCCAGCACCTCCGCCGATCAGCTTTTAGAAGAGGTAGCTTCTGCTTGTAGCGGTGGTGCAGTGTAATTACAACTACTTGTTCCGTTCAAGTGCCGCCTCTACCAGTGAGACTGTCCACAGGTAATTTTGAAGCAGAGGCAGTGCTTGCAGGAGTGCGGCTTTTTCTTCAAACAGCTGAACGGCGGGGGTGCCGTTAGTTGGACCCTCACCAGTCTGATATTGATGACCTGTGCTGAGGATAAGTCGTCAATATCTTTGCACTGCACAACCCCTTTAAAATCTCTGGTTGATTGGGCTGAACAATGATTTTCATATGACTTTGTGGAAATATTAACCCCTTCACGTCCCCTTCCGTATATGTACGGAGGAAGTCGCATCTTTAACCTCTTAAGGACACATGACGTACCGGTACGTCATGATGTCCTGGTACTTAAGGACACATGACGTACCGGTACGTCATGTGTTGTTCCGATCACTGCCGCCCGGCCGGCAGTGATCGGAACCCGGTGCCTGCTCAAATCATCGAGCAGGCACCTAGGCTAAATGCGCGGGGGGGTCCCGTGACCCCCCCATGTCGGCGATCGCGGCAAACCGCAGGTCAATTCAGACCTGCGGTTTGCTGCGATTTCTGCAGTTTCTGATCCCTGCGGTCCCTGACCGCGGGGATCAGAAACTTTAGTATTCCTAAAATAGATCTGTATCCCTCCCCCTGCACCCCCCGAGTGATTTTAGCCCGGTGGGAGGTGCAGGGGGAGGGTTGCGGGCAGTGTGGGCGGTGCGGGAGGCGGGCGGTGCGGCAGGCGGGATCGCGATCCCCCGCCCGCCTCCCCTTGTATAATCGTTGGTTTCTAGTGGGGATACCAGGGTGCCAGCACATTGCTGGCACCCTGGTATAAACGGCTGACATCTGCGATGCGATGTCAGCCGTTAACCCTTTCCATACAGCGGTCCGTACGGACCGCTGTATGGAAAAGGTTAACAGCGCAGGGAGCTCCCTCCCTCTCCCATCGGGGGGCTGCTGTGCCTTTGCAGCCCCCCGATGGGAGAGGGAGAGAGCCCCCAGAGAGCCCCCCTCAGCCCTGTGCTTACCCTTCCCCGTCTGCGCAGTTCTGAGCAGACGGGGAAGGTTCCCATGGCAACAGGACGCCTCTCAGGCGTCCTGCTGTCCATGGTGCTGAACAGATCTGTGCTAAAAGCATAGATCTGTTCAGTGTAAGTAAAATACAGTACAGAACAATATATATTGTACTGTATTATACAGACATCAGACCCACTGGATCTTCAAGAACCAAGTGGGTCTGGGTCAAAAAAAAAGTTAAAAAAAGTGAAAAAAAAGTAAAAATCAAAAAACACATTTATCACTGATTAAAAATGAAAAAAATAAAATTCCCTACACATGTTTGGTATCGCCGCGTCCGTAACGACCTGATCTATAAAACGGTTATGTTACTTTACCCGAACGGTGAACGCCATAAAAATAAAAAATAAAAAACTAGGATGAAATTGAAATTTTGCCCACCTTACTTCCCAAAAAAGGTAATAAAAGTGATCAAAAAAGTCGCATGTACGCCAAAATAGTACCAATCAAACCGTCATCTCATCCCGCAAAAATCATACCCTACCCAAGATAATCGCCCAAAAACTGAAAAAACTATGGCTCTTAGACTATGGAAACACTAAAACATGATTTTTTTTGTTTCAAAAATGAAATCATTGTGTAAAACTTACATAAATAAAAAAAAAGTATACATATTAGGTATCGCCGCGTCCGTATCGACCGGCTCTATAAAAATATCACATGATCTAACCCCTCAGATGAACACCGTAAAAAAATTAAAATAAAAACGGTGTAAAAAAAGCCATTTTTTGTCATCTTACGTCACAAAAAGTGTAATAGCAAGCAATCAAAAAGTCATATGCACCCCAAAATAGATGCCAATCAAACCGTCATTTCATCCCGCAAAAAATGAGACCCTACTTAAGATAATCGCCCAAAAACTGAAAAAACTATGGCTCTTAGACTATGGAGACACTAAAACATTTTTTTTGTTTTAAAAATGAAATCATTGTGTAAAACTTACATAAATAAAAAAAATAGTATACATATTAGGCATCGCCGCGTCCGTGACAACCTGCTCTATAAAATTACCACATGATCTAACCTGTCAGATGAATGTTGTCAATAACAAAAAATAAAAACGTGCCAAAAAATCTATTTCTTGTTACCTTGCCGCACAAAAAGTGTAATATAGAGCAACCAAAAATCATATGTACCCTAAACTAGTACCAACAAAACTGCCACCCTATCCCGTAGTTTCTAAAATGGGGTCACTTTTTTGGAGTTTCTACTCTAGGGGTGCATCAGGGGGGCTTCAAATGGGACATGGTGTAAAAAAAAACTGTCCAGCAAAATCTGCCTTCCAAAAACCGTATGGCGTTCCTTTCCTTCTGCGCCCTGCCGTGTGCCCGTACAGCAGTTTACGACCACATATGGGGTGTTTCTGTAAACTACAGAATCAGGGCCATAAATAATGAGTTTTGTTTGGCTGTTAACCCTTGCTTTGTAACTGGAAAAAAAATATTAAAATGGAAAATCTGCCAAAAAAGTGAAATTTTGAAATTGTATCTCTATTTTCCATTAAATCTTGTGCAACACCTAAAGGGTTAACAAAGTTTGTAAAATCAGTTTTGAATACCTTGAGGGGTGTAGTTTCTTAGATGGGGTCACTTTTATGGAGTTTCTACTCCAGGGGTGCATCAGGGGGGCTTCAAATGGGACATGGTGCCAAAAAAACAGTCCAGCAAAATCAGCCTTCCAAAAACCAAACGGCGCACCTTTCACTCTACGCCCCGCTGTGTGCCCGTACAGTAGTTTACGGCCACATATGGGGTGTTTCTGTAAACAGCAGAGTCAGGGCAATAAAGATACAGTCTTGTTTGGCTGTTAACCCTTGATTTGTTAGTGGAAAAAATGGGTTAAAATGAAAATTTAGACAAAAAAATGAAATTCTCAAATTTCCTCCCCATTTGCCAATAACTCTTGTGCAACACCTAAAGGGTTAACAACGTATGCAAAATCAGTTTTGAATACCTTGAGGGGTGTAGTTTCTTAGATGGGGTCATTTTTGGGTGGTTTCTATAATGTAAGCCTCGCAAAGTGACTTGAGACCTGAACTGGTCCCTAAAAATTGAGTTTTTGTAAATTTCTGAAAAATTTCAAGATTTGCTTCTAAACTTCTAAGCCTTATAACATCCCCAAAAAATAAAATATCATTCCCAAATCAATTCTAACAAGAAGTAGACATATGGGGAATGTAAAGTCATCACAATTTTTTGGGGTATTACTATGTATTACAGAAGTAGAGAAACTGAAACTTTGAAATTTGCAAATTTTTCCAAATTTTTTGTTAAATTAGGTATTTTTTGGTGCAAAAAAAATAATTTTTTTGACTTCATTTTACCAGTGTCATGAAGTACAATATGTGACGAAAAAACAGTCTCAGAACGGCCTGGATAAGTCAAAGCGTTTTAAAGTTATCAGCACTTAAAGGGACTCTGGTCAGATTTTCAAAAAATGGCCTGGTCCTAAGGTGTAAAAAGGCTGTGTCCTTAAGGGGTTAAACATGGTGCCTGCTTGCACGTGTAGGGGGCGCCATGGCCGCCGGGTTTCTGCTATTTCAAACGGTGGATGTATGCGATCAGCCATAAGACTGTTCGCATACATTTCACTCCTCAGATGCCTTAGTCAAATGTGACCACGGCATCTGAGCAGTCCGGAAGCATTCACCGTCTGAGATCGGGGAGCCTGTTATGCTGCTCCAATAGCACGAAGCCTCAAGCAGGCTTCGGCAGCTATTAGTGGAATATCCCAATACAGGCCACGAGGTGGCAGCACTGTATTGTTATATTGAAAATTAAGGGGCACATTTATTAAGGGCCGGTGTTTTATACAATGGTCATAATAAGTCCTATACCCGACTGTGCAGTGGCGTAACTAGAGTGTTATGGGCCCAAACCCCCCCCCTCAATTTTACAAAGAGGCCGCAGATTTTCTTTACACTAAGGGCTCTTTCACGCGAGCGGGTCCTGTGCGGGTAATCCGCTGCATGAAAGAGAGCCAAGCCCCCTTCCGGACAACAGAGACACGGAGCAGTAACATGATTGATAAGCTCCGTGCCTCTCTGTGACCTTTTTACTACAAAATCACAGTGAGATAAAGTTGTCACCGTGATTTTGTAGTAAAAAGATCACAGAGAGGCACAGAGCATTATCAGTCATGTTACTGCTCCGTGTCTCTGCTGTCCGGAACGGGGCTTGGCACTCGTTCACGCAGCGGATTACCCGCACAGGATCCGCTCGTGTTAAAGACCCCTAAGCCCAATGCATGGCTACACTCACCCAGTCCTAATAAAATCTGTTCCTCCCTCATCCAGGGTCCCTGTGGCCATAAAAAAAAAAAAAAAAAAAAAAAAAAGAATGATCACATAAGAAAGGGCTGGTGACAGCCCCTGTGAAATCACCAGCAGGGGGCGCTGTGCTGGCCTGTAAGACTGAGCCATGCCAATGTATAGCAGGGTAATCTAGGACATTTCCCCTAAATGCTACTACACAGTACTAATGCCCACATTGTGGCCCCTCACAGTAATGAAGCCCACCTTGTGGCCCCTTCACAATAGTTATGTCCTCCTTGTGGCCACTCACAGCAGTTATGCTCAACTTTGTCCCGGTCACAGTAGTTATGCCCACTTTTGTGCCCCCTCACTGTAGTTATGGCCAGATATGTGCCCCCTCACAGTAGTTATGCCCACATATGTGCCCCCGCACAGTAGTTATGCCCACATATGTGCCCCCTCACAGTAGTTATGCCCACATATGTGCCCCCTCACAGTAGTTATGCCCACCTATGTGCCCCCTCACAGTAGTTATGCACACATATGTGCCCCCTCACAGTAGTTATGCCTACATATGTGCCCCCGCACTGTAGTTATGCCCACTTTTGTTCCCCCTCACTCTTGTTGTGGCCCCCCTTTTGCCTCCAGTCTGCAGCTTTATGAAAAAAATAAAAATAAAAACACATACTCACCTTCTTCCCTAATGACGCACTCCCACACTCACAGCAGTGCGATGTGTGGCCTGCAGGGAGAGTGGCGGAGCTCAAAAGAAAAGTGAAGCAGGGAGCGGAGAGAGCTACTCCTAAAACAGGTGTAGAAAATGGTAAATGAGACAGTCCCCTTCCGCGCCCACAACACGCCCACATTTTTAGACCTGGCGTGAGTGGGGAGAAGCCACAGATTGCAGCGCAAAGGACCTTTGAGCTGCAATCTGTACCAGAAATATGACTAACTTAGGCGTATTTCTGTTTAATAAATGACCCTGGAAGTGTTTAATGATGGCTATATAGCCATCGATGAACACAATGGGCAATATAACGATTGCCAGTTATAGTCACCCAGGGTGACTTAACAAAAGTATAAAAAAAAAAAAATAAAAAGTTTCTAAAAATATAAAAGTAAATGGTGTTATTAGAAGGTACAACTTGTCCCCCAAAAAATAATCCCTAATAAGGCTATGTGGATGGAAAAATAAAAAAGTTATGACTCTAGGAAAGGAAGGCGAGGAGTAAAAAAATGAAAATGCGAAAATGGAAAATTGCCTGGTCATCTAAGGGTTAAAGAAAGGGAAACAATGCAGTGTAATGTGGGTATAGAAAACAGCTGTGTGATTCTGACAATTGTCTTGCAGTGGTATCCCCAACAGGTTCCCGTCCTCCAAGTCGTAACCGTAACAACGAGATGCCTGGGGATGAAGAGCTGGGCTTTGAGGCAGCTGTTGCTGCGCTAGGTAGGTAATTTATTTCTGTAGTGGCCTCGCACATTTATCTCTAATTGTTTGTTTAGTCATTTAATTGAGCCGTTCCATCTCCCTCATTGTGTATGATACAGCGCGGAGCTATAGAACAAATATGTATTAACAGGACCTGATACATGTACATAATGGCTTCCTTTCTGCGTGTAAAAGCAGCCACAGGCTTATTGTGAGCGATCCAAACTAGAACTGCTATGTCTATGGCTGGAACATTTATTGGCCGGTAAACTCTTTTGTAGTATGTACTCGGCCGTCTTCTGAGAAAAGAATATATGTAAGAGGGGTATCTGTGTATATATGCCCTTTTCATGACAAGTGCCCTAAGTACGAAAGTTGCTGGATTGTACTGGGAAGCAGAGAGGGACACCTTCACATCCATAAGCAACTTTAAAAGGGGTTACCCAAGATTTGTTTTCAGTCCCCCTACCTGCCACTTGCTGTGCTCAGGTTCCTTGGCTCCCAGGTTGTAAACCTGCACAGATAGGGTCTCGTGGATCACTGACCTCAGTGTGTCATCAAGCGGCAAGCCACTGCTATTTCACGTGACATGTCATTGGCTCGAGAGGTGCAACTGACCCCATCCATGCAGGAGGTTGACAGATGGGGACAAAATGTCCAGTGAAGAGGGATTTTGAACTGAGCAATGGGAACAAGGGGAGTATGGATTTTTCCACAGGTCCTGTTGGGACCAGATAAAAAAAAAAAGAAGCCTAAACAACTCTTTAAAGGGGTTGTTGAAGAATGGGACCCCCTACTTGGCCGAACCTGTAAAGGGAAGATTACTCACCTGCCTCCGGGAGGAGAAGATATGCTGTGGATTTTCTGCTGCTCCTATGTGGACGTACAGTAAGGTTACAACTGTCTGACCTGAAGATGGCCTGGAAGTCAGCTGATTGTTGTGGTTCAGCTTCTGAAACCTTTGGTAATCAGCTGTTAACACTGGAGGAAGTTGCAGTCAACCATACATTTTCTTTGCAAAATAAGAATAGTACAGTAGACGGACATCGCAGAACCTTTTTGCACATGATTGATGTGCTGCAATAATTAAAGGGGTTGTCCAGCCTTTACTAAGTTATGGCCTATCCTGATGATATACCATCACTAGCTGATCAGCAGTGGTCTGACACCCTGCACTCCTGCTGGTCAGCTGTTTGTGTGTAGTTCAGTTGCTGGAAGTCAGTGCTGATACTACACGGCTCCATCGTCCATCAACTGTGTAGCAGACAGAGCTCATCTCTGCAGCACTGCTTCCACCGATCAGCTCTTCCCATGAGAGCCATGGCCTCCTCTCAGAAGTGCTTGGTATTGCAACTTAGGCCCATTCACTTGAATGGGACTGATCGTCACCTAGACCAGTGGTGGCGAACCTATGGCACTGGTGCCAGAGGCGGCACTCGGAGCCCTCTCTGTGGGCACCCGCACCATGGAAAAAGTCTAAGGTGTACCAATATGCCATAGACTTTTCCTGCCATTTATCAGCGCAGGACGCACTATGAACAGCGCAGGGCGCACTATGAACAGCACAGGCAGTGCATTGAATGTAGGCAGGATATTATAGCTAAATTATAAAAGTACATGGAAGATATACTATATTGGTATTCATATTCAGGCTCGGACTGGCCCACAGGGGTACAGGTGAATCCCCCGGTGGGCCCCTGAGAAAGGTAGGCCCCTAGTCCCCCACCCCCTGCACAAGTGGCTCATAGCACAGTAGACTTACTGCACTACATACATATATTCAATGTACAGCACCTCAACCAGCCGATGCATATAAAAAAAACTTGTTAGATTATTTATTATATTTGAATATATCTGTACGGTGGGCCCCCAAAATAAATTTTACTGTTGGGCCCTAGGCATCCCAGTCTGACACTGTTCATATTAAATTGCAGTGTTGACACTTTGCGATAAATAAGTGGGTTTTGGGTTACAGTTTGGGCACTCGGTCTGTAAAAGGTTCGCCACCACTGACCTAGACCATATGACTGATGAATAAGTAAGCTGCAAGGAGGCACTGCGCTCAACGGATTGCTGCATCATCCCCCATGATCAGACACTGATGACCTATCATGAGGAGTATAAAACATTCGGAAAACCCCTTTAACCACCTCAGCCCCCAGTGCTTAAACACCCTGAAAGACCAGGCCACTTTTTACACTTCTGACCTACACTACTTTCACCGTTTATTGCTCGGTCATGCAACTTACCACCCAAATGAATTTTACCTCCTTTTCTTCTCACTAATAGAGCTTTCATTTGGTGGTATTTCATTGCTGCTGACATTTTTACTTTTTTTGTTATTAATCGAAATTTAACGATTTTTTTTGCAAAAAAATGACATTTTTCACTTTCAGTTGTAAAATTTTGCAAAAAAAAAGACATCCATATAGAAATTTTGCTCTAAATTTATAGTTCTACATGTCTTTGATAAAAAAAAAATGTTTGGGTAAAAAAAAAATGGTTTGGGTAAAAGTTATAGCGTTTACAAACTATGGTACAAAAATGTGAATTTCCGCTTTTTGAAGCAGCTCTGACTTTCTGAGCACCTGTCATGTTCCTGAGGTTCTACAATGCCCAGACAGTACAAATACCCCACAAATGACCCCATTTCTGAAAGTACACACCCTAAGGTATTCGCAGATGGGCATAGTGATTTCATAGAACTTTTTATTTTTTGTCACAAGTTAGCGGAAAATGATGATTTTTTATTTTTATTTTTTTTCTTTTCTTACAAAGTCTCATATTCCACTAACTTGTGACAAAAAATAAAAACTTCTATGAACTCACTATGCCCATCAGCGAATACCTTGGGGTCTCTTCTTTCCAAAATGGGGTCACTTGTGGGGTAGTTATACTGCCCTGGCATTCTAGGGGCCCAAATGTGTGGTACGGAGTTTGAAATCAAATTCAGTAAAAAATGACCTGTGAAATCCGAAAGGTGCTCTTTGGAATATGGGCCCCTTTGCCCACCTAGGCTGCAAAAAAGTGTCACACATCTGGTATCTCCGTACTCAGGAGAAGGTGGGGAATGTGTTTTGGGGTGTCATTTTATATATACCCATGCTGGGTGAGAGAAATATCTTGGCAAAAGACAACTTTTCCCATTTTTTTATACAAAGTTGTCATTTGACCAAGATATTTATCTCACCCAGCATGGGTATATGTAAAAAGACACCCCAAAACACATTCCTCAACTTCTCCTGAGTACGGGGATACCAGATGTGTGACACTTTTTTGCAGCCTAGGTGGGCAAAGGGGCCCATATTCCAAAGAGCACCTTTCGGATTTCACAGGTAATTTTTTTACTGAATTTGATTTCAAACTCCTTACCACACATTTGGGCCCCTAGAATACCAGGGCAGTATAACTACCCCACAAGTGACCCCATTTTGGAAAGAAGACACCCCAAGGTTTTCCGTGAGGGGCATGGCGAGTTCCTAGAATGTTTTATTTTTTGTCACAAGTTAGTGGAAAATGATGATTTTTTTTTTTTTTTTTTTCATACAAAGTCTCATATTCCACTAACTTGTGACAAAAAATAAAAACTTCCATGAACTCACTATGCCCATCAGCGAATACCTTGGGGTCTCTTCTTTCCAAAATGGGGTCACTTGTGGGGTAGTTATACTGCTCTGGCATTCTAGGGGCCCAAATGTGTGGTAAGGAGTTTGAAATCAAATTCAGTAAAAAATGACCTGTGAAATCCGAAAGGTGCTCTTTGGAATATGGGCCCCTTTGCCCACCTAGGCTGCAAAAAAGTGTCACACATCTGGTATCCCCGTACTCAGGAGAAGTTGAGGAATGTGTTTTGGGGTGTCTTTTTACATATACCCATGCTGGGTGAGATAAATATCTTGGTCAAATGACAACTTTGTATAAAAAAATGGGAAAAGTTGTCTTTTGCCAAGATATTTCTCTCACCCAGCATGGGTATATATAAAATGACACCCCAAAACACATTCCCCACCTTCTCCTGAGTACGGAGATACCAGATGTGTGACACTTTTTTGCAGCCTAGGTGGGCAAAGGGGCCCATATTCCCTGGCATTTGAGGGTCTCCGCAATCATTACATGTATGCCCAGCATTAGGAGTTTCTGCTATTCTCCTTATATTGAGCATACAGGTAATGAGATTTTTTTTTTCCGTTCAGCCTCTGGGCTGAAAGAAAAAAATGAACGGCACAGATTTCTTCATTCGCATCGATCAATGTGGATGAAAAAATCTCTGCCAAAAAAAGAAAAAGGAGGGGAAAGGCGTCTGCCAGGACATAGGAGCTCCGCCCAACATCCATACCCACTTCAGCTCGTATGCCCTGGCAAACCAGATTTCTCCATTCACATCAATCGATGTGGATGAATAAATCATTGCCGGGATTTTTTTTTTTATATATACAAAGTGTTTGCCAAAGTATATGAACACCGCCACCTCCTCAGCTCATATGCCTCGGCAAACATATCTTTTACTGCAGAGGAGAAATCTCGTCTTGCAGTGCCGCATACACCGACTTGCGTGTAATCTGACAGCAGCGCAATGCTTCTGTCCGAATGCACATCAGTGCTGCAGCTGGTCGATCGGTTGGTCCACCTGGAAGGTAAAAAAAACAAAACAAAAAAGAAAAAACCAGGCCGCAAAGCAATAACTTTATTAACTTTAGAACAGAACATATTAACTTTTTTAAACTTTTTTAACTTTTTTACTTACCGGTAATTTTTTTTTTGTTTAGTTTTTTTTACCTTTATAGAACAAACCTCTCCTTCCCCATGGGACAATGTGCAAAGCGCAAAGCGCCCAAAGATGTGGCGAAGTACGTTATGCACTTTATCCCAGGTGAAAGGAGAGGTTTGCAGCAGCTGAGAGTAAAAGGGCCCTAATAGCCCTGTGTGCCTGTCCTGTGAGATGCAATCCCTATGCTAGGTGTACCTGTGTGTGGTACTTCCGGAAACACTCTCCATAGCATAGGGCAGGGTGGTCCGGACAGTCAGGACAGAAATAGCGGGTGTCACGCCTTATTCCACTCCTGCTACAGACACAACATCTTTTTCGGGGTGACGGTTGGGTTGAGGTACCAGGAACGACACTGGGGAAATGTCGCTCGTGTAGACGGCTAACTACACTGGGGGATGGGGCCACGGAACCTCCTGGGTAAAGGAGGTTCTCGATGATCTCTTCCTGGAATTTGAGGAAAGATCGTGTTCTCCCAGCCTTACTGTAGAGAACAAAACTATTGTACAGCGCCAATTGAATTAAATATACAGACACCTTCTTATACCAGCGTCTGGTTCTGCGGGAAACTAAATACGGAGACAACATCTGGTCATTGAAGTCCACCCCTCCCATGAGCGCATTATAGTCGTGGACACAGAGGGGCTTTTCAATGACACGGGTTGCTCGCTCAATTTGGATTGTCGTGTCTGCGTGAATGGAGGAGAGCATGTAAACGTCACGCTTGTCTCTCCATTTCACCGCCAGCAGTTCTTCGTTACACAAGGCAGCCCTCTCCCCCCTTGCAAGACGGGTGGTTACAAGCCGTTGGGGGAAGCCCACGCGACTAGTTCGCGCGGTGCCACAGGCGCAAATCCGTTCTAGAAACAAATGCCTAAAGAGGGCCACACTTGTGTAAAAATTGTCCACATAAAGATGGTACCCCTTGCCGAATAAGGGTGACACCAAGTCCCAGACTGTCTTCCCACTGCTCCCCAGGTAGTCAGGGCAACCGACCGGCTCCAGGGTCTGATCTTTTCCCTCATAGACACGAAATTTGTGGGTATAGCCTGTGGCCCTTTCACAGAGCTTATACAATTTGACCCCATACCGGGCACGCTTGCTTGGGATGTACTGTTTGAAGCCAAGGCGCCCGGTAAAATGTATTAGGGACTCGTCTACGCAGATGTTTTGCTCGGGGGTATACAAATCTGCAAATTTCTGGTTGAAATGGTCTATGAGGGGCCGAATTTGGTGGAGCCGGTCAAAAGCTGGGTGGCCTCTGGGACGGGAGGTGGTGTTGTCGCTAAAATGCAGGAAACGGAGGATGGCCTCAAATCGTGCCCTGGACATAGCAGCAGAGAACATGGGCATGTGATGAATCGGGTGCGTTGACCAATATGACCGCAATTCATGCTTTTTTGTCAGGCCCATGTTGAGGAGAAGGCCCAAAAAAATTTTAATTTCGGAAACTTGGACTGGTTTCCACCGGAAAGGCTGGGCATAAAAGCTTCCCGGGTTGGCGGATATAAATTGTGTGGCATACTGGTTGGTCTCTGCCACGACTAAGTCCAAGAGCTCCGCAGTCAAGAACAGCTCAAAAAATCCCAGGGCCGAACCGATTTGAGCCGTCTCAACCCGAACTCCAGACTGGGCGGTGAAAGGGGGAACTACAGGTGCGGCTGAAGTTGGTGACTGCCAATCAGGGTTTGCCAGCACCTCAGGGATTCTAGGGGCTCTACGGGCCTGTCTGCGCGGTGGCTGCGACGGGGTAACTAGTGCACGTGCCACCGTACCAGCTTCAACTGCCCTTCTGGTGCTCGCCACGTCACCATGTTGTACGGCAGTGCTGGTACTAGGTCCAGGGAGGGCTGCGCTGCTGGTGTATGCCTCACCACGTGATCCGGCAGCGACAGCCCCACTCTGCTGCTCTTGAAGCGGATCCTGCATAACCTGTGGTCTAGCGACACGGGGCCGGGTACGCCTGGTGCTGCCAGGGACCTCCACCTCCTCGTCCGAACTTTGGGTCAGAGAGCCACTGCTTTCCACAGGTTCATATTCTGACCCGCTAGATTCGTCAGATGAGGGTTCCCACTCCTCATCCGACTGGGTCAGAATCCTGTAGGCCTCTTCAGAAGAATACCCCCTGTTTGACATTTTGGACTACTAAATTTAGGGGTATTCCCTGAGACTACCCAAGAAAAAAAGCAAGCCTGTCTTACAAAGGGGAGGCTAGCGAAGTACCGGAGGCCGCTGCGGTTGATAAAAAATATCAAAACTGATTTTTTTATCGCCGCAGTGCGTGTAAAATGAATGTGCAGTGATCAAAAAATATATATTTTTTGTCACTGCGGTGGGGCGGGCGTGGGTGAACGCACGTGTGGGCGACCGATCAGGCCTGATCGGGCAAACACTGCGTTTTGGGTGGAGGGCAAGCTAAGGTGACACTAATACTATTATAGATCTGACCGTGATCAGTTTTGATCACTTACAGATACTATAAAAGTACAAATGCTGATTAGCGATACGCTATTCAGCGAATAAAAGTGACTGCGGTGCGGTGGGGTGGGCGCTAACTGACGCTAACTACCTAACCAAGGGGCCTAAACTATCCCTAAAACCTAACAGCCAATACTAGTGAAAAAAAAAAAGTGACAGTTTACACTGATCACTTTTTTTCCTTTCACTGGTGATTGACAGGGGCGATCAAAGGGGTGATCAAAGGGTTAATTGGGGTGCAGGGGGGTGATCAGGGGCTACAGTGAAGTGTTTGGTGTACTCACAGTGATGTCTGCTTCTCTGCTGGATCCAACCGACGAAAAGGACCAGCAGAGGAGCAGAGAAGCCATATAACAGATCATATTTACTAATATGATCTGTTATATGGCTTGTGATTGGATTTTTTAAAAATCGCCAGCCTGCCAGCCAATGATCATTGCTGGCAGGCTGGTGACGAACTTGTTCTTTAACTTTTGCCGGCCCGCGATGCGCATGCGCGTGCCGGCTTGGAGCGAAATCTCGCGTCTCGCGAGATGACGCGTATATGCGTGACTGTGCGCAGCGCTGCCACCTCCGGAACGCGAATCTGCGTACAGCGGTCCGGAGGTGGTTAAAGTATTGTATAAAATATGCTTTTTTAGACAATTGGATTTATATTATCAGATTTTTTTTAATTGTAGATATGTTTATTTTCGTATAATCCCTTGTACACACTAGATAATAAACTACTACTCTATTGACAGCAAAATGCTTGATTATTAGAGGGGTTTTTTCCTGCGACCACAACTGACCTCAGGTCGTGCTGTTTGAGAATACGATTACCTGTTTTTCATTTGATATCTTGAAACAGAAGCCACTAATCCATTTGCAGAATGTCTGGCCATAGTAATGTTTTACCATTTCATCACCAAGTGTTCCCATGAATTATGGATTGCTGGAACCAATTAGCTCAGTGACCTTTTTGTCCTTCCTTAAGCAAGGTTCTATTAAATGTGTGATACAAATCAAGAACCTCATGTCCAAAGACCTAAAGTGTAAATCTGTCTTATAGATGCTCTTAATCTGGGCTAAAAGAGTTCCAAACTCTCTGCTCAGAATTGCCGCCTTGCCTGAGTATGCCAAAAGATGTGTGGGGGAAATCTAGTCATGAGTGAGATCTCTTTAAAGGGGTTTTACCACCAAATGCATGATTGCTCGGGAACCTATGACTGAAACCCCCACCGATCACTAGTCCCCCATTCCTCCTCACCCTCATGACCATATTGAGTATTCGTTTGGGCAGTGGCTGTTTTCAGACTTTATGGGACGATGCAAAGATTTTGGGACGATCCATAGATTTTGAATGGAGCAGCGTTGCACGTTCTTGACCACCGCTTCATTCAAATAGTCATGAAAGTGAGGAAGACTGGCAAACTCTAGAGATCGGTGATGGTCCCAATGGTGGGGGACTCCTCCTAAATGTGGTTGTGCCATTGAGAGGAATGGGAAGGCCAGATCCCTAGTTCTAGATCTAGTGATTTTACTTTTTATAGCTATTATATATAGCTGTTAAATGTAAATAAAAATGGTGGGAAAACCCCTTTAAGGCTTCTTGTAGATGTAGGCAATGTAGGCACACAACTCTTATTTAGGCCTTATACCCACGACTGTATTTATTTTGCGGTCTGCAAAACGTGGATCCCCAAAATACGGATGATGTCTATTTGACGTCCGGGTTGCATCTGTTTGTTTTTTGTTTGTTTTCTTGCGGATCCATTGACTTCAGTGGTTTCATGGTCAGCATTTTGTAGCCAGGTATATTACATGTTCTATCCTATGTGGAACAGACATACGGATGCGGAAAACACTTGGATCTGTGGGTTGATCCATGTTTGGATGCAAAATGTGGACCAGAGACCCATTGAAGTAAATTGGTCCTCACAAAACAGATGCAACACGGACGTCACACATCCATCATTTCAGCGTTAGTGTTTGCAGATCGCAAAATACATACGGTCTTGTGTATAAAGGCCTAACCTATGGGAAATCTAGTGTGGATTTTTCAAACAATCTGCAACAGAAATCCAAAGAAATTTGGATTTCTGTTGCGGATGTGTCAGTGGATCTACACGTTTTTGAATCATTGTTATTCAGTGGGGCTTATCCGTTGTGTTTCTGAGCAGAATTTGTGAAAATAATAGACCTGCTGTAAACTTTAAAATCCGCAATGCCCTCGTTATTTCTTGCTGATTTTTTTCCCACTGCTTGTGAATGGGGTGTACGATACCCCAATCATTTCCATTAGCTATTTCAGATGGCCGTAACGTGGTTGTAATTTAGCGCTCACATTACAGGCGTAGTTTCTGTCCTA